>NC_089507.1:4433964-5033964 GCF_036850995.1 Saccopteryx leptura | reverse complement strand
AACGGAAGCACAGCCCTTGAAGGACTCCCTCTCACAGGGGCTTTCTCCTGCCCAAAGCACAGGGAGCTTCCTCTGCCATCCAGCCCTTTCTTATCTCTCTTAAGGAACTATCGGGCTTCGCTTAACCCACCCTAAAAGATACAACTTGCAACAATGTAATGAACAGTTTCCAAAGTTCAAGCTGTCTGCCTTTATCCCCACAGGTTTGGAAGTTGGGGCCACTTCTCCCCAGCACTCACTCCGTCCACCCCAGGAGTTTCATAAATCACCTCATAAAAATTCATTTACTGGTTTCCCCAACATAACGGCAGAAATAAACCGCTTGATGCACACTCGGAAACTCCCTCCAGAAAACACGTCCAGTGCTTCGTTGGCACGGCGTCTCGGGTCCCCACCTGGACTCCTACCACCTTCGCTTCCTGGAGGTATCTTCCGTAAATGGGGCGGCCGAATCCTCTCCTTTTTATTGAGTTGGATGGCAAATCGCAGAATAAATGCTTTCCTTTGCTCTTTAAAAGGGTTTAATAGGAAAATATTTTCCTACATCCTGTTTCAAGGGGAAAATGTGATTTTAGGGGACATTTTATAGTTCACAACAGGATATTGAAGGGCATTTGGTTTTGCTTAGTTTATTATGACTTTCTTCAGCATAAAGTGGTGTGTTTTCTGTGTGTGTGTGTGTGTGTGTGTGTGAGAGAGAGAGAGAGAGAGAGAGAGAGAGTAAATAAATCTGATTAAGGTAGGTGGATAGCTATAGAATTCTGGAAATTTAGGACTGGAAAGGGCTTCAAACGTCATCCAGGCCCACTCCCTTTGTGTTTCAGGTGAGGAAGCAAATGACTTGTCCAAGATCACTTGGAGTTAGTGGGGGGAATGTGATTAGATTCTTTATTTTCCAATTGTTCAAAACCGTCAAACCAGTTTGTTTGGTGCAGGGGGAGCAAGGGAGTGGCATGCATACGAAAGGATCTATATGGATCTGACAGTAATTTTGAATTTGAGATTTGGGGTAATTAGAAGTGTGGATTTGTGGGTATTTACATCCATCCATCCATTCACTTTTTCATCCATTCATATATACATACATTCATACTTACATACATCTACCTATTCATCTGCTTATCCATCCATCCATCCATCCATCATCCATCCATCCATCATCCATCATCCATCATCCATTCATCCATCCATCCATCCATCCATCATCCATTCATCCATCCATCCATCCATCCATCCATCCATCATCCACTCATCTATCCATCCATCCACTCATCTATCCATCCATCCATCCATCCATCATCCATCATCCACTCATCCATCCATCCTTCCATCATCCATCCATCCATCATCCATCATCCACTCATCCATCCATCCTTCCATCGTCCATTCATCTATCCATCCATCCATCCATCCATCATCTATCCATCCATCCATCCATCCATCCTTCCATTCAGTCAGCCATTCACTCATATTCCAAACATATTGTGAGCATCTACTCAGTAAGGGGCGCTGTGTTGGGTACTGAAAATATAAAAACACAACTGAAGTCCCCCACCTTGGAAAAGTTCAAAGACTAATGGGGCAGACAAGTGTACACAGAGATAATTATAATTAAACATAATAGATGCAATAATGAAATTTGTTGTTTTTAAATGACATCTCTAAAGAATTAAATAAATAAATAAATAAATAAACGAAACACCAGCTTTCTGGATCACCGAGGTAAGATCAGCCTGACCTGTGGTGGCGCAGTGGATAAAGTGGAATGCTGAGGTCCCCGGTTCAAAACCCTGGGCTTGCCCGGTCAAGGCACATATGGGAGTTGAAGCTTCCTGCTCCTCCCTCCTCTCTCTCTCTCTCTCTCTCTCTCTCTCTCTCTCCTCTCTCCTCTCTAAAAGGAATAAATAAAACCTTAAAAAAAAAAAGATCATGCATGAAAGCATGAATTAGAAAGGGGCCACAACCCCCAAAATAAGGGTGTAGAGAAGGTGTTCTTATGGTCCTTTCTGGCCGTGTCAGTCATCCTAGTCTCGGTGGGGTGTCAGCCTGGCACTGTGGCGAGAGACTGGGTTCCAAGTCAGACAGCCCTGGATTCAAGTCCCTGCCATTTATTAGTAGTGAGACCTTTAGAAGATAATTTCTTCATCTGTGAATTAAAGATATCTATCCAACAGGGTCGTTGTAGGTTTTATGTGAGATGATCTACACACACACTGTGTGGGGAAGCTTCTGGCACAGAGCTAGTGATAAAAATATAACCGTGTG
Organism: Saccopteryx leptura; assembly: GCF_036850995.1. Taxonomy (NCBI): domain Eukaryota; kingdom Metazoa; phylum Chordata; class Mammalia; order Chiroptera; family Emballonuridae; genus Saccopteryx; species Saccopteryx leptura. The sequence goes on along the minus strand of NC_089507.1, from coordinate 5,031,699 downwards.
GCTCTGGGGGTGTTGAGGACCAGAATAGACCAATGAAACTTCACAGCTGGAGAAGGTAGAGCGTTGTCTTTGAACACTGGCACGAGCCTGGGTCTACTTCCCGGTCTCTGCCCCACCCAGCAGATGAGGGGCGTTCAAGAGGAAAGCGGAGAGAGTGCCTCGGATGGACGTTGGAATTAAAGAAAGCACTTGGTTACCATAGAAAGTAATTGGTTACCATGGTTTGGGTCAGACTCAGAGAATGTTTCTGTGAGTATTTATTCTGGAGACGACAGGACTTAGGGGGTGGGTGAAATGGCCATCCTCCGGTGTGTGAACCAGGGGGTGAAGACAAGCTGTTCCCCATTTCTGTTCTGGACTGAAGGAGAGGAAATGAACTTACATCGAAGCATGAGAGAGAAACATTAAGAAGAATTTCCTGGATGCTGGTGTTGTTGGACGTTGGACTGAGTTGCCAAGGTGTTCAATAATAGTGTCCCCTGTGTCCCCTCTCATGCATCTTACCTATAGGGGCGCTGGCTGCATGTAGAGATGGCTACACCCAATCCCTTTCCAAGCTGGGGAGTCCACGACACACAGAATCTTCCAGCACAAGGCGTGAGCCTCAGCCCACCTCAGACCACCGCCCTAGACCTTCGTCTCTCGTAAGAAACAATCGAGACACCAGCTAGGTGGTTACCTCTGGCGATCTCCAATTGGAACATTCCACAAATACCACAGTTGCTTATGCAGGCTGCTCCAGTGACGAAGCTCCTCCCCTCTTTGAAATTGATTAAGAAATTCTCGGTAGGGCCTCTTTCACCAAAAGTGCATTTAATAAAGCTCGGAATTTCCTCACAACACGTTGATTCTGGTTGCTCTATTTTTAAGTCTCCATCATTACTGATCTTCCCCTTCCGGCTCTGTAGGCACGAGGCCGGCCAGCACAGCGGGAGCCCCAAAAGTTATCAATAACCAGGAGTGGGCCACACTGCTGGAGTGCTCCCCGACCCTCCCAGAAAAGCCAAGGTTCTCCTGGTTAATTTAGGAAGGCTTTCTGCCAGCCACTGGATTTAATAATTATTCATTAAAAAGACCAGCAAATTACAGCTCCGAGTTCAAAGTTGAACCTGGAAGTCTCACTGGGACCATCAGTGGGAATAGTTTTGAGTCACCCCCCCCCCAAAAAAAGTAGCCTCTGGTGGGTTCAGTTTGTGTCTTAAAATAGACTTCAAGTTGAGTGGCTATAAGTTGGAAGAGGTGTCTCACAAAGAACCTGTCTTGGTCATTCGGTGGTTATCAAATACGCCCCTGTCCACCCCACAGTATTTTGTTGGCAATGCCTAATTTATTATAATAACACATTAATTTAATTTACGAAATCCCCCATATACCCAGAGGGCTTTCACAGGTGCAGTGGCTCCACGACAAGGCATAGTAGTCACAAACGAGCCCAGTCCGGCACGCTACCCCTTGTCGAGGAAGGAAGGAGCTGTGGTTTCCGTAACCAGACAGACGTGCTCACATCAGGTGGATCTCCCACCGAGTCCAGAAGACCGTACGAGGCCTTTGCTTCAAGTTCTACCCACACGGGGTTAGGGAGGAGAGGCCAAGGCAGCGGCTCTGCCCAACCGCCCTCCCGGTGCCCGGGACCAGCTCGGGACCTCAGCTTTCCGTGCCTAAGGCACCCCCTCAGCCCTTTTCCCTTTTCTCCCCTTCCTCCCGCTCCAACTCCCCGAGCTGCTACCCCTTCCTGGGTTGTCAGTCATCTTTGCTTCTGCTGCTCACGCAAGGACTATAGGGAGGTCTGCTCCTCCCCTTGGGGGGGGGGGGCAGGGGCTGTGTAAGCTACAGGCCTGTCCTCTGTGCCTCCTGTACGGCCCTGCTGCTTCCCTCTCTGCCCGGTACCTCCACCTCCTGCCCTCGGCTTGTCTCCACTTAAGGAAAGGAGGTTCCGGGAAACGGAGGATGGAGTGGAGCGGAACACCCCATTCCCCACAAGTAGATCCACCGAGAGTTCTCGTTTGGGTGACTGGTTGTCATTATGAACAGAGGTAGGGAATGATAAAGATGATGATGACGATGGTGATGATGAGACAGCAGATGGATTATAAGCACTGTCTTAAATGCTTTATGGATAACTAGTCACACCGTCCTATAAGGTGGTGTTTTTCAACCACCGGTCTGCAGAGCGCTGCTGGCCCATGAAAGAGTGAACCTCCCTGATGTTGTATGAAGATTACAGACTCTATAGGATGTCACAGTGGTTCACTCTTTCGTGGAACGGCCCGAAACTTCTGGTGGACCAGCACCGGCCGTGGAAACCACTGCTATAAGGTATGTATGTACCCTTATTACCATTTTATCGATATGAAAAGTCAAGGTACAGTACGGTTAAGGACACTTGCCTAAGGTCACACAGCCAGAAGTAGCAGAGCAGAGTGGAACCAAGCAGCCCAGCTCCAAAGTCTGAGAGCCCCACCCCCACCCCAGCAGACAGCCATTGCGTTGGGAGTGTCTGTGGGCCAGCCCGGTGGACATGGAGGACAGCTTGCAGGAGCTCCGGCCCCAGAGGCTGAGCTCAGGTGCCATCTCTGCCCCTCGGTTCCTGGCCTGGCCGGACCTCTTTGCTGGGTGTTCTTCCAGCTCTGCCTTGCTGGCCGGATCAACCTCCTTTCCTCCCTCCACTCACTCCCACCCACACATTCTCCTTATTAAAACCACCCCACCGCACCGCAGGCATCTCCCAGCTTCCGGGACACTTCCTGCCCTCGGAGTTCCTCCTGGTGCCAAGATTTCTGCCTCACTATTATTCTGTCACCTGCCCATCACACTCCTGGCTCCCTTTCAGATCAGTGTCCCCAAAACTCACGTTGATGGGTGGCGTCCCTAAGAGGAAAAGCAGATTCTATTTTCTTTCTTTCCTTCCTTTCTTCCTTCCTTCCTTCCTTCCTTCCTTCCTTCCTTCCTTCCTTCCTTCCTTCCTTCCTTCCTTCCTTTCTTTCTTTCTTTCTTTTTCCTTTCTTTCTCTCTCTCTCTCTCTTTCTTTCTTTCTTTCCTTTCTCTCTCTCTCTCTCTCTCCCTCCCTCCCTCCCTCCCTCCCTTCCTCCATCCCTTTCTTCTTTCTTTCTTTTTCTTTTTTTGAATTTCGTTCTGCTCTGCCCCACCTCCGCTCACGCTGCAGGAGCAAGAAAATGCAATCGCCCTGTTTAAAGAATACAATTTACATGAAATAGTTTCCAAATTTATTAAGGGAGCAGACAGCGAAAGGAAACCCATAATTAGGGAGTTTTTGCACGCATCTGATAGCTTTCCACTGGCTGCTGGGATCATCTTCCCGAGTGAATGAGGTCTGGGCAAACACTGGAGCGTAACAGCGTCCTCCCCTTGCAGAGCCCCGGGGGCATTTCCCGTCCTGGGTGGGGCTGGCAGCAGCAGGGGGCGGGCAGAGTCGGCAGGGCAGGGTCACAGGCGGATCTATTTTGTTAGGATGTATCGCCAGACCCTGTAGGTGCAGACAGGAGAAGGAGCCTCGGTTTGCACTGCAATTAGCTCTCTACCCATCAAGTTCACTGTCCATCACCCCTCTGGCATGGTTTGTACTGCAACTAGCTTTCTACCCATCAAGTTCGCTGTCCATCACCCCTCTGTCATCCAGCTAACTCCGCCCATCCATCCTTTTAGTACTTATGTTCTACCTTGTTTTCAAAAGCCAGAGACCTGGACTGAAGTTAATAATGGGGGTGGGGGTGGGGGGTGGGGTGAGGGGGGTGGGTGGACAGGTCAGGCAGGTAGCAAGAAATGCCCAAGATCAGCTTTGCCTGGGGCTGCAGGCCACTGCCCCGTGAGTGACAAAGAGAGAATAATGAGTTTGGAGTCAGGCATCACTGGGTTTGAATCCTGACTCACTTATTTACCACTAGTGACTGGTCCTTCTTTTTATTGCTTTGTCTTTCAGATCAGAATCACACACACCCATAATGTGTTAGTAGAATGAACGGTACGGTCAATAATGGGCTCATGCCCTGGCCGGTTGGCTCAGTTGTAGAGCATCAGCCTGGAGTGCAGGAGTCCCGGGTTCGATTCCCGGCTAGGGCACACAGGAGAGGCGCCCATCTGCTTCTCCACCCCTCTCCCCTCCTTCCTCTCTGTCTCTCTCTTCCCTTCCCGCAGCCAAGGCTCCATTGGAGCAAAGTTGGCCTGGGCACTGAGGATGGCTCCATGGCCTCTGCCTCAGGCACTAGAATGGCCCTGGTTGCAACAGAGCAACGCCCAAGATGGGCAGAGCATTGTCCCCTGGTGGGCATGCCGGGTGGATCCCAGTCGGGCACATGCAGGAGTCTGTCTGACTGCCTCCCCATTTCCAGCTTCAGAAAAATACAAAAAAAATAATAATAATGTGCTCATTACCGGATATCTGTCATTGGAGCAGACAGCCACTCTTTTACCCATTCTCTAAATATTTCCTGAGCACCTACTACATGCCACTGCTCTAGCTGCAGGAACTAGGACAGGGAAGAGGATCGCCCTGCCCTCACTGAAACGTCTTCACGTCCTTGTGGGCCTTTGCTTATTAAAAACCCTTACCCGAAGTACAAGATAGTATTTCCAATTTTTCTAAACCTTGGAGACCAAGCAACAAAGACTATCAAGATCCAGACTCTCAGAGAGGCACGCTCATATGATTTTGTTACAAAAAAGTAACGAGGTTTTGCCGTTTGCGGTTTGTTTTTTAGGAAACTTATAACTGTTTATAGAAAAGAAAAAGTAAATACGACCTGATGTTTCAGCTTGGGGCATTTTTCTGAAACCCACGCAGTGCTGTTTTCACTTCTCCAGAATGTCTCCCCCTCCCCCCACCCCGATCTGCCTTCCTTTCTCCTCCAATAGAATGATATACAGAAACTCTACCTAAGAAGTTGTATGAAAAACACCAGCGTAGAAAGCACATCATCCCCAGCAGTCCGAAGAGTGCAGGATTTATGTATTTGTTCATTCATTCATGCATCGGACAAATGTTTACTAACGGGTCCTGTTCAACAAATACTAAGTGAGTGTTAGGAACAAAATGGCATGAGACAAGTGGCTCGGACCTCAGGGAAGGGAGGCTGGCACCCATGGAGACGGTTAACTTTCGTCACAGGGACACCCTAATGAGGTGACACACAGAGGTGTGGGTCTCCTCCTTGAGGGCTGGAAAGAGGGGACAGAGCATCAGGGGGTCAATGGCACTTGCACTGGCCACTATTTCTTCTTTCCTCCCTTCCTCCTTCTGTCCTTTCTCCCTCCCTTCTTTTTGGAAATCAGTCATAAAAAAGAAGGAAATGCCTGAGAGGCAGACACAGTGAGGGCATTCCTATCTAGACTTCCAGAATGAGATTCTCAGGACTTAGAACTTGCCTTCTATTTCCAAAACGTCTTTGGATGTTTGGACCTCTCCTAGAAAATCTTCAGCAAGGGGCTATTTTGTACTTAAATGCCCCCATCAACGAGGAGCTCTCTCTTTTCGAGGAAAGCACTTTTTATCTTGGGACGCTCCGTTCATCCAGAAAGTATGCACAAAGCCCAGACTGGGTTTCTGGCTCTTTACCGGATCCTGGGAACCCCAAAGCGGCCAGACACCGTCCCTGCTCTCCGCCTGCCCCACCAGCCTTCCTGCTTCTGCAAGGCCTCCCCTTCCGCTCTGCTTGCCCCCCTTGTTCCCTCTGCTATGACGTGACATTGTGTTTGGTCACCACTTGCCCTGTTTCTCCCCAGAACTGAACCCCAGACTTCAGGTGTGGTCTGACTCATGCGCCTCTCGGGTCTCCCGCTCTGAAAACGGTACTTGTATTAAAGCAGCTCAGAAGCTCATTAATGTTTTGGCAGCCAGGCCCTGCCTCACAGGAGCTGGTGTCCCTGTCTTAGCTCACATGTGCTGCCGTTCAGCCTTACCTCCCCCATCGCCTGCCTGTGTGGGGGGCAGTTTGGGACAAATGTTCTAGCCCAACACCTGCCCTTGTTAAACAGTCTTATTACATTAGTCCCCTTGTTTTAGCTTCTCGAACTTTTGAATCTTGTTTCTGTTACCCAAGAAGACCTCAAATGCTCCACGTCTCCTGTTAAAGAGCGTGTGTGTTTGCATATACACACATTAGTACAGATTTGAGGAGCCCACCCAGAGCTTTCCGAACACTCCTCCGTGAATGCAGCTCATTCAAACACCAATTCATTCATTCTGCAACATGTATTCAGCATTCCTTAATAAAACTTTTGTTGTTTGGGCACTTTTTGCCTAGGTAGGTTACACAGAATATGAAAGCCAAGTAATCCATGCTAAGGAGCGAGTGATGGGTAGTATTCTCTCTCCTCTTAACTCTCCCAGGGTGTTTGCTTGTTAACCTAAATGAAGACCTTATTGGTGAAACAGCAGACAGTAATTTCAGGAACAAGTGGACATTTCTTTTTACCTTGTATCATTCAGCTGTGACACGGAGACCTCTCAAGGCACCACCCAATGCCCTCCTCTTCTTCTGAAGGATGCTGGCTGCCCCCGGGACATGGGACTGTTCAGAGAATTTTCAGCGTGCACTCTACTCATCCCAGTCACTCGCCAGTACCTGCTTGATCTCAGAAATGCTGTGGTGGCTCCGGAACCCCAAGACGCTCAGATCTTTCTCCAGCCTCAACTCACAACTTTCTCCCTTGGTATTGGAAGGGGGTGGCAGGCTTTAGCTCAAATCTCTGTTTCTCAAGGTCATTTCTTGCCCAGATCACCCCCAGCTAGAGTAAAACTACTGCTTACCATATTGGGGTAAGTGCAAATGGCCTGGGGCTTGTGCCTCAGTAGTCTGGGTAGAATTGGAGTAGCAGAGCTTTAGCAGATTCAGCCTTGGAGGAAAGAATCTAATGTGGAAATAATACCATTTTCTCATAGATTTACTACAAAGGTTAAATGGCGTATGGCTATACAATGCTTAAACACAGTGCCAGGCTTATAGTATTTGTGGCTATTGATTTAGCTAGGAAAGGTCACTGATACAGAACACAATATCGAACATAAAACCCTCCTTATAGGGGCCTACGCAGAGAGGGTGGGTGTTTTCCTCATATGGTTCACCTTTAGCTATTGTGAATAGTGCCACAGTGGGTATGCAACTATCTGTTTGCTTCTCCACTTTGAACTCTTCTAGGAATACACCCAGCAGTGAGTTAGCTGGGGCATAGGATAATGCTCTGCTTCCTGCCCTCGCACAAGGGTTCCAATTACTCCACGTCCTTATCAACACTTGTTATCTTCTGTTTCTCTTTTTAAGAATAGACCTCTTAAATGCATTTTTTTTTACATATGGTATACTTCACTTATTCTGATGTTTATTTTCTTCTTTCAAGAGAACTCAGGCTCCCGAGGGCCAGGAAAGTTGGTTTTCTTCACTCTATCCCGAGTATCCAGAAATGAAAGGCCAGCCAGTGGGAGATGCTGAGGAACCAGGACAGGTGGCTGGGTAGACGGAGCTGAGGCTCGGGGCGGGGCACACAGCCAGTGGGAGAGGTGGGGCCAGCCCCGCCGCGCCATGCCGTTTCTGCTGTTTCCGCTGAGGTCTGCGGAGTGTTGCGTGGGTGCCGCGCACACTGCGCAGGATCAGGCACTGTCCGGGTCTTGGAGGGGCCGGTTGTTTGCTGGGCGCGGCAGATACATCAGTAATAATAGCGATAGGGTGTTTTCCTAGCCACCACGAGCCACTGCCATGGGACTGCCCGGTGCTCTGCTCTGAGCCCAGGACCTGGGAAGTCCTTGGCCGGCTCTGCATGCCCACACCCAAGCTTCTGTGCATTCTGCCCTTGAAGACCCACACCTGCAGCCTTCTTTGGGGAACTGCCCCAGGTTGCTACAGTCACTGACTTCTGCATGGCAGCCGGAGCCAACAGGCGGTTCTGGAAGATGTGTCTTTCTCAGCCTTCCCTGCCATTGTAGCGAGACTGACAGGAGAGTTGGAAGAGTAACCTTCCCCCACGCCCCCCCCCCCCCCACTAGCAGTCCCCCTGAATGCCCCTGCCAATCAATCCAGCCAGGCCCAGACAAAACGTTTGTGCAGGAATTTTACTCTCACCAGTAACTTCTCCGGGTCGGCCTCAAGGGGTTCCTTTGGTCTCAGAAATAGCCAAGGGGGCCTATTTTATTTCTGAAAAGAAGAAATTGAAGATAATTACGCACTCGGCTTGACTGAAGCGGACAAAACGCGTTTGATTATAAGGAAAAGCGTCCCCCCCCCCCCCCCCCGACCTCGCACAGAAGGAGCCGCTGTAAACCGGGAACCTCGACGCCAGTGTCCCCGGGTGTCTCGCGCGCGGCCGGGCTGGGGTGGCCACCGCGCCCTCTCGGACCATCTGGCCCCGTGTCCCCGCGGGCGCGGCCCCGCCGGGATCGCCTTCGGAGCTGAGCTGGCGGGTCGCGCAGGCTTTGAAGTGCGGCCGGACCTAATGAGGGGCTTGCTGGGCCGCGGGATCAAGTGTCAGCGCCGCCCGGAGACCCGGCCGGGCATACAAAGCGCGCTGGGCCGCCTCGCGGCGGGGTCTCGTGCGCCCCGGCGCCCGGCCCGCTGTCTCCGGAGCGCCCCCCGCCCCCCAAACAGTTTTCCCGCGGCGGGAACTGCAGCGCAGGGGACCCCAACCTCAGCAAGCACGCGCCTTTGCCCGGCCCCGGCCCGAACGGCCGTTTGTGACAGTGTGGCCTTGGGATTCTCCTACTGAGCGTGACTTTCCCCCTGAGGGCACAATCTTTTCTTTGCACCGAAACAGTGAGGACTTAAAACACCTAATTTCTGGGCACTCTTCTAAAATCTCTTAGCTCTCTTAACCCTTGCCCGTCTCGGCAGGTGGGGCCTTCGCATTCTCACCACAGGCTGCTGCAGTGGGGATTACTGACTCTTCTGAATACTTCAGAAAGGGAGAAGCCACAGTTCCGGGTGACTTGCCCACGGATTTCCGGCGGGCAAGTCTGACACCAGCCCTGAGCTGGCTCCGGTACCCAGTCACACAAGTTGTAGACCCTTAAGTACCTCTGTTTTGGAGGGCCCAGTCCTCATCGTAGCAAACTTTTTTTTTTTTTTTATTTACAGAGACAGAGAGAGAGTCAGAGTGAGGGATAGACAGAGACAGACAGGAACAGAGAGATGAGAAGCATCAATCATTAGTTTTTCGTTGCGCATTGCAACACCTTAGTTGTTCATTGATTGCTTTCTCATATGTGCCTTGACCGCGGGCCTTCAGCAGACCGAGTAACCCTTTGCTTGAGCTAGCGACCGTTGGTCCAAGCTGGTTAGCTTTTGCTCAAACCAGATGAGCTGCGCTCAAGCTGGCGACCTCGGGGTTTCGAACCTGGGTCCTCAGCATCCCAGTCCGACGCTCTATCCACTGCGTCACCACCTGGTCAGGTGTAGCAAACTTTTAAGAAGAGCATCATCCCACACATTGCATCTAGCCTTTTTATTATACAATGTTAAAGGATCTTATAGTTTTAGTTTTGCTTTTACTTGGCTACGAGGTCCTAATTAACAATGGCTGGGGTTTCTTAGGACTGATTGGCCAAATTGGGAAATTCTTGCAAAGTGAGAAAAAATCTAAAGCACTTTGACGTTTAATGAAAAATTTAGGAATAATTAATTTAGCAATTGAATGATGTTGACACGGCGCTACTTTCTGTAGACATTTAATTAAACATTTATTGATTTGGACTTGCAGTTTTCTTTTCTCATGGTAGAGCCAAAAATTACTTTACCCGATTTCCAACATTTTGGTTGGAAAGCCCTCCTAGCACCTTGTGATTCTCAGGCACTTTCCGAAAGCACCCAACTCCTAGAATAGTCAGTCTGGCCCACCCGCCCATCCGGGCCCCGCCCCGCCCATCCGGGCCCCGCCCCGCCCATCCGGGCCCCGCCCCACTCAAGCCCCACTCCCACACTGGTTGCGGGGGCGGGATGGGGGGCGCTGCTATCCTGGTGAGTGGCTTTCAAGTTAGCAAATCTTGCTTGGCTCAGCCCTACTACACTGTGAATTTCCCCAGGGCGGGGCCTTAAACGTAACCGTGTTTCACGTAATCGTGTTTCACTTACCCGCCTACCCCAGGTAGGAAGGACTGATTGAGCTGTGACTTTCTCACGGGAGGGGAGAAAAGTGGCTGTGAAGCAGAAAGTGTACCAGAAAAGGTGTGGGGAGTCCCCCGGTGCTGCTACTCATACTGTGTGTCCCTAAGGAGGTCTCTGCCCCTCTCCAGGGGTCCATTTCATCTCCGGGTCTGGAAAATGAGGATGGACCCGGAGACTTCTAACCTGACCACCGTTTCCATTTCAGGAGACGCGCTAAAACTTTCCTCTTGACTCAGTTCCCTGCTCCTCAATCCACCTGAACTTAAGGCTTCTGGCTAAAGGCGGCTGTCTGTTAGGGAGCCTCGGAGCCGGTTCCAGTTCTGGTCCAAACACGCTTTGTAACTCAGGGCAGTCCCTCGCCCTCTCTGAGCCTTTGTTTTCTGGGCAGTAAACCCGCAGGCTGGACCGGAGCTGAGCGCAACATCCCAGGATCCGATTCCGGCGATCTGGGGAGCGGGGCCAGAGAGCCCGCGTTTCTAACAGATTCCCGGGTGATGCCATTGCTCCTCCCAGTCTTTGAACCAACTTTAGGTACGTAGTCCTTGCTGGAGGACTTCGGAGGTCACTTCTGCCTCTGAAGGGCCAAACCCTGAGCCCTGGCAGCAGGCACGCGGAGAATGACAAAGGAAGAGTTAGTTGTCTAGATTTGGCCTGGCTAGGGCAGTACAGAATAGGAAGTGATTCCCATGGGTCCTTTCAACCAACAGTTACAAAAATCGTCACCGTCATCGTCATCATCAACAACAAACGCTAGTGCCTCGCTTCTCACTAGTCAAAGCGGCCGTCACATCCTTGAACCCAGTTGACCCCTGGATGCACCCTGGTGAGAGAGGAGGGCTGGCTGGGGAATCCTTTCAGCCTCAGCCAGAGGATCTGGGCAGGAGCACAATCGCCTTCTAAACTATTGTTTCCTGGCGGCCCTTTGATTTCTCAGCTTTCTAATTTTTTCAGTGTCTGCCCTCTGACCCCTTCCTCCTTTGTCTCCGAAGGCACCGCCTCGAGGCCCCAACACCCTGGCGCACAATGTCAGGGGAAGAGCAGCAGGCTATCCACCCCCAGGTTTCCCGCTTTTGATCCTCTCCTCTCTGACCCAGTAGAACCCAGCTTTGGAGACTGAAATCCTGGCTCATCTGGGGGCGATCGATCCGGGGGGGCAAATCACTTCATCCCTTTAAGGCCCACTCTTCTGTCACAATGGTCATTTCCCCTCAGGTGACATTTGTGGAGGGTTTATATTGTCAGGGACACGGTGCTCAGTGACTCCATCCCTACTGCAACCCTAGGTAGTATAGGATGAGTGAGGATCCCCGTTTCGTGACTGGGGAAACAGGCTTTAGAGAGTCCACCTGCTTCAAGGCCCCCACCCTCCCAGCCGGCCTGTGATGGAGCCAGGACAGCAGGCAGGCCTTGGCTGGCTGACGTCAGAGGTTGTTGTAGATTCATGTGCCGTTGTAAGAAATAATGCAGAGAGATCTCGTGAACCCTTCCTTCATCCCGTCTTCCCCAGTGATGACATCTTGCAGAGCTATTGGCTATCACAGCCAGGATGTTGACATTGATACAATCCATCGATCTTACTCAGATCTCTTCGGTTTTACTTGTACGTGTGTGTGTGTGTATATATATATATATATATTAAGTTCTGTGCAACTTCAGCATATACAGAGGTCTGTGCATTTAGCACTGCTGTCAATATGCAAAATAGCTCCATTCCTTCTCGTATTGCCCAATATAACAGCACCTGCTCCTCCCCCCTCCTGCATCCTTAACCCCTGCAACCCTGAACTCTGTTCTGTTTCAAGAATGTCCTACAAATGGAAGCATACACTTGTAGGCTTCTGGGATTGGCTGTTTTCATTCAGCCTGATTCCTTTGGGATTCACATAAAATGTGTGTATCAATGGTTTGTTCTTTTTTATTGCTGAGTAGTATTCCACGATATGGACGTACTACAGTTTGTTTAACCATTCATCCAATGAAGGATGTTTGGGTTTTCAGGTTCTACTAGTTACACATGCAACTAACTTGAGCGTGTGCAGAGCTCTGTGCAATTTTGTTCTATCACTGCAGGGCTCACTCACATAACCTCTTCGTAGATTCGCACACTCTTTTTTCCCTTCATCCTTAACTGTAGGAAACTGCTCATTGGCTCTCTAGCTCTGTGTTATTTTACTAGAGTTTCCCTAGTGAGATTGAACAGTGTTGTCCTCTAAAGCTTCTTTCACTCTGCATAATTTTCTGGAGGTTTTCAATTCGTTGCATGAGAATCAGTAATGCATTCCTGTTTATTGCTGAGTTTTTCCTGGTTTATTCCAGAATTGTGGGTTAAACTGTGTCCCTCCAGCAGGTAGTTTGAAGTCCTAACCCCTGGTCACAAATTTGTCACCTTATTTGAAAATAGAGTCTTTGCAGATGGAACCACATTAAGATGAGGTCATGAGGATGGCCCTAACCCAATATGACTGCTGTCCTTACAGGAAGAGAAGACAAACACAGAGAGGAGAAGGCCATGCGGAGACGCAGAGACACGGACACGGAGGGAAAGGGGCCGCGTGAAGGCAGAGGCAGAGATTGGAGTGATGCTGCCACGAGCCAAAGAACGCCTGGAGCCTCCAGGGCTGGAGGAGGCAAGGAAGGGCTCTCCCCCAGAAGTTTTGGAGGGCACGTGGTCCTTTCTACACCTTGATTTTGGACGTCTGGCCTCCAGAGCTGTGAGAAAATAAACTTCTGTTGTTTTAAGCCACCCAGTTTATGGCAGTTTGTTGCAATGGCCCCTGGATACTGTGCGTGGCACGGAGAGGTACCACTGTGTGTTTGACCACGTCCCCATTGTAGGCAATTAGGGCAATGGTTTGGAGCTATTACGAATAACCTGCTATGAACTTTTGTGTACAAGTTCCTGCACGAAAATAAGTCTTGATTTCTCTGTGAAAAAGGCTGCACTTGTTTTTTTTAAAGATACAGTTCCATCAAATTAAGGAAAGTCTCCCTTTTCTCTCTAGTTTGTTGAGACTTCTTATTGTGAATTTTATCAAATACTTCCTATCGAAACGATTACGTTTCAGCAATATTATTTTAATATAGTGAGTTATGTTGATTGATGATTGAATGACAAAGAGTTCTTGAATTTCTGGAATGAGCCCAACTCATGTACGATGTACTCTCTGTTTTCACACTATAGGCCGTTGGATTGGATGTTTCTATCCCTTCGTTCAGGATTTTTAAATCAATGTTCATGGGAGAGATCGGCCTATAGTTTGCTTTTCCTGAAATGTCCTTGTCAGATTTTGGAACCAGCGTGACGCAGGCCTCCTCCATGGGGAGTGTCCCCTTGTTTTCCATTCTCGGAAAGCATTTGTTTAGAAGGACATTATTTCTCCCTGAAGTATTGGTCAGCCAGTTTGGCCTGAAGGGTGCTTTGTGAAAAGGTGTAGCCCTGGCCAGTTGGCTCAGCGGTAGAGCGTCGGCCTAGTGTGCGGAGGACCCGGGTTCGATTCCCGGCCAGGGCACATAAGGGAAGCGCCCATTTGCTTCTCCACCCCTCCGCGGCGCTTTCCTCTCTGTCTCTCTCTTCCCCTCCCGCAGCCAAGGCTCCATTGGAGCAAAGATGGCCCGGGCGCTGGGGATGGCTCTGTGGCCTCTGCCTCAGGCGCTAGAGTGGCTCTGGTCGCAACATGGCAACTCCCAGGATGGGCAGAGCATCGCCCCTGGTGGGCAGAGCATCACCCCTGGTGGGCGTGCCGGGTGGATCCCGGTCGGCGCATGCGGGAGTCTGTCTGACTGTCTCTCCCTGTTTCCAGCTTCAGAAAAATGAGAAAAAAAGAAAAGAAAAGAAAAGGTGTAATATCCAGACTCAATTTCTTTAATAGGTGTTGGCAATTCAGGTTTTCTACATCTTCCTGTGTAACATGATGAAGTTTTAGTTTACGATCTGTCCATTTAATCTGTTCCCAAACTTACTGGCCTGAAGTTGTTCAGATAATGTCTCTTCATTATCTGTTAAAAAAGAAAAAAATTGCGGAATTTGTAATAATGTCCCGTTTCAGGTCATGGAAATGTATGCCTTCTATCCCTGTTTTCCCTCAAAATTCCTGCCTTGTCTACCAGCATATGTGCTGTCAGCAGGTTCCCAGAGGGTCTTGGGGACAAAATAGGCAAAGATGCCGTGAGCTACTTCCGGGAAACGAAGGCTGCCCAGACGGCGGCGGTGGGGTGGGGGTTTGTGCCCGCTTTCTCAGGCTGCCCTGGCCAGATGCCATGGACCGGCAGCTTACACAACACGGACCGGCAGCTTACACAACACGGACCGGCAGCCTACACCACACGGACCGGCAGCCTACACCACACGGACCGGCAGCCTACACCACACGGACCGGCAGCCTACACCACACGGACCGGCAGCTTACACCACACGGACCGGCAGCTTACACCACACGGACCGGCAGCTTACACCACACGGACCGGCAGCTTACACCACACGGACCGGCAGCCTACACCACAGACCTCGGTTTCATCTCAGGTCTGGAGGCTGGACGCCGAAGGTCAAGGCACCAGCAAGGTCGGGTCTGGCGGCCTCTCCTCCTGGCTTGCGGTCGGCCACCTTCTCTCCGGGTCCTCACAGGGCTTTCCTCTGCTCCCCGGGAGGGAAGGAGTAGGCGGGTGCTCTGGGGTCTCTCCCTCTTCTCATGAGGGTGCGAGTCCTAACCAATCAGTCCCCACCCTTAGGACCTCTTTTCACCTTAATTATCTCTCTCAAGACCCTGTCTCCAAACACAGTCCCATTCCGAGGGTCCGAGGTTCCGGAAGCTAGGACTTCAACGTGTGACTTCAGCGGGATGGTGGCAGGGCACACTCTTCACCCTGTCACATCAGGGCTGTCCAAGAGGACGGTCAGTGGGAGAAACAAGGCTGAAGGCGGGACGGCCCTCGAACCCCCCAGACCCCGGCGATGACCGCCTCATCGGAGGACGTGTCTGCTCGTCTCTAGCGGCCGCCCGATGAGTATCTCGGGGAGCCGAGCTCCAGCCGGGGTCTTTTCACGACATCGTCTTCCCCTTTCCCTAATGTAAACCCCGAGGCCCAGAGACTCAATGGTTTCCCCACGATCACACAGCCAGTCGGTTGCTAGAGCCCAGATCCCCCCCCCCCCCCAGGGTGGGCCTCTCTCTGTCCCCGGTTCCCTGATAAAGTCAGAGAAAAGGGAGCGAAGGTGAGAGTCAGGAGTCAGCACCAACTCATTTCCTCTCACAGGATATTTGTGCTTAACTCTCTGTGCCAGGCCGCCAGGCGGGGGAAGAGAAATCTAAGCCATGTGTGCTCAGGGACCCTCGGCCGTCTCAGAGGGCCGAGGCCGAGTGGCAGTGTCCCCCTGGGGAGGCGGGCCTGCTTGACCCCCTCATTCCCCTGCCCCCAACCCCAGCCTCGTCTTCTGACGCCGGCCTGACTGCGGGAGCGTGCTCGTGCACGATGCGTGTTGGTGGTGTCCTGCACCCGGCCTCACGTTTTCCAGCCCCGAGTCCCAAGTGAGAGGGTCTTCACATCCCAGTTATCATTAAACTAACAAACAAAAGAGAAACACTCCTTAAAACGTTTAGAAGGAAGTCTCTCTGTTTCTAGGACAGAGTTGAAAACAGCGCTGCCCCCAAGCGAACAACCCTCCCTGGAGAGGGGCAGCTCCCCGACTGCTGGTTAGAGGGGCCAAGAAAGTGTCCTGAGCCGTCTGCGCCAGGCTAGGGACGCGGCTTGGACCTGGCCGCCCACCGGCCGGCGGGTGTGTGGTGTGGCACCTGTCTTCTCTGGGCTGCGACTGTCTCACGGGCTCTGGTTTGCTCTACGGGGAGGTTAGTCGTTGGGGGTCCCTCCTTGTGTTACGGCGTGAGCTGTCCAGGAGAGCTTCCTGGCCTTGAGCCGGTTTCCTTGCCTGTGAAGGGGACCATGACAGTGTCCACCTTAGGGTTTCTGAGCAGGTCACGTGCATGAATCTCTCCAATGGTGTTTGGTGCTCTCTCAGCCCCAGGCCTGGAAGGAAGGCTCAGGAAGTTCTCTTGGTGGCCTTCACTAGCCGTTAGAGATCCCAGCCCTTCCTATGTTGTTAGCTTAGTGGCAGTATTGTTTTCCACTCTCCCCTGGAGATGGAAATGAACATTGGAAGCATTGAGACCAGTGTAGGCGACTAGCCCCAACTCCACGGTTCAAGCCCGCCCTCTGGAAGGGTAGAGCAAGGCCCTTTGGTGAGAAGCAACAAGCACTGACTCTGACCTTTTCAGCAGACAGGCAACTTCGAGGAGGACGGTCGTAGTTCTTGGAACCCACAGAAAGGCAGAGAGTGGGCTCCGGGGGGCTGGGGAGCAGGCGCGGGGGTTCCTGGGAGCCACGCCGCACCAGCACTGCTGGACGCCTCACTCCGGCCCTTTTCTGCATCGTGTCCCCGTTGCAGACTGAAGCCCGGCAGAGGGCCAGCTCGGTCACCCGTTTCCTATGGCTGCTGCTACCAACAACCACACACGGGCGTCTTCAAACAATGCAAGTGGAGAGAGGAGCAGGCGGAGCCCAGAGGACTCTTAGGCCAGTGATGCTGCTCTGTAGGAGGCAGCAGTGGTGGCTATGCGCTAACACTTGTCAAAGTGTTAGAATGCACACCGCCACGAGCGACCTTCACAGGACCTGTGGATTTGTGGCTGACTCGGTTCACATGCCCATCTCTGGCAATGACATTCGTCAGAGCCACTGCAAGGGCCCCTGAAACCCAGAGGCTGGGGCCACGTCCCAGACTTCCTCATTCAGCAGGTGTGGGGAGGGGCCCGAGGCTCTGTGTTTCTCACGGATCCCAAGGGGAGGCTGAGCCGCTGGTCCCAGAATGAGAGCTGTGGGGCTGAGAGAAGCCAGCTGAGGAATGCTCTCCCACAGTCTGTACGAGGTAGGAAGAGACATTTCTTATCTTTTTTTTTTTTTTTTTTTTTTTGTATTTTTCTGAAGCTGGAAACAGGGAGAGACAGTCAGACAGACTCCCGCATACGCCCGACCGGGATCCACCCGGCACGCCCACCAGGGGGCGACGCTCTGCCCACCAGGGGGCGATGCTCTGCCCCTCCGGGGCATCGCTCTGTTGCGACCAGAGCCACTCTAGCGCCTGGGGCAGAGGCCAAGGAGCCATCCCCAGTGCCTGGGCCATCTTTGCTTCAGTGGAGCCTTGGCTGCGGGAGGGGAAGAGAGAGACAGAGAGGAAGGAGCAGGGGGTGGAGAAGCAGATGGGTGTTTCTCCTGTGTGCCCTGGCCGGGAATCGAACCCGGGACTTCTGCACGCCAGGCCGACGCTCTATCACTGAGCCAACCGGCCAGGGCTGAAACATTTCTTAATAGATCACTGGGATGAAGAAGCCAGGAATGACAGGCAGGGACACAAACATCCAGGGCTGTCATCCCGCTCCGGGGAAGAAGGTGTCTGACCCGGTCCATGAGGACAGCATGCTCAGAAGCGACACAGGAAGGCCGGCAGAGACCATGTGGTCACTGAGACTCGCAGGGTGGAGCATCCAGTGCTGGCCGAGGGCCCAGCCGCCGGCCCACAAACACTCCTCCTGCAGGGACTGCAGGCTCAGCGGGCCCCCGTCACATGGGGTCCCAGCAACGCCATCGTGGGGACCATTTTACCTGGATCTTGGAGCCAGAAAACCAGCCAGAGGGAGAATCTGCTTTTAATTCTAAGAAACAAGGAGCCAGGATCAAATGACCTGTGGGACCAGCTGACCAGCCCAGCCTGCGATCCCGCGCGCCAGCGTCCCAGAGCTAATGATGTCATGGCCCTGGGCTGTGTTGGCGCTGCGGCGCTGTGTAGTCGGTTGATGGGGTTAATCAGCTCATGTTAACATGCTGATGATCATGAAATAAAAACGACCATTTCAATAGGAGACTCGGGGCAGAGGGACTGAAGCGAAATCATTGGGACTTTTTACAGAGGTCACGGTTGAATTATCACAAAACTTCCTTTACTCAAAGCAGATGCTTATTAAGATTAATTTAGTGTGAAAAGTGAACCAGACTGAGTAGAAAGGACATTGTCTCCTGAATTATGTAACGAGACACCTCCTCATTGTCCTCCGCTCACTGAAGATGATTGCGTCCTTCCTCGGGGACGTTTCGGGGCACAGCTGAGCCACCGTGTCCATCCGTCCTTGGGGGGGTGTGTGGGACATTCAGAGAGATCTCTTCCGTGTTCACGTGCAAAGTGGGCACAAACGGAGGCGCTAATGGGGAAGACGAGGGGGGGGGGCTGACGAAAGAGCCCAGCGTTCAGCTAAAGCTTCACGTTCAGCAGTTCCTAGAGATGCGTCTTGTCTGAGGATGAGAAACAGACACAGGGAAATAACTTGTAAAGTCCCAGGCGCTGGCGTGATGGAGCGTGGCAACTGCTGGGGTAGTTTGGGGTCCAGAGGAGGGGCTCTGGGAAAGTTGTCTGGCAAGGATCCCAGGTCCGGACTCAAACTCCTCCTGGACCCCTGCCGTGGTTGTCATCCTCCGAACCATCTTTCTTTTCTCCTTTTTTTTTTTCATTTTTCTGAAGCTGGAAACAGGGAGAGACAGTCAGACAGACTCCCGCATGCGCCCGACCGGGATCCACCCGGCACGCCCACCAGGGGCGGTGCTCTGCCCACCAGGGGGCGATGCTCTGCCCATCCTGGGCGTCGCCATATTGCGACCAGAGCCACTCTAGCGCCTGAGGCAGAGGCCACAGAGCCATGCCCAGCGCCCGGGCCATCTTTGCTCCAATGGAGCCTTGGCTGCGGGAGGGGAAGAGAGAGACAGAGAGGAAAGTGCGGCGGAGGGGTGGAGAAGCAAATGGGCGCTTCTCCTATGTGCCCTGGCCGGGAATCGAACCCGGGTCCTCCGCACGCTAGGCCGACGCTCTACCGCTGAGCCAACCGGCCAGGGCCTCTTTTCTCCTTTTTTAAGTGAATACGTTTCATTCCTCTTGCTTGTTACAAAATGTTTCTTCTTCTCTCTCTCTTTTTTTAAAAAAATTTATTGATTGATTTCTAGAGAGAGAGGATGAGAATGAGAGAGAGAGAGAGAGAGAGAGAGAAACATTGATTTCTTGCTCCACTTACTTATGCATTCATTGGTTGATTTTTGTCTGTGCCCTGACCTGGCATCAACCTTGGTTGTATTGGGACGATGCTCTCAGCAGCTGAGCTACCCAGCAGCCAGGCCAACACGCTCCTTCTTAGAAGGCTTTGCCCTGTGCTTCTGAGACCCTCTGGAGCCTGTCCCTCCTGCCCGTCAGCCTGTCCTACTCCCTGTTCTGGATTCTTTTTCTAAGGTAACGCCTGGGCTGCGGCGTTCCCCCGGGGCTCACTCTCTGTTTCTCCTCACTGAGAACACAGCTCTTTCTGGACTTAGTCCATCCAGTCCTGCCGTTTCCATAGCGACTTTGAGCCCGGACATGCTGGGAAGGCAGTGCTACCTCCCTTAATAAGATGAAACAAGGGTCTCCCAGGCCAGCCCTGCGAGAACTTCCTGGCGGGAAGGAGCCGCTGGCCGCGGGGCCCCTGTCTGAATTTTCTCTTCTTTGGGGTTCTTGCTTTCCTCTCCTCTGGGGCATGTCAGGTAGGGCCTGCTGTCCTCTGACTTACGTGTGTACAAACCCCTCTCCCCCCCGGTTTTCCTAAAGCACAGTTGTGACGAGATGCTTTCTTAACACGTGGCCACGACGTACCAAGGGGAACTCAAGGGGAGCAGGCACACAGAGACCAAAGATGGTCAGCAGCCTGGCCCCGGGGTCTGCACGCCCAGGGCTGCACGGGGCGCCTCCTGCGGAACAGAGCACCTCCGGCTGTGCGGGCACGGCCCGGTCACTCACTGTCCTCATGGTTCCCATGGCTCCCTAGGTCCCTGATGGGCGCTTCTCCCTGGGGATGGGTCCTGTGGCTGTGCTCCTCTCTCAGCTGGGGCTCCGTCGTCTGAAGGCTTGCCTGGGACTGGAGGACCCACTTCCACGGCGGTTCATGGTCACGGCCGGCACGATCATTCCCGGCCGGGGGTGGCCGGGGCAGTCTCTGGAGGGCTGCTGGTTGGGGTAGGGCCGGGGACAGTTGGCGGGCCACCAGGAGGGCTGCTGCACGCAGGTCGGAGGGTACATCTGTGAGCATTGGGAGAGGGTGACTGCTCCGGCCAATCCAACCTGACCGCGGGGTATGTGGCTCGGGGACAGCCGCCCGAGCGGTCCCTGTTGTGACCCCACGCAGCCTGACCCCACGCCTGACCCCGACCGAGGGGCTCTGGTTCATCCGGGTGCTTTTCTCCTCGTAACTGAACTCCTGGTTTCCCCTCTGGTCACCCCCAATTCGCCTCTAAGTCCCTGAGGGGTACCCGGACTCAGAGCTAGAGTTGTATTTACCTCCTGACTTTTTTAAATTTTAATTTCTAATTGACATATAATTGACGGACAGTAACTTACTCGTTTCGGCTGTACATGACAGTGATTCGATATTTATGTACATTATGAAATGATCCAAATGGTACGTCTAGTTATCCACTGTCACCGTACGTGGTTATTACAGCATTATGGACTGCGCTCCCTCTGTGGCTCTTTATACCGTGACGATTTATTTCCTAACTGGAACTTGGTGCCTCTCGACCCCCTGCCCCTATTTCTCCAGCCCCCTTGACACCTCCCTTCCCTGGGAACCAGCGGTCTGTTTCTGTATTCTTTTCTTTGTTGGTTGGTTTTGTTTCTAGGTTCCACAGATAGGTGAAATCCTATGGTCTGTCTTTCTCCGTCTGACCTGGCTTGTGTAGCATAACACTCTTCAGGTCCATCCAGGTTGTCACACACGTCAGCGGGGCTCCCTCTGAAGGCTCCAGGGAAGAACACTTTTTCCTCCGCCTCTTCCAGCTGTTGGTGTGGCTGGCTGTCCTTGGGATCCTGGGCTTGCTCCCTCGTCACTCTAATCTCCGCCTGTATCATCACCTGGCTTCCTCCCCCCTGTGTGTTTTTGTGTCCACAGTCCTCTCCTTTCTCTTATAAGACACCAATCACCCTGATCTAATGTGGCCTCATCTCACCTTGATGACCTCTACCAAGACCCTTTTCCAAATATGGTCCCATTCTGAGGTTCCGGGTGGACGTTAATTGTTCTGGGTGGACACTTATTGAATCCAATGCCCCCCCCCATTCTTTGGGAGGAGATGAATTGGGGGGAATTAGTTAATACCATAAAAACCCTTAGGCCCGCCAATGGCCCAGTGATGCTCTCACAGAGGTGGTCGTTATGGAGCGAGGGACCTTTGAAAAAGGCTCAGAGGAAAGGTTATATGTCAACGGCCGGCGACGCACAGGTTCTGGCCACATGAGTTCCCTGCCCCTGTCAGCTTTTTGAGTCTTGATGTCTCACACGCCAGAATCTCAAGTTTTCCTCTTGCAATCCTTCCATTAAAGAATGGCTTATCTGGCCTTTTGTTTATGTGTGGAAAATGCATTAAAATTTTTTATAAAATAAACCCATTTATTTCCAGACGAAAGTTAGCATTTTGCCCGGAGTGAATTCTTGTGGCCGAGTTATAAAATTCTCAAAGTAAGGGTTTCTAATGAAAATGTGCTACCCTTTAATGAATATCACTGCCCCCGCTATAATACGGGAATGAACAATATTTGGCATGATGTACTCTGGAAAAATCGCCTAACGTGTAATACAAGTGATCGCCCTGTTTGTGAGCCAAGCTCTGTTTCCATTTTGTGGGGTAAGTCAGCTCAACAAATATTTATTGAGCGCCTACTAAAGTCTCACACGCTGTGCCGGGCAGTGGGGACACAAAGACATTAGTGGGGGGTGGGGGGGGAGGCGGTGGTTCGGTTTTGTCAATAATAATGAGTTTCCGACCGGGTTGTATGTTGGGCCACTGTTCTGGGTGCTTTGTGTACCCGCATAATCCTGCCAGAGTCCCCGCATACAGATGGGACACCAGACGTACAGAGAGGTCCAAGTCATTGACGGCCATCATGCAGCCAGCAAGAAGCAGATTGGGGTCCGTTCACATTCAGGCCGCTCGCCGGGTGGCACTGCCCCGGGCAACCTCATCGGGGAGTCACAGCGCAGCGGCCTGGGCACAGGGGCCGTGGGAGCGCACGAGGCCTCTTGGGGGGTGGGTGTTCTCACAGGGAGTTGGAGCCGGGGTTGGTGAAGGACAGAAGATGAGCGAGCACGCGCCGACCCTAGAAACAGCGCGGTGTGCACGCACGTGTGCCGGCCTGTGTCAGTGTTACCGGAGCCCACGTGGTGGGCAGAGAGCGTCCGGAGGGAGTGGGGGCCCATCCGGAGGGAGTGGGGGCCGGCTTCAGGAGCGGCGTGGACCCTGCTGCCCTGGGGAGTCTGGAGGTCACCCTGCGGGTGAAGGGAAGCCCAAGCAGGGCATTTTGTTTGCTTGTTTGTTTGTTTTTGTGACAGAGACAGAGATACAGACAGAGAGAGGGACCGATAGAGACAGACAGACAGGAAGGGAGAGAGATGAGAAGCATCAATTCCTTGTGGCGGCACCTTAGTTGTTCATTGATTGATTTCTCATATGTGCCTTGACCGGGGGGCTCCAGCAGAGAGAGGGACCCCGCGCTCAAGCCAGTGACCTCCGGGTTTCGAACCTGGGTCCTCTGCATCCCAGTCTGGTGCTCTATTCACTGCGCTACCGCCTGCTCAGGCCAAAGCAGGGCTTTAAGGAAGAGAATGACACACCAGTCCGCTGATAAGCTTTGTCTCTGTCACTGGGGTATTGGAGGAGGTGTCACCTGGCTGTTCACTTGAGGAGAAAAAGAGAACAAGTAGGGCAGTTGTATCCTTTTCATCTTTCCACCGGAAGGTCTGACTCTTACCAGCTTTTGCCGAGAGCAGGCCGTTCCTACTGACGTAACAACAGCAGCGGCCAGCACTTCCCAGTCCTTCCCACGCACTGGACGTCCCGCCAGTGTGTTCCAGGTTGCGATTTACTTAGTCCTTGGTGGGCTCTATGCGGTCTGGGTCCTACTGGGCAGAAAGTCAGGGGCCCGGGGAGCCGCCTCAGGGCCTTGGCGCCGAGAGGGCCGAGCCAGCATCAGCCAGCATCGCAGCCTGCGGGAGGCTCCGTCCCCTGGTCTGTCACTGTCCAGCTCCGGGGGTTTGCCCCTAGGCCGGCCACACCGTGCGTCCGTGTGGCGCTGTGGACCACACTGTGACACCCCCATCCCGCGTCTTGTGTCAAACGGGATGGTATTTGGAGGTGGAGCCTTTGGGAGGTGACTAGGTTTCCAGGAGGTCATGCGGGTGGGGACCCACAACGGGCGTGGTGTCCTGGTTAGAGGAGCACCAGAGAGCCTGCTGTCTGCGGTCTGCCCGCTGAGGGCGCAGAGAGGAGGGGGCTGTCCGCTGTCTGCCCGCTGAGGGCGCAGAGAGGAGGGGGCTGTCTGAGGTCTGCCCTCTGAGGGCACAGAGAGGAGGGGGCTGTCTGAGGTCTGCCCGCCGAGGGCACAGAGAGGAGGGGGCTGTCTGAGGTCTGCCCGCCGAGGGCACAGAGAGGAGGGGGCTGTCCACTGTCTGCCCGCCGAGGGCGCGGAGAGGAGGGGGCTGTCCACTGTCTGCCCGCCGAGGGCGCGGAGAGGAGGGGGCTGTCCACGGTCTGCCCGCCGAGGGCGCGGAGAGGAGGGGGCTGTCCGCTGTCTGCCCGCCGAGGGCGCGGAGAGGAGGGGGCTGTCCGCTGTCTGCCCGCCGAGGGCGCGGAGAGGAGGGGGCTGTCCGCTGTCTGCCCGCCGAGGGCGCGGAGAGGAGGGGGCTGTCCGCTGTCTGCCCGCCGAGGGCGCGGAGAGGAGGGGGCTGTCCGCTGTCTGCCCGCCGAGGGCGCGGAGAGGAGGGGGCTGTCCGCTGTCTGCCCGCCGAGGGCGCGGAGAGGAGGGGGCTGTCCGCTGTCTGCCCGCCGAGGGCGCGGAGAGGAGGGGGCTGTCCGCTGTCTGCCCGCCGAGGGCGCGGAGAGGAGGGGGCTGTCCGCGGTCTGCCCGCCGAGGGCGCGGAGAGGAGGGGGCTGTCCGCTGTCTGCCCGCCGAGGGCGCGGAGAGGAGGGGGCTGTCCGCTGTCTGCCCGCCGAGGGCGCGGAGAGGAGGGGGCTGTCCGCGGTCTGCCCGCCGAGGGCGCGGAGAGGAGGGGGCTGTCCGCTGTCTGCCCGCCGAGGGCGCGGAGAGGAGGGGGCTGTCCGCTGTCTGCCCGCCGAGGGCGCGGAGAGGAGGGGGCTGTCCGCGGTCTGCCCGCCGAGGGCGCGGAGAGGAGGGGGCTGTCCGCTGTCTGCCCGCCGAGGGCGCAGAGAGGAGGGGGCTGTCCGCGGTCTGCCCGCCGAGGGCGCGGAGAGGAGGGGGCTGTCTGCGGTCTGCCCGCCGAGGGCGCGGAGAGGAGGGGGCTGTCCGCGGTCTGCCCGCCGAGGGCGCAGAGAGGAGGGGGCTGTCCGCTGTCTGCCCGCCGAGGGCACAGAGAGGAGGGGGCTGTCCGCGGTCTGTCCGCCGAGGGCGCAGAGAGGAGGGGGCTGTCCGCGGTCTGCCCGCCGAGGGCGCAGAGAGGAGGGGGCTGTCTGCGGTCTGCCCGCCGAGGGCGCAGAGAGGAGGGGGCTGTCTGCGGTCTGCCCGCCGAGGGCGCAGAGAGGAGGGGGCTGTCTGCGGTCTGCCCGCTGAGGGCGCAGAGAGGAGGGGGCTGTCCGCAGCCAGGAGAGTCCTCACGCCAGACCCGCCCCTGCTGCGCCCTGGTCTCGGGCCTGCAGCTCCAGGACCGTGAGAAGCAGAGGTCTGTGGGCAAAGCCAGAAGTTCCCCAGCAGCCTGAGCTCACTAACACGAGGAGCGCCGCGGAGAGACGAGACCGGCAGCCCCCGGAGTGGGTGGGGCGCACACCTGCTGGTCACTCTGGCTCGGGGGCGGGCCCCAGTGAGCCGCCGGAGGTGGCCTGTGTGTGTGTGAGCCACGGCAAGGTGAAGGCAGGGTCACGTTGTGTCCGGCTTTGGAAGGAAGGGTGCAGTAAGACCCCATGAAACAGGGTCCTGTCGGAGCGAAGTGCCCTGGGGCTGCCTCTCGTGGGCTGGGATCCGTCTGCCACTCACAGACTCGGCACAACCTCGAGTTTCTTTTTTTTTTTAATTTTTAAAAACATTTTTTTTAATTTTTATTTTTTTCATTTTTCCAAAGCTGGAAACGGGGAGGCAGTCAGACAGACTCCCGCATGAGCCCAACCAGGATCCACCTGGCACGCCCACCAGGGGGCGATGCTCCACCGCATCCAGAGCCACTCCAGCGCCTGAGGCAGAGGCCACAGAGCCGTCCTCAGTGCCCGGGCCATCTTTGCTCCAATGGAGCCTCGGCTGCGGGAGGGGAAGAGAGACAGAGAGGAAGGAGAGGGGGAGGGGTGGAGAAGCAGATGGGCACTCCTCCTGTGTGCCCTGGCTGGGAATCGAACCCGGGACTCCTGCACGCCAGGCCGACGCTCTACCGCTGAGCCAACCGGCCAGGGCCACCCCGAGTTTCTTTAATGTCTCTGGACCTCGGTCTCCTCACCTGTAAAATGGGGGTGATGATTTTTACCTGGCAGCATCGATGTAGCATTTATAAGAGATATCGTAGGTAAAGTGTCTGGCCCGAGTGAGTGTTTAATGGGTATACGGTAATACTATAAATCTTCAGTACCTAGCTCAGGCATCCCCTCACCTTGGAAGTACTCCCTCCTCAGTCCCCTCTGTGTCTCACACACGTGGATGGTGGCCGCTTCTCACATTCCGTCAGAGTTACTCGCAGACTTCTCCACCAGCACCCCCCCCCCCCACCGCCCCATAGAGGGCAGGCCCTTTGGTGCTAACGGCTCAGGCTGGTGGCAGCGGTTTGGAGGAAGGGGCTGTTGATGTGTGCCAGGCAGCAGAAGGAAGGCAGTTCATTTCAGAAGAAGGCATATTATCACGCCGGGGGGCCCAGGGGCCCCTGGGAGAAGAGGAAATGAGTGGTCAGGGCACCAGCTGTGTGGAAGAAAGGGGGTGAGCAGCGGTGCGGAGAGCTGGGGTGTTGTCCTGGGTGCACACGTGGACCCTGGCAGGGTTTTGAGCAGGGAGTGGCTTGTTCAGATTTGTGAGTGGGCCCGGTACCCCTGACTGCAGCGTGGAGGCGTCCCAGCCCGGGTGAGGCTGCAGAGGCACGAGAGGCCGGCACGGCAGGGGCCCCGGGTCCGAGCACAGCCTCTGGCTGAGGCAGAAGTTTCAGCTGGAGGATGAGGTTGTTAATGCCCACTCAGGCAGGCAGCATGGTCCCCGGACCTGCTCCAGGGACCCACCTCCTGTCCCCTTCCCCTAACTGTGATGGGGAAACAGGGCTGGAAATGGGAGGTTTTCTCCCATTCTTTTTTTTTTTTTTTTTTTTTTTTTTTGTCCCGTGACCATTAGGTTTGTTGATAAGCGAGGATTATTAATTAAAGGGATAAAGTGTGTGCTTCCAAGGGTGATTACCGTTACTGTAAATCAGACTTAATGGTGGCAGACATTCATTAGGGATTCATTTCCTAATGATAACGAATTGGTGTGAGCAGATGTCAGGTGCGGCCGTGACTGTCATTCTAATTCTGGGCCCCGGGAGTGGGACGTCCGAGCCAGCACCCTCCTGGAACTTCGGGCCACGGCTCTGTGGCCAGAGCCAGGCGGCCACTCTCCGCGGGCTGCTGCTGAGGCCCGCCAGGCCCGCGCCCTTGCCACGCTCATGCCCTTGCCACGCCCGCTTCCTGGAGCAACGTTCCTGCTGCCTGGTCCCTTGAACCTCACTTCCCTCAGAAGTCTCCCCGGACTGCTCCAGGTGGGCTCGGAGCTCCGGGCTCCTGCAACACTGACCACCCTGCTGTTCCCCCCACCCAGGGTCAGGCGCTGGACCAAGTCCGTCCCTGCGTGCCCAGCACCCAGTGCAGAGTTGGTGCTCCGGGCAGTGCCTGAATTAGTGGGTATGGAAGTGAGGGCAGGGGTGTTTTTGCTGGAGGCATCCGATGTGGCTTCTCCTGCAGTAAACTGATTTTCTGTTTGGAACTGGGGGCCAGAGAAGAGCCCCCTCCCCAGGACAGGCAGGGTGGGCCCCCTGGCTAGCTGGAACCCTACGCCTTCCCAGGTGGACCGAGGAGAGTTCAGGGTCTTCCTGGGCACATGGAGCCCTGGGGCGGGTCCTGAGTCTCGTGGAATCCGAGGAGGTTAACCAGGGCGGCGGGGGGTAAAGGGCCGCAAGCCTGTCGCAAAGCCCGGGTCTCCTCACCTGTGGAACGAGACGTCCCACGTCGTCACGAGGACACGGATTCAAGCACGCCGTCTTCAAGCACTCAGCACAGTGCTTGGCGCCTCGGGGGCACTCAGCAAATATCAGCCCCACTCTTCTTATTACTGTTCTGCTGAAATGAGGAGACAGAATCAGCCGCCTTGTGATGGGAAGGTGTGGCAGGGTGTGGGCGGGAAGGGAAAGGAGAGGGGGAGACACAGTGGCCTCCCGAGGGGCCTCACCTCGTGGGGAGAGGGCAGACAGAGCGTGCTCAGCGAGTGGGGAGAGGGCAGACAGAGCGTGCTCAGCGAGTGGGGAAAGGGCGCAGCGTGCTCAGCGAGTGGGGAAAGGGCAGACAGAGCGTGCTCAGCGAGTGGGGAAAGGGCAGACAGAGCGTGCTCAGTGAGTGGGGAAAGGGCGCAGAGTGCTCAGCGAGTGGGGAGAGGGCAGACAGAGCGTGCTCAGTGAGTGGGGAAAGGGCGCAGCGTGCTCAGCGAGTGGGGAAAGGGCAGACAGAGCGTGCTCAGCGAGTGGGGAGAGGGCAGACAGAGCGTGCTCAGCGAGTGGGGAGAGGGCAGACAGAGCGTGCTCAGTGAGTGGGGAGAGGGCAGACAGAGCGTGCTCAGCGAGTGGGGAAAGGGCAGACAGAGCGTGCTCAGCGAGTGGGGAAAGGGCGCAGCGTGCTCAGCGAGTGGGGAAAGGGCGCAGCGTGCTCAGCGAGTGGGGAAAGGGCGCAGCGTGCTCAGCGAGTGGGGAAAGGGCGCAGCGTGCTCAGCGAGTGGGGAAAGGGCGCAGCGTGCTCAGTGAGTGGGGAAAGGGCGCAGCGTGCTCAGTGAGTGGGGAAAGGGCAGACAGAGCGTGCTCAGCGAGTGGGGAAAGGGCAGACAGAGCGTGCTCAGTGAGTGGGGAAAGGGCGCAGCGTGCTCAGCGAGTGGGGAAAGGGCGCAGCGTGCTCAGCGAGTGGGGAAAGGGCAGACAGAGTGTGCTCAGCGAGTGGGGAAAGGGCGCAGCGTGCTCAGCGAGTGGGGAAAGGGCAGACAGAGCGTGCTCAGTGAGTGGGGAAAGGGCGCAGCGTGCTCAGCGAGTGGGGAAAGGGCAGACAGAGCGTGCTCAGTGAGTGGGGAAAGGGCAGACAGAGCGTGCTCAGCGAGTGGGGAAAGGGCGCAGCGTGCTCAGTGAGTGGGGAAAGGGCAGACAGAGCGTGCTCAGCGAGTGGGGAGAGGGCAGACAGAGCGTGCTCAGCGAGTGGGGAGAGGGCAGACAGAGCGTGCTCAGCGAGTGGGGAGAGGGCAGACAGAGCGTGCTCAGCGAGTGGGGAGAGGGCAGACAGAGCGTGCTCAGCGAGTGGGGAGAGGGCAGACAGAGCGTGCTCAGCGAGTGGGGAAAGGGCGCAGCGTGCTCAGTGAGTGGGGAAAGGGCAGACAGAGCGTGCTCAGTGAGTGGGGAAAGGGCGCAGCGTGCTCAGTGAGTGGGGAAAGGGCAGACAGAGTGTGCTCAGCGAGTGGGGAAAGGGCAGACAGAGTGTGCTCAGTGAGTGGGGAAAGGGCAGACAGAGCGTGCTCAGTGAGTGGGGAAAGGGCAGACAGAGCGTGCTCAGTGAGTGGGGAAAGGGCGCAGCGTGCTCAGTGAGTGGGGAAAGGGCAGACAGAGTGTGCTCAGCGAGTGGGGAAAGTGCAGACAGAGCGTGCTCAGTGAGTGGGGAGAGGGCAGACAGAGTGTGCTCAGCGAGTGGGGAAAGTGCAGACAGAGCGTGCTCAGTGAGTGGGGAAAGGGCGCAGCGTGCTCAGTGAGTGGGGAAAGGGCAGACAGAGCGTGCTCAGCAAGTGGGGAGAGGACAGACAGAGTGTGCTCAGTGAGTGGGGAAAGGGCGCAGCGTGCTCAGCGAGTGGGGAAAGGGCAGACAGAGCGTGCTCAGCGAGTGGGGAGGAGGCGCGGACGGGGTCCGACCCACAGAGTGCCCAGCCGGCCGGGGCCACGGTCTGGGCAGCCCTCGGGCAGTCTGGTCGGGAAGATCAGCTCAGAAGATGGGAGGATTGTTTCCAACAGGCTGCACGGCCCTTCCGTGTCCGCTGTCTCCAGCCAGGTGCTTGCCAGGGGCCTCCGTCCAGGTGTGAGTCCTTCTCTGGATGAGGAACCAGGTTCAGCGAGGTTGTGAATGACGCAGTGCTGTAAGAAAAGAATAATAATAAAAAAAATTCTCTATAAGTATTGTTGTGAGTTTCCCCCGGCCGCCATAGCAAAGCACCACAGACTGGGGTGGGGGGTGGGGTGGGGGGGTGCAGGGATGGGGCTTAAATAACAGAGATTCATTCTCTCACAGTTCGAGGGGCTCGAAGTTTGAGATCAGGTGTGGGCAGCGTTGGAGACTGGGAGTAGCTTGGTGTCACTAGATTCTGAGTGACGGTACATGGTGGGGAGAGGTTGGGGCAGGAGCCTGGGACCTTCCAGGTTATGTAGACCAGTGGTCCCCAATCCCTGGGCCATGGACCAGTACTGGTCCGTGGGCCATTTGGTACCGGTCCGCAGAGAAAGAATAAATAACTTACATTATTTCCGTTTTATTTATATTTAAGTCTGAACGATGTTTTATTTTTAAAAAATGACCAGATTCCCTCTGTTACATCCATCTAAGACTCACTCTCGACGCTTGTCTCGGTCACGTGATACATTTATCCGTCCCACCCTAAAGGCCGGTCCGTGAAAATATTTTCTGACATTAAACCGGTCCGTGGCCCAAAAAAGGTTGGGGAGCACTGATGTAGACCCTTCCGTTAAACAGTAAGACTCGGAGAGAAGACACAAAATAAGTGTTCAGAGTCTTCCACATCTTACCTCAGTGAGTTCCTGCAACAATTGGATAAACCAGTATTATCCCCATTGTCCAGATGAGAAAACTGAGGCAAAGAAAGGGTAAGTGACTCGCTCAAAGCCACCCAGCTGGTGAGTTGTAGAGTCAGAATTATAACCCAGGCACAGGTGGGTCCCGGAGGCTAGTCGCCCAGGATGCCCGGGTCCCTCTGTACTGAGGAATCTGCAACATTCTCCTGGGTGATCGTGACCTGAATTTTAGTCCCATGACAGCAGCTGCTACATCTGTTGTATTTTGGTGCCACTCCTGGCACCTAGCGCTGAGCCCAGTACCTGGCAGAGACTGGCTTCATTCTTCAGACTTGAAAGAACGAATGAACTTTGTGAGCCAGGAAGGGAGTACTGAGCCTATTTAACAGATGAGAAGGCTGAGGCTGTGGGTATTTCTCCACCTGCCTGAGGTCATCCAGGCAACTCCACACCCAGGCTTTCTCCCCTATCCCCTGCCACCAGGTGGGCCTCACAGTAACATCAGAGGTGTTTAGTCCCCTCCAGATGGGATACCAAGGGCCTGAGAAGTTAGGGCCCTGCCTGGCTTCTCACGGGAGGTGGGAGGAGAGGAAGCTCTGGTCTGGGGACACTGGGTCTCACCTAATCCGTCAGCGTTCTCACGGTACCTCTGGATATGGTTGGCAAAGGCTCCTTGCGTGAGGATTTTCTTTCTGAGTGTCTTTCTTAATAGATTTGCAATGTCATTCTTTGTGCTTCGCGGATCCCAGCTTGCTGCTGCAAAGACAATCCCTTCTCCAACCAGAAGACGGAGGCTTCCTGTTTGTTTTCTGAACAGCAGCTGAGACAGGAGGTAGCTCTCTGGGACATCGCCCCTGCTGCGAGGAAACGAATTCCCGTGTAGTGAAGGGGAAACCGCAGGTGGAGCAGGAGAAACATTGTGGCGTGTGCTGCTGCTGGGATCTCACTTAAGAGGGAGAGAGCCCGGACTCCCACCTGTCAATGGGAGGCGCGTCAAAACGACCGTCAGGAGATCGATAGGCGGGAGGGGACAGATACTGCAAGGCTTTTTGGAAAATGCCGTCTGCCACACACACACACACACACACACACTTCCTTCCTCACTACCCAGTAACAAGGAGGAGGAGACCGCCATGGATGGCTCAGGTCTAGCTGAATTTATGAGGGCAGTGATGGGGCAGGCAGGGAAGAAACTGCCCTGCCCCAGGAAACCCAGAGCGTCTGCGCTGAGAGCTGCTCAACAAATGACAGATGCTCTTTTTTTTTAGACAATTAATTTCAATGGGGTGACATTGATTAATTAGAGTACATAGAGTCAGAGAAAACATCTCCAGGTTATTTTGACATTTGGTTATGTTATATACCCGTCACCCAAAGTCAAATTGTCTTCCATCACCTCCTTCTATTTGGTTTTCTTTGTGCCCCTCCCCTTCCCCTCCCCCCTCCCTCTCCCCCCCCACCCCGTAACCACCACACTCTTTTTTTTTTTTTTTTTAAATAATTTTATTTTTTTTTAATGGGGTGACATCAATAAATCAGGATACATATATTCAAAGATAACAAGTCCAGGTTATCTTGTCGTTCAATTATGTTGCATACCCACCACCCAAAGTCAGATTGTCCTCTGTCACCTTCTATCTTGTTTTCTTTGTGCCCCTCCCCACCCCCTTTCCCTCTCCCATTCCCCCCTCCCCCCCCCCCCAACCACCACACTCTTATCAATGTCTCTTAGTTTCACTATTATGTCCCACCTACGTATGGAATAATACAGTTCCTGGTTTTTTCTGATTTACTTATTTCGCTTCGTATCATGTTATCAAGATCCCACCATTTTGCTGTAAATGTTCCGATGTCATCATTTCTTATGGCTGAGTAGTATTCCATAGTGTATATGTGCCACATCTTCTTTATCCAGTCATCTATTGATGGGCTTTTTGGTTGTTTCCATGTCCTGGCCACTGTGAACAATGCTGCAATAAACATGGGGCTGCATGTGTCTTTACGTATCAATGTTTCTGAGTTTTTGGGATATATATCCAGTAGAGGGATTGCTGGGTCATAAGGTAGTTCTATTTTCAGTTTTTTGAGAAACCACCATACTTTCTTCCATAATGGTTGTACTACTTTACATTGCCACCAGCAGTGTATGAGGGTTCCTTTTTCTCCACAGCCTCTCCAACATTTGCTATTACCTGTCTTGCTAACCACCGCACTCTTGTCCGTGTCCCTGAGTCTCATTTTTGTGTCCTACCTATGTATGGAATCATACAGTTCTTAGTTTTTTCTCATTTACTTATTTCACTCAGTAGAATGTTATTAAGGTCCATCCATGTTGAAGTGAATGATCCGATGTCATCATTTCTTATGGCTGAGTAGTATTCCATAGTATATACGTACCACATCTTCGTTATCCAATCCTCTATCGTCGGTTGCCTAGCTGTTAGGTGGATATATGTTGAGACTTCTCCGGGCAGCTTGTTAGGACAGAAATATCCTGCAGAAAGTTTCTTGAGGGCTGCTGTACAAACGAGGCTGACTTTTCTCCCTAAGTTCCCTGCTCCACTACGAGATATCGTCGCGGCTCGACTTTCCCTCGTGCCCGAAGGTCTAACATTTTACTGGTGTGGAACATTCCAGCCGGGCAAGTCAGTGGCCAGTGGAGCCTTCTCGGAGGCGAGCCTGGCCATTGTTCCTCGATGCCCGCCTGTTTCCTTGTAGCTGCTTTTGGGTGTTAGAAAATTGGATTAAAGCTTCAATAGCATTTTCCCCTAAACACAAAAGTCCAAAATTAGTAGCACATTTCTAGCAGACCTCACTTAAAGCCACATCAAATTAAATAGAGTTGTTTTAACATGGCCCTGTATAGACTGCGCAGCCTGGATGGGAAAGGTTTATGAAGTGAGGTATGTTTGTAAATACGGGAGAGCTCAAAATTGTTTTGACCTTGTGATATTTGAACCATATTCTTGTAAATTGTATTCAACTTGGGATTGACATCCTGTGGATTTACAGTCCTCCCTGCCCCCCCCACATATTGCTTCGGGATTTTATTACAGGCTCGTTTGATGATGTTTTGTTTTTATAAATGCCAGTGTTACCCCAAGTTGCGTGAGATCAAAGGATCTTGAAGATAGAGGCCCTCTCTCAAGAAGCCCTCTCTCAGAGTGCCTGGTTAGCTCCCAGAACCCTCTCCTCTTAGGGATGGGCAAACTGAGGCACAACGAGGTTAAAATAGATCGTTCAAGCCACTCAAGAGAGTGAGTGTTTGGGCTGGGAGTGAACTTCAGGCTCCTGAATGCAGACTAGGGGGACTGGGTTGAATGCACGGGTGGAAGGGACACAGGTAGGTCTGAACTCCACACGGAGCGACCTCCCTTACCAGCTCTGTGAGCTCAGCCATGTCCCTAACCTCTTTGAGCTCCCGTTTCCCCTGCCCCTGTGAAGTAAAATGAGGTGATAACAACTGTGAAGATCGATTCCCGGCCAGGGCACACAGGAGAGGCGCCCATCTGCTTCTCCACCCCTCCCCCTCTCCTTCCTCTCTGTCTCTCTCTTCCCCTCCCACAGCCAAGGCTCCATTGGAGCAAAGTTGGCCCGGGCGCTGAGGATGGCTCCATGGCCTCTGCCTCAGGAGCTAGAATGGCTCTGGTTGCAGCAGAGCAACAGCAGGCATGCCCAGATGGGCAGGACATCGCCCCCTGGTGGGCATGCCGGGTGGATCCCGGTCGGACGCATGTGGGAGTCTGTCTATCTGCCTCTTCACTTTTCACTTCGGAAAAATATAAAAACAAAACAAACCCCTGAAGATAAAGTGATTCTAGCAGGTGCCCAGGTATTATTCTTTCTTCCTGCCTCATGGCTCCCTGCCCAGTGCGTGTCCCACTACAACAGGCCAGGGATGAGGCGATGGAGTGGGGGTGGACCTGGAGGCAGGGGGCGAGGGGGCCCCAAGTGGGAGGAGGCGATCGTTCACGTAGTTGCTCAGAGTACAGCCTCTGAGCCTCAGGGGCTGAGACGTGAGCCTTCCTAGGGGCTAGTCCACACAGGGGTTGTGCACTCAGGTGCAGAGGCCCTGCCTGCCTGTGCCTTCGCTATGGGGAATCTTTTGCTACCATACTCACCCCTCCAGACTCGACGCAGACATCAGCTCCATCCCACAGTCCCTGGCCGCCACTCACCCGCTGTCTGTCTCCACAGACTCGTGTGTTCTGCACGTTTCATGGAATCACATGTGAGCTTTGTGACAGGTTTCTCTCCCTTAGCAGGTGTTTTCAAGTTTCATCCGTGTTGTAGAATCAGAACTTCATCCCTTGTATGGCTGGACAGTATTCCATTGTATGGATACACCACATCCCTACATGTGTTTAGTCATTTCTCCATTGATGGACACTGGGTGACCTCTGCCTTTTGGCTACCATGAATAATGCTGCAATAAACCATCACATACAAGACTTTGTGTGGACATCTGTTTTCGATTCTCTTGGGTATAGACCTAGGCCTGGGCATTGCTTTACATGTAACTTTTTGAAGAACTGTCTGATTGTTCTCCAAAGCAGCGGCACCATTTTGCATTCCCAGCAGAAGTGTATCAGGGTTCCAGTTCCTCCACATCCTCGCCAACCAACACGTTATTATCGGTCTTAGCGATTGTAGCCATCCTAGTGGGTGTGAACTGGTAGTTCACCATGGGTTTGATTTCCCTGATGATTGGTGATGTTGAGCACCTTTTCTTGTGGTTATTGGCTATTTGTATACCTTCTTTGAAGAACTGTGTATTCAGATTCTTGACCCTTTTTTTTTTTTTTCAGAGACAGAGAGAGTCAGAGAGAGGGACAGACAGGCAGGAACAAAGAGAGATGGGAAGCATCAATCATCAGTTTTTCATTGCGACACCTTAGTTGTTCGTTGATTGCTTTCTCATATGTGCCTTGACCATGGGCCTTCAGCAGACCGAGTAACCCCTTGCTCAAGCCAGCGACCTTGGGTCCAAGCTGGTGAGCTTTGCTCAAACCAGATGAGCCCGCACTCAAGCTGGCGACCTCGGGGTCTCGAACCTGGGTCCTCTGCATCCCAGTCCGATGCTCTATCCACTGCGCCACCGCCTGGTCAGGCTTTGGCCCATTTTTAAAATGAGGTGTTTTTTTTATTTTTATTGTTGAGCTGTAAGAGTTCTTTAATTTATTCTGAACATGAGATTCTTATCATATACATGATTGAAAAAGATTTTCTCCAATTCCCTCCTTTCACTTTCTTATTAGTGTCCTTTGACGCACAAAAGTTTTTGTTTGGCAAAGTCGATTTGTCTATGTTTTCTTTCATTACTTGTGATTTTGGTGTCTGATTAAGAAACCATCGCCTAGGCTAACCTGTGAAGGCACACTGGCTAGAGCCTTGACCTGGAGTGCCGAGGTTGCTGGTTCGAGGCCCCAGGCTTGCGGGTCAAGGCACATACCAGAAATAACTACCAAGCTGATGCTTCCTGCTCCTCTTCCCGCCCTTCTCTGTCTCTCTCTCTCTCTCAAATCAATAAATGAAATCTTAAAAAAGAAGGAAAGAAGGAAGGAAGGAAGGAAGGAAGGAAGGAAGGAAGGAAGGAAGGAAGGAAAGAAGGAAGGAAGGAACCATTGTCTAATTTAAGGTCATAAAAATTTATGCCTAGATTTTTTTCTAAGAATTTTAGTTTTAGCTCTTGCACTTTGGTCCTTGATTTATTTGGAGTTCATTTTTGTATGTGGTGTGAGGTAGGGTCCAAATTTATTCTTTTGCATGTGGCTACCCAGTTGTCCCCGCACCATTTGTTTAAAAGACTATTCTTTGTCTCATTAAATGGTTTTGGCACCTTTGTTGAAAATAAATTGACCATAAATGTGAGGGTTTATTTCTGAACTCTCGATTCGAGTTCTTTGATCTATACATTTATCCTTATGCCAGAACCACAGTGTTTTGCTTACTCCAGTTTTATAGTGAGTTTTGAAATTGAGAAGTGTGAGTCCTCCCACATTATGCTTTTTAAAGTTTGTTTTGGCTCTTCTGGGTCCCTTACATTTCCATATAAATTCTTGTGAGCTTGTCCATTTCTGCAAAACAAAACAAAACAAAAATGCTATTGAGTTTTTGATAGGAATTGCATAGGATCTGTAGATGCATTTGGGGAGTATTATTGCCATTTTAACAATATTAAGTCTTCTAATCCATAAACACGGGATCTTTTTTTATTTATTTAGGTGGTCTTTAATTTTTTTCAAGTATATTTTGTAGTTTTAGCGTATAAACGTTATACTTCTTTGGCTAAATTTATTCCTAGGTATTTTATTCTTTTTGACAGTATTGAAAATGGAACTGTTTCCCTCATTTAATTTCCAGGCTATGGTCTGAGCCGCGGGAGGGCAGAGTCCATTGGCATAGACAGGCAGCGAGCGGCGCACCAACTTGGGGTTCCTCGTCCCCAGGCACCGAGACGTGGCCCTGTGCCTGCGTCAGTGGGGGTGTGAATGGAGGTGGCCGGCGTCAGGCCTGGCCCACAGGCCCCCCGGGATGGTCCTCCACACCGTCTTTCCCCACCTCGGAGCCCAGGGTGACCGTGGAAGCCGCCGTGGGAGATGCCGGCGTTTCCTCCTGAATGACCCTGTGGAGAAGAGTAGACCCCACCCCCAGCGACAGCTACGTCTTTGCGGGGCTGTCGGGGGAGTGAGGAACATTGAGATAAGTCACTGAAATGTTGGAGTTCGTTTGTTACAGGAGCTGATGCGACCCCAGCAAGGACGGCCAGCCTCGTTTCTGAGCCTCCAGCAGCCACGCGCGTCGTGCGTCCTAGGTGCTCAGTAAGTTCTTCTGAAGGCTTGCGTTTCGGGCCTCGCTGGCTTGACGCTCCCAAGATGTCTTTGATTTTCCCCTTTTCTCCAACAATTGAGCGAATTAATTCATTCTGTTATCTGCCTGGAGTGCAACAAAAATATATTTCGGGCAAGTGTCGACAGTGGGAAATCTGTAGGTGATAACAAGAACCCTCTCACTGGCAAAATATCTTTTAGGTACAGTTTAAAAATTGCTTCTACGTATGTTTTATCATTTGACCCCCATCCCATCCCCGTGAGCTTGGGGGGCCAGCTACCCTATTTGACTGTTGTGGACACGGAGGTCCAGGAATATAAAGTCATTAGCCCAAAGCTATAGAACTAGGAAGGAAGTCACCCCAGAAGGAGAAGGGAAAGTGGGGGTTCAGCTAGGACGCTTTTGAAGGACCAGAGCTGAGAGCTCTGCCCCTACTCCATTAGCCGTAGCTCAGTCCTATGATCCCCAACCGAACTGCAAGGGAGGCCGGCAAGTGTAGAGCAGGAAGCAGAAACCGGGTGACCACGGCCTCCACATCTCCCACGGCTTATATCCGGATCAGAAGTCAACAAAGGCTGATCCATCTTGGAGAGGACAGGGCAGGATTTGGCAGTTGGTGTTTTAGGACGTGCCATTGCCAGCATCCTGGGGGCGGTCCCCTCCCCCCCTTTGAGCCTTAACTTTCCCACCAATCAAACAGGTGGCTGTTCCCCAGTCTGTTGGGCCCTGGACCCCAGGAAGAGGGGGTGTAGCCCGAGTTGTGACCCAGAGTCTTGGAACCCCCATGCAAACCTAGCGCTGCAGTAGATGGGATGGCTGTTGGTGTTACTGGGACTAAGAAGAAACACATTTATTTGAAAACACGTGCTGCTTGCTTTTGTTTTTGTTTTTTTTTTGTCATGGACATTCTCAATTAGCACTCACGGAGAAATGTAATTTCTATCAGGTGAGGATTTGTGAAATACTTTCTAATGTAAGAAGTCTTTACAAAGAAAAATGTCTGGAGCCACGGAATTAACTTGTTTCCATCAACAACTATCGGAGGGGAGCCTTCCTTATGCCAGGCTCTGCACCTGGTTAATGAACTAGAAAATGTAACTCCTGTCCCCAAGGGGCTGGAAGTCCGGGCGCAAATGTGTGTATTGGTGGGAGGGACACATACATGTAAACAGACAATTAAAAAACAATTGGATAAATATCTTGATCGGAGAAAGCACCTCATCCTTAGAAACACAATAGGGCACCTATTTCAGGGTGGGCTTATCAGAGAACACTGCCTGGAGGAGGCGGCATTTAAATGGAGACTTGGCAGTTTATAGAGTTAGTCCAGGTAAGAGGTGAAGGAAGGGCATTGCATTCGAGGTGGAGGGAACAGGTGAAGACTTAGAGGCAAGAATGATTGAGGAGCACAGGCAATAAAAGAAAGAATAGATAAATTGGACTACATCAAAATTGTAGACTTCTGTGCGTCCAAGGGCACTATTGACAAAATGAAAAGGGAATCAATGAACGGAAGCTACAAGTCATGAACCTGTAATGAGTTAATGTCCAGAATATACAGACTCAACCTGTCAGCAACCAAAAGCCTGATGAAAAAATGGCCAAAGGACATGAGTGGACATTTCTCCAAAGGAGACATAGAAACGGCCAGTTAAACACATGAAAGGATGTTCAGCATCACTAATCATCAGGGAAACGCAAATCCAAACCACAAGGAGACACCACCTCACACTCATTAGCATGGCAACTCTCGGAAAACAAACAGGAAATAAGCGTTGGGAGGATGTGGGGGAATCGAGCCCTGTGCACCACTGGTGGAAATGCAAAATGGGGCAGCCACTTTGGAAAAACAGTCCGGCCATTCCTCAAGAGTTAAAAACAGAGTTACTGCATGATCCAGCCATTCTACCTCTGGGCGCGTGCCCAAGAAGTAAGGCAGGGACGCGAACAGGTATGTGTATGCCCATGCTCACGCAGCGTTACTCGTGATAGGGAATGGTGGAAGAACCTGAGTGCCCAGTGATGGGTGGATGGATGGATGGATGGATGGATGGATGAACAAAATGTGGTCCATACATACAGTGGGATACTATTCAGCCTTGAGAAGGAAGGACATTCTGACCCATGCTACAACACGAAGACATGATGCCGAGTGACCTAAGCCAGTCATAAAAAGACAAACACTGCACGCTTCCACTTCGGAGGTCTCTGGCATCATAGAGACAGAAAGCGGAATGGTGGGTGCTTGGGGCAGGGGTGGGGGGGGGTAGTGGGAACGAGGAGTCACTGTTTAATGGAGACAGAGCTTCAGTTTGGAAAGAGGAAGAGTTTTTGGAGATGAAGATGTGTAGGCACCGAATGCCACTTACTAGTTAACGCGGTGAATTTGATGCCATGTATATTTTACCGCACGAAGGAGCGAGGGAATGGTGAAGGGCCTTCTGGGGACGCTGAGTGCAGTGCGACCCGGATGGTGTCTGAGGGGAGGAGGGACCCTGTGAGTGCCCCGAGGGGCTTCGGGGCTCCTCCTCCCATTTCCTCTGCAGAGCGGAGAGCTCCACGAGGCCCTGCCTGGCCAGACCTCTTGTCTCAAAGGCATTTCTGAAATGCCTTGCTCCGGAGGGCACCGCTTCCTGCCACCGAGACTTGGGGGGACTGTCCTGGGAACTTGTCCCAGAGAACTGACCTCTCTGGCTGGCTTCCTTCTGTCCGGTGGCAGGCGGCATCTGGGACCTCTAAAAAGTTCACTGAGCGCAAAGGGAGAGGCTGTGGCAGGCGGGGTCTGCTCCTCATTGGGAGACCAAACTGCCCTTTAAAAAAGAAATTAATTCAGGATAAGTCCTTAGGATCACAAATCATTAACAGGCATGTTCCAAAAATGTCCAAATAATTTCAACCTCACAGGGTTCGGACCCGGCAGTGCTGTAAATGGGGGAATTGTTCGGGATGGAAGGAGGGAGAAAGCCCAACAGAGATTCCAATTTCAAATGTGGACTTTTTTTTCTTTTTAAGATAAAAAAAATATTTTAAAACTAATTTTAGAGAGAAAGGAAGGGAGACAGACAGAAAGAGAGAGAGACAGAAACATTGATCTGTTTCCGCATTTGCCCTTACCAGGGATCGAACCAGCAACCTCTGCACAGTAGGATGATGCTCTAACCAACCAACCACCCACCATGGGCTTTTCTTTCTCTCTCTCTCTCTCTCTCTCTGTTTTTTTTTAAACATTTTTTTTAATCTTTGTTTCTTTTTTTTATTTATTCATTTTTTAGAGAGGAGAGGGAGAGACAGAGAGAGAGAGAGGAGAGGCAGAGAGAGAAGGGAGGAGCTGGAAGCATCAACTCCCATATGTGCCTTGACCAGGCAAGCCCAGGGTTTCGAACCGGCGACCTCAGCATTTCCAGGTCGACGCTTTATCCACTGCGCCACCACAGGTCAGGCTCTCTCTTTTTTTTAAGCTAGGAGAGGTATCCATTGAAGGTATCTTTCTTTCATTTCCCTCTTTGTATCTTCAGAGGGGGTCACAAGAGGTTCCCATCCAGCCGAGTGGCCACCCTGTGACTCTCAGCCCGCTGGACACAGATGGATACCAGGAATCTCCCCACGTGGACATAGTGAGTCTTGATCTTCGGAACAGAGAATCCCGTCCCGTCAGAAGGCTAGAGCCCAGCGCTTTGCAGCATTTTACAGACTGACTGATGGTGGTGCTTTGTCTCCAAACGAACTGTCTTCTAATGTCCCTATGTCCTGGCAAGACGGAGGGGTGGCGACTGAAGGTACCGGCCTCCCTTGAGCTAGACCAGGCTGGATTTCAATCCTGGAGGCCCCCAGGAGGTGGAGCTCATTAGATAACAAAACGTGTCCTGTGGTGGCCCTTGGAGCTCTGGGTCCTTTCTCCAGGTCAGCTTCCTGGTTGGCTAGGAGGTTTGGTAAGAACCCCCCTACCTCCACCCCCTCGCCCTTCCTCTCCAGAGCTTCGGTTAGCTTTTCACAGTCTCTTTAAGATGCACAGAGGATATTTCAACTTCAGAGGGGCAGCGGAGCTGGGGCCCTTTCTGCATCTGTGACCCCTAGAACTTTGAGCTGCACAAGCCAGCACTCCTCCTGGTCCCAGGCCAGCGGGGCGCCACAGAGCAATTTCCGCCCTCTGACCTGACAGTGACAGTTGGCTGGGGCTTCCTCTCTCTCTCTCTTTCTCTCTCTCTCTCTCTCTGTCCCCCTCGGTGCCCAGGCCTTCTCAACTTTAAGACAGACAGGGTCTTGTCATAAAGTCTGGCTCCGTGGAATAGGCTGAAGGGAGACAGAAACTGATAAATTTCCTTTTGCTTTGCAAAGCCACTCAGGGAAAATAGATCACAGCTGTGGTTCTAGCTGGTGGGTCAGGGCCGGTGGAAGCCAGAACACGGTTCCTCTGGAGCTCGGGGTTCCTCCACGCCTTGGCATGTTTCATATCCTAACGGGACCCCTCCCTGCGCACCCCCCCCCCCAGGCTCAGAGCAAGGCAAGGAACCTAATTAGGTGAAAATCATTTAAATGGTTTTCAAGGCATTGCTTGATTTAAAGCATTTATCACCACCTAACGGATAATGAACAGCAGGACAAACGACTGAACAAAGCTCTCTTCTATTCAGAGGGATTGTGTTAATTTTCATTAATCTTATATATTACCATCTCTCCCCAGATGAATGTTATCTTAAAGGCCCAAATGCCTCCTTTGATCTTGGGGAAAAGGAAAAAAGAGAGAGAGAGAGAGAGAGAAGACAGAAAGAAGAGAAGATTGTAACCCGTGTTTGTTTGGAAATGACACTTGAACAGCAAGCAGGCTCCAAGTGGTGTCCACGAGTCAGCCCAGCCTCCGGCGAGGGGGCCGGTTCTGCCGGTTCTGCTGGTTCTGACGGTTCCGCGTGAGGCCTGCGAGCCCTGCCTTCCCCATAGAGGCCGGAAAATGGGGCTGGCCCAGTTGTGTCAAGTCTCCTTCAGGGTTGTTGGTTTGCTGCGGTTCTACAAGAATACACTCGAATTCCCTGATGACATCCCACGACTTCCTTACACAATTTTGTAAAAAAAAAAAAAAGTCACCATGGGGCAGAACGGGTACCAGGGACCTCGCCACATAAATTCTCGTGTCTGCCCATGCTTCTAACAAGGATCACCCAAAACATTTCCATTAAAGAAGACAATGGAAATGAAGTGAAATCACAAGATTCTATTGCCGAATGCGCATCGAGTAGCTTCCTGTCGTGTACGTGAAATGTTGGGGGGAATTGTTGATCTCCACAGCAATCGTATCATCACGGGGCAGTTTACAAGCTGAAGAGGCTGAGCCTCAGAGAGGTTAATGACCTTGCCCCAGGTCACCCAGCACAGAAGCCGAGAGTCACGGTGGTGGCCATGGTTTTTGCCATATTCTCTTCAGATCCAGCCAGGGCTCCTTGAGCACCCCCAAAGCCAGGGCTTTCTGTGAAAATAGCCTCATTCGACCCCGGCTCAGTCTGGCGAGGCAAGCGGTGCCACCGCTGAGGTTCCCGGTAGTGAGAGACTGGCATCCAGCCGCGTCCGCCTCCTGCTGGGAGGAGACGGGGTCGCCGGGGGCTCGGGGCCGGGCGAGGGGGTGAGAGGCCGGGCCTAGATAAGCCCCAGCGGGCTCCACCGGCGGAGAGCTGGGCTGGGAGCGGAGCCGGAGCTGTTTACTCAGCTTCAGGGGGAGAGATTGCCTCCAGGTCCCTGGTTGGTGATAAAGCCCATTCTGTTTTCAAACCAAACACGCGGCCTCTCCTTGGAGGACTGGGAAGTTTGGGAAGGAAGATAACCGCCCTGTCTCCGTGTGGATCTTTCCAGCCCTGTCACCAACCGAGTATCTCACGGGGCAACCTCGAGAGGGACTCTCCCAAGGAGACCCGACCCTCCGCCGGCAACTTCAAAGGACAGCCCTCCAGGAAGCCCGGGACAAGTCCGTGGAAAAGGCTGGCCGGGCACATGGCTGGTCCGGCCCCCCTGACCCCTGACCCCGACCGCAGGCATGGGCAGAGGGCTGCAGCGGATGGACGTCCGCAGAGCAGAGGGGCCGCCTCTCGTTCAGCCCTCCAGCCCGACCCGGCCGGAAACCCGCACCTCATCCTGCGCCAGCGGCAGCGGCCCGGGAACTCTCCGTGCGCGCTCTCTCTCTCTGTGCGTGCGCTCTCTCTGTGCGCTCTCTCTCTCTGTGCGCTCTGTCTCTGTGCGCTCTCTCTCTCTGTGCGCTCTCTCTCTCTGTGCGCTCTCTCTCTCTGTGCGCTCTGTCTCTGTGCGCTCTCTCTCTGTAAGTCTCAGGACAGTCCTGGGAAGGATGAGTGCTCACCTTCCTGTCATAAAATCAGAATACACGGGCAGAGAAGGGCCTCGTTCAAGGTCACGAGGCTGGTGAGCGATGGATCTGAGTTGTTTTCAAAGCACAGTGCGTGATATTGTCCTGGGTGACCATAGACGATCAGGACAACGACAATGGCTTCTTCTTTGTCATCTTTCCTCTTCTTTTCTCTTCTCCTCTTCCTCCTCCTTGTTATTGTTACACCGTGACAGTATTTCTAAAGATGGCTACACAGTATCTCCCATTCCACATGGCTTTCTGATAACGTGACTTCTCCCACCGAGTGGCTGGCGGGGTCTGTGTTCCCTCCCTTTGAACCTGGGCAGTCTGGTGACTATGGCAGAGGTGACGCTATGTGACTTCCACGGCTTGATCATGAGCTCATAAAAATGCTGTGTGCATCTGTCTGCCTCGCTCTCTTGGGACACTGTCTCTCGGAACCCAGCCGCCATGCTGTCAGGAAGCCCAACCTAGCCCTGTGCGACAGGACAAGGTCATGTGCGTCCCAACCAAGAGCTCAGCTGCCAGGCAGCAGCCACTGCCACACAGGGGCATGCAGAGCCCTGAGGATGGCCCCAGCCTTCTAGCCCCTTGTCCATCTGAGTCTCCCAGCTGAGGCCCAGAGGTCAGGGAGCAAAGACAAACCCTGCCCCAATTCCTGACCCACGGAACGGTGCGTATAATGAAATGGTTGTTTAACGCCCCTGCGCGGCAGAGTTCATCTGTTACTCAGCAGCAGTAGCTACAGAAAATACAACCACCATGGCAATAAGAGCGAACATCCGTTGAGCCCCTGGCTGCAGGCATTGGCACTGTGTTAGAGACCATGGAGGCCGAGGTGGAAGGGGCTCTATTTCCGGGCCAGCCATTCTCAGCCCTGGGGAGATGGGAAGCATGGTTTCCAGGCCCCATCCTGAACTTGCTGAGGCCACCCGTGCCCAGCATCCCAGTGGTCATGAGTTTGCTGGCCGAGGCACGGTCAGAACAAGACCAGGAAACGGATGGGCCCTATTGAATTCAGTTGAATCCAGCAAATATTCGTAGTAGCCCTCACCGTAGGGCGGGGGCCTGGACGTCACAGCCCTCGTGCCTTGTAGGAGATGGAGCACGTGGGTGAAGATGACAGGGCAAATGAGAAAGGCACAGCGACAGGGATCAGGTGCCAGGCTCTCACGGGCCACTTTCCTGGATGCTGTGTACTCAGAGCTCCATTCTGTGGCTTCCCCATCACTGCCTTTGTTGTTTGTTTGTGTTTGTTTCAATAGACAGAGAGGTGGAAAAAGTCTAAGTAACTTTTCTAAATCATCAAGTGAGAAAGCGACTTGCCAGGATCTAAACCCCTGTCTGTCTGACCACTAAACCTGTGTTTGTCATTGTACCCTGCTGCCTCCTGGAGTCCGAGCCCGGTGTTATGGAGACGCCCGTGAAAGGCTCTGTGGGGTCCGGGGAAAGAGCTGCGATCTCCTGGCTGGGGGAGGCTGGGATGGCTCTCTGGACCCACTCTCCCTCCTTTCCTAGCAACGGACATGCTGCTATCTTGCCCAGACTCCTCTGCACTTAGTGACCAGGTGGACGAGGTCTGTCTAATGA
The DNA here is from genome assembly GCF_036850995.1 of Saccopteryx leptura. Lineage (NCBI taxonomy): Eukaryota > Metazoa > Chordata > Mammalia > Chiroptera > Emballonuridae > Saccopteryx > Saccopteryx leptura. The sequence goes on along the minus strand of NC_089507.1, from coordinate 4,986,727 downwards.
GTTGTCAACAGACGTCGTGGGTGGTACATCGGGAAAGCTTCCTGAATGAGTGAGCAGGTGCTGTTCCTCCGGATCTCCTTCAGAAACCTTCTGTCTGGAGTGTGGATGTGATGTCTGGGACTCTAGCAACCATTTTTAGACCATGAGGATGAGTGTACACCCCCCCCCCCCAATGGCAGAGGAGAGCCAGAAGAAGCCTGGGCCCCAGATGACCAAAGAGCTCCCCCACTGGCCCCCCGTCTCATCTTTTATGCCAGAGAGACTGAGCTGCTGTCTTGCGTAGTCCATGGTTGTCATGTCTTGTTTCCTCCCAGGGGCACCTGACCCTAAGTGATACAATGAGGGGCGGCAGACAGGCTTTGAGGGAAGAAATGGACTGGGTTGCGCTTTGAGAGATGGATAGGGCAGAGACATGCAGGGGTGGAGAAGCAGGTCCTTTCAGTGCTGGGTGGGGACCATGAGCGTGAGGAGGTGGTCCCTTTAGGGGGCGTGTGGAGTACGACAGGGTGATTTAGGAGCTAGGCATGGCTGGAGCAACATTTTGTAGAGCATTTTGAATGTAGAGAAAAAGATACCATTTCAACTGTTAAACACGGGGGAGCCACTGAAGGTGTTTGAGGGGGAAGGGTGATGTGTTCAAAACTGGGTTTTACCGTCACGCAGAGCGGAGAGCCTGGGCCAGAACGGGGGTGCGAGTTAGTTGGAAAGGAGACGTGGGGACCAGCTATTGCAATGGTCCCTGGAAGAGCCGATGGATGAAGCAATGGTGTGATCACACCACACATCGTTTGGTCGCCATTAAAATGATGATGGACCAGAAAGTGTGAAGTTGCTCATGATTCAGTGTTAACCGTAGTTACTGCGAGGCGAGTCTTATCCAGGGCTGACTTCTAGACGTTCCTGCTCTGCTCTGGCTTTCTCTGACTCTTCTATGTCCGGATAATAGCTGCGCTCCTGCGGGCTCCCAGAGGTCCGCTCCCGGGCCATCGTGACACCCTTCGATGCATTTGCTCTTTTGACCTTCACAATGCCCGACAAGGTAGGCACTTTAATTTCCTTTTTATATCGGTAGCAACTGAGGGGCAGAGAGTTGGGGTCTCGGTCAAGGGGAGGGAGCCAGTGAGGGAGGGGTGATGGGTCAGGGAGGGGAAGCCCCACCTGGAGGGGAGTCCGGGAGGGAGAAGGGATGGGAGGAGTGGCCCTTTCTCAATCCCGGGGGGGTCATAAGGACCTTGACAGTCTCTAAAGCACTCCCTCTCCTAAGAACGTGCTTGCAGGAACGATGCCCATTCCCTTAGGGGGGAGAAAGCAAATGAGCTCCAAGAGCTGAGCAAGAGCCTCAAGATGACAAAGTAGGGGAGTCGGGACTGGACCCAGAGCTTTTGCCTAACTCAACTTCCTTTCTCTATCATACTCGGCCAAAATAATAACAACAACAACAACAATAATAATAATAATAAAGTGCCGGTTTCCAGATATATTTGAAATCTATTTGGTCCTCCTGTCTTCGGACTCGGCACCTGCAGCTAGAGCCATTTAAGAAGAGACCTTTGACCTCTGTCTTTTGGCCACAGTCTTGGTGCCGCACTGCTTGGCTTGATCTGTCTGCATTTCCTGGCCCAAGTAGACCCTGATTTGACCTGCTTCCGTCCGTGGTCCAGGCTCGTTCCTTGAGCCTGACTGTCCATCCTGCTTCCCTGGCTGCCTTCTTGACCAAACAGGAGCTGCCTTTGACCTCTTGGGGCAATACCTCTACGCCAGCCCGCCTGGCCCCTGAGTTCCTACCCTCAGCACGAGCCCCCGCAGGTGACGCCCGCTCTGAGCAGGTGACACTGCCCAGTGGAGGCCCAGCCAGCCCGTGGGCAGCTGACTCTCCCCCTCCTCCACCCTCCCCTCCGTCGCCCGCCAGGTACTGCACCTACCAAGGCTACCGTGCTGTGTGTGTGTGGGGGGGGAGGCCCCAGGGAACACACTGTCCCTCCTGTCAGACCTCTCCCTAATTCCCCGCGGCCCGGTCTTTCGCTGCTTCCGTTTATCTCCGAAGATTTTCCAAGCCAGCGGATTTAATTACATTACACTTAGGGAAATTGGTGCCATTTCTTAATTACTTTTATAGTTGGAAAGCAATTACTTAGCAATCACATGAAGGTCTTCTTGTGTTTCCCAGAGCCGGGCAGCCTGCAACCATGTCTGTGGGGAGCCAGACCCGGCTTGGGAGGGACGGGGCTTCGCTCCCTTTTGGAACTGGGGGGCACCGGGTCTGGGCAGAAGAGCCAGTTCTGCGGCGCAGCACCAGACACAATAAAGATGTCTCCAGCCGTCCGCCCGGTGGTTTAAACCAGAACCCGACTGTCGCCTTTAACCACCCCCCTCTTCTTCAGCTCCCTGCGTCTGGTTGTTTCTGACACCCTTCGAATCCACCTCCTGGGGCCTCTTAATTCCGCCACGTCCATGCTTTCCCCCCTCTGGTCCAGGTCACCGTCATCATTGACCCGAACAACAGCGGTGGCCTCTTACCTGGTCTCCTGGTGCCCACTCTGGCCCCCAGTGGAATGATGGTCCCTGAAAGATATGTCTACCCAGAACCTGTGAATGTGACCTGACTTGTAAAAAGGGCCTTTGTAAAGGTAATTAAGTTAAGGATCGTGAGATGAGAAAATCTTGAACTATGCAGGTGGGCCCCAAACCAATGGAAACTGTCCTTAGAAGAGAAGGGGAGAAGACACCCAGACTACCTTCCCAGACTCCCTTGCAGCCAGGTGTGGTCATGAGTGTAAGGTTGGTGGATAATGGGGGATGGTCACTTGGGGAACTCAGACCCGCGAACTTTGGCTAGGACCGCCCACAACCAAGCGCGCCAAAAGAGGCTTCACAGGAACCGTTTGGAAAAAAGCAACCGTCTGCCAGCCAGTGGGATTTCACCACGTCATATTAGCTCAACTTCCTTAGAGGGACCCTTTAAATATCTCCCACGTGGTTTAATCCTTGCGACTTCCCTGGCCTCCATCTTTCCTCGGGGCCAGGGAACCTCGCCGGGCGGGATGCGTGTGCTCTGTACTCAATAAAGCCTTTTATTTTTCCACACTTCGTGGCTCTGGCCCCTTCCTTCCTTCTCAGTGGGGAAAAATACCTTACAATGAGATCAAGCTCTGGTCAGTGGGATGCCTGCAGAAGCTATGTATGCAATTTCTAGGATACACTCTTAAATGCAGGAGCATACTTCCCTCCGTCCCGTTTTATTTCACCAGGTGGAATGTAGATGTGAAGGCAGGATCTGGTGGAATCATTTTGGGCCACGAGGTGAAAATTTTGTATAAAGGCAGAGGGTGGAGATAGATCCTTGATAAGAGGGACATGGGTCCCTAATTTGTTAGGCTACTGTTATTCTGGGTCTCTGTGAGAGCCGCCACACCTGAATGTCTGGTTGTATTGGTTTGTGTGCTGTTCACTCAATCAGTGGCTATGGGGAACCAGCCAAGCTATTTATCTTTCTAGATACTGAGAGCCCCCCTCTGTGCCAGGTTCTGTGCTGGGGAACCATGTAGCCAGGGAAGATATAGTTATGTCACCTAGGGACCCTCACACACATGGGGGCTGCAGGAGCAGCTGAGCTGAAATGTGATCAAAGGCCTCCCTGTGGAGGTGACATTAAACCCTGCAGGAGGCGGAGGGCAAAGGCCAGTAGGGACCGGAGTTGCAGGCAGAAGGAGCAACAGCTGAGCAGCAGAGCCAAGTTTTGGCAAGAAGTTCAGCGTGAAAGTGAGACTTTTACACTCCGAGAACACAGCCTGGTCTGACTCTCCTCCTGGTCGGCTGTGGTCATCGGGAAAATATTAAGTTGTTGGCTGTTGAACTTGAAGAAGGATTCTTCCTGGATTCGGTGCTTGGAGACAGCCTTCTGTAAATGAAACACGGACCTGCATCTGCAGCTGTCTCCCCAGCATCAATGTTACAACTCTCTCCAGTTGGTCCTCCCAAGCGGATAGCCCTCCGGGAACAGATTACATCTCTGTTCCCGCCAGCAACGGTATTATTATTCCCTCCGGAGAAGGCCACCCATCAGAAGCCCAGGCTGACCTGGCGGGTTTGGAAACTGACACCGGGAGGAGCTATTCTACAGTTGAGACCAGCTATAGTTTTCTTAGGTGCACACGCCGAAAGCAATTCAGCCTTTTTCAGGTCTGGCTTCCAGGGGCCAACTCAGAGAATTCTGAGGCTTTTCTCTTTATTTATCTTTGCCTTTTTTTAGGGGACAGCCTATTTCTGTTCTCATGTGGAGCTGTGCTCTTTGAGGGGACATTGAGTTTCGTGTGCAGGACAGGATGGGGGAGGGCGTTGGTACTCATGTATTCATTCAACACACGCCCTGAACGTTGTGGGCCCGCAGACAGCTGTGTGCGTGGAGGTGGGTGGTCCGCGACACCGCCCTCAGGTGGTGATGTTAGTGAGTCCTGCAAACGGACGATGACAGTGGGGTGTAACAGGTTCTGTGAGGGCTGTGGGGACACAGAGGGAGCCCCTGAGCCAGGGTGGATGGGGGCGGGGAAGCTCTCCAGGAGCCTTGAGCGGTCTTGAGAGTTGAGGAAGAGTAGGCCAGGCTTAGAAGAGGAGGCTACAGCGGGGTCAGCAGCCTGAGCAAAGCCCTGGGCCAGTGGGGCAGAGCCAGCTCAGTGCAAGGACTGCACGGGCCCAGGGTCAGGGGGACCGGGTCCAGGGTCAGGGGGACCAGGCCCAGTGGTGAAATCCGAGCTACCAGCAGGGTGGGCAGGGCCTAGCATTGGCAGGCTTCAGGGTGCACACGGGAAGCCCCTACACATGGCACATGGCACAGACAATGCTGGAGGACACTGCCCCGCCCTCTACTTCGATGCCCTAAGTCCAGGTGGGCAAAGATGCAGGTGTTAGTGCTGAGGTTTTCTAACTGCCTTAGTTCCCTGGGGCTGCGGTAGCAAAGTACTATACATTGAGGCTGGGGGGCTTAACCAACAGACATTTCTTTTCTACAGCTCTGGAGGCGGCAGGCCGCCATCACGGTGCCGGGAGGCCGTGCTCCCGCTGAAGCCCCCGGAGGTCTTTCCTGCCTCTTCCAGCTTCTGCTGATTTGCACCATCCTTGGTGTTTCTGACTCGTGGCTGCATCACTCCGATCTCTGCCTTCGCCCTCACATGCCCTTCTCCCTGTTGTGTCTCCCGGCCCAGACTTCTCTCTTCTAAGGACACTCGTCATCTGCTGCTGTCCCCAGGTGCTGTCATCCCACCTGGATTACACCTGCAAAGACCCTGTTTCCAAGTAACAATTAGTAATATAATAAGTAAAGTCACATTTACAGGCTCTGGTGCGGGGGACGGCGGTCAGGGCTGCAACATAAATTTTGAGGGACACAATTCAACCCACCAGAGGAAGCGAATCAAGCCCACCTCTCTGCTGTGTGCTTGAGCTCTGAGTCCCCCCCAAGGTCAGCACACCCGCATAGCGGCTCACACAAGCTGGCGTTGGTGACTGTGGCTCACTGCGGCTGCCTCAGTGGGCTTCCTCTGGCGGCCCCCAGAACCAGACAGAATCAGCCCCGCTCCTGTCCAAGCCGCCCGGCAGAGAAAAGGGTGGGTGGAGGCGACCACAAATGTCACTTTGATGGACATGGACCGTGAAGCCAGGGGAGAAGGCTGCCTAACAAATGGAGGCTCTAAATGACAAAAGGGGGCAGCAGGACCAAGAATTGGGACGGGAGGGCTCCAAGAAGAGGGACAGCTTTCGCTGGAACAGATTGGAAGGAGCCAGAGTAAGGAGAGGGGTGCAGAAGGGACCAGGGGAGGAAGTCTGCAGAGGCCCGTTGGCGGGTGGGAGCAGCGCCCTACCTTCCCCCCAGCGTTCCCGCCCCCTGGGATAGATCCCGAGTCATCAGAACACCTTGGGCCTCATTAGAGAAAGCAGCTCGCCATTTTGATCTATAATCTTTCCAAAATAAAACAGAACCAGCCACCCACCCACCCCCCAAGTCCGCCTGGGAACCAGCTCGGCCCTGACCCATCGAGCTTTTTAATGGTTTCTGGCCTCTGGCCTGCAGGCCCAGCTCCGAGGGCGGAGGCTGGCTCACTGAAGTAGCCTAGGCTGCAATGTTTGGCTGTTTGCATTTCTTGACAAAGGAAATTTGTTGGGCTTAAGCTGCCAAGGGTCTGCATCTGGATCCTATGATGTCTGGCTTTGGGAGGGCTGCTCGCAGATCGGGCTCCGGGGCCTCCACCGGCCTCCGTGTAATTAACTTAAGTGCCCCGAAGATGAAAGCTTATTTGCTTGATCCTGGATTAGGGCCTGGGCTGCGAAGGTAGGCAGAGCAGACTGTGTGAGTTATCTCCCGCTATTGAAGTTTCCAAAGATACCAGCCGCGGACAGTGGAAGTCAGGAAGTTTGAGCATGTTGAAATTTATTAAATTTGCCGTTAAGAAGGAAAAAAAAAAAAAAGGAAAGAAAAAGAAAACCAAACCAAAACAAAACAAAACAAAAAAAAAAAAACACCCGAGATCTGAGATGCCAGCACAAAGAGGTTAAGTGGAAACATAACTTTACATAATGAAGTGGTTAATCATATTTCGCGTTAGAAACACTAATATCGTAAATGGGCCTCAAAGTCCTGTGTGTCCAGCTTCAACAATGGAGCAGAGACATTAATTTCCTGGTTTGGTGTAAGTTCTGGGGTTTTCCTCCTGCTCCTCCTCCTCCTCCCCCTGCCCCCTCAGCTGGAAGGAGGGGGAAGATGGCTTTGATCCTGGCTGCTTGGGGGCCTGGGGGAGGCGGAGCAGGAGGGGGTGGGGATTCCCACAGGTGATTTTTAGACCTGAATTCCATTGTGACAGCAATGATTTATTTTAACTACTAACCCAGGAAGGCAGGCGCCACCAGGATGAATACCCCCACCAGCCCCTAGCAGACTAATTTTACTGTTTATGAATCACTAATATGTGAGAGAGAGAGAGAGAGAGAGAGAGAGAGAGAGAGAGGAAGGAAAAAAAAAGGGGGAGCGTACCATTTGAGATAACTAGAAAATAAGAATCTGAGAAAAAGACCCCACGGTGCCCAAACAGTCCCACATGGGAGAGATGACTTCGGCTTCCAAGACGGAGAACACATGGGGTCCAGATAGCTGCCCCCCACCTCCACGGCGGGCAGAGGCTACTGGCACATGAAACACTTTCATCTCTCCCAGGGAGATAAACTGGCCGGTCTGCATCGGCCTCCTTATTTACAAAAGAAAATTAAATCCGTTTTAACACTTGCGCAGTTCATAGGAAACACATGTTGGCTGGTAATTGTTTTGAACTCGCTTCAGAGCTCGCTGCTCCTGCGTTTTGCGCGCCGCCGGGTTGGGGTGGCTGCGGAATTTGCATGGAATTCCTTCCCACCCAGAGGCTCGGCGAGGGGACATTCCTTGGCCCGACTGGCAGCGGCCTGCCGCGGGGCTTCCTGCCTCCTGCAGGACGGCCCTTTCCCCTGACTGCCCGAGGGCCGCCCCCCAGCGCCCCCTGCCTGGGACTTCTTATCGGGAGAGGCTTGGGAAGGATCAAAGGACTCTTAGCCCTAATTGAGCCCGACGGGCTCCCCTCCTCCCTCCCACAGAAAGAGAAAGAGGGGTTGGATGATTTTCCCAAGAAAGGCTGATAGAGTTTTACAGCTGCCAGGGAAGGGGGAGGGGGGGGGGAAGGGGTCACTCAGTATCTGGGTTTCACCCAACTCTGGGTGGCACTTTTCAAATGACAATGTGCATGCGACCCCCTGGGGATCTTGTGAAGTGTGGCTTCTGATTCAGTAGGTCTGGGCTGGGGCCTGAGACTGTATTTCTAACTCACTCCCAGTCCGGGTGGTGCTTATGCGGTAGTGGTGGTGGAGGGGGTCCCCAGCAGAGGGGTCCTCCTGTTCCCCCAGCACCAGAACCCCCAGATGCCGGAACCCCGCCTGCAGTTCCCGACTCCACAGGTGTGAGGTGACCCCGAGACTCGGCGTTTCTGATCAGCTCCCAGGTGATGCTGGTGGTTTGGGCATTGCACCTGGAAAACCACTGTCCCAAACCAAAGCCCGTGCCTTCTCCGAGGAAACTGAGGGTGAGAACGACCTCTCCTGAGGTCACACTGCTCGAGGGGGGCCCAATCAGAGCCAGAACCCCGGTCCACCCAGGGCGCACTCTTCCATCCACTGTCCGAGGCAGGATGGTGAGAATAAGGAAGTCCACCCTCCATCGGAGACCCCTCACCGTTCGGGCACGAGCCGGGGCGTCTCGGAGATGCCCTTCTCCTGAATTACTTATTTTAGTGTTTTTAAAATTTTACTTACTGCTTTTAGAGAGAGGAGAGAGAGAGAGAGGGAGAGAGAGAGAGAGAGAAAGAGAGAGAGACAGGAGGGCGGGGCAGAGCGGGAAGCATCCACTCATAGTAATTGTTTCTTTTTTTTTTTTCCTTGTGGGAGAGACAGAGAGAGTCAGAGAGAGGGACAGATAGGGACAGAGAGACAGGAAGGGAGAGAGAGGAGAAACATCGATTCTTCATTACGGCTCCTTAGTTGTTCATTGATTGATTTCTCATATGTGCCTTGACTGGGGGGCTACAGCAGACCGAGTGACCCCTCCTCGAGCCAGCGACTTTGGGCTCAACCTGGTGGTGAGCCTTGCTCAAACCAGATGAGCTCGCGCTCAAGCTGGCGACCTCGGGGTCTCAAACCTGGGTCCTACACATCCCAGTCCGACGCTCTATCCACTGCGCCACCGCCTGGTCAGGCCATAGTAGTTGTTTCTCCCACATGTGCCTTGACCGGGCAAGCATGGGGTTTTGAACCGGCGACCTCAGCGTTCCGGGTCGATGCTTTATGCACTGTGCCACCACAGGTCAGGCCCGAATGACTGATTTTAAAGGCTCAGTGTGGGCAGCACCTCCTCCAGGCAGCTGTCCTTCCCTTCTGCCCCAGCCTGCTCCCTCAGCAGCCACTGTGTCCCTCTGTCATCACAGTGGTGGGGTCAGTCCCCTCCGAAACAGCGGCGAACAGGACAGAGAACACGGCAAGCAGGTGTTTCTTCAATGGATTAATGAATCCGTGTCTTCCCAGCAGCAAGCGTGCCTGCTGTGTGTGTCCTTGGACAGGTCACTGATGCACTCTGAGGCTTGGCTTTGCCACCTGTCAAAGGGAGATGCTGATGTCTCCCTGCCGGGGTCACGGCTGATGGAGATGCTGTTTGTGAAGGGCCAGGCACAGGTGCCTGTGGTGAAGAAAGGGATACTTTTTGTTTGTTGTCATCAAATCAGCAACCATAAATTAATGGCTCTGCTGGGGTGGCAGGAATCAAGTGGTGACCCTCAGCGGCGGAACTCAAGGTGGCCGTGGCTACCCTAACAGAAGAGTCAAAGCTGCACTCAGAATATTCTGGCTGGTGGAGAACTATGGTCCTGACTGGACCGGGGTGTTCTTAGAAGTGAAGTAGATGGGAATTCTACTACAGTGTTACTGGATCTGTATATGCAGAAGAGTTCTAGGTCAACTGAACAAAAGTGTAACTTGAATTGAGAAAACATTTAGGACCTCTTAACCAATTCCCTGACTTGAGCCAGTTTATAAAAGACTCAATATCTCTGAATATAGGAGAGGCTAGTTCCCCTTGAGGAAGGTGCCCAGGACCTTACTAAAAATTTATACTGTTAATCTTTCTCTTCATCATTCTTATTGCCTTTCATGGTGGTGGTGGGGTTTAATATTTTTGTCCTGAAAGCCATTCTTTTGACCATACTTTTGTTTTTCCCTGAGGCCCCAGAGTTGGCATGGAAATGTACTTGGGGAAAGAGACTATCTCTTACCCCAGCCATCATGGAGAGAGATGAGTAGGTCTCCTGTGTTCAGCACTTCACAGCTTACCGAACAATTTCCCCACAAGTTGAGTCACTTAATCCTCACAAAACTCCTGTGGATGGACCGCTTCAAGCTGAGGTGGGGAGGTGGAGGCACTCACCCACGTCCACAGTGATCCAAGGGCACTAGCTCAGAGGAGCAGCGAGGGGCGTCTACCTGTGGGCTGGGCTGCCTTCCCAGGACCGAACGCCCATTTGCCTTTCCGGCTCAGAAAACAGACGCTGCAGCAAATCGCGTTCCCATACATCCAACGTGTTATCCAAGGAACGCTGACGGCTGGATGCGCTTCTTCTCTCCCCAAAGTTCAGAGGCCCTTGGGAATGTACGTGTGCTGTCCTACTCCTGAGCCTTTGGTTGGGCCGGCAGCCCGAGGCCACACACATCCCTGGGTGAGGAAGCCTGTCACGCTTTGTCAAGGCTGAACATCTTCCGGACTCAATCCCTGGGGCATGCTCGGTGCCCACACCTCAGGGATGACCATTGCTGGGCACCGCCACTTAGAAAGTGACGGCTGCATCTGCCAATGCTGCCCCACCCCAGCCTCAGGACTGCTGTTCTCTGCCAGGAACTCCCCATCCCCTCAACTTGTCACTTCTGTCAAGTCTCTGCTCAAGTGTCCCCTGATCAGGAATCCTTCCTGATCACCTGGAATGAAAGGGAGCCCAGCCCCTGCAGCGGTCACACTGCTGCTTTCGCTCCTTTCACATGGCTCTTGACCATCCAGCGGACACGGGACCTGTCTCTTCTTTTAGTTCTTTTAATTTATTTAATTAATTAATTAATTAATTAAATTTTATTTTATTATTATTATTTATTTATTCATTTTAGAGAGGAGAGGGAGAGGGAGAGAGAGAGAGAGAGAGAGAGAGAGAGAGAGAGAGAGAAGGGGGGGGAGGAGCTGGAAGCATCAACTCCCATATGTGCCTTGACCAGGCAAGCCCAGGGTTTCGAACCGGTGACCTCAGCATTTCCAGGTCGACGCTTTATCCACTTCGCCACCACAGGTCAGGCCTATTTTTTTATTTTTCTGAAGTTGGAAACAGGGAGGCAGTCAGACAGCCTCCCGCATGCGCCCGACCGGGATCCATCCGGCATGCCCACCAGGGGGCGATGCTCTGCCCATCTGGGGCGTTGCTCTGTTGCAACCAGAGCCATTCTAGCGCCTGAGGCAGAGGCCATAGAGCCATCCTCAGCGCCCGGGCCAACTTTGCTCCAATGGAGCCTTGGCTGCGGGAGGAGAAGAGAGAGACAGAGAGGAAGGAGAGGGGGAGGGGTGGAGAAGCAGATGGGCACTTCTCCTGTGTGCTCTGGCAGGGAATCAAACCCAGGACCCCTGCACGCCAGGCCGACGCTCTACCACTGAGCCAACTGGCCAGGGCCTTCTTCTTTTAGTTTTTTGACTCTGCCCAGCTTTGCAAGGGCAGGAACCTTTCTCTTTTGTTCTCCACTGTTTCCCCCGCGCCTAGGATGCTCATTGCAGGCATCCCATCAACATTTGTCAAAGGGATGAATGAATGGTGTTGGAGCACCACGTGAGGGACACTCAGGATCTTCCCAGTCAGCGCCCTCACCACAGGCGTCTGGTACCCAGCATTGAAGGCTAGCTCCTTCCAGGCCCAGCGCTGGCTCCTGGTACCAGGGATGTGTCAGGTGTGAGCCCTGCCCCAGAGGCAGGACTGTACAGGCCGAACTGCACACGGTGTAATAAGTGACAGTGGCCGGGTAGAGAGGCAGGCAGGCATTTAACAGTGAAAAGTCAAGGGCTTTGGAATTAGTTGGACCTGAGTTCAGGTCCTGCCTCTAGCACTGATGAGCCCTGCGGCCTTGGTCAAGTTACGTCAAGTCCTGAGCCTCAGGCCCCCACCGTTAAATGGAGATAATGATGGCCCACCTTGCAGCTTGCTGGGGATGGGTAGCCATCAGGTCTGTAAAGTGCCGAGTAGGTAGTAGACACTCGATGCATGTGTGCTACACAAGTGGTACAAAGAGGGATGGATTCTAATACTGCCGTGGTGGGAGGGCGGCTGGAGAAGCTTCTGGGAGGTGGCAGAGCTTGAATGTGAGTCCCAGGTTCTCCAGGTGGGGGTGGCAGAGGGAAGAGCTGTAGCCAGAGCCCAAGAGGGCATGCGCTGCTGCAGCCAGAGAGCGTCTGGTTCAAAATCCGCTGGTTGTGCCTCAGCGTCAACCCACTGGTTGTGGGTTCCAGCCAGTAAGCGCACAATAAACGTGAGGGGTCTCCATCATCATCACGGGCGAAGGAAAGAGCTGTGAACCAGAAGGGGCAGGTTCCTAGAAGTCAGCGGGGGTAGAGCATGTACTGAGCTCTTCTTAGAAAGGCAAGGAAGGCCCTCTCATTTCCTCACAGACACCCTGCTCATCCTCAGGAGTGGGTGCTGTGTCTGACCCCTGATCACCATTGGGGACATCTGGCCTCTCCAAAGTGGACAGCTACTACCAGCTTCAACTCAGGGAGGCTACACTTTCTAATTTTTAAAGAAAAAAATGAAAAGCTGGATTTCTACTTGCAATCTTGCAATTAAAAAAAAGTTTTATATATTAATTTTACAGAGAGGAGCGTGGGGAAATGAGAAGTAGTTGCTTCACTGTAGCTGTTCATTGGTTGCTTGTCATATGTGTCTTGACTGGACAAGCCCAGGGTTTCAAACCAGCAATCTCAGCATTCCAGGTCGGTATTCTATCCCCTGTGCCACCACAGGTCAGGTGTAATCTTGCAATTAAAAAAAAATTAGCCACTGTATGAGTTTGCTGGGGCCACTATTAACAAAATATCCCAGACTGGGGGCTTCAACAATAAATGTCTATTTATTCTCTCTCAGTTTTTGAGGCTGAAAGTCCAAGAGCAAGGTGGCAGCAGGGTTGATTTCCTCAGAGGCCTCTCTCCTTGGTGGGTCGACGGCCCCCTTTGCCCCTGCGTCCTCACGTGGTCTTCCCTCTGTGTGTATGTCTGTGTCCTAATCTCCTATCTTATAAGAACACCAGTCAGATTGGATTAATGTTCAACCCAATGACCTCATTTAACCTTCAATACTTCTTTAAACATCCCATGTACAGATATAGTCACATTTTGAGGCACTGAGGGTTTGGATGTCCACATATGAATTTATTTTTGGGCAGGGGCACAATGGTGTCCACAATGGCTGCTAACTCCAGTGTTTTTAGAAAGCCTGTCTGAGCCGCCCACCAGGCCCTGTGGCTCCTGTCTGAGGTGCCGCAATGGGAATGTGTTGGGTTTTAAGGTCCAGACCCAGGATATCAGCTGGTTCTTGTGAGCTTATCCTCCTGTCAATTTCTCACTTTCAACTAAAAGTCGGATCCTGGCGGGCTGGGGACTGTGTGCCGGTTCCTGCTGGGGTGTGAGTAGCAGGCTGTCTGGGGTGGGGGGCTGCCTTCGTGTCCGGCGGGCTCCTGCCCTGGGCCGAGCTGCTCCCTGCCGGTGCCAGGGTATCTGGTCACTCAGGCACTGGTCACCTGCCTCACTCCACAGCCTTCTGGTCAACTACCGTCACTAGGTCACCTGAAGAAGCCCTGCAGGGGTCTCGGGGGTCTTATAGCGGAGGTCCCTGTGAATGAGCTGTCCACTGCCCACTGCAAGCATCCCACGGACGGAGCCTCCTTATCTGCTCTCAGGGGGCCAGCCGGGCTGGCGGGTCTCCCTGGCTCTGGGGTCTGTGAGCAGAGTGGAGGCTGAGGGGGGGCAGTGGGGAGCCCTGCCAGCCTCTGCCGGGGCGGCCACCTCCTGCTTCGGTGAGCATCCTTCCTGACCTTTTGTTTCCTGCCTAGCGATGTACAAACATGTCTAAATGGTACTTTTCTTCTCTCTCTTTTTTTTTTTTTTATAATAATTTTATTTTTTTAATGGGGTGACATCAATAAATCAGGATACATATATTCAAAGATAACAAGTCCAGGTTATCTTGTCGTTCAATTATGTTGCATACCCACCACCCAAAGTCAGATTGTCCTCTGTCACCTTCTATCTTGTTTTCTTTGTGCCCCTCCCCCTCCCCCTTTCCCTCTCCCATTCCCCCCTCCCCCCCCGTAACCACCACACTCTTATCAATGTCTCTTAGTTTCACTTTTATGTCCCACCTACGTATGGAATAATACAGTTCCTGGTTTTTTCTGATTTCCTTATTTCGCTTCGTATCATGTTATCAAGATCCCACCATTTTGCTGTAAATGTTCCGATGTCATCATTTCTTATGGCTGAGTAGTATTCCATAGTGTATATGTGCCACATCTTCTTTATCCAGTCATCTATTGATGGGCTTTTTGGTTGTTTCCATGTCCTGGCCACTGTGAACAGTGCTGCAATAAACATGGGGCTGCATGTGTCTTTACGTATCAATGTTTCTGAGTTTTTGGGATATATACCCAGTAGAGGGATTGGTGGGTCATAAGGTAGTTCTATTTTCAGTTTTTTGAGGAACCACCATACTTTCTTCCATAATGGTTGTACTACTTTACATTCCCACCAACAGTGTATGAGGGTTCCTTTTTCTCCACAGCCTCTCCAACATTTGCTATTACCTGTCTTGCTAATAACAGCTAATCGAACAGGCGTGAGGTGGTATCTCATTGCCATTTTGATTTGCATTTCTCTAATAGCTAAAGAAGATGAGCATCTTTTCATATATCTGTTGGCCATTTGTATTTCTTCCTGGGAGAAGTGTCTATTCATATCCTCTTCCCATTTTTTTATTGCATTGTTTGTTTGTTTGTTGTTGAGTTTTATGAGTTCTTTGTATATTTTGGATATTAGGCCCTTATCTGAGCTGTTGTTTGAAAATATCATTTCCCATTTAGTTGGCTTTCTGTTTATTTTGTTATCAGTTTCTCTTGCTGAGCAAAAACTTCTTAGTCTGATGTAGTCCCATTCATTAATTTTTGCCTTCACTTCTCTTGCCTGTGGAGTCAAATTCATAAAATGCTCTTTAAAACCCAGGTCCATGAGTTGAGTACCTATGTCTTCTTCTATGTACTTAATTGTTTCAGGTCTTATGTTTAGATCTTTGATCCATTTTGAGTTAATTTTTGTACAGGGGGAGAGACTGTAGTCCAGTTTCATTCTTTTGCATGTGGCTTTCCAGTTTTCCCAGCACCATTTATTGAAGAGGCTTTCTTTTCTCCATTGTGTGTTGTTGGCCCCTTTATCAAAAATTATTTGACTATATATATGTGGTTTTATTTCTGGACTTTCTATTCTGTTCCATTGGTCTGATTGTCTATTTTTCTGCCAATACCATGCTGTTTTGATTGTCGTGGCCCTATAATATAGTTTGAAGTCAGGTATTGTAATGCCCCCAGCTTCATTCTTTTTCTTTAGGATTGCTTTGGCTATTCGGGGTTTTTTATAGTTCCATATAAATCTGATGATTTTTTGCTCTATTTCTGTAAAAAACGTCATTGGAAGTTTGATGGGAATTGCATTAAATTTGTATATTGCTTTGGGTAATATAGCCATCTTGATTATATTTATTCTTCCTAGCCAAGAACAAGGTATATTCTTCCATCTCATTATATCTTTTTCGATTTCCCTTAACAATGGTTTATAGTTTTCATTATATAAGTCCTTTATATTCTTTGTTATGTTTATTCCTAAGTATTTTATTTTTTTTGTTGCAATCGTGAAGGGGATTATTCTTTTGAGTTCCTTCTCAGTTGTTTCATTGTTGGAAAATGGTACTTTTCAAAGCGAGAACGAGACTGTATAGACGGAGCTACAGAACACAAAGACCCCCTGAGGCTGCAGGGTGAGCCATGCGGGGTGGGAGCCGGCAGTCTGCCCCCAGGACCCAGCCCTTAACCACACTCTGAACGCTTTCCACCGCTGTCTGTGGCTTTTCTTTTCTAAGTGAACTCTCTATCAGGACTCTCTGCGTGAACCCACAGCAATAGCACCTCTCTTCATGGCCGACTTTGTCTGAAGTTGGGAAGGATCTCCAATGCTGGCATTCCAGCTTCTGAAGTGGGCTCTGGCTGCCCCGGGAGTGGTGTGCGGAGCTCTGACACCGAACGCAGTCATCTTCCAGGGGTCTGCCAGCAGGCAGCCTGTGTCGTGGGAATCTCTTGGCATGAGTTTTCATCCTGTTTTTCTGAATTTCCCAACTCTGCCTCGTTAATTCTTACCCCACAATAATTTTCATTTCCCGGAGGGAAAGGCAAAGGCCTTCAAGGCCAAACCTGCTGTGGGCTTCATTACTTTCTTTTAGTTTTTTTTTTTTTTTTTGTATTTTTCTGAAGCTGGAAATGGGGAGAGACAGTCAGACAGACTCCCGCATGCGCCCGACCAGGATCCACCCGGCACACCCACCAGGGGCGATGCTCTGCCCACCAGGGGGAGATGCTCTGCCGCGACCAGAGCCACTCTAGCGCCTGGGGCAGAGGCCAAGGAGCCATCCCCAGCGCCCGGGCCATCTTTGCTCCAATGGAGCCTTGGCTGCGGGAGGGGAAGAGAGAGACAGAGAGGAAGGGGGGGGGGTGGAGAAGCAAATGGGCGCTTCTCCTATGTGCCCTGGCATATGCCCTGGCCGGGAATCGAACCCAGGTCCCCCGCACGCCAGGCCGACGCTCTACCGCTGAGCCAACCAGCCAGGGCCCTTCATTACTTTCTTGACCTCCCTCCCACAACTCCCCTTTGCTGAATCTGTCCAGCCACACTGGCCTCCTTGCCATAACATGCCCTAGCCACAGGGCCTTTGCACTGCTGCTCCCTCGGTCAGGAACACTGTGCTTTAGATCACCTGCATGGCTAACTGCCTTCCCTCCTTCATGTCCTGCTCAGCTGTCGTCTCCTCAGCCAGGACTGCCTATATTGAATGTATATAGACCCCTCTGCCCCCTTGGAAGGCACCCCCGACCTCCTTTATCTGCTCTATTTCCCCTTAGCAGCTGCTCCTCCAAACATATTACACAATTCACTTACTATGCCTATTGATGGTCAATCTCCGGTCACTAGAATGAACCTCCACCGAGACAGAGAGTTTTGTATGCTGTTTGCCTAAAACAGTGTCTGGCCATAGTAGGAACTCAGTTGATATTTCCTGGAGGAATGCATAATTTAAAGGAAGCCCATTTTTTCCAGAACCCTAGGGGCCTCAAAGGTCATGTAAACCAAATCCCTACCCTGTGGTGGAATTTCCACTCCGCACTCCCAGTGAGAAACAAAACACACTGGGCAGAGCATCCCTTAACACAGTGGTCCCCAACCCCCAGGTCACGGACCAGTACCGGCCCATGGGCCATTTGGTACCAGTCCACAGAGAAAGAGTAAATAACTTACATTATTTCTGTTTTATTTATATTTAAGTCTGAACGATGTTTTATTTTTAAAAAATGACCAAATTCCCTCTGTTACATCCGTCTAAGACTCACTCTTGACGCTTGTCTCGGTCACGTGATACATTTATCCGTCCCACCCTAAAGTCCCGCCCGTGAAAATATTTTCTGACATTAAACCGGCTCGTGGCCCAAAAAAGGTTGGGGACCACTGCCTTAACACGCTGGCTTTCACTCAAAGATGTGCACTTAAAGCACAAAACACAGTGTCCGCCGCGTAGCAAGCGCTCAACAAACATGGGTGCTCTTTCTTCCCCCTGGGAAATCTGGTGGGTGCGGCTGTCACCCTAAGACTCTGGAGACAGCAGAAAAGTCAATTCCCTGAGCTCTGTTATGGGCTCTGTTGTGTCCCCTGAAAATCCTTATGTTGACGCTGTCCTGCCAGGACCTCGGAACGTGCCTGTATTTAGAGACCAGGTCTTGACAGAGGTGATTCAGGTAAAATGAGGCCATTATGGTCATTAGGACCCTACTCCCCTCCAACATGACTGGCGTTTTTTATCAGAAGAGGAGATCGGAACACAGACACACACAGAGGGATGACCGACCGCGTGGGACCATAAGGAGAAGACGGCCGTCTATAAGCCAAGGGGACAGACCTCAGAAGGGACCCACTTTGATGATCTTGGGTTTCTAAGCCTCCAGAAGGATGAGAAAATAAACATCTGTTTAAGCCACCCGGGCTGGTGTTGCATTCTGGTGGCCCAAGCAGACTAACTAACCCAAGCAGCTAATAGGAACGGGCTGGTTTTCCCTTTCCTGAGCTGCCATTTTCCGAATGAAGACCTTGCGGCTCAGGGGGGTGGGGACACCTGCGGGCTGCTAAGCCACCTGTAGCCTCCAAACCCTGCGTCCTTCGCGCTGCTGCACCTGTCCTGGCTGGAGCTGAGCCCTGCACTGGAAGCTGGCGGAATAAAGGCTTTGCTGAGGGGTTGACCAGAGCACTCCCCCAGGCGGGGAGGTTTCCCAAGCCCCGCCTCCGCGGAGCCACCCCCTCCCAGAGCAGGGCGTCTCCGTCTGTGCAGGGGGGAGCCTTTCTCTCTGCTGAGCTTTGAAGAGGAGGTCTGTGAACTTCTCCCGGCACCCAGACTCCAGAAGAATGTGCAGGACCACATTTCCTCTGGGCCTTGGGATGACTGTAAAACCCAGAGCTCCCGAGAGCAACCACAGGAATCAATTCTGAAGGTGTTTACCCTGAGAATTCCAGGCCTAATTTATGGCCTCCGCCAAACAGCCCTGGGCTCACCCATCCTTCGGGTCACTGGAAGGAGAAGGGCGTCTTTGGGTCCCAGAGCACAAATACTTGCTATCGGCTGGGCTGGGGGAGGGTACGGTGGCTCAGGGGGTCGGGCGTTGGGCCTGGGTCCAGAGGGCCTGAGGCTGTGCTTGCCGACTCCCAGTGGAGATGGGATTTAACCTCATCAGCCACCAGGACCGCATCAGGCCCCAATTTTTTTTTTTTTTTTTACAGAAAGAGAGAGAGAGAGAGTCAGGGAAAGGGATAGACAGGGACAGACAGACAGGAACAGAGAGATGAGAAGCATCAATCATTAGTTTTTCGTTGCGCATTGCGACACCTTAATTGTTCATTGATTGCTTTCTCATACGTGCCTTGACCGTGGGCCTTCAGCAGACCGAGTAACCCCTTGCTGGAGCCAGTGACCTTGGGCTCAAGCTGGTGAGCTTTTGCTCAAACCAGATGAGCTCGTGCTCAAGCTGGCGACCTCAGGGTCTCGAACCTGGGTCTTCCGCATCCCAGTCCAAAGTTCTACCCACTGCACCACCGCCCGGTCAGGCCAGGCCCCGATTTTATTGACAGCAATGTGTAGGGCCTGGCAGAACACCCATAAACTAACCCAATTAGAAGGGACCTCTTGCCCTGGCCAGATAGCTCGGTTGGTCAGAGCACTGTCCCAAGATGCAAAGGTTGCCAATTCAATCCCTGGTCGGGTCACATACAGAAACAGGTCGACCTTTCCATCTGTCTGTCTCTCCCTTTCTCTCTCTAAAATCAATCAATATAAACTTTTAAGAAGTTTTTTGTTTTTTTTTTTAAATAAGGGACCTCTGCCTTGTTAGACAACGATGCACAGAGATCCGGCCCCAGGGCACTCTCTTAGCCACCACTGCCACAGACACATCTGGATTTCTGGGAGAAATTCTCCAAGGTTCAGTTACTTGGACAAAGACACTGTGTTTTTTGAGAACTTGGCAGGTCAGGAGTGTGACAGGGACCCCCGGGAAGGGGAGCAGAAGGAGCAGAGGGGCCTGGGTGTTCGCCCTGGCCCCCTACACACAGTGGGGCAGCAGACAGGCATGCACACGGTCACTGTGAGCGCTCAGGGTTGGGGATAGGGGTTCTTACATCGACGGGCTGTGCCAGCCACACAGGGGGTCCTCCTACTGGCAAGCCCCCTGTGTCTGGTACAGCTCCTTTCAGGAGCCTCAGTCTTCCACTCTCCTGCTGAATGTTGTCATCGATCAGTTGACGGGTTGATGCACCCATTCATTCACAGGCTGCTCAGTGCATGGATTCATTCTGTGAAGGTGTCCTGTGCGCTGCCGTGAGCTGGGGCTGCACGGAGCTCTGGACAATATTCCAAGTATCAGACTCTCTTGTCATGATTCGGCTGCTGCTCTTTGACTCCAGGGAGGATGGGTGGAGCCATGTGGCGAGGCAGAGCTGACAGACCTCCCAGTGTTCTCATCCCCCACCCGGGGATGGTGCCCGCCTGGTACAGCATCAGTGCGTGTCTCCCTCTGGACATGCTTATTATGTTTACTGTCGTTTGATCCCACTAGAATGGAAGCCTCACGAGAGCAGGCACTTGTCTGTTTCATTCACTGATGTGTCCCCAGAGCTTAGAGCAGTGCCGATGTAGTAGGCGCTCAGCAAATATTTGTTGCATTAGCCGGTAATCTTGGTAAATAACTCCTGGGAAGCTTTCATGGCCAGGATGTTTGTGTCTGGCCCTCTCCCATTTTGAAAAGTTCCGGAACAAATGCTCTCCTTCCTAACTCAATCTCTACAGCATAAAATGCCCCGTTGGTGATTTCAATGATAGATTCAGTTCTGAAAAGCTTTTAATCATCTTAGTCCCCTTTCTGAGCCCCTTTCTTTGACTTTCCTTAAAATACCTGGCCTGACCTCTTCACCACCCGAAAAGGAATGTATATGATCCCCCCTGTCCTCAAGATCGCCGGAGAGCACTCACTAAAACATCTGCCAGGATCCTGCCCTGACCCCACCCAGTCTCCTTCCAGACCACACCCACCCTCTGCCAGACCACACCCACCCCTGCCAGACCACGCCCACATCTTCTCGTGGCCACGCCCACACCCACCTCATTTCCCATTCATTGGCTCCCACTCCCTGCTTGCTGTCTTGGAGACTTCCACCCATCTACCTACCCACCCATCCATCCACCCACCCATCCATCCACCCACCCATCCATCCACCCATCCATCCACCCACCCATCCATCCATCCACCCATCTATCTGTTTGCCCATCTACCAAACCCTCACCTGTTCATCTGTCTACCTGTCCACCCACCCAACCCATCTACGTATCTGTCTATCACAGCCATCCACCTGTCCATCCATTCACCCACCCATCCATCCATCCTACTATTTCCACTTCTGACTTTCTGGGAGCTCCTCCCATATTTGTATTCAAAACAACAGAATAAAAAAAAAACAAAACAAAGATACCTAAGGATCCCTCTGTCTATGTCCTTTATTCCTTCGAAGGTATCTGAAAAGTAACCTTTGATTTGTCTCTAAGTCGTCTCCTGCCCCCTCCCCCTGGCCTCCTGTCTCATTGAAATTTCTCCTTCTCCTCCCCTTCCGGTGTCCATCACGTTATCAAAGTACTTGCCATTGTTATTGTGGAGTTTCATTTCAGGTTCAGCCATGCGCAGCACCCTGCTGTGTTCCTTACCAAGCAGGTGCCTGTGGTCCTGGCGGCTTCAGGAGGCCTGTGGAGGAGGAGGGGAAGTTCTCAAGGTCTGAGAGATCTCCCCTTGCGGGTGGCGTCTTGGGCCCAGAGCTAAGAGAGGCAGGAGGCACTTACAATGATTTTTTTTTTTTTTGTATTTTTCTGAAGCTAGAAACGGGGAGAGACAGTCAGACAGACTCCCACATGCGCCCGACCGGGATCCACCCAGCACATCCACCAGTGGGCGATGCTCTGCCCCTCCAGGGCGTCGCTCTGCCGCGACCAGAGCCACTCTAGCGCCTGGGGCAGAGGCCAAGGAGCCATCCCCAGCGCCTGGGCCATCTTTGCTCCAATGGAGCCTTGGCTGCGGGAGAGGAAGAGAGAGACAGAGAGGAAGGAGAGGGGGAGGGGTGAAGAAGCAGATGGGCGCTTCTCCTGTGTGCCCTGGCCGGGAATCGAACCCAGAACTTCTGCACGCCAGGCCGACGCTCTACCACTGAGCCAACCGGCCAGGGCCGGCACTTACAATGATTTGAAGTAAATTTTAGCTCATGCTGCATTCCCACTTTGTCCTGGAGTTTGTAGGGGACATTTGGGGATTGGGTTTGGGTGTGCTTTAATATAAATGACACATACATTGTATGGGGACATTTCTATAAAGAGAGAGAGAGAGAGAGAGAGAGAGAGAGAGAGAGAGAGAAAACAACTACCATATGATATACAGCTCCATCATATTCCCAGAAATCACTCTGAAATAGACACAGGAAGAGAGAGTCTCTCAAAGCAATGGGACAAATGATGAGAAAGATAAAAACAGGCATTTTAGAATGAGGCCCCGCTGGTGTCTGATATGAAGCCAGCAATAATGGGCCCCAACGGTGGCCTAACAAATAATTCGATAAAACAAGTGTGTCGGTGAGAAACCTAATGAAGAGTTGGGTTTACAGTCACGGAGCTAGTATTCTCACTTAAAAAAGCAGACGATTCGAAAGACAATGCTGGTACCTGCAGCTGTCACTTCCTATGCGGGGGACCCAACGGAGCCTGGCCCACCTGGGTGTCTCCCCACCACCTTTCATTAGAACGCGCCCACTCCCCCGGTTGTTGACTTTGAGGGCAAATTCGGTATCGGTCCAGTTGAGGCAGGAGAGTGAGAAGCTAGGAAACTTCCTCGGCCAGTAGAAAGGGGAAACTGAGACAGACAGCTGAACAAACTGGCCGACCAACTTACAGATACAGAAGGCCGCCTCCCTAGAGGTAAGTAACATCTAAACCTCAGGTATATTTCAGCTCCAGGCCCGGAAAAGCAGCAAAACCACCTGGGCGATGCCAGGACCAGCTGCCACGACTAATAAAGCCCTGGCACTGACCATCAGTAGAGACCACGCCCTGAAAGGGTGCATCTGGAAGAGCCGGCGAATGTTCTCTTGGGATCTCTCCTAAGACCGCCTCTAAACTCCCAGCCTTAAAAACTCTCACAACCAAGGACCCTAGCAGGAGCAGGCCTGTACCTTTCCCTCCCCCTCCTCCTCTCCGTCCACCCCAGGCGTGTATCTCCTAAACTCTATGGGGGGGGGGGCAGAACCACCCCCAGAACCACACTTGCAACCAGGGGAGCAGCAGGCAGCAGCAGCTCATTCCGGGCCACCCCCTGAACCTGTCTCCAAGGCCGCTCTAGTCCCACTTCTCCGTGAGCCAGAGCAGCCCCATGCTGACTCATTTCTTTCCTATATTTTCAGAGAAATCCCAGCAGCCCCGCCCTAGGCTCTCCTGTCGCTGCTTCTGTCCTAGGCCCTGGTTTCCCTGTCCCGGGCTTGAATAGACGTGCTCTCAGAATCCCTTGGACTCAGGCTGTGAAGTCGTCCCTGCGTGTAGTCAAGAACCTACCCGTTACAAGCCGAATCCAGGCAGGCCCTAGGCAGACCCGCTCAGGGCCAAGTCCCCTTTCTATTTTTTTTTTTAAGTTTTTATTTATTGATTTTAAAGAGAGAAAGGAAGGGGGGGATAAGGGGGAAACCTCGATTTGCGGTCCCACGTAGTCGTGCATCCAGCGGTTGATTCTTGTACGTGCCCTGACCGTGGATGGAACCTACAATCTCGGAGCACTGGGACAATGCTCAACCCCACTGAGCTACCAGGCCAGGGCCAACGGAGGAGCCCTTCCGTAAGATTTAGCTCAGGACCAAGCCCAAAATACCAGCACGCGGTAAGGACTCAGTGCTGGAAACCCCACCTGGGTGTCCGCCTCTCTGTCCCGGCTGTTCCCTCCCGTTCCCTGAGAGCCGGCACTGGTCTCAGGCTTCGGGCAGGTTGGAAATAGGGTGTTTATTGTCGAGACACCACTTTCCGGTCTCTTCTTACTCTCCCTTTCCTGAATGCTCGCTGCAGTCTGGCTTTAGTGGGGCTGTCTCAGTCTTTGGTACGTGCTAATAACAACAACAGTCAGTGGATTTGAATTTTCTCTTTTTGGAGAAAAGGGGATGAGGACTGACGTGAGATGATATTTGCCTTCTAACAGGCCACATCTTCCCCCAAACCCACAGGGGACACACGGACCTCAGCGGCACCTTTATTTCCAGAACTTTCCAGAAAGGCCTTCCGCTAACCCTTCAGAGGATTCTCACAACGTGGCTTCTTTGGGAGAGCACACTTCTTCCCCAGAGCTAATGCCACGTGTCCCAGCTGTCCTCACGGATGGGACCTCCCCGGTGGGGTAGCCTCGCGCTGAAGAAAGGTGACTTTGGAAATAACGTTCGTATTGTGATCGACACTCTCCCACGAGCCTTTCTCCTCGCGGTCTCGGTTTAATGGTCGAACGTCCTAGGCTGCAGCTTTAAAAGAAATTCCTCTTTCTCTCTCTTTGCCTAGCCTTCAATTCTTAGAGAGAAAAACAAAAAACCGTTGCTGGTTGTTAAGGGTTCTTTTTTTTTTTTTAATTTTTTAATTAATTAATTAATTATTGTATTTTTCCCAAGTTGGAAACGGGGAAGCAGTCAGACAGATTCCCACATGCACCCGACCGGGATCCACCCGGCATGCCCACCCGGGGACGATGCTCTGCCCATCTGGGGCGTCGCCGCTCTGCCGCAATCAGAGCCACTCTAGCACCTGAGGCAGAGGCCAAGGAGCCATCCTCAGCGCCCGGGCCAACTTTTGCTCCAATGGAGCCTTGGATGCGGGAGGGGAAGAGAGAGACAGAGAGGAAGGAGAGGGGGAGGGGTGGAGAAGCAGGTGGGCACTTCTCCTGTGTGCCCTGGCTGGGAATCGAACCTGGGACTCCCGCACGCCAGGCCGACGCTCTACCACTGAGCCAACCGGCCAGGGCCCTTGTTAAGGGTTCTTTTTTTTTTTTTTTTTTTTTTTTTTTTTTTTTTTTACAGAGAGAAGGATAGACAGGGACAGACAGGAATGGGAGAGATGAGAAGCATCAATCAGCCCTTCGTTGCGCATTGCGACACTTTAGTTGTTCATTGATTGCTTTCTCATATGTGCCTTGACCGCGGGCCTTCAGCAGACTGAGTAACCCCTTGCTCGAGCCAGCGACCTTGGGTCCAAGCTGGTGAGCTTTGCTCAAACCAGATGAGCCCGTGCTCAAGCTGGCAACCTCGGGGTCTTGAACCTGGGTCCTCCGCATCCCAGTCCGACGCCCTATCCACTGCGCTACCGCCTGGTCAGGCTGTCAAGTGTTCTTGATGACGAGGACCCCATCTGTCTGTCTTCCGTCTTCCTGAGGGCCTTGCCTCCCTCCCCAAGGGAAGAAGCTCTGTGTTGATAAGAATTTCCTTGGCACGGTGAGCTGGGGAAGCTTGTTCCTTGGCAGAAGAGGGGCTCCCTTTCTGCTTGGCATGTTCCTGGGGAAAATTTACATTTAAACGAACCACAAAAACGAGGAAGCCTTGCCTTCGAGGTTAAAAGGCTCTTGTGCTGACGATTAGTGCTTCGGAGCCACAAGTAGTCAGTCCCCAGAAACACGTTTTCATAGGCAGGAAATCCCCAGGCTACACAGTTTAAGTGCCCAACCCCAGCCAGGCTTTTGAAAACCAAGATGTGAGATGAAATTGCGAAGCACTTTAACATACACTTTTATTCTTCTTGGGGTTGGGGGGGGGGGCAGGCCGGAGGGGGGAGGCTCTCCGCCGAATTCTTTAGATTCTCGAAGCAAAAATGTCTGTGCTGAATTAACACGCCAAAACCCCCACCCTTGCCCCTCACCCTGGCCACTCGCCAAGTGCGTCTTCTCTTTTCCTTAAAGAAACTGGAGGGTCTTCCTCCTCGTCCACTGTGCAACCCACGCTGGCCGTGCGGAAAGGTTGTGATGACTGAAAATGTCAGAGGGCCCCAGCGCTGCGGACACGTGACTGTCAGCCGCAGAGCTCAGTTTATAGCAGCCCTTCCTCGCTCTGCCCCCACCCCTGACCCCAAAGAATCCAGTGATGATGCATACCTCTTAGTCCTTCCACATTGAGTCGGGGATGCTTGTGGTTGTCAACAAAAGAAAAGGTCTTCGGAAGCGTATTTTGCAAAACATGTCCTTGCCTTTGCCCGAGGTAAGGGGTGTGAGTTTGGCCAGCGGTGGCTG
This sequence comes from Saccopteryx leptura, assembly GCF_036850995.1. Taxonomy (NCBI): domain Eukaryota; kingdom Metazoa; phylum Chordata; class Mammalia; order Chiroptera; family Emballonuridae; genus Saccopteryx; species Saccopteryx leptura. The sequence goes on along the minus strand of NC_089507.1, from coordinate 4,960,969 downwards.
TGGTTGGCTTGTAGTTCTCAGGTCCTACACAAGAGGGCGCTTTGGTATCCCACTGCACAAGACTGAGGATGTGTGTGTGTGTGTGTGTGTGTGTTGTGTGTGTGTGTGTGTGTTGTGTGTGTGTGTGGGGGGGAGCAGGCTTTTAGAAAAAGTATTTCATACCCAGGGCCTGCTTACTCTTGGCAAAATTGCTTCTGACCACAGTTAAGATGAGGGAAGGTGATACTTTGCAGATTTCTTGTCTTACGTACTCCACCTGCATGGAATTTTGCAGTCCCACTGCACAGTTGCTTAGAGCTCAGGCCGTCTAAGGAAAAAAAACCCAGTGTTGTCCAACAGTGTTATCATTTTGCTCAGAGTCCACACTGTGGGCAAAACCAGGACGTGTCTCGCAGTGTTACCAGGTAGGACAGGCTCCAATAGGAGCCCTGCCTCCTTTCTCGTCTGCATTAATTTTTACCTCAGTAAAACCACGTCCCTGCCATAACCCCCGCCTGATAGCTCAGTTTCTGAGGTAGAGCTAAGCCAAGTTTTAAGAGGAAAAAAATAATAAATCTGATTAACTTAATTCCCACTGAGATGTAAATTAATCATACCTTTCCTACCTTAACCCTTTCAGAATTAGAAACAAATAAACAAAATGTAGTTCAAAAGACAGCACCAGGCCCTGGCTGGTTGGTTCAGTGGATAGAGCGTCTGCCCGGTTTACAGAAATCGTGGGTCAATCCCTGATCAGGGTACACAAGGAAAGTGACCATCTGCTTCTCTCCCCCTCCCTCTCCCCTTCTCTCTTCATTGGTTTGAGCATTGGCCCCAGGTGCTGAGGATAGTTCTGTTGATTTGAGTATTGGCCCCAGACGGGGGTTGCTGGGTGGATCCCGGTTGAAGTGCATGCGGGAGTCTGTCTCCGTATCTCCCCTCCTCTCACTAAAAGAGAGAGAGAGAGAGAGAGAGAGAGAGAGAGAGAGAATACCAGGTTTAGGCTATTGGTAATAGAATTCAAACACTTGTTTAGTGATGTGAATAAAAGTTTTTATGTCAGACAGATGTGGGTTCAAATCCAGAGTTTATCACAAGGTGAGTTTAGAACGGTTGCTTTTCAGTATTTATGGAGTGCCTACTATGTGCAAGACACCAGGGATGCAGTAATGAGCAACACCAGAGAGGACGCTCTTCCCAGCATCTGTGCTCTGGGGGAAGGCAGACAGAAACGCACATAAACTCACAATGGGGCAGTTACTAGTGACATTCTCCAAAGAGTGTGCCCTCCCATCGCTTGTGAGACGCACGGCAGCACTGCACTGTCCCATACCCTTTGAAGTTACACACGACCGTGACTTGCTTTGGCCAATGGAATGTGAGCTTCAGGGTCATGTGTCTCAGGGGCGAGTGGAAACCTTAAAGCCAGTCACCATTTGCCACAGTTCCTCTCCACTGGGAATGTGGGAGCGTGTGTGGAGATAAGCCTTCTGCCAGGCCGGGTCCCAGCGTGGCTGTGAGGAGTCAGCCCCGCCCCCATCCCCTGACACCCCACAATGTACACGTAGCAAGAGAGAGAAATGGTAACCTTCAGTAAACCATTGAGACGGAGGGCCTGTTTGTTACTGCGGCAGAGCGTGGTCCCTCCTGACTAATACAGCTGCACTGGACAGGCGCGCGGTGTTGTGGGAGGTGCAGCAGGGGAATGGGCTGGGCGGGGGAGGGCAGGGGAATGTCTCTGACGGTGGAACAGCGGGAGCTGAGGAAGAGAGGGAAAGGCCCCGGAGGAGAGTCGTCCACATTTTGGACTAGGCTGGTTGGTTCAGTGGATAGAGCAGCTACGTTGACGGGGAGAATTGGCTGGATTCACCCCTCTGAGCTAATTGGCAAAATGGGCCAATGGATTTATTGAGAGGATAAGTGGACACAGAGTGAGGGCACCCAGCCTAAGCCTGGCATGCAGTGGGCGCTCCGTACATGGTAATAGCCACCACTCGGCTGTGCCGGGTACTGCGCTGAGGGCTGTGCGTATATGAGTTCGTTCAATGCTCACGGAGTCCTAATGACTCAGGTATTATCACCTGAGCAGTGACTGGGGCACAGAGAGCTTAAGTCGCTTGGCCAACAGCACTCAGCCAGTGAATGGGTCTGTGCTTTCCCGCTTTCTTCGTTGCTGTTATTATTATGACTGTGGTTTTACATCATGAAAGCACAGGGCCTTACTCCGCCACCAAAAGCCATATCAGGAGAAATTCATGGCCAATTAAAGCCCTGTGTGTGTTGATGTACAACCACTTCTTAGGTCCACTGATGCCCTGTATCAGTCAACGATGGCCTGACGATGCTGTGTAACAACCAACCGCAAAATTCCGTGACATTCCGAAAGCCATGTTTCTTTCTCATGGCGTGCGGGTCCTTTGTGGCAACACCCTCAGGCCAGGCTCAGCTGGGAGGCTCTGCTTCTGGATGAGCTAGGCTGGGCTGGTCCTACCGCCCTCTGTCCTCTGACCAGTGCAGGGTAGGTGTATTCATCAGCCAGGGCTGCCAAGGCAAAGGACCCCAGACAGAGTGGCTTCAACAACAAGTCTGAGACCGAGGTTGGCAGGTTGGTTTCTCCTGAGGCCTCTGCCCTTGGCTCGCAGACGACCGTCTTTCTTCCCCCTGAGTCTTTACATGTCTTCCTCTTGTGTGTCTCTGTGTCCTAGATCCCTCTTCTCATATGGACACCTGTCATCTTGCATTAGGACCCACCCGTATGACCCCATTTTAACATAGTGACCTCTTTCCAGACCCTCTCTCCAAATGCAGTCAATAGACCTCATTTCTAAATATCCCTTTTTTTCTGAGTTTCAAAGTGTCACTCCCTAGAAAATCTGGCAAATTGGAGGAGTCCCGTCTAAACTCATAAGCCGAGATTCCACACCGGGATGTTTTCTTTAAGCAAAGTTCTTCCTTCCCCTCTTTTCCCTCTGCACATATGTGGTCTTTGGATGATTATGGTATAACTTTAGGCACGCAACTTTTATCTTGTTGTTTTTTTTCTCTTTTCTTCATCTTCACCAAACGTATTCTCACGTCATTAGGCTGCTTTGTAAACACCGGTGTCACGGACAACTGCGCGTCCCGTTGTCTGAGGTGAGATTTATTTTCCTTGCCCCTGCTCTGCCTTTGTAGATCTCCCTGGGGTGCAGGCTGTCTCCCCCGTGTCCTCTCCTCCCTGGCTCCTCTCTGCTGGCCCACTTCTCCCTTCGAGGGAGCCCTCTATTCTGTAAGCCCACAGACGGGGCAGGGGCCTTTGTTCTCAAAGAACCGTAGAATTGTACAGACACATTTCTTTTCTTTCCCATGGAGGCCCCAAAGCCCGCGGAAGGAGGGCCCGGCTCCTTGGAAAGTGCCTTTGCCTGGGAACCCAGTTTTCATTAACCCCGTGATCCCATCCAGACAGGCGGTGTGGAGTATAAGCAGCCCCTCCCTGTTCGTGTGGGCTGGGCTCGGTGGCTCCCCGCTGACCTCAGACTGCGGCCAAAGCGATGTGATGTCACGCCCGTTGTTAGGTGCTAAGAGACTGACTTCCATCTTGCTAGCCGACTCTCTCCGTTCACTTCTTGGCTTGCGTCCTTTGGTGAGATCGGCTGGCGTGTGGGAAGGGCCCATGTGGGAAGGAACTGAAGGGGAGAAACTGAGGCCTGCGTCAGCAGCCGTGGGGAACTGAATGCTGCCAACGCCCACTGCGGGAGCGGCTCCTTCCCCAGTTGAGCTCTCAGGTGAGACCGCAGCGCCTGGCCCAGCACCTTGATCCACTCAGTCAAAGACTTAAACAGAGCGCCCAGCAAAGTTGTGCCTGGGTCCTTGACCCACAGAAACCAGGAGATAATGAATGTTGTTTCAACCTACTACGTTTTGGGGTGATTTGCTCTGTCTCCATAGCAAATAACCAAGACAGTGCCGCCTCTATGCTGTTGCCTTCAAGACTTTGTACAGGCACGTTATAGCCGTCTACCCCTCTCCCCTGGCCCATGGTCTCCCTCCACCCTGCCCTTTCACAGAGGATCGATGGATAAGATCTGCATTGTCCAGATTGCCCTGCTGCTAGGATTTCAGATGTAATTTAGATTCTGCTTGATGAGAGGCGCTTGTATAAGATTTAGCTTTTGAGATCAGACAAGTTCGGGCAAGTTCAGTTTGGTATGGTCGTTGGCCTGTATAAGATTTATTTTATTATTATTATTATATATTTTTTTATTCAATGAGAGGAGGGGAGGCAGAGAGATAGACTCCCACATGCACTCCAGCTGGGATGCACCTGGCAAGCCCACTGGGGACAATGCTCTGCCCATCCGGGGCGTTGCTCTGCTGCTTAGCAACCCAGCTCTTCTTAGTGCCTGAGGCGGAGGCCATGTAGCGATCCTCAGCACCAGGGCCAACTCACTCCAATCGAGCCATGACTATAGGAGAGGAAGGGGGGGGGGTAAAGGGAGGGGTGGAGAAACAGATGGATACTTCTCCTGTGTGCCCTAACCAGGAGTCAAACCCGGGACATCCACACACCAGGCTGACACTCTACCACTGAGCCAATTGGCCAAGGCCAACTTGTATAAAATTTAGAAAGTAGAATTTGTTCTGTGGCAGCTGATGGGCAGGCTCAGGCAGACATGAGCTCTTGCAGTGGCCATACCCTATGTTCTACTCTCTGCTTATCCGCTTGGGGTAGGAGGTGGGGGTCCACTGAGTAATCAGCAGGGATTTCCTACAGTTTCTTAGGTCCAAATCAAAGTAGTGGTGAAGCGACCTTGAAGCCAAAATCCCAGGAGCAGCCTCGTAACCTCTACTTTTTTGCCTGGTCCCAGAATTTTGTAAGCACCTATTTCCCCATACTGAGTACCTTTCTGCCGAAAATATCTGCACACATATTTTTTGTTTGTTTGTTTCTTGCACTGAACTCTGCTGATACAGTTACTCACTTTTCAAGATCCTGGGGCCACGAGTGAATCTGACATAAGTTCAGACCTCAAGATGCTCAAACGCTCGTGACGGAGACAATAATTTAGAAAGTGCTTTTGCTCTCCTGTACCCATCTCTTCGCCCCTCCTCAGAGGCTGGTTTGCTATGAAGTTAACTAAGCTTAAGTGTCGGTCTCCCTCACTGCTATGGGCCCCTTCCAAGACTCCAACAGAGCCCTTGCAAATTAATTTTGTTTTCACAATTTGATGGAGGTTTTTTTTTCTTTTTCTTTCTTTTTTTTTTTTTTTTTTTTTCCATTTTTCTGAAGCTGGAAACAGGGAGAGACAGACAGACTCCCGCATGCACCCGACCGGGATCCACCCGGCACGCCCACCAGGGGGCGACGCTCTGCCCACCAGGGGGCGATGCTCTGCCCATCCGGGGCGTCGCCATGTTGCGACCAGAGCCACTCTAGCGCCTGAGGCAGAGGCCACAGAGCCATCTCCAGCGCCCGGGCCATCTTTGCTTCAATGGAGCCTTGGCTGCGGGAGGGGAAGAGAGAGACAGAGAGGAAAGCGCGGCGGAGGGGTGGAGAAGCAAATGGGCGCTTCTCCTCTGTGCCCTGGCCGGGAATCGAACCCAGGTCCTCCGCACGCTAGGCCGACGCTTTTTTTCTTTTTCTTAATAAGATCCCCCTAAATTGTCTAAGTGCCTGGCCCCTCAAAACCTGGACCAGGCCCAGGTTCTGAGAAATCTCCCCCACTTGGCCCCAACGTCTGATCCCCCCAGCAAAGTAGGACTGGAAGGGGAAGTGAATACCATCAGGTGAGCATCCAGGTAAAAATCAGGTGGCACCCCCGACGGAAGGCGTTGAGAACGACTGAGAATCGAGGCTGGGAGGGAGGCGTGGCCCGGAGCTCTCCCCCATTCCCGGGTGGCCTGCGATGTGCAGGGCGGTGTCTCAGTGCCTGTTCCCTGACAGCAGAGCCGAGTCATTTATGTGGGCGGTGGTCCCAGAAAGCTCTGGGACAGAGGGGGCATGTGAGACAGGAAGAGAAGAAAGGCAATAAGGGGGCAGAGTGGGCCGATCTCGGCCGCGGGCAGTGGGGCCCCACCCCCTGCGCCTCTGAGAGAGCGTGTGGAAGTCACCAGAGGTGCCCCCTGGGCGGCAAGGCCCCGGGGGAGTTAGTCCTCCAACTCTCCTCCCACTGGGGCCTGGAGCGTTTGTTCACTTTCTAACCCGTCCTGCTTGCCCCATTTACAAGCCGGCTGAGCCCCCTGCAGCCAGAGGGCAGGACCCTTTGGCTTGTGGGAGCACTGTCCACAGCTGGGGCGGGGTGCTGGGGCGGGGCACTGACGTGTCTGTGCTGGGGGCTGCCCCTATTCTCTTCAAGGCTGGGTATTTTCCACTAGGTGCACCCAGCCTGTGGGGGCGCCTTCCAGATCCGTCGTCTGGTGGGGAGTGAGGCGGACATGGGCCTGCTCCTTTGGGTCGCCGAGTGGCCAGCTGCAGGAATGCTGCAGATGGAGAGTGGCCAGCTGCAGGAATGGCCAGCTGCAGGAATGGTGCAGATGGAGAGTGGCCAGCTGCAGGAATGGCCAGCTGCAGGAATGGTGCAGGTGGAGAAAAGAGCCCCCTGACTCTGGGGCCTGGGTTTAAAATCTGAAACTGCAGCTGGATAGCCATGTGACTGCGGGGTAGCAACAGTTCCTACTCTGCAGGGCGATCTGGAGAATCACATCAATCCCCGGAGGCCCCTCCCCGCCCTGCATTGCTGCCGCCTGGCCGCAGGGCTCGGTGGGTTCTGCTGACCCGGCCACACCCTCCCCTCCCCTCCCTGCCTGCCCTGACCTTGCCCTGGGGCTTCCCCCAAATCCCAGCTCTTGCTTCCGTCAGCTCCGCCATCCTTCACTGGCTTCTGTCCGGAAGCGTCTTTTTTTTTTTAGGGTAAGAAGTCGAAGTCCATTCTGTGCAGGCTGTGGGAGTCACTGCGGTCGCCGGACAAGGACACGCCGGGGACCTTTGACGTGACCTGGCTGGCAGGGCTCCCTGCCATTGTGGAATGACAAGCTTGCAAGAGGCCCCAATGGCCTTGGCCGCTGAGCCAGTGTTTAGACAATTTCTTCTGCTGTTTGAACAAGAGCCGCGGGGTCCCTGCCTCTTGGCCTGTCCCGTGGCTGGGCGGCCTGACAGCCCTTCAGCTGGGGCCGCTGGTTAAGCTCCTGGGGCTCCCGTGGAAGCGTTACAGGTGAGGAATCTACAGGTGGGCTCCCAGGGTCCCCGTCCCTGCCTCCTGTAAGTGAGGCGTGACTTCCGCCCTCCAGGATGACTTTGAAAAACCTCTCCTGGGGTGTGTTCTCACGCAGCACCGGGAACCATCAACCTAAAAGACAGAACAGCCTGACCAGGCGGGGGCGCAGTGGATAGAGCATTGGACTGGGATGCAGAGGACCCAGGTTCGAGACCCCGAGGTCGCCAGCTTGAGCACGGGCTCATCTGGTTTAAGCAAAATTCCACCAGCTTGAGTCCAAGGTCGCTGGCTCCAGCAAGGGGTTGCTCAGTCTGCTGAAGGCCCGCGGTCAAGGCACATGTGAGAAAGTAATCAATGAACAACTAAGGTGTTGCAACATGCAATGAAAAACTAATGATTGATGCTTCTCATCTCTCTCCATTCCTGTCTGTCTGTCCCTGTCTATCCCTCTCTCTGACTCACTCTCTGTCTCTGTAAAAAATAAATAAATTAAAAAAAAAAAAAAGACAGAACAACACTTACACGTCCCTCAGGAGGCTCAGAGAGGTGCAGTGACTTCCCATAAGTGGCACAGTCAGTTAGTGACAGAATTAGGGACTTGGGTGACTTCCAGTCTTCCAGGGTCTTGGTGTGTTGAGAGAGCTGCAAAGCCCAGGTGAGGGCGGACTCACCTGGACTCACCTTCCTACCTTGTTGAGGGATTCATGAGCAACTGAGTAGGAAAATGCTGTGAAATTTCCTGTAAAGGCGCAGTCAAGTGTGACCGGCGTGCTATTTGTCTGCGCAAACAGTGGAAACCGGTGTGAGAAGGGGGCACATGCCTGGGGAACAGGTGCCCGGGTTCCAACCCAGGTTCCCTGAGTTCCAAGCTCTAGGACCTTGGGCAAGTCACTAACTTATTTTGTGCCTCACTTTCCTCATCTGTGACACTCTTATACTTCTGTCACGGAGCTGAGAGCTAAGCACGGTGTCTGGGACATCGTAAGTCCCTGTGAACGTTAGCTGTGGCTATCATTAACGTTAATATCACTGCTATTATCATCTCCATGAAGGCGAATTTAAATATGACACCAAATAAAAGCGCAGTGACTGATGATTATGATGATCTGGTCCTTAAAACATTCTTAAACCCTGAGGTGGCTTCCTAGCCCCCCAGGTGGGGAGGCAGGCAGCCCTGGAGGAGGCGGGAGCCTGAGGCCTGCAGAGGGGACCGGATGGGTCCCTGTGAAGGCCGAATGGGGCAGCGCCACGTGGAGCCGGGACTGGACACAAGGGCGAGGGCAGGGACCGTGGGGGTCACTATCTAGATTCTCCGCTGCAAGTGGCAACACCACCACCACCCCAGGGATGAAGAACATCCCGAAACTGGAAGGAAGAGAGGGAGAAGGTGAGGGGCCAGCGTCCTCAGCCCCGGGCCCGACCGGCTGTGGTCTTCGGCATGCCGCCTCCCCACTCAGTCTCTGTTCCCTCGAAGAGGAGTATAGTGAGCCGGTTAACCTGTCTTGGCTCTGAAATTCTGTCCACCCACCTCTCCATCCATGCATCCACCCTTCCACCCTTCTCTCCTCTATCCATCCACCCATGCTTCTGTCCCCTCATCCCTCCTTCCATACATCTGTCTTTTTATCTCGCCACCCACCCCCCAGTCACCGCCCCGGGTGTGCCAGGCCCTGGATGGACATTGGGAAGTAGACGGAGAGCCCTGTGGACTGGGTCCCACCACGGAGGAATTCACAGCTGAGTTCAAGGTCCCACAGTTGGTCAGTGGGCCGGGCTTCCAACCCAGGGCTGCGCGGCCCTCAAAGTCACCAGGCCTCCCTGCACTTTGACCTTGTGGCTCTCTTTGCCTTTGTGAGCTGTCAGACCCTGAGGGCTGTGAGTCGGCACCATTTTTCTGCACCACTCTGCATGTGCCGGGACCCTCACTCCACACACATTTTCACTTCTAATCCTCACTCAATCTGTAAGGTGGGGTTTCCCAGACCCACTGCGGGAACAGAGGACGGAGGGACGGAGAGATGAAGGTTTAGCCCAGGGCAGGGGTCCCCAAACTTTTTATACAGGAGGCCAGTTCACTGTCCCTCAGACCATTGGAGGGCCGGACTATAAAAAAAACTATGAACAAATCCCTATGCACACTGCACATATCTTATTTTAAAGTAAAAAAACAAAACAGGAACAAATACAATATTTAAAATAAAAAACAAGTAAATTTAAATTAAGAAACTGACCAGTATTTCAATGGGAACTATGGGCCTGCTTTTGGCTAATGAGATGGTCAATGTGCTCCTTTCATTGACCACCAATGAAAGAGGTGCCCCTTCCGGAAGTGCAGCGGGGGCCGGATAAATGGCCTCAGGGGGCCGCATGTGGCCCGTGGGCCGTAGTTTGGGGACCCCTGGCCCAGGGCCTCCTCGATGATGTCTGCCCGGAGGCTCTCTCACAGAGCTGGCCCCCGCTCTCCCAGGCCCCACACCGAGACTCCCACACCGGGTTCGGATCCCGACTCTGCATCTTGGGAAAGTTACTTCCCTCCCAGTCTCCGTTTTCTCATCTGTGCAATGGGCTAACCACAGTCCCTAACTCGTAAGACCATTGTGGGTGTTATCTGGTGTAATGGTGACTGGCTCGTAGTAAACACTCAGCTAGCAGTCCTCTTTATCATCACACCCATTATACACTCCCTGTCCAGGTCAGACGGGTTGCAGGTAAGATTTAAGGAGAGGACTGACTGCTCGGTAAGCATCTGGTGGAAGGAAGAAGTCCCGGTTCAGACCACAGTCAAGGCCGGCGTGCCGGGAGCTGCGCACACATGTGCCATCTCAGGCTCCACCTTCACAGCGTGAGAGCGCGGGCGCAGTTCACTCCTCTCAGCGCGGAGCGGCAGGCACGGAGCCCCATTAACCTGATGAGTCTGTGAGCCCGCGGGATTTGTGTAATCTTGTTTCTCCTCCAGCTGGCTTCCCAGGACGCCACTGTGCTGGCACCGGAGCCAAAGCCACTCCAGCTGACTCCGGGCGCCGGGCGGAGGGCCGCACATGGCTAAGCCTTGTTGGATAGCAGGGCAGCCCCGTGGTCACCGCCCTGTGCTCAGGCCTGGCCAGGGCTCCAGCCCACTCAGCCTCCTCCAGCCCCTCTCCTGGAGCAGATGGAGTGGAGTGAAGCCCCTTCACCCACACCCGCTATCGCCAAGACACCTGTGTGCACCGTGTGGCACTCTCAGCCACATGGGACTGAGAAGGAAAAGGGATTCATGTTCCACGAGTGTCCCAGGGTGCCAGCGCCTTCATACGCACCACGCACCACGGGCTAGTCTCTGCCGACCACATGGGAGCCCCTTCAGGGTGACTTCAGAGATGTTGGGGTGATCCACTGGGACCCCAGAGGATGGAGCGGCAGGAGGTCATGGACCAGCACCGAGTTGGGGTCAGCTGCCTGGACCCGGCTCCTGGTCCCCTCACTTCTTGGCAGAGAGACTTGGCGCAATTACCTCATCTCCGGCTTCTCCTCGTAAGCCCCACCCACGAGGGTGGGAGGGGCGCGGGAAGTGAGGGCACACAGTAGGACCTCATCAAGTGCTGGTTCTCATTATCATTCACTCATTCAGACGACAGTCTGGAACTGGCCTAGCTACTGAGCAGTGATGGGACGTAGGTGGGTGACCCTTCCCCTCATGCAAGTTACTATTTTTCTGGAAGGACAGACACTAGATTATGCTAACGATTTAGCAGTTGCCAGTGTGATAAGGACCAGCAGGGAGAACCCACAGGCAGCTGGGAGAGCAGTCATGGGCTGGTGTCCCCGGAGAGGCCCTCAGAGGACCCTCCTCCAGGACATCATCTTTTTTTTTTATTATTATTGATTTTAATTTATTGTGTTTACATAGCTTCTAATGTCACCCCGAATGCATCCCTCCCTCCCCCGTATTCTCCTCAACATCTCAGGACATCAGTTCTAAGCAGAGACCCACCTGCAGGTTGCGGGCACTTTGCCCCTGGTGAAGGGGTGAGTGTTGGGACCGGTGGGGGCGCAGCTACCAGAGGGGCAGCCTGGGCCAGGCCGGTGCATGCTGGGAAGTGACAGAGAGCTGGTGGGGTGGGGGACAGGGAGCAAAGTGGGGCGCTGTGTGCACGAGAGAGCAGGGCGGGTGCCTGGACTTCACGGCCACCCCCCGGCCTGCCTCCCCAGCGGGGCTGACTCAACTGCGGGGCAAAGCTGTACTTACAAATCACAGCTCAGCACAGCCCGTCCCTGTCTACTCTGATGGCCGGCATGTCCCCTGGGGCCTGTGGGCATGGCTGTTTGCCAATCGTCCTTCCGTTTCTCTGCGGTTCGTGATGTTAGAACCGCGTATTTCCTGCCGAAAGCACAGATGTGGTGGGGTCCTGGTGGGCTCCCCGTCCCGGCATCCAAGACAAAGAAGCTGGTGCGTCTGTCTTTTCTTCCTTCCCTACGATGTTCACATAAAGGAGACGTGTCTCCAGTGGGTCCTAGTCTCACTGAGTCCACTCACTGGCGCTGCCTGTTGGGACTGTGATTGTCTCTAGTTTGTGCAATGAGAACTGAGACCAAAGGTTAAGCAACTTGCTGAGTGTTGCCCCGCTCGTAAGAGGAGGGTCAGGATTCGAACCCAGGCCTTAGACCTCGCGCTTTGAGCACAGCATTCTGTACTAGGTCAGTACCCGGAGGGTCATTCCAATAGTGGTAATTTAGTACATCCTTCGGTGACACCAGGCTTTGGGGCCTGGGAGTTACCAGGGAATCACCAGGGAGTCACCAAGAACTATCTGTGCTCATTTCACCGAGAGGAGAATGGTCGGAAAAGTGTTTACTAGAGAGAGTGACCCAGCGCTTTGGTCTCTCGAGTTCAACCATCAGCTCCCCAAACAGAGGATTTGGAGCCGGGAAGGGTGGGTCAGGGCTTCCGTCCGAGATTCTACTTCTTCATCGATGACAAAATAGACCCAGGGTGGTCAGGGAACCTGCAGCTGGTCGGGGGTGGGGTGGGCCAGAGTCCAGGATTTCTGTGTCTCAGGGGGCGGGCTTCCTACTGCAACTCGACCGCATTAACGTTGGCCCTCCAGAGGCAGCTGCACCCCAACTTCATGTCCTTTCCGGATAAAACACCTGCACAAAAATTCCTCCCATGAGACGCCTCATCTTAAGTGACATTCCATTCCTGAGATCATTCTTTAAAGCATGTCACCTGATTGTAGGTCTTCAGCCCTAAGTCCCTCGTGTGGTAGGTAGGAAGTGTTTCACGCTGCGCCTTGCAACGAGGGGGGGGGGGTCGGCAGGGAAGAAAGCAGGCGGTCGAGGAGGCGTGGGAGCGTGGGTCTAATTTGGGCCAACACGTTGTGTGACTTCAGGAGAGACACTGAGCTCTCCCCAGGGAAGTAGAGGTAAAACTTGTTCACTTCCCCTCATCTCACAGGGCAACCTTGGCAACAAAATCGGTCCCCATGGACAGTAAGTGTGAGCAGTAGTCACACCTGATGACAGATCTTTCTAAAGCATGGATAGGATCCAGTTACTCCTTCTATTGAAACCCCGCAGTGGTTTTCTATTGTCTGCATCCATTAATTACCTTATTTCCCCATGTATAAGATGCACCCTCATAGCGGGGCCCGAAATTTGAAAAAAAAAAAAAAAAAGAAAAAGACAACAAGCGCAAAAAAAAAGCGGGAAAAGCAAGTAAAAAAAAAAAAAAAAAAAAAAAAAAAAAACCCTCACAGAGAGAACTGGATCGAGGGTGGTGGAGGACAATCTCTCTTTGGGTGATGGGTATGCAACAGAACTAAATGACAAGATAACCTGGAAATGTTTTCTTTGAATGTATGTACCCTGATTTATTGATGTCACCCCATTAAAATAAAAATTTATTTATAAAAAAAAAACAAAAAACCAAAAAAGAAACCCCTGACCTGTGGTGGTGCAGTGGATAAAGCCTCAACCTGGAAATGCTGAGGTCGCTGGTTCAAAACCCTGGGCTTGCCTGGTCAAGGCACATATGGAAGTTGATGCTTCCAGCTCCTCCCCCTGTCTCTCTCTCTCTCTCTTCTCTCCTCTCTAAAATGAATAAATAAAATAAAATAAAAAAACCCCAAAAACCCCTACAGCAATGAGCGCAAAAACCAGCACGAAAAAGCAGGAAATGCAGGTAACCCCCTTCCAAAACTACAACCACAGCATAAGACACCCAGTTTTTAGACCCCAAATTTTTCGAAAAAGGGTGCGTCTCATACATGGGGAAATATGGCAACTAATTAGTTAATTCAACAGGTACTGAGCATCTAGTATGTGCCGGGGGCACCTGTGTCAGGCACAAGGGACACAGCACAGACAGAATGCCTGTCTTGGGCTTTGCACGATTGTGGAGAAGAGAGAAAACAAGCTGAGTAAATGATGGGTGTGTGTGGAGGGCACACTCGGCACCTGTGGGCGGGAGTGAGGGCACGGAGAGAGTTTAAACGCTGAGCTCTACAAGGCGGCGAGGGCCTTGGGGACATCCCGTATCGCGGCTTTTCCTCCGCGTGAGACGGAGAGGCCGCTGGAGGATTCTGAGCAGAGGAGAGATGTGGTCGACTATTTTAACGAGCTCACTCTGATGGCGAGGGCGGACAGTCTACAACAGCGAGGACGAGGGCAGAAGCAATAATCCCAGCTCGAGGGGGTGGTGTCGGAGCCCAGGCGGCGTCTGCAGGGGGACGATGGCGAGAGACAGTGAAGGGGACCGCTGTGTTGTTCGCACTCCTGTCGTGGCGTCGCTGTGGAGTGTGAGCTCATTTTCCGCGGACACGCTTTGCGGCTGGGGGCGTGGGATGCGTCTCCAAGGAGACTTCGCCTCTGCCCAGACGCCCACCCTCATGGATACTAGACCACGTGTGACTTAATTTCTTGATTTGCAGTGATAGTGTGCTCGGCCTTTGAGGTGGATTTCTCTGCTTCCAGGGTCTTCATCCACACGGCGAGTGTAACCGCTGGCACGAAATAGGAGTGGGGACAAGCGGTGAGGATGAGATCTTTAAGATGCTGGGGTCCAGAGAGACTAGCTTGTGGGTCAGCTCCTGGGGCCGATGCAAGGACTTTTCTAATCCATCCCTTTCTGAAGTTATAGTCTGCGGAGGGTCGCTGCTTTCTGGTGGGACTCTCCATTCTAATTTCTCGTCCTGGCTGCGCCTAAGCCAAAGGCCTGGTCTCCTGACCGCGGTTGGCCCACTGACACCCAGCCTGGAAGTTACAAAAATTCTGCACCCCCCCCCCCCTCCCCAGAGCGGCCACAGTCACCTGGGCGCCGGCTCTGGGTGTTGTTGGTTCCTGCTTTTTGTTCTCTGGAAATTTCCTTATTTGCTAGTAGGGGCAAGGGCACGTAGCAGGGGGGTGTGCAGGTTCTCTGGGCCACCATATTGCAAGGAGCCCGCCCCGTTTCCTGTGTCACCATCAGTGTCTTCTGACGGGGCTTTGAAAGTTTGTCAGCATCAGAGTGACATTGGGAATGTAAAATTAATAAAATGCAGATTCCCTAGTTTCAGCCCAGAATGATCCAATCAGACTGGGAGGGATTTGGCCTGGGAACCTGCATTTTAACAAATCCTCAAGGTGATTCTGACACACATCAACTGACCCAGCAAACACTTATGAAACACCTACTGTGTGCCCGGCACCACACGGGCTTCGAGAATGCAAAATTAGATGACTTTTTTCTTTTCTTTAAAAAGTTTTTTTTTAATTTATTTATTGAATTTGAGAGAGAGAGGAAGAGAAATGGAGAAAGAGAAAGAGGAACATCGATTTTCTGTTCCACTTTATTGAGGCATTCAGCGGTTGACTCTCGTATGTGCCCTGACAGGGAATCGAACCTGCAACCTTAGCCTGTTGGGACGATGCTCCAACTACCTGAGCCACCCGGCCAGAGCCTTGATTGAGACTTTTTCTTCCTTCAGAGGGCTCACAGCACAGTAGAGGATTTAGCAAACTTTTTTTTTTTTTTTTTGCAAATACGATATTTTAGGCTTTGTCAGTCCATTGCCTCCTTTGCAAAAGCTGCCATAGATCGTATAGAAATCATGGCTGTGGCTATCTGTCTAAGCATTATGTTTACAAAGCTGGAGGCAGGCCGGTCCAGCATGGGTTGCCGAACGCTGGTGTTGTTAAGAGGGCAGCACGATAAACTAAGGATAGTAACGCAGGCAGTTGCTGCTGCGGAGTTGGGGGGAGGTGTGGTGGGCCCAGGCGGGGAGTTCTGGGCCCTGCAGGGGGCTTCTCAGACGAGCGAACCCTGGAGCTGAGACCCTCGGGTGTCCGGGGGCCAAGCTGCCGGTGATCGTGACTCATGAACATTTAATTTGTTTGCATTTTTTGATAAACAGTGCTGTAATAACCACATTTAAATTTGTAAACTTGTCTAATTCCTTCCTTAGGATAAAGACCCTGGTTAAGGCTTTGGAAGCACCTTCCCAGAATGCCCTAGGAAAAGGGGAAGTTCACACTGACTTCCACACACCCCCCAGGGGTGTGCAGACAGCCCGTCTCCCCTCCCTCCATCAGCACGGGGTTTGACGGCACCAGCACAGAATCAGCTT
Organism: Saccopteryx leptura; assembly: GCF_036850995.1. NCBI lineage: Eukaryota > Metazoa > Chordata > Mammalia > Chiroptera > Emballonuridae > Saccopteryx > Saccopteryx leptura. Next base: position 4,945,215 of record NC_089507.1, on the reverse strand, counting down.
GTGATCTGACTTAGTCTGGCCTTTAATTACAAAATTTAAAACCTAGACTGGAAAACCCTGTTTACCTTATTATTGTCATGAGATATACCAGGTTTTTTTGTTTGTTTGTTTGTTTGTTTGTCATTGAGATACAAGTAACATATAATGTTGTGTAAGTTTAAGGTGTACAATGTGCTGACTTGATAGTCCTGTACTTTGTGATCTGATTATCCCCGTAGTGTTAGCTAAGAGATGTTCATGTTTTTGTTTCTTAGTCTCGGGCAGCGTGGGCTGTCCGCGGCACGCTGTTGGGAGCTGACGGGGCTTCCCCTGGTGTGGACGTGACTTGGCGGTGTCTGATGTCGGGGGACGGTAGGTGCCCTATCTTTCCTCTGCTGTGCGAGCAGCGCACTCTGCCCAGCTCACGCTGCTCAGAAGCCAGCTTTTTTACACCGTGGCTAAACGCACACCCACATCAGTAGAAAGGGGGCCCAGGGAGCCCGTTTGATCTCCGTGGAAAGCGGGCCCAGGCTGGCATTTTGACATTTGGAAATAGTGAATACAATTACCCATCTGTGGACCAAAAGGGATTTTTTTTTTTCCTTGAAGGGAATTGAAGGTATTTTGCTTGTGGCCCAGCTTCTCGCTAAGAGGCCCCTTCTGGTTTGAGCAGTGTGGAGAATCCTCCACAAACTTTAATTCAAAAAGGAAAGGGAAGGAAGAGGGGCGTGTGGCTGGAAGGCTCGTCTTCCGCTGGAGTGGACCCATAAGGAGAAGACATCGTCAGAGAAGGGTGGGAGGCAGGTCCTGCGCCGGCCCTGGGCGCAGGTGTGTGTTTTCGTCGTTGACAAACGAGGTGCACGAGACCAGACCCGACGAGACTGTCGAAGGTCGCACAGCCGGCCGGTGACAGGGCTGGGATTTGAACTCGTGTTTCCTGACTTCAAATTCAGTTCTTTCCCCACTCATTATGGGTTGATGAACCGTGTTTCCCTAAAATCCATATGTTGAAGTCCTGAAGCCCCAGGATGAGGCCTTATTTGGAAATAGGGTCTTTGCAGATATAGTTAGTTAAGATGAGGTCATACTAGAGTAGGGTTTGTCCTTTCTTTCTTTAAAAAAACAAAAACACAAAACCCTGTGGAGAGACAGAGAACACCACATACAGAGGATGGCAGTGTGGAGGCATAGGAGGACATTGTCGGTAAGCCAAGGGATGCCTGAGTCCCCCAGAAGCCGAGAGAGACACCTGGAGCAGACTTACCCCGCACAGCCGCCAGCAGGAACCACGCCCGTGATGCCCTAGGCTTGGCCTTGTGCCCTCCAGAACTGTGAGATAATCAGTGTGTATCGTGTAAACCTCTTTGTATGGAAACCCCAGGAAACTAACACACCATGCATCAGAGTAAAGATTAGTGCAGTTCTTTGAGGACCTAGCCTATGTGGCAATACAATTTAGTGAGACCTGTGTTTTGTTTTCTTCATACCTTTTCTCACAAAATACGAAGGCAGAGCTGGCTAACCGTTCTCTATCATATGTTCTCTCTCTTTGAAATAACAGAAAACGCCTCCTGTGTTTGGATAGCCACGGACTGCATTTTCCAGCTTCCCTTGCAGCTAGGTGTGGCCATGTGACCATGATCTCGCCAGTGAATGTGGGTGGAATCGTGTGTTATATCTGCAAGACTTTCCAAAGAGGAAATTGCTTGCCCTCCAATTTCTCTCTCTTTTTTTTTTTTTTTTGCCTCTTTGCAGGCTGGAATGTGGCCATGGGTAGCCACGGATGATCAACTTTCATCATGTAGGCATGGAACAGCAAGGTGGAAAGAACCCTGGTCTCTGGGTGACCTTGTGGAGTGAGACCCCTGCCCACCAGGGCTGCATGCCTTCCTCTGGGCATGCAGACGAAGGAAGGGACTTCCCTGCTGGTGAACCCACTATGTTTGAGGAACTTGGGGTTATAGCAACTTAGCCTACATATCCTGACATGTCTATGCTTACCCTTCATTGCCTTTGTAGACAGTTGTGAAAGCAGAAGTAGCACCCAGACTACCTGATTAACCTCTTTTCCTAACAGCTTTCTTGGGGTATAATCTAATCAGCATACAGGAAACTGTGCAGATATAAAGTGTGCGATTTGATTGGCTTTGACATATGACTGGGCCCGTGAAACCAACGCCACAACCAAGATGACGACCCAAGCCCTGGCCAGTTAGCTCAGTTGGCTAGTGCCTTGCCCAGATAGGCCAAGGTTGCAGGTTCGATCTTAGTCAGGGCGCCTATAAGAATCAACCAAGGAATGCATAAATAAGTATAACAACAAATCAATGTTTCTCTCTCTCTCTCTCTCTCTCTCTCTCTCTCAAATCAATAAGTAAATTAAAAAAAATAATTCATGGACATATTAAAAACAAAAGAAGATGAAAAACTAGCCCTCATTCCTGGGTGGGCAGAGGAGAGATGTGAGTGCTTCTGCGAGCAGTCAGGGGGACCCTGGGGCTGGGCAGGGGACAGAGACTGGGGTGGGGTGGGGGTGTTCTGTTTGGAGGCTGAACTTCCAAGGGCCTGGGGCTCTGAGCTCCCAGGGGGCTCTCAGGTGGCTCTCGTACCCAGGCAGGCTGGGAGATCTGGTCTCCAGGGCTTTCCCGGGAGAATTCGTGAGCACACACCCCTGTGGCCTCCCCCCCACGGAGCACTAACTTTATGTTCTGCAAAGAAAACAAGGAGAAGAACGTTCTTCTTCTGATGAACAGGGAAGTTGTCCAGTTGGCTACACTTGAATTATATCCCCTGAATATGAAACTCGGGCTTCTTTAGCTTTCATTTATTTTATTGGATTGTATGGAAATGTTTTAAGAGAGGAAGGCGGGGGTGGGAGGGTTCTGGGATGGGGGCCATTTTTGCCACATGCAGAAGGCAACATTGCTCCTGGAAGGCCTGAGTAGACACGAGGGTACCTTCACTCAGCGAAAGTTGTTTTATTTTTTTTTCCTCCTTCCGGAGACTATCTGGGTTCCTAATTTACAAGAAGCTGCAGGCTTCTCTGGGTCCCTGTTTGACAACAGGACTCCTCGCCGCTCAGTGCTCGCTCACGGCTCCCATCCCACCGCCGAGAGCGTCAACTCTCTGAGCACCGGCCAGAGACCACAGGCACTCGTGTTCGCCGCCGCTCTTAAAACGCTGTGATCCTCAATAAATAACCCACAGCCAAAGCGGGGCCTTTTTTTTGGTTTTGATTTGTCCCAAAGAGTTTTCCAGCCTGTTTCTATTACCCTGAAGTGAGAGAGCGCTGCGGTCGCCAAGAACAAGTTCTGGGAGCTGGCTGCTGTGTGAGGGACGCTCACTACGCCTGGGGCCCTGGGGACCTCCCAGGTGTCCGACCTGCCGGGCTCTGTGCGCACACCAGCCCCTGGCACCACGTGTCCCCGGCGGCCCGTGCTGAGGACAACGTCCAGCAGAGAGGGAGCGGAGTGTGCAGGACTGGGGACCGCCCGAGCAGCCGTTCCTCCACTTGAACGGGACACAAACCGGGGGGGGGGGGGGACAGGCTTCCAGAGAGGGACCCTGCCCTCGGGCTGCTCTACAGACGGAGACGGAGGGCGGGCGGCAAACAGCGAGAGGCCGCCATGGGCTGGTTAGAACCAGGGAGCCTTGGACTCTGTGTCAGCCATCTGCTTGTCCATCCCCTGAACCAGTGCAGACCTGCCGACCCAGCTGGGCTCTCAGGGGCAGGGATGAGCCCCATCCCCTGAACCAGTGCAGACCTGCCGACCCAGCTGGGCTCTCAGGGGCAGGGATGAGCCCCATCCCCTGAACCAGTGCAGACCTGCCGACCCAGCTGGGCTCTCAGGGGCAGGGATGAGCCCCATCCCCTGAACCAGTGCAGACCTGCCGACCCAGCTGGGCTCTCAGGGGCAGGGATGAGCCCCATCCCCTGAACCAGTGCAGATCTGCCGACCCAGCTGAGCTCTCAGGGGCAGGGATGAGCCCCAGAGCCTGAACCAGTGCAGACCTGCCGACCCAGCTGAGCTCTCAGGGGCAGGGATGAGCTCCATCCCCTGAACCAGTGCAGACCTGCCGACCCAGCTGGGCTCTCAGGGGCAGGGATGAGCTCCATCCCCTGAACCAGTGCAGACCTGCCGACCCAGCTGGGCTCTCAGGGGCAGGGATGAGCCCCAGAGCCTGAACCAGTGCAGACCTGCCGACCCAGCTGGGCTCTCAGGGGCAGGGATGAGCTCCATCCCCTGAACCAGTGCAGACCTGCCGACCCAGCTGAGCTCTCAGGGGCAGGGATGAGCCCCAGAGCCTTCGGAGTTGTCCCGTGTTCTGCAAGCTGCCTGGCGACTTGGGTGACTTTCCCTGGACCTTACCCAGCAAGGGGCTGACCGCCCGGTCTGTGTGCCTGGGGCACAGAGTAGAGGCTCCAGGCAGGACCTCTAGGATGCTCCAGTCCCGCCTGCCTTGCTCCGAGACCCAAGTGGAAGCAAAAAGGACAGATGGGACCTGCCCCAATTCACACAGTGAATTCTCGTGGAGCTGGAATGAGTTTTCAAATATTTCATATCCGGCTAAGGGCCCTTGGCCATGGCAACCAAAGCTCTCTTTCTAGTCCTGGGTTCTCCCCGGAGCCGAGAATGCGATTTTTCTTGTGTACTTGTCTTTCCCAAGTTTGCAAATGATGTAACCTACTTCTTCCTCCCAGACCAACCTTCGAACTCTTCCAGCCTCCTGATGCATTCTAATCCTAATTTTCTTAGATTGAGATTTGCTTTTACATTAGGATGGTTATGTAAATGCTATCCTGATACATCAGATAGTCTATACCAGGGGTCCCCAAACTTTTTACACAGGGGCCCAGTTCACTGTCCCTCAGACCGTTGGAGGGCCGGACTATAAAAAAAACAACTATGAACAAATCCCTATGCACACTGCACATATCTTTTTTAAAGTAAAAAAAACAAAATGGGAACAAATACAATATTTAAAATAAAGAACAAGTAAATTTAAATCAACAAACTGACCAGTATTTCAATGGGAACTATGGGCCTGCTTTTGGCTAATGAGATGGTCAATGTCCGGTTCCATATTTGTCACTGCTAGCTGTAACAAGTGATATGACGCGCTTCCAGAGCCGTGACGCGTGCATCCTGTGTCACTGGAAGTAGTACTGTGCGTGAGCAATGCCGTGCTTTGCGGCGCCGTCACATACAGTACTCCCGGAGCACAGGATGCGGATGCACCCTGTGCTCCTCTCACTGACCACCAGTGAAAGAGGTGCCCCTTCCAGAAGTGCGGTGGGGCCGGATAAATGGCCTCAGGGGGCCGTAGTTTGGGGACCCCTGGTCTACACGTTTGTATTCCTAAAGAAGCCGCCCCTGGAGAGAGATGTCTGCCTCGAGCCGGTCCAGGCTCCGCGCAGAGCTGCTGCAGCCCGGGCCCTCCGTTCCGCGTGGTCTTCGGGGAGCCCCTGGCGGCTCCTGTTTTCCTGTGTGCCGCAACGTTTTCTTAATTGGTTCATTCCTTTTTTAAAGAGGCACCTCCTCACGTAGCTTCCTGAGAAAAAGCGTAGAGGAGATCAATGTCCGACGATGATCTACGTCTAGAGCGTCGGGCCAGGTATAGGGTTGGAAATTTAAGTTCCTTTTCCTCAGAGCCGGACCCTGTCCCGACACCTGGGCCTTTGTGTGTGATCTGTTCTTTTTCTTCTCTCCAGCATGTGCCATCGCCTCCTTGTCCCCAGTGTTCTGGACTTTCATAAAGATGTGTTTCGTGGAGGGTCCCTTTGGCTCCACTGTGCTGGGCACTCAGTGGACTCTCTCCATCCGGAAACTCAGGCCTTCAGTTCTGGAAAATATGCTCGAAGCTTATTTCTTGATGCTTTCCTCTTCTATGTTGTTGGTTGTTGTTTTTCTCTCTTCGGCGATTTCTATCCTTCACATATCGAACTTCCTGGACGGGGCTCTCATCGGAGCCCTTTCCCTCCATAGTTTTCTTGGCCATTTTTCTCTGTTTTTCTTCAAAACCTTTACTTTTACTTACTACTGTACAGAGTGGGGAAAAGTAGGTTTACAGTGGTTTCTGCGGAAAATAATACAAGAATAAATAATAGTACAAGAATAAACTTTGCATTTTATGTACTCACAACTGTGAACTTAATTTGGCCCACCCAGTATTCTTTTTTTTATCTTATTTTTATTAATTTTAATGCAGTGACATTGATAAATCAGGGTACATATGTTCCGAGAAAACATCTCCAGATTATTTTGACATTTGATTATGCTGTATACCCCTCACCCAAAGTCAAATTGTCTTCCGTCACCTTCTATCTGGTTTGCTTTGTGCCCCTCCCCTCCCCCACCCCCTCTCTCTCCTTCCTCGCCTCCTCCCTATCCCCCCACCCCCCCACCCAGTATTCTTAAATTCCAAGACAAGTTCTCCCCCTCTTCCTGATTCTCTGTGCCTTTTACGTAATGGCCGTTCTTGTTTCGTGGATGGGCTGTCTTCCATAGTTTATTTTCTCAAAGTTACCTCCCAGCCCGTGGGTCTGTGTCTCTGTATTCCGTCTGCAAAGGCTCCTTAGCTGCCTCGCGGTGGGCTCCCTGCCCCTCTTCTCTGCCCCCACCTCTCTGATCCCCTCTGAGCCAATCTACCAACTTTGGTCTCTCTCATCTTCTCGTCCCTTTGGCACAATCTGGTCAAATGAGTCTTTCCTGAAATGCCAGTTCAGCATGTTGTTTCGTCAGTGGAAAGCCCTCAGTGGTTGCCTGGTTCCTACTTCATCAGACCTAAATTTGCCATTTTTAACATTGCCAGAATCTGAGTCCTTCAAAGCTACGCACCACGTCACCCGTCCTTGGAATGCGGGCACGCTCGTGCGGTCCGAGCTGGAAGCGAGGTAACTATTATACCAAGAACACTGAGAATACTAATACTCGGTGATGGTCAAGACCTTGTACGTTGACGGACATTATTGACTTCTAACAGCTCTGTGATGCTCGCGTCATGACACCCATCTCACAGGCAAAGAAGTGGGGGCTCAAAGAGGAAAAACGGCCGAGGCAAGGTAGCGCAGTGGGTACGCAGCCCACCAGAGCGCCATCCCTGTTTTGGTGCCCTGTCCACGACACTGTCTACTCGTCGACCCACGTGGTTCCCCTGGGTGGCGAGGCTTCTCCAAGGCCGCGGCTGGTTCGTGGCACGACCACGCTCACTGACCACGGGCTCCCACGTCTTTGGCTACGCACCGCTCCCCTCTGCCCGCCCGGTGACCTGCTGTGTACCCAGGGTGCCCGGCGCACAGCGTGGGAAAAGCCTCACCGTTCCGGCGTGGGGCCGGGGGGAGCAGCTCGCCATCTTCGAGGACAGTCGGGCCTGGCCTCCTGCCTTCTTTCCACACAGTTTTTAATAACATCTCTCCATGCACTGCAGACCTCTGGCTTGGCCCAAGAAACCTGGATTTGTTTAAGAGAACATTAATTTTCTATGAGCTAGGATTACAGGCTGTCTAGAAGTACTTAATGAACAGCCACACGGCCTGTTTGAAGCATGTATGTGTCTGCCAACACAAATTTGAAGGTTACACGGAGTAGGGTGGGTTGTCCTTTCGGGAAATTCGGGTCTTTTGGAAGCTGACCAGTGATGGACCCTGGTGCTTGGTCATCTCTTTGGCGAGAGAGGCTTTGTTAGTCCTCTTTCCCACGCATGCTTCCCCCACCCCCCTCGCCCACCCCCGATCTTGTCCTCTCTCTTTTAGGGGCTCAATCCCACCACTTCATTGAAGATAAAATCAAGGTCTCACCTTGCTTTCTTTTACTTCCTCAGCTTCTTCTTGCTCGGATTGGGGACTACATGAGAAAAACCAGCGAGTCCAGGCTCAGACCTGAGGCTCATTGGCTGGCTGTTGTTGACCAGACACAGTGCCTCTGAACCTCAATTTCTGTTTTTAAAAAAATTTCCGTTGATGAGAGAGAGAAAGACAGAAGAAAAGAAAGAGGGGGAGAGGAAGAGAGAGAGAGAGAAGCATCAACTCATTGTTCCACTTAGTTGTTCCATTTAGTTGTACGCTCATTGATTGTGTCTCATATGTGCCCTGACTGGGGATTGAACACGGGACCTCTGTGCGCTGGGACGATGCTTTATCCACTGAGCCACCTGGCCAGGGCCTGAACCTCAGTATCTTGCTAAGGATTAAAAATGAATGATTCTCAAGTCAACTCGGACATTCTGTGAGTTAAACGCACTTGCTTCTGATTTCACAGTCTCCACAGAATCGGGAGATTGAAGCAGCAGTGAATCCTCCTTGGTAGAACCCTTCGACCCTAAACTGAATGTTGGTGAGGACCCTATTGGGGACCTTTCATCGGCACCTTCTCCAGGGAGGAAAGGTGGAAAATACTTTGCAAGAGAGGCTGTCTTTCCCATTTTCCCCTCCTGATTTTAAGCACCGTGGTTCTGCTAAGCTGATTTTTTTTTTTTCCCCTGTGAAAATAATTTTGTGAAAAAATGTAACCAGGGCAATTATACTGAACTTTTCATAAGATGAAATGTTAATAAAATGAAATGTTTGACCAATAAAATACTTGATGCCAAATTAAATGAGCCTGAAGGGAATTCTGCTTTGGAGCAAAGTCCATGGGAAACAGGATGAAAAGGAAAATAATATTTTGGAGCAAGTATATGAATTTCTCCAGGAATAAAAAAATATATATAAATGCAACAGTTTTTTTGGCTTGCCTCGAGAGAGAATAGAGCGCAGCAGACAAAGATGGGGGGAGCTCAGGACAGAGTTCTTGAGTTCAAATCCCGGCTTCGCTAGTTCTTGTCTGCCAGCCGCGGGCCAGTTACTTAACCACTTTGTGCTTCGGGTCTCGGGTCTGTACGTTGGGGCCAACCACAGCATTTTTGCCATAATGTTGTCGTAAGCATTGAGTTTCTACCCATAAGGCAGTTCGTCAGGGCCGGTGGCCAGAGGGTGTTCGGGCTCCACTAGCGGCCATCGTCAGAGGGTCACGGACTTGAAATAGGATGTTCTTGAGAGATGGGCACGGGCTTTGGTTCCCTGCTTTATGCAAGAGGCGTTGGGGACCTTGCCCTGCTCAAGGACGTTCCCAGGACCACACCCCCCGCCCCGGTCTGGGATGGGAAGACAGGAATGTTCACATGCAGCGTGAGTGACCACGGACTCCGCGACTCCCGTTCCTCTGAATAGGAACAACGTGCCGATCTGGAACGCTCGGGGGAGAGAAACATTCTGGTTATTTCAGCTTCTGCGTAGACAACGCTCCCTTTTTCCCTGGGGCTAGCTGGCGGAAAGCCACCTTGCCCGGGCCACCTCCTGTCATCCTCTTCCTGGGGACAGTCCACACCCAGTTCCTGGTTGATGGGGGAGTAAAAACCCCATCTCGATCGGACCAGCTGGGTTCTCATGTACAGAGATCACTACGTCAGGCCGTTGGCAGAAGGTTTTTATTATGTTCCCCGAGAGGAGGGGCCACGCCTCACCTATCACACGGGCCAGGCGGGGAAGCACAGGTGTCGGTGGGGAGGTGGATGCAGGAGTGAAGGGCAAGCCTACGCCAGGTCCTGCCCCGGGGCTTCCGCAGAGAATGCCAGGCGAGGCAGGGCAGACTCTCGGGCAGCGCTTTGGGTCCGCCACTTTGAATAACTCAGGCGGGCTGTGGGGTATATCAGAGCTGGCCCTCGCTGGCTGGCACGCGGCCCTGGGTGACTCAGGGCAGCAGGAATGTTGGTGTGGTGTGTGAGTGAGGTAAGGAGGGGTCCGGGTCCGGGCTCGGAGTCACAGGGGACATGCACACAGCTCTGACTGTTAGTTTGGCCCTGTTGTTAATACAGACTCTGAGAAGCCCACCCAGTCCCAGAGGTCACGCTCGCCCCAGTGCTTGACCCCCGGGGACGGGCCGAGGCCTTTCCTGAGACTGCACTGCCGTTCTAGGCCCCTCTGCCCGGCCTGGTTTCCCTGCTCCGTCACAGACCCCGGGCCCCTGGTTGCTGCTCCTCCTGCACCCGGTTCTCTGCCTTTGGTTTATTTGGAAGAAACCGGCCCCTGCAACAGTATCCACCTCAATACGTTAGAAAAAGGACACCCCCCCCCCAAAAAAAGCCCAGATAATAGAAAAAGGAAGGAACTAATACAAGTAAGAGAATAGAAATGATTAAACTAGGAAATAAACATGCAAGAGAGTCAACAAAGCCCAGAGTTTGTGATGTGAATAGGTTGATAAAGCTGATAACTCTTGGAAGGCTGACTCAGAAAATGAGACAAGGCACAACTGGTTACTCTCTGGAGTAGCTACAAATACTGTAAGCCAGAAAAATAAAACACAAAGCCTCTGAGAACTCACAGGCAAATACGCCCGAGTGTTAATATTTGTTAAATGTGAGTAGTGAGAACATGGGTGTTATTTCATCAATCTGTGCCTTTGATCCTACCTTTGCACGGTCCAGAATACTAAAACAAATGAGTACATATTTTATTTATTTATTTATTAGTTATTTTTTGTGACAGAGACAGAGAGTGACAGAAAGAGGGACAGATTGGGACATACAGACAGGAAGGGAGAGAGATGAGACGCATTAATTCTTTGTTGTGGCACCTTAGTTCTAAGTTCATTGATTGCTTTCAAATATGTGCTTTGATCTGGGGGCTACAGCAGACCGAGTGACCCCTTGCTCAAGCCAGCGACCTTGGGCTCAAGCCAATGACTTTTGGGTTCAAGCCAGCGACCTTGGGCTTAAGCTGGTGAGCCTTGCTCAAACCAGATGAGCCCGCGCTCAAGCTGGTGAGCTTGGGATTTTGAACCTGGGTCCTCCGTGTCCCAGTCTGACGCTCTATCCACTGTGCCACCGCCTGGTCAGGCAAAACAAATGAGTACATATTTTTAAAAAGACAAACTTGATTTTGTTGTTAACCATGCCGTTCACTTCCTTCTTTTTGTGGTAATTGATGAAAATGGCAGGTCTGTGAAGTGTCTGTGATGCGCGGGGCACTGCGGTGAGAACTTTCCTGGTCCCTGTTCCTTCACTGAGTCCCACGGTAGCCCGACGAGAAGCACCCGGCCAGTCTGCATAACGGAGGGGTCAAAGGAGACTCAGAGGACAGCTGCTCAAAGTTATGCGGCCACAGTGGGTGTAGGAGCTGAGATCTGAACCCACGGACCAAGGTCTGAACCCCGAGTGTTTAGGGATGGAGGTGTATTAGTACTCACCGTGCCCTGAGGATACGGGGTGACTAAGGTTGACGTGGTCCTGGCCCCACAGACAGTTGATTGAGTGAGTGGTTCCATGGGAGGGGGTGCTGAACCCTAAAATATGAGAGGACCAGGAGACCTCTGTGGTTTCCTGGTCCTGCTGGGCACAGAGATGGTGTGTTCGGGTTTCCATTGGCTGGGGGTTTTGTTAGTGCCCTGTGGCCGTTGTAACCAATGACCACAGACTGATGGCTTAAAACAACAGACATTTATTCTCTCCCAGCTCTGGAGGCCAGAAGTCTGGAATGACGGCGTTGGCAGGGCTGGGCGCCCCCTCACATCTCTGGGGTGGGGATCTGGTTCTTGTCTCCTCCAGCTTCCGGTGCTGCGGGCAGACGTTGGCGTTCCTTGGCTGGTAGGCAGCTCGCTCAAACCTCTGTCTTCGTCTTCACACCCCTTCTCTGCGTGCTGTCGGGTCTCTCTCTGCCTCTCTCCTGTCAGGGACACTTGCCATTGAACTTGGGGGTCCATGGAGATACTCTAGTGAAAACACCTCCTCGCAAAATCCTGAACACGATCGCATCTTTTGCCATAGAAGGTAACGTTCACAGATTCTAGGCACAGGAATGTGGTGGACATATCCGAGGGACACCAATCAGCCCTTGGGCGGGTTGATGGCCTGTTGGGTTGTGGCAGAGTTGGGCCGGAGCCGGTCTGCTGGGTGGCAAAGAGTTGTGCCATGTGGCAGGACACAAGAAGAGAATCTGGGAAGCGACATAGCTGTACTCGCATAGGTTCATATATTCAGTCGGGGGCACCTGCACAGCACTGAAATATTGGATCTGCGGCAGCCCGTTGAAGTGCTCAGATTCAGAGAAGATGGCTGGATAAGTATCATTTTCCCAAAAACAATACAGTTAATACACGGTAATAGTTCAAATTTCCTAAATGGCATCAGTTGCTTTCACGGGCAAAAGGCATGCACAGTGTGGAGTCCTTTTGCCCCAGTGACGTAACGGGTGTGTGTGTGTGGACTTCGAGTCAGATCTGAAAGTGACTTGTGGCTTCACTCCCTGACTCATCGTGGCACCCGGCAAGTCCGGCCTTCCTAAGCCTCAGTTTCCTCATCTTCAAAACTTGCATGATGGAGTTGTCACCACCCGCCGGCCTTGTGTTAGGTGCTGGACACGGAGATGAACCCGCCCTGGACAGGGAGCTCTGAACGAGGACACGGAAATAAATATTCATGGCTGTGATTCTCATGCAATGCGGCGGAATCCTTTCACCCTGAGGATTCCAAAGTCACTTCTCTCCGTTTCCGGAGCCAGGACGGGCTCTACGATGAAGGAGCCAAGTGCAAAATAAAAAAAACTATGGGGGCCTTCCATGAGCATGCAAGCGGCCTTCGCTTCAAAAATCAGGTAGCCCCAGGAAATGGGGAGAGCAGAGGCTCAGACCCAGCGCGGGGCCCTCCTGAGCACGGGCCCTGTGAGAGCTGGCAGGTCACACACTGCCTGTCTGTCCCGGGCACTCACGCCTTCCAGGGTCACACAGGACTGACTTCTTGCTGCATAGTGTCTGTCTCCTGTCCCGAGAACGTGACCTCCAAGGCAGCCATCTTTGTCTCGTTCACCTAACCCCCTATAACAGTGCCAGGCACGTAGTGGGCTCTCAGTAAAATCACAGGGATGACTGGCCACGATCGAGCTAATGAATGGCCGCTGCTCTTCTCCCTGGTTGAGGTTGAGGTCGGGGACTGGAGCCCAGGTCTGGCCGCTCCAGCCTGTGCGCTCCCCGCCTGACCGACACCCGGCAAAGCTTCATCTGGGCGCACGGCAGATTCCTGGCGCTCCTCTGAGTTCCTGTTGCTCATGTTTTTTAAATAGAGAGCTACTTGGTGTCTCTGACCTCCAGTTTCCTCATCTAGAAAACGGGATAATCATCATGTCCACCTGCTGGGATTGTGTGGCAATTAAGTGACATGAATGCGTGAGGCACCGAGAACAGGGCCTGGCCCATCCTGTTAGTGAGCTCGTGTCCCCCCGGCTGTGATCTGGATGTCTCTGGGTGCCAGGGTCCCTGGGAATGGGGGAGGGGCCCGGGAGAGCCGTCCCAGTGCATTTGCTCAGTGTTTAGAATAAAGAGAAAAGGAGAGACGGAACGTAACCAGTCAGTAACGTTGCCTGCGCTCCGGCGGGTCCACCAGCCGCGAACATGTTAAGTGGCCAGTCGGAATGACAACAGAGGCCTGGCCAGCCTCCCGGCCTGGGGGCATCTCTGTTATGACTTCCAGAATGCGTTTGGAAGGCTCCAGCGAAGAGCTGAGTAATTGATTTTGAAATATTTGAATTCTTGAACATGAACTGGGACCGTTACGCTTTTCCTGTGACTTCCTCTCCCCCAGAACAACGCGGGGCTCATTTTAAAGTCCAGGGATAACAAAAAGGGACCCGGGGATGACCACCTCCTTAGGAGAATTCCCAGCCGGCCAGGAAAGCCGGAGGATCAGACTGGCTTTGGGAGGGAAAGGAGTCTCAGAGGCCGGTTCCCACGGCGTCCCCGGGGGGCTGGCCCGTGGAGTTCACAGGACCTATCGGTCCAACCCGCCTGCTGGATGCAGACGGTCAAACGCATCTCCCTGGAGTCACTACACAGCGTTCAGGGGGCAGTCAAATGATGACAAACAGCGCGAATCCTTGAAACAAATTGCTTGTCAGCAAAACATTCGTTTACATTAATAGACTATTTTGCGGGCAGTTTTAGGTTTATAGACAAATTGAATGGAAAGACAGACAGTCCCATGAGCCCTGCCCCCGAAAGTCCTCTGTGACTAACACTGTGCATTGCTGGTGTGCTCCATTTCTCACAAAGGATAAGAACCAACATTACTGCCTCAGTTTCACGTAAGGCCGTCGTTTACACCAGGGTTTATTTTTTGTGTTGACATTTGGTAGGTTTTGATAAATGTCTACAGTCCAGTGTCCTCCGTGACCATATTGTACAGAGTAGTTTCACCGCCTCAGACCTCCTCTGGTCTTCTGTGCTCCCTTATTTCCCCCCACCTCCACACCCCCGGACCCTGGGCAACCACCGATCCTTTCACTGTCTCCGTAGCCTTGTTTTAAGTTGTGCCGTTAACATGATTTGAGCCAGCCGCAGCAGGACACGCGTTGGATTTCTAAAGAAATGGGTCAACATGTTAACAGTGAAAAGCTGCTTTTATGAAATGGATACCAGATCAGAAAGGGCCTCGGCCTTAGCAATGAGCTGATAGCTAAACAGTTTCGATGGGGGTCGAGAAGCTGACACTCCAAAATAAAACATTTATTTTAAAGAATTATAATATTCCCCAATTGGGGAGGGGCACATTTGAGTTTGCAAAGCACCTTCTCTGCCACATTCTCATCTCGCTCCTCTGTGGGGTGAGAAAGGGTGGTCTTTCTATTTCCATTTTAGTGGCAATATTTAAGTGACTTTCTGGGCTTACCTGCCTCTCCTTTTTCTCTTCCTCTTGTAGTGATGGGCTCAATAAGAGAAATTTTCTTGGCCCTGGCCAGTTGGCTCAGTGGTAGAGCATTGACCTGGTGTATAGATGTCCCAGGTTTGATTCCTGGTCAGGGCACACAGGAGAGATGACCATCTGCTTCTCTACTCCCCCTTCTCTCTCTCTCTCTTTTCCTCCCGCAGCCATGGCTTGATTGATTCGAGCACATTAGCCTCGAATGTATGCTGAGGATGGCTCTGTGGAGCCTCCACCTCAGGCACTAAAATAGCTTGGTTGTGAGCAGCCCCAGATGGGCAGAGCATCCACCCCAGACAAGGGTTGCCAGGTGGATCCCAGCTGAGAGCATGCAGGAGTCTATCTCCCCTCCTCTCACTTAAAATAATAATAAGAAGAAGAAGAAGGAGGAGGAGGAGGAGGAGGAGGAGGAAGAGGAGGAAGAGGAGGAGGAGGAGGAGAAGCAGAAGAAGGAGAAGAAAGACACATTTTCCTTCACTGAACTCAGCTTATCTTCCGAATCTCCCGGTTCCATTGTTGGTGGAAACACTTTCTCGCCAGCTCAAGGTAGCTCAGTCACTTCCGGTTTGAAACAGTCTCTTTGGGGCCAGTACTCCATTAATTCTGGATTCTTGCCTTCCCCCAAATTTCAGTTCTGCGGCCTGGGCTGGCCGGATATTATCCAGAATTGCACTGTCAGGAAATCCCCCACCTCCAGATGGTACCTCGCACTTAGCGATATTGAACAGTTTGACTAACTGCCTGTCTGGCCTCAGTTCTGGGAGGTTTGACTCAAAACCCCCAGCTGACCTCATGTCTTCCTTGCGCATCTCCAGCCCGCAGCTCCTTCCACGGTGCTCCCCACCTGAGACATGACCCCTGTCCACTCAGGTGCTCAAGCCGGAAGCCGGGAGTCCCGCTGAGGGGCTGGCCCTGGGTCCCTGCCTTGGTTTGGCCTCCACTCTCTCCTTTTGGTCGGTGCAAAGCGATGGGCTAGCCAGTAAAGGATCCGCACCGGCCACCAGCTCCCAGGACAGCACAGGCAGCCACTTGCGCAGACGGATGTTTTCCTAAACGTGTTCACGCAAGCGTCCACCCCTAGTGTGGACTTCCTGTGGGACATGGGAGCCGCAGGGTCTGCTGGTGCGGCCTCGGCCCTACCTGGGGAGGAGGCAGCGGGGATGGAAGGACATGACCTTCAGATAGATGGCTGTCCCCAGTGTTATGGGACAGCTCTTCTTTCTCTGAAAGAAAAAGCCCCTCTCCCCCATGGGGGAGGAGGCCCTGCCCTCCGCACGTGGGCGGACACATTCTTAGTGTTCTCGCGCCTCCCTGCTGGGTGAGAAGTCAGGCCGGGGTCTCCCTGACGCAGCTGTCCGGACCCCGCGCGCGGCTGTCGGGCTCTGCCTCTCCTCTGCGTTTCCTGCCCCAGGCAGCTTGTAAGGTGCAAGCGGGCAGGGCGATCCGAAGGATCCTGCTGACCTGGAAGATTGATCCCAAGCTTCCTGCCTCTGCTGGGAAGAGCTGCCCGTGCTCCTGGTGGGGGAACACTCGGGCCCCACGAGATGGGCATGGGAGGCGTCCCGGGAGTGGAAGCGGCCAGCGGGCAGAGGCTGGCCGCCCAAACAGTTGTCAGGTCCTGCCTCTCTCCTTCTCTGGCTAATCAAATGACCTTTCTCTTCTCAGGGACACAGAGGTTGGTGAGGCTTCTTCCACTGGATGCTAAGGACCCTCGGTGGAGGGGCACCCCCAGCAGCCTGGAGTTGGTGTGTGGGGAGGGCAGGGCTTTGCACAGAAACCCTGCGTGGGCCGAGGACTTGGTGGGGAGAGGGTGAGGAGGGGGACAGAGAACTATTTCAGGACGACTATCTTGGAGCTCTGCTGTGAAGCTTCATCCGGTTTTCAGATAAGCTGTTTCATATGTTTAGGGCAGGCCTTGGCCGGGGGTTAACATCCCTGTCCCACCAGCGTGGAGAACGCAGATAAGAACGCGCACCAAGATGTTAAAAGTGAGCTGTCCAAGGTTGCATAGCCGGGGGTGCCGGAGCCAGGAGCAGTGTGTGGGCCTGGTAAATGCTCTGGTCAGGAGGGTGTCACCAATAGCGGCCCTGGAGGGTCCCCGCCGGGCGTTTGCAGGACCGGAGCTTGAGGACCATGGAAGGGACGTTAGAGCACTCCCGTCACGTTTGGTGAGACTCCAGGAGATGACGTGACTCTCGCAATGTCCTCTCTCAGGTTCGTGGCGGACGGACCCCGGGGCTTTGAGGCCCAGTCAGAACTTCTCCGCCGCCCGTAACAACCAGACGGAATAAATGGCTGAGTTCTCTGTCAACTTGACTCAAATACAAGAAAAGGCAGAATGGAGAAAATTATTATTTTCCCCCCATCTGGAAGAAGCATGGCAATTAGGATTTCTGGGCCTCTGTCCATTTTTCATAAAGGGATGACGGGGAAACAGTATGATAAATAATAGATAATATCAAGTGTTCCTTTCGGGGCTCTGCTCGGCTTTTGCTGGAAGTTAACGGCTTGGTGTTGCTCAACGCACTCCCTGGAAGCTGTTTTGTTCTTGGCCGATTGACCCAAAAAAAGGGTTTTAAAAGTTTAGAGTGTAGTCTGGCCCCAAGATAGCCGAAATAGGCTGAAGATTAAGGCACAAATCCAATTTTACTTTTCTATTAAAAAAATAAAATAAAACTTTTATTAAAACGTCATTATGGACTCCGAGGGGCGTATTAGCTTTGCCACTGACCGGCGGTGTGACCTTGGAGAACGGACCCCTTCACTAAAGCCTCCTTCTTGCTCACTGGGAGTGTGCAATGCCCACCACCCAGGACTCGCAGATGATCCGGTTCTCTGGGAGAATGTATGTAATGTGTGCTCACTAGGCCCACAGATGGTCCTGTCTGCGACTGCTTCCAGTTTCCAGGGTTCTCCGCCCTTGGGGGTGGGGAGAGAGTGGAAATTTCTGAAAAGCTTCTCTGAGTTTGCAACGATAAGCTGGACAGGCCCTCATGGCTCAGACAATGAGCAGGAAGGAGGCAGTTTGCTCACAGAACCCCAGGGCCCTGTGCCAGCTCTCTGACACCACACGTGGAAGAGCAATGTCAGAGAAGACCGAGGCCAGCCCTGTCGAGCTCTGCAGGTAAGAAAAGGCATTGGGGTCCCCAAAGAGAATTGGTTTGGCAGTCAGAGGAGCCAGGAGTGGGGATCTGGCCGTCACAGAGAGGGAGGATGTACTTGTCAAGGTCATCCAGTGACACAGGACCTCTAAGGTGTGTGTTTACAGAGAAGGAGGTTTGTTTCAAAGATTCGGCTCCTGTGATTACGAAGGCTTGCAAGCCTCCAATCAGCAGGGTGAGCTGGCAGACTGGGGCCCCAGGGAAGAGCCCATGCTGCAGTCTGATTCTGAAGATGTTCTGCTGGCAGGATTTCCTCTTATTTTAGGGGAGGACGCTCTTTTGTCCGAATCAGGGCTTCACCAGATTAGGTGCGGCCCACACACATTTATGGAGGACAATCTGTTTTACTCAACATCTACTGCAGGGGTCCCCGAATGTTTTACACAGGGAGCCAGTTCACCATCCCTCAGACCATTGGAGGGCCGGACTATAAAAAAAAAACCATGAACAAATCCCTATGCACACTGCACATATCTTATTTTAAAGTAAAAAAAAAAACAAAATGGGAACAAATACAATATTTAAAATAAAGAACAAGTAAATTTAAATCAACAAACTGATCAGTATTTCAATGGGAACTATGGGCCTGCTTTTGGCTAATGAGATGGTCAATGTCCGGTTCCATATTTGTCACTGCTAGCCGTAACAAGTGATATGACATGCTTTCGGAGCTGTGACGCGTGTGTCCTGCATCACCGGAAGTAGTAATGTACGTGAGTGATGCCGCACTTTGCACCGCCGCCACATACAGTACTCCAGTACACTGACCACCAATGAAAGAGGTGCCCCTTCCGGAAGTGCGGCGGGGCCGGATAAATGGCCTCAGGGGGGCCGCATGCAGCCTGCGGGCCGTAGTTTGGGGACCCCTGATCTACTGACTTAAATGTTAATCTTATCCAAAAATACCCTCACAGAAACATCCAGAATAATATTTGACAAAATAGCTGGGCACCATGGCCTGGCTACGTTGACGCATAAAATCAACCATCATGGAGGGCAAGCAGGGAAATAAACTGGTTTGAGCAGAAGTGAAGACCTAGTCTGACCATTTTGGACCCAGTCATCCTTGCGTAGTGGTTATGTTTGGGCAGCAACGGCTGAGATGGGAACGTAAGAATGAACCTGAAGACATGCATTGTTGGTGCTTCGTGTGGGGCAAGCCAGAGCAAGTGTTAACCGAACTGCACCAAGTCCTTCTTCAACAGTGACACCTTGTGGCCGAGAGGAGCAATGGCAGCAGCAGACAGATGAGACTCCACTTCTCCAAAGGGACCCCAGAGGCAGGAATAACCCCCTGTAGACTGAGTAAGCTTCTAGGACCCAAACAGCTGTGAGAGAAGCTGCGAGGTAGGTCAGGGTTCAGTGGTGCGGAAAGGGGTCCTCAAGGAGAGAAGGACTTCCTGCCTGTGGAGCACAAAATCCTTCGGGGATTCACCAGAAAAGGATGAGGTGTCAGCTACCGCTGACTTGGTGAAGCAGAGTGTACAAGTTTGATACAAGCAACTGATGGCCATGTCTCCCCTCCCCGCCCCATGCTCAGATCACAGGAATCCCTGTGGTTTAGGTGACAGTTTGAGCAGAAGGTGTCCCCTAAGGGGTGGAGGAAGAGAGTGTGTTTAGGGAGGTCAGAAAAGGGACCTCTGTCAAGGCACACCGTGTGTCAGGACAGGGTCAGGTGCTGACCTCATTTACATTTTTATATCCTCAGATGCCCCTAGCAGGTGGGTCTCAAAAACTCCTGTTTTACATGTGGGGAGACTGAGCCACAGAGGAGTTTAGTAACTTATCCGTGGTCTGAAATCCCACAGGTGGCAGAACCCGAAAACGCAGATGGTCTCCCTCACTGTCACTGCCCGAGAAATGGGATGAATTCTGTGGACACTTTCTTAGGAAAACGTGGGACTACCCCCTCCCCCTAGCCGAGAGCTCCTCGGCATGCCCATGGGCCTTTTCCCGCCGTGGCGATTTGCTTTCCTGATTTCTCTCAGAGCCCAGCAGAGAAACACGAGTGCGATCATTTTTCACGTCTCGGTTACCCAGCCATCTGCAGTGACAGGAGGGTGGGAAGTGCCCTCTCTCTTACTCTGTGGTAACGTGGAGCAAACCCTGGGCATCTCTCCGAGGACCAGGCTTAGCAACAGGGAGTGGGCTTTATCCATCAGCCGCCCCCAGTCATGCCACAGACCCTCCGAGTGGACCGGGCAGAAGGTCCCCTCACAGAAAATCACGCAACAACAGCAAAACCACTGATGGGTTCTGTTTCGGAAAGGAAATAGTGATTTCCTTGTGATTTGGGGGTAGGCTCCTCATATAAAAAGCACCAAGATGCTTCTAACACATCATAAAATATTTTTTAAAAATATTTTTTTCCGGCCCTGGCCAGGTAGCTCAGTGAATAAAGTGTCAACACTGCACACTAAGGTTGCAGGTTCGATCCCCAGTCAGGGCGCGCAGGAGAAGCAATCAGTGAGCGCACCCCTAAATGGAACAACTAAGTGGAGCGACGAGTTGATGCCTCTCTCCTTCTCTCTCTCTCTCTCTCTCTCTCTCTCTCCCTCTCTCCCTCTCTCTCTCTCCCTCTCTCTCTCCCTCTCTCTCTCCCTCTCCCTCTCTCCCTCTCCCTCTCTCCCTCCCTCTCTCCCTCTCCCTCTCTCTCTCTCTCCCTCTCTCCCTCTCCCTCCCTCTCGCCCTCTCCCTCTCTCTCTCTCTCCCTCTCTCTCCCCCCTCTCTCCCTCTTTCTCTTTCTCTCCCTCTCTCTCTCTCTCTCTCTCTCTCCCCCTCTTCCTCTCTCCTCTCTCTCTCTCCTTCTCTCTTGTACCCCCCTCTAAAATCAATGGAAATTTATTTTTTAAATTAAAAAGATATTTTCTTTCAATTATAAAACATCTTATTCTCATAATGCTTACTTACCTAGGCTTTGAGTTTAGACATCCTTGAGTTAAAAGTCTGACATACACTGTGCAACACGGGTGAGCCGTTTAACCTCTCTGAGCCTGTTTGCTTAGCTTCGGAAGGGGCAGTAACACCTTCCGCCCTCGGCTCCTGTGGGGGTTGAAGGCATTCGTGGAGGTGAAAAGTCTATACATTGTAAATTGCTGAACTCACGTGGAGTATTATTATTGTTATTATTATTATTATTTTTCATGGTTACAATATATGGATCTTAGGACAAAATAAAGGGACTTTTGCCCTTCTGGGAACTGAGCTCTGTTCTGGGGTCAGGGCTGTCTTGGGGGACTGCAGCCCATCAGTGACAACACTCGGTGTTTGGTCCAACTTGGCTTTCCCTGTGTTTCTCAGGACTTGGGCCTACACGGGGTGGGGAGCCCGGCCCTGCCCCGCCCCCTGCCGGGCCCATGCCCCGCCCCCTGCCCCGCCCCCCTGCCGGGCCCATGCCCCGCCCCTGCCCCGCCCCCTGCCGGGCCCATGCCCCGCCCCCTGCCCCGCCCCCCTGCCGGGCCCATGCCCCGCCCCCTGCCCTGCCACCCTGCCGGGCCCATGCCCAGGTCCTAGTCTGAGGCTCCACCCCTCTCTCTGCAGACCGGGACTCATGCCACAGACAGCCTCTTTGGGGGCCTCGCCTTTGGGCTGGCCTGGTCCCTGCAGTGGGGGGACATTTCTCAGCCCTCACCTGCGTGAGCGCTGAAGCTTTTTCTGCTCAGTGTCCCTCGGGTGGGCGGGCTCCATCAGGGAGATCACACACCTGTGGAATCTGAGCCTTCCTTCTCTTCCCTGTCCCCCGTGAGGGGTGCAGGCCTGGGCCACCCCCTGCCCGTCTGTCACAGAGGGGCACCACTTGTCTTTAGTGACCCCACCGCCGATTTCCATCTGGAGAAAAGATTTCTCCTGGCCAGGCTGGGACTCCACCTTGGGAAACACGGGTCCCCTTCTCCTCTGGGACGATTCTGTTGGAGCACGTGGGCTCAGGAATAAAGACTCCTCTAAGAGCACTGGTGCGACCCAGAATCCTCCTGGGAGGGTGCGAGGGTGCCGGTGTGGGGAGGGAGCAGGAGCCCGCCTGCCGTCCATCCTTCCGTCCATCAGTCCGTCCGACTGCCTCCTTCCTTGCGGCCTTTCTCCTCTGAAGGCGCCACCGTCTGAGCCGCCCTGCCCCACCCCGCCCTTCCCTGGCTGTCGGAGCTGATTCTCCCCCTCCCTGGCTCCGTGCGCCCAACTGATGGTTGGCACCTCTTGTGTCGGTTCTTATTCAGCCACTCAACACACGTAGCCTGAGCTTCTACCATGTCCCTGGCGCCGGGCCGGGCCCTGAGGGTGGCGCTCGGTCCTGCGCTCACGTGCCTGCTGCCATCCAGAAGCAATCAAGACGCGGAGGAGACCGCCAGGGCAGTGAGCCGTGCACCGCGCACCCCGAGCTGTACACCGCGCACCCCGAGCCGTGGGGCCCGAGTGGGGGACCGACCGTCCGAGGCTCCCAGAGGCGGCGGCCTCTCCTTCCCTCCCTCTGGAGCCAGGTGTCACAGACTGAGCCCTGAGTCCAGCCGTGCCGGAAACGGCCTCTGTCACTGGACGGTGGCGGGTCCGCAGGCATGGTGCCAGCCCAGGCCCCTTCCTCGGCTTCGCTGGGGTGGGCTCAGCCCCCGCCCCCGCCGCCCCAGGGTGGGCGGCTCCAGCCCCGGCGTTTCGGGGCCAGGATTACATGTTAATTTATAACGGGGTCCGCGGAAGGCATCTCTGGTTGCAGGCCGCGAGGCAGATTGCTCCGGAGTCCCCGTGCAGTGAGCTGGGGCCCGGCTTTGGGCAGCCACCGTCTGAGGCTTGACCAGGGAAAGATGACAGTTTCTGCCGTGCGGAGGAGAAGGAGAGCTCTCTCCTTCTGCTGCCAGGAGACGCCACACGGGCCGGGGGCGGGGGGGGGGGGGGGGGGGGGGGGTGCGGATGAGAAGCCGGAGCTCTCACGGGCTGGGAAACGGTTGTTTTTATTTAGGAGACTGATTTGTGTATGTTAAGGCCAATTGGTAGAAACTGGACCATTTGCAAACTGGCAGACGGAGAAAAAGTCTTGATTTGAGACCCAGAGGAACGAAGCTGAGGCCACAGTCCGAGCTCCCCTCTCCTGAAGTCCCAAAGCAGCCCCGGCCCCGTTCCCTGCTGCGGCCCTTTCCTCCTTCCAGTGTCAGCTCTCCCTGACCGACTGGGTGTGGGGTGGTCTCGGAGACGCTCAGGGATAGGACAAAAGGAGAATGGAGGGGGACGCCGGGGAGAAGGGACCTTACAGGGAAGGAGGATAGACTGAAGCCAGGGGACAAGGTGATGCACAGGAACGCGTGACACTCTCGGGGGCATTCAAACTAGTCATTTTTTTTTTTTTAATCGCGGTATAACAGACCTAGATAAAATCCAAAAAGCTTACGGAACTAGCTCGGCTCCATAGATTTTTGCCCAGGTACCCACGACCACTGGGCTAAAGCCACCGGGATAGGGGTGGCCCCTGCAGGATCCTGACCCCCCCCCCCCCCATCAGCACCACGGACAAGATGGTTGTATTTGCACTTTCCCACTGTGTATGAGTTTAGCCTGTTCTTGAAGCTTCCTGTAAATAGAATCCAGCCGTAAGTGCCCGTCTACGACGTCTGGCTTATTTCTCCCGCTGGTACACCCCGGGGCCGTTCAGCCACCTTGGCACCGGGAGCCATCGCCTGTTCCTTTCCGGGCTCTGTGTCGCCTGTGACCTGCGCGGCTTCCTCCAGAGTCTCCCGGAAGCAGGACCTGAGACAGACACGGAGACTCGAGGGGGCGAGGGAAAGTGAGACCGGAACCGGGAGTGTGTAATGAAGCAGCTTACGGCCCATGCCCGCCGCAAGGGTATAGACGGGCAGGCAACTCAGAGTTAGCCTACCCAAGGGCATTTCCGCCCCACCTGCCCCGAAGCACTGCCTCCTGCCTCCGTGCCCCTGGAGGCGGGCATTCCCAGCACTTCTAGGTTTTTCTGTGGGAAAAGCCCTTGGGCAGGGAGAGGCAGTGCTGGGGTTAGAAGTGGGCAGTGTGGCCTGAGAGGGCTCGGGGCCGGGGCCACGGCAGCATCTGCTCTGCAGTGAGCAGGCGGCCCCTGCCATTAGCCACCGAGGACGCCACCCTGCAGGACAGAGCTAGCTAGCACCGGCTCTGTCCCCAGCCTGCATCTACTGCCTCTTGTGAGGCTCTGTGACTTCGCCCTGGTCCCCTGGTCCCCTTTCCAGGGACTATGTTACATTTGTTTGGCCAATGAAACGGGATGGCAGGCCCCCCCTGCAGGGGGCGGGTGGGATCACCCACCTGAGGGCTGCTCCCCTGCTGGGAAGGGTCTGGCCCAGCGAGTGTTCCGAGTGTCCCGGTGTCAGCGTGCCCCCCCCCCCGCCCCCGCCCCAAGCCTGTCCCTTCCAGCAGGCTTGAGCCACACTTTCTCTTCTCCTTCAAGGTCAGAGAGCGAAAAAGGAGCTCCATGTGACAAGTGTGAAGCTCATTGTTTCAAAGGCAGGGGCGGGGGGCTGCTGGACATGTGATCTCCAGGCTCTTCTGGGTGACCCACCTTTCCTGCTCCTGTGTCCAGAGAACCCACAGCTGGGAGTGGCCAGTGGCCAAGAGGGGATTAGACCATTTCTGAAACGTCTTACGCACACAAATAAATAAGCGCTCCCCCGAGCCACCGGAAGGGGAAGGCCTTCTCAGTTTAATTTCAAACAGCTGCTCTTTGTGGGCCCGTAGCCGCAGGCGGGCATTGAGCACAGGACCCCAAACAGGCTTCCCTCCTGATCCCTGGCAGAAGAAGGTTGAACTGCCTGGGGGACAGCTCCCATCTCCAGGACCCATAAAATTGCCATGACTCCTCCTGGGGGCTCAAGTCCTTTAACAGTTTCAAAGCCTTTTCCTGTCCAGCTTCTCCTTTGATCTTAGAAACCAGCCCTACTGTGAGCAGGTCAGAGAGGCCTCATTATATTCACTTTAACCAAGGATCAAGGAGGCAGGCCCAGAGAGGGAGAGCCACCCATCCACGGTCACACAGCAAGGACAAGCAGGGCCCCGAACGAGGGACCCCGTCTCCCGACGCCCTGGAGAAACACTTTCCTTACGGTGGCTCTGCGCACCCCAATATCAAACCTGTGACGTTCTGGAAGGGGAGGCCAAGCTCAGTCCCTTCCTGCCTTTTAAAAAGACCTCTTTCCGTGTCCCCGCCCCCCTCCCTTTTTAGTAAGTAGAACCATTAGTTTTTATTGACAGGACTAATGCTTTTCATTTAGGGCCAATTACAATAGGAAGGGAGACGCTTAAGGGTAACTGGGTGATGAAAGGCCCCCATTAGGGACAAGCTCCGGGGTTGCTGTTTCCCATTTGTAACGCTGGCTCCACATGCCAGTCTTATTCGGGCCAGAGATGGTGGCGCCCGGGGAGCCCTCGCGGGCTGCCTGGGGAAACCCAAGACTTTTATCAAATCGCCAGATGGCCCAGTATTAGAAAAACCATTTATTTAATTTCTCTCCCCTCCCCCCCTTAGAACTGCTCGGAAGCTCAGAAGCTGGCTCCGCCGAACCCCACGGACCTTCCAGTAGCCTCTGCGCTCCTTCTTGAAATAATTGTCCTTCGGGTTTCCCTGGCGCCCCCGTGGCTGCTTGTAAACTTCTGTTTCTTTTCCCCACCTCTTTTTGTTTTTTTTTGTTTTTGCAATTCTGTTCCAGACGAGAGAAGGTGGCTCTGAGCTCCGTGCTCACCAGGTCCTGGGTGCTGGCTTCTACCCCTCGTTGATCTTCATTCATCGGGTCCTAAAGCATCTTCCAGATGCTCCCATTTCACAGACGAGGGGATGGAGGCTCACAGTTGGCCCCATAGGTTGCCAGGAAGTGGCAGACCTCTCCGTCTCTTTTCGGGGCTGCTGACAATTTGGAATCGACACTGAAAATTCCTAGTAGTATGATATATTGTATATTGTATACGTATATAGTATTCTCAACCCCCCGCCCGACCCCCCTTAAACCAGAGACTTGGCAGGAACCCTGATTATGCAGAGGAGCCCAGATGAGCATGTGTGGTGTCTGGGCTCCCCAGAAGGTTTTAGCATTTGTGACTGCCTGTTTTTTTTCCCCCTCTTAAGGTTTGTGAAAGTAAACGGGTGCTTGCCCTCCAGGGGCTGATCAAGGGGGGCGCTGGAGAGCAGGGACAGTGTGGGCGGCAGGCCTGGGAGGGGCGGGCGGACACAAACAGAGACCTGAGGGGCATTAACAACAGATCAGTGCAGCGCAGAGACTGCGGGATCGGCAGGAAGGGAGCTCCCGCTGGGCTGGGTGGGAAGCGGAGGCCGTTGGGATCCTGCCGACAGACAGACTCAGGAGCTTAAGGGAGCGGGGCAAGTCCAGAGTGCACGGGGAACTCTCCTGCTGGAGACGTCAGCCCCAAGAGGAGGCGGCAGGTCCACATCCGCTGGCTGTGCTGACAAGAGCTGGGGCAGAGCCCAGGAACCGCCGTGGGGGAGCCCACATCCCAGGACGAGCGCAAGTGAACCCTGGGATGACGCACTCGGCCAGTCGCGGGGCGGATGGATACGAGCAACCCACAGTCAGGACCCCGTGTCGTCGGCACCAACACCCTCTGCCGCTCCTGGAATTAGTCTCAGTTTGGAGATGAGAAAGTTGAGATTTAGAGAGGCGAAGTCATTGGCCCGAATCCCTTACTGAGTAAGTGGGAGGCTGTGATTTGACAGTCAGATGCCTGAACACAGCCCTCAACATGGCACAGAGCTGCCTCCCGGCTAGAAGGCAGGGAATGGGGAGAAGGCACCAAAGAGGAAAGAACTCAGCCTCAAGCCAGGAAGGCTCCCAGGAGGAGGTGGTTCTGGATCCAAGCCTTGGCAGATGGTTCACTGGTTGGTCAGGTGGGTGGGGAGTGCATTCTAGGCAGAGGGACGGGCCCAGGCAAATGTGGAGGCCTAACTAACTGTGCCCAGTATATCTGAGGACTCGACCAGAGTTTGGTGCTGCTGAGGCAGTGGAGGTTTAGGGGACTGGGACAGAGAAGGGAACCCCCAGCAGCCCTGCCTGTCACCATGGGCCGGGCCTGTCACTGCGAGCCTCTGATTTTATCTTGAGCGTCGGTCTCCACGTGAAGTCGGATGAGACAAGGAGCGCACCCAGGAAGAGAGGAGCTCTGTGGAGTAAGGCCTCGCTTACTGTCATCATAGGTTCTTGGAAACGGCGACTTCAAGTGAAACAACATATAACCAAATCTGCTTTACCGTAGACTAGCTAATTGATATACACAAGAGGTAAGTTACCATGGCATGTTTCTGGTCACAAAATCACCACCAGACCTCTAAATAAAGACAGAAAGCACTTCTAATATTAAACATGGAAACACCTGTGAGATATACACTCACTGAAGGAAGGTGAATAAAAAGGAGTCAGAGAATTATTCAGCCACCCACTTATTCCCGCTCAGCGTTGGAACTGGACAGGTGGCCAGAGTCCCGTCCCCCCCCCCCGGCAGCTCTGGGGGGGAACCACCTGGAGGGGTCGCCCTTCCATCGCAGGGCCCCTCACACACACACACCCGCCCCCCAGCCACACTCACTCAGACGGGGACAACGGAGACACGCCAGTTCACCTACCTCCCCATCTCAGGGATGTGGGAGGAACCCGGAGGAGAAAACCCACAGAAACACGGGTGATGGGGACACGCAAACTCCACGGACTGTAGCCCGTCTGGGGATCAATTTTTTTCTCATTAATATTTTAAGGAAGCAACATTGAATAAATGACATTTTATATTCAAGAATCAGGGGTACCGTGGGTATGTGCCCTGCTGTTCTTTGAGGCCCCATTTGCATATAGCGTCTGGGAGGCTCTGGCTATTACAGGGTCAGCTGCAGGCCTAGAGCCCCCTGTCTGGCAAACTCTAGGGGGACCAGCAGAGATGCACTTACATACCGGTGACCATGACGGTGACAGTGACAGTGACTTGGGGCTGGGCTCCCGGGACCAATCAGCGCAGTCATAACTCTCTGTGCCCTCCCAGCCCTCCTCTCCTCGTCTTCTCTTCCATCAAAGGGTCTCTAAGGTCACCCCCCAGGACTAAGCCACTGCACGGATGGCCCTAAATTAGTAGGACCTAGTGTCTGCTCTGGGGAAGGTTTCAGGGTGGCAGAGAAAAGGCAAGCCAAGCCACAGTTCAGATAATTCGCTGAGCACATGAAGGATCTGTAGGCGAACGTCCACGCGTTCATCTCTTTGACAACTGTTTATGCTTCGGCACGGTGTGGGCGCTTCCGGAGTTTAGGATTTGGTGGTGAAAAGTTAGACAATGTCCCTGTCCTCACGGAAGTGAGATTAACCACCACCACACATTCATCAGACACTTTAGGATTCAGAACACTTTCACAGTAGTTTTCTAAATCTCACAAGAGCCTGGCGAGGTATTGCCCTCCCCGATTTACTCATGGGGAAACTGAGTCCGAACTAAGCCATTCACTCAAAGTGATTCAAACTTACCTTGGATGCACACATGGTACCGCTCCAAAGTCTATAGTTTTCCTACTAGAATATTATACATATATCTAATTATACATAAGCATATTTAAATATAAATTTACACATAAAATGTACATATACATACATACATATATATATCATATATATATTTACTTTTTGTGTGTATTTTTCCAAAGTTAGAAGTGGGGAGGCAGTCAGACTCCCACATGCGCCCGACCGGGATCCACCCGGCATGCCCACCAGGGGGCGATGCTCTGCCCATCTGGGGTGTTGCTCTGTTGCAGCCAGAGCCATTCTAGCGCCTGAGGCAGAGGCCATAGAGCCATCCTCAGGGCCCGAGGCCAACTTTTGCTCCAATGGAGCCTTGGCTGCGGGAGAGAAAGAGAGAGATAGAGAGGAAGGAGGGGGGAGGGTAGAGAAGCAGATGGACGCTTCTCCTGTGTGCCCTGGCTGGGAATCGAACCCTGGACTTCCACACGCCGGGCTGACATTCTACTGCTGAGCCAACTAGCCAGGGCCAAAATGTATTTTTTTGTTCATCTAATTACTCTTTACTCATTCATTCATCCACCAGGACTGGCCAATGAGACAGACAGAGAGATTTGCGGGGGGGGGGGGGGGGGGGGGGGGTTGGAGGAGGAATTAGTTGAAGCTTTTTGCTCCCTGAAAGAAAGCAAAAGTGACATGAACAAAACTTGTCCTTCTTCCACGCGTGGCCCGACTCACAGGGACACATGCTCTCCTTCCTGTCCTCCACCACAGCTGGAATGTCCGGCCCTCACAACTCAACTGAAAAAGACAGATTGTAACAAGTGCTGGTGAGTTTGCAAAGCAGCGGGTGCTTTCCCGCTGCTGGTGAGACCGTGACAGGGCACGCCCCCTCTGCAAAACACTCCGGCAACTGCTTCAAGACTTAAACATACCCCTAGCCCACTCCTGTCACCCTGCTCCTCGATGTTTACCCGAGAGGGGTGAAGACGCACGTGCGCGCCAACACTTGCCCGTGACTGTGTGCAGCAGGTTTGTGTGTAAGCGCCGCAGACGGGAAACACCTAAACGCCCGGCAGGAAGCGAATCTTCCTGTGGTCTAGCCACGCGGCGGACTGCGACTCAGCACGAACCACGAATGCGCTGTGGATACATGAGACCTAAATCCTTCAAAAGCGTGATGAACAAAATGTTAGACTAGAAAGAGTATGCGTGGATGATTTCATTGCTATAAAATTCTACAGAATGTGTACGAATCTATAGTGACACTAAGGGATCTGTAGTTGTCTAAGCCGGTGGTGGTGGGGGTGGGACAGGAGAGAAGGCGGACACAGGCGGCCGGGACGTTGTGAGGGCTGTGGATGGATTTACTGCCTTCGTTGTGGGGGATAATTTCACAGGTGTACGAATACTGTAAGATTAATCAGACCGTACACTTGAAATACACGCCGTTTACTGCCTGGCATTTATACACAGGAGAGGTGTAAAGACACCATTAGAACAAAGGCTAAGCACAGTAAATGTCAATTACGACTAATTCTTTTCCAGACGTGGTCACAGAAGCCCCGAGATAGAAAGTCACTTCGCTCCACACCGGTCCTGTCTGTCCACTCGTCCAGCCCTTAAGTCCTTTCTCCCCAGCGCCGTTTACGGTGCACATTTATGTCTCAGGCCCTGGTCTAGGGACCTGGGATGCCCAGACGGATGACACATCGGCTCTGGCCCTTTCGGAGCCCACAGAATCCACAGGTTAATTGTCCTAAGTGATGGGTGGCCCTCAGCATTTGTGGGCCGCAGTGGCCTGGCTTGGAAAACACGTTGAGTGGGTTCACTGATGAGACCCCTGGGAGTCTGTTTCCCTGCCTGTCCGCTCCTCACCCCTTCCCGCTCCCCTCTGGAGCTCCACGGGGTGCCTCCCACAGGCTGCCACTCTGAGGGTCCCTGGCGGCTGGATTCTGGCTGTGGGGGCTCTAGAGGAGGCTTTAGGGCAGACTTCGGGTGGTTGGGAAGGCACCCCTCCCCTCTCTGCCTTCCCGCATCTCCCGAAGCAGCTGGGCCTCCTGCCTGGCTCCGCTTCCACCCCATGACCCATCCAGCCCACCGTGGCCCCGGCTCCATAGTAAGGCCCGGGCCCACTGCTCTGCTAGCACCCCACTCTGCTGTCTCATTCTAGGGGTACCTGTGATTGCTGGTGCTGATCTTTGCACTACCGGGGACATGTGCTTGTTGAGTCTGAAAGTGGCTTCCACTTGCCTGGTTCAACCTTGACTGACACAAATCATTTCTAAGGTTTCTTCCACATTAATGGGGGAACGGGGAATCCAAGAATTTAATCGTGGAATTTCAGGCAGGATGACAGGCAGCGAGGGAGAAATTTGGGGGACAGGAGGCCCCTCCAGACTCCTCACACAGACAGCTGCAGAACCCAAGGGAATGCAGGTGTGGGGACCGAATCCAGCCCCCGGCCCCAAGTGCAGGGGCATATCGGGCAGGCAGCTCAGAGGCGTTTGCATTCAGCGCCCAGCACAGATCAAAGTGCCGTGGCCGCACCAGGCTTGGTCATCTCTGTTCAGCTGACCCCGCGGTGTTTTGGAAGGACCCTCTCGGTCCGCCTCCGCCATCCCCATCAGCTGGGTATTTCAGGGGGAGCAGCTGCTGCCTCTCTGTCCACGTTCACGTCGGAGCATGTGTGTGTCCTCAAGCCTGAGATCCCCATCGAGCTAATGCCCCGTAGTCAGCCCTTCTGCAGCTGGAAGCCAACATCTGAGCATGCGCACAACATCTGGCTTCTTCCCTCCCGAGGAAAGCCATTACTAAATCTGTGATCCCTCTAGTCACTGATGGCGTGTTAGCACTGAGGAAATGCAGGATCCCGAACCCCCCCCACCCCCACCCCCACCCGGAACACCACCCCAGGTTAATGTTTTCCTAAGAACATGCATCTTGGGTTGTTTTTTTTTTTATTATTATTATTATTCCAAACTTTATAGACGAGCTGTATCTCATAATGCTTCACTTTTTGGTGAGGATTTATATAAGGAAAATGATATTTAAATCCAAATTAACTCAACATATTTTCCGCAAATAAAATGATGAGTGGGGGAAAGTCTCCAATTACACTCCGAATGAAATGTCAGAACCACACAGACCCCGAGGCCAGCGAATCGTGAGTGCGTTTCAGAGGGCGTTGCTGCTAAAAGGCGGCCTTTCAGGTCCTTCTCACTTCCCCTACTCCTGCGTGTCTGTCCTCAGTGCAGCTCGGATTGTGCTCTTGTGTTCGCCAAACGTTGAACAGTATGTCTCCTCAAAAGTGGGAAATGGTGGCAAGAAAAGTAATTGCAGTGGAAAAAAATGCTACCACATAGGAAGTGTATCAGCCAGTTATCACTGTGTAACAAATCTCCCCACCACCCCCGCACGCCAATTTAGTGACTTAAAAATGACAATTGTGCATCTGGTGACTGGAGGTTGGCTGAGCTCAGCTGGGCTCAGTCAATGTCCTAGGATACAGATGGCATTGCTGAGGTGGAAGATAACAGGTTTTGGAGAGTAAGGTGGTTGGGTTAGGGATGTGTTATGTTTGAGAGAGCTGTTAGACATCTAAATAAAGGTGTCAAGCAAGGAGTTGGGTAATTGGGCCAGGCCTCCGGGGAGAGGACAAATCTGCAGACAGCGGTTTGCGGAGTATCTGTTGGTATTTAAAGCAGAGCTGGGAAGAAGTCAGCAAGAGAGTGAATGTGGACAAGAAGAGAAGATACCCGAGCACACCCAAGACTGGGAGACAAGGCAGTCGTGTCGGGCGTGTGAACTCACCAAGCTCACCTGGTTCCTAAGAGAACCAGTGGAATCAGTGACTCTTCGACTGTCCCAAAGTGGTGGTCCAAGGGCTGGGTTTTGTCAAACTGCACAATGTTCTTCCAAAAATCCAAATTAGTCAACATTGAAAAACTTAATAATTGCACCAAAAAAAGGTCTGGATTTTCAGCTTCTCTCAGCAGATTAGCCCTGGGCATATTGGGCCTATATTCCTGCCTAACAGTACTCAGAGCTGAGAAGTGGTTGCCTTGGAAACAGGCCTGGGCTCTTAGTGTACCACAGACCCCACCACTCCCTATTGCCTCGGGTTAACCCACTTTGCTCACTCGTTTCCTGCCGAACCCCTGTGGGCCCCTGAGTGAGCAACACCCTGGCTTGGCTGAGAGAATTCCTCCACACATTCCTAGTTTGTGGCCCCAGGATGCCTGGCTTTCCCTGGCCTCAGAACCCGTGGGGACGTCACAGCCCCCTGGATACCTGACAACGTCTCTTTGATAGTTTGAAGCATGGGTCTGTCACCGAGGACTTAAAGCACAGGCTTGTGTAAAAGGTTTTATGTGAGAAGTGGGGAGCTTTCCTGCTCGGCTGTAAACGGGCTACATCGGGGCCAAGTCTGGAGTTCACATTGAGGACTAACCGCCCCCAGAGGCCGTTAGGAAATGAAGCCGGGACAGTGTGCGGAGGAAGGGGGAGGCCGTTCCCCTGCAGGGTCGGGGCTGCTGGTGGCCTTCCCCTGGGCCACAGGCCGTGCTGGGTACGAAGGGGTCTGGGAGGACCACAGTGGGAAATGGCAAAGCAAACACTTTTCCCGAGCACTGTTCTCAGCCTCCTCGGGGCCCGGAGGAATTTTAAATGGCTCCGGCGTGGTGTACTTGGCATAATTTGCCGCTGAAATCCAAAACAGATTTCAGTCCCCGCAGCTCCAGAGCCTGTGAGGGGGGTCTCGGGTCTGGAGTGGCGGCAGGAGCAGAAGCCACCGCTCGGCTTGTGTTGGGCGAGTGAGGTGTGCCCTCGGGAGACCGGGCTGTGGAGGAACCATGGCCTTCAGGGTCCAGACCCAAGGAAGCTGAGAAGTCACAGCACAGCAGTTACGGACACATCACTTGACTTTTCTGGGCCTCAACTTTTTCATCTCTGAAATGGGAGAGAAGTTGCTGTTGATAATAACAAGTTACAATGGGCTCAAGGAAGCTTTTGGAAGGAGAGCGTAGAGGGTGTTTGGCGCTAGACAGCCTCTGCTACGTAAGGGCTGTGGGGCCCGGGGCAAGTAATTTCCTCTCTTTGTGCCTCAGTTTCTCCACCTCTAACGTGGGAATGGTAATAGTCCCTGCACAGAATCACTGGGACAGAAAGAGTCCTGCCTTAGAGATTGGCAGTGAGTACCAATAATGGTGGTAAGAACACTTATTGCATCCCAGGCTCTACGCACTCTGCACAGCTAAGGCACTGTCATTTCGGATGCAGGCCACCCTCATGAGACACTGTGCAGTGTTGAATAGCGTCCCCTCAAGGTTCATGTCCACTGGGAAGCTCAGAGTGTACCCTTATTCAGGAAGAGGTCTTTGTACATGTGGTTACGATGAGGTCCTGCTGGAGTAGTGTGGGGTCTCAGTCCAATGATGGGCATCCTTACCAGAAGGCTGTGTGAAGAAGGCACAGAGGCACATGGAGGGGACAGGGCCACCTAAAGACAGAAGCAGAGTTTTGGGTGATGCTGTCACAACCGAAGGACCATCCAGAGCCATTAGAAACTGAAGATGCAGGAAGGATTCTTCTCAGGAAATTTTAAAGGAAGGACGGCCCTGCTGACCTCTTGGTTTCGGACTTCCAGCCTCCAGAACTGTGAGGTGATACATTTCGGTCATTTTAAACTGCCCGATTTTGTCCCAGTGACCCAGGAAACTAATATAGCCACGATAGTGACTTTATGAATAAATTGAGGAATAATCAGAGATGTGGTGTGTGTGGAGGGGTAAACACCAATAAAGAACTCACAATTTGCCATCTATTTGCAAGTTTTAAAAAGTGGGGGGAGGGAGAGGAAGTGAACTGCTATTTTCTGATAGGAAAATGTCTGCAGTGTCAGGCATTTTACTATTTATTGTACATACAATTTTTCTTCTCTTTACCTGTTAGGGCATCAAGGCTCAGAAAGGTCAAGCAACTTTTTCCTGGTCACACAGCCAAGGGGAGGGAGGCAGGGTTGCAAACCCTACCCTGGCCACTCCAGGGGGCCTTGTACCTTCTACTGTGCTACAATCCCCTCTGCCTTGCTAAAATGTGGGGACCAGGCTAGATGTCACATCCTCGGTGCCAGCCCAGAGCCTGGCTCCCTATTACAGAGTCGGCTGGCTGTAAATGTAGGCTGATGTGTTGATGAATAAATAAGTGAGTGAATGAATGCCTTTAGTCCATTAATAACACTAACGTACTAAGTTTCTAAAAAATGCCCCCTCCTTTTCTGAATTTGATTCCTCGACTCCAGTGTCACGGTTATGCCCTGGGGAGACAGTAGAGGACTTTCCCCCTGAATGGAACTGTGGCCCCAAAGTTGTGGCTGGTCTGGGGGCAGCCACTCAGCTGGTACCTTCACGAGGGACCCAAGCACGAGGGGTGAGGTGGGGGGCAGCCTTGGTCTGCAGGTCTTTGGGACCTGCCGCAGGACCTGTGTCTCCGCCACACTCCAGCTCATAATGGGGGTGAGGGGGCCGCGGTATAGAACCGGCCATTTCTACCCCATGCTCCAAACACATAGCTCTGGTAAATAAAACCATAAAAACGGCATAACGGCATTTAATTCATTCACAGTAACATTGACTTACACAGTGAGGGCAGTGAGGCTGTTTCCAACACAGGCATTTACAATAAGGAGTTCTGTCTGAGACTTGCTCTCCTTTTCTCCAAAGCTCATTTTATTTCTGATTTCTGAAGCCCATTTGGATCCTCAGTATTGAAAGTAATTCTTGTTCAAAAAAGATAAGTAGTTGCAAATGGTAACACTTTACAAACATCTTGTCTAGCGGTCTGGACAAAATCTAGTTAATCCAGCAGTCCAAGTTATAACACATTTGTGGTGGCCTCCAGTGTGTTAAAATCTGGTTCTCCGTCTGCTCGAGTGTGTGTCTTCTTTTTTTCTTTATTCCATTTCTATAATAGTTAACAACTGTATTACAACATTGAAATATGAAACACGCCTCTCAAGCATTCCTCAAAAATGGTTTAAAATTACTGGGTGAGATTTTACTGGGGTCCTTCCCAGCTCAGACAAGCTTGTAGTAAGAGGACTGTTTTCACCGCCACAAATCATACAGCATAATGAGCCACCCTAACACTTAGGGCCTTAGAACAAACAAACATTTCCTTTTTTTTTTTCTGAGTGGGCTGGTGACGTAGGCTGGGCTCAGCTGGGTGGTTCTTCTGGTCTCAGTTGGGGTGACTTTCATTTCTGATGGCTGGTGGCAAGTTGGCTGATCTAGAGTGGTCCCAGCTGGGACAGCTGGCAGAATGGGGCTTCTCCACGAGTCTAGCCCAGGTGTGCGCTCACAGCAAAGGTAGAATTGCAAGAGCGAAAAAGATACCTATGAGTACTTTCTCGAGCTTATGCAGATGTTATAGTTATTCACATCTTTTTGACAAAAGCAGATCACATGAATGAACTCAGGAGTAGGGAGACAGACTCAGTTTCTTCAATGAGAGGAACTGCAAAGTCACATGGCAAAGGAGACCGGCAGGGGGTTAGAAAATCAGGGCCATCAGTGCAACCCTGTCCCGTGCTCCCCTTCCCGAGGTCCTGCTCATTAGAGGAAGCAAGTTCATCCAACTGTGGCAGAGTCTCAGGGGATCTTTCCGCCCCATACAGGTAGCATTTCCTTGTTTCTCCTCTACAACACAGCCTAGTAAGAGCTCAACACCCATTCGACTGAGACAAGTGGTTGGAGTTTTTATACTTTCCCATAAAAAGGCTCCACCTCCTCGCTCTATCTTTTGCTATCCAAGATGCCTGTCCAGGGGCCAAGTAATTCAGCATACACTTTCTGTCTCCAGAAGGAAGTCCCCCACAGGGCTGTCCCATCCTGTAAAAGAATGGGTCCCCATGCTCTAGCTTCCCAGCCTGGGACTCAGTGGATAAGTGGGGTTCAGATCTAAGTTCTTGTCCTCCAACCTATTCCCTTGGTGGTCCTGCACTTTGGGTTATAGAGTCCACGCCTCAGTTGGGACCTGGACCATTTCTGTATCTTCTACCTAGAAGGCAGGGAGGGTGACTGGTAGGCCTACCTGAACCTGTAATAATCCCCTCTGGGCACATCCGGGGCAGGTTTCTCGGGTGCTCTCGGGGTGGTCAATGAGCCCACTTCTCTGAGCCCTGCTTCCTCGCGCCCTGTGTCGATGGCCGACTAGGTGGTTAGGAGCCCTGGCTGACCATGCCATGCCCTCTCTAGTCCCTGTTGCTGCCTGGGCCAGGGAAACACTGCAATGGAGTCATGTTTGGTATCAGACAAGGTCTTATTAAGACTGTAACACAATGGAGAGGCAGGAGGAAAACTAGGCGGTGGCTGGAATTCCTCCAGGGCTCTTAGTGTCATTTTAAGGCTAAGATGAACCATAAAGAAGTCTCTGGGGATGACCATGTGGGCTCTGGTGTTCATCACCGCCGTGCATATGGCTCTTTGCACCCTCCCTCCCTCCGCAAGCAAGCCTGGCTCCACGCTGAATGCTTGAAACACGGCTATGTCTCGTTAGGAAATGTGTTAGAGCGGCCCTTTGGAATGGGTGGGGGAGGGGGCAGGAAGCAGATGTTAAGGCAGGAGGGTTTGACTTATTTATATGATATTTATTTTTAGACTCCTGCCTCACATTTAAAAGGATCTGAGACATTGTACTAAGATATAGTTAGTGTAACGGGAATGGGGGGAAATGAGAGCGTTTGGGGGCCCAAGGGCTGGGTCTGGAAGACAGACATTTGCTCCGGGAGAGCTCAGCTGCTCCTGCTATGGTCACTGAGAAGAAAATGTCCCCACCGTCCTTCATATGCGGGAGCCTCGAGGGCTTTGCGCAGTGGAGCTGGGAAATCAAGAGTGTCCCCCCTCCACCCGGCTGCGTGGGAGGATGACCCGGAGCACAGAACGGTAAGGTAAGGGCAGGGGCTCCCTGTGTTGACCAACACCCAGACCCACACGCAGAGTGCTCCTTGTCCTGGAGGGCGCCCTGGCTTGACCTTGACTTCCAACCCAGTCTTCCAACTCGGACACCTGTCTGAGCCAGAGGAAGAAGCAGGTAGCCAAGCCTGCCCAGCACTGCCCGGGAGGAGGGAGCAGATTAAGGGAGCTTCTGGGTCCCTGGAACCTTCCAGGTGGGGAATGCAAACCCCCTGACTCCAGGCAGACAGAAACATGGGGCCT
The DNA here is from genome assembly GCF_036850995.1 of Saccopteryx leptura. NCBI lineage: Eukaryota > Metazoa > Chordata > Mammalia > Chiroptera > Emballonuridae > Saccopteryx > Saccopteryx leptura. The sequence goes on along the minus strand of NC_089507.1, from coordinate 4,907,673 downwards.
GTGAGGTTTGGGGTTCTCTCACTCCAAGGAAAGAGAGAGAGATAGAGAGTATGCTCTCAGTTTGTGATGAGCTGTTTACATAACACATGGTGTCCAGAAAGGTCTACCTACTGTTGGAGCCATCGCCAATGCCCCATCTTTCCCGGGACAGTGCACAAAGCCCTCTCTTTCTAGCCCTCGAGTCACGTGACCAGTGCTGGCCAATGGAATGCAGAGAAAGGAGGCCCCCCCCCCTTCCCGAGCCACGCCCCCGAGCCACGCCCCTCCCCTTCCAGCTGTAAAGGTCCAGGCGCTGCCTCTGTGCTGCCTCTTCTTGGAGTTGGTGGTGCAGAGACACCTGCTGGAAGCCAAGTGAGTCCCCAAGTCACTGCGTGAAACGGCTGCTTGGCAGCACGGTCCTAAGACAGGGGGAGAGTAGACCTCAGGGCGCCCCATGGTTGTGGGACAAGAGGGGAGGGTTCCCGCGGGCTCTGGAGCCTTTGTGTCTACCCTCAATCACAGCTCTGCACCCTTGGACAAGAAGCGCATCCTCAACTTCTCCACCCGTAAATGGAGACAGCAGTAGTGCCTGCTGGGTAGAGCCAAAGAGGATGTAACGAGATCCTAGCTGGGAAATAGCCTGGTGAGCCCCCACGTGTACTTCCGGTCATGTATGTAGTGTCTAGCACAGTGCGTGACACAACCATTAGTTCCCTGCCTCCACCCAGACACCTCGCTTCTCCAGCCTTCCCCAACCCCACACTCTGTGCGGAGGGAAAGTCAAAGATCAACAGTAAATACAACAGGCCCAGGGGTGTGAAAGGGCTTCCTGAGCTGGATCTGCCTGGGTTCACATCAGGCAGCACCAATGTGCTGTGTGACCTTGGGCAATCACACAACCTCTCTGTGCCTCAGTTGTCTGTAGGATAAGGACCTGGACATGGATGATGCCTCACTTCAGGCGCTCCATGGCATGTCCACTTTGCCCTTCTCCTCTGGGACCCACAGCTGGTTCGCGTGGGGGTTGTGAGAGCCCTGGACGCAGATGGCTTCACTGCCTGCACTCCGGCTGTGGAGGTTGGTCCAAAGTGTGCCTGACAGAATAGGTGCGAGTGGAGTCAGTCTTCCGGCGGCTATGCGGCTGCCCCCCTGGCCCCCTGGGGCAGTGCAAGGAGCCTTCATTTCTGGGTGTTGAATCTCAGCACCTGCATTCCCCTCAACTTTGCAGGGGCCAGGGTTGAGGGACTTCATCCCCAAGCATTACAGCACCCTTTTCTTGTCATTATAAATTTGTTACAAAGATCAATATTTTAATGACTGCTTGTCATTCCATTGGCTAGATGACCCTAAGTTTATTTAACCAGTTCCTTATGATTGGATGTTGATGTTATTTCAATTTTTGAAAATATAAATAGTGCCACAATGGATACTTCTATGCCAAATCTTTATCCAGATACCTAATTCTGTCCATAAGATAAATTTCTGGAAGTAGAATTCCTGAATCAAAGTATTCTAAGACTCTTTGTACGGACGGTTGAATTGCTTTCTAGAAATGAAACTTCCTTATAGGGGTGCAGAATGAGGTCCAGAGGGGGACTGTGTCACCAAGAGGGAGCAAGAACTCACTGATGCTGACCCTCTGGCCAGTACTTATCTGTGATTGGATGCTGGTGCTGAGAGAGAACTTCGGGTTTTGCTGGAGTTCTGAGGGCACCTTGCATGGGGTGTGGTGTGGCCAGAGGGAAATGAGAGGGGACAGCAGGACCTCATGCTGTGGGGACTACATACTCTCAGGGCATCGACTCAGCCCTTGTCATCAGCATTTGCTTTGACTTCAGAACCAGGTGTGTGTGTGTGTGTGTGTGTGTGTGTGTGTGTTTGAGTGTGTATAGCTCAGTTCATTTATTCAAAAGAGGAGCAAATACGCATATCGGAACAAAGAATCATCCTAGTGTCATCAGTATCAGAGAAGACTTGGAAATCACTTCCATGTGTGGCTCTGGTCAGAGAGGTGAGGCCCGGACGCTTCCCACGCCCCCGTCAGGGCCATGAGGTCCTGCTGCCCCCCCTGGAATGGCCACGATGTGCCTTGGCCTCTGATCCTGGAGCTGGTCCAGAGCCTCTCTCCAGACCAGCCCTTCCCAGTGCAAGGCACAAGAGGCCTGGCGCCGAGGGGACAGACGCCCAAGCTGGCCTGGGCACGTCCCGGTTCAAGCTGACTTCCCCCTTTCCTTTAAAACAGCCTTTGCCCAAAGACAAACAACCCAGCCCTAATTTATGGTTCTGTGAGCGGCGGCAGTGGTGGAGAGACATCCTTTTGGAGAAGTGGTCTGCAGAGGGTCCCTACAGCTGTCCCCTCCTGCTGGCGAGGTGTCCCACCAGGGCCACCCCCACCCCCAGGGGTTGTTCCAGGTACATAAACCCCACGGCGGCCCCATGTTCGGTTTGTAGGTTGGGGAGAGGAGAAAAACCACCAAAGTCACTTGGGCGGAAAAACCAGGGCACGATTGGTTCCCAAAGGCAGTATTTTATGTGCACCGTTTCCTTCAAGTCTGAGGCCCAGGCGGGCAGGGTAATATATTAGCTCCGCTGGTGGAACCGGACAGCAGCATGCGCTTGTAATAAGGATGTGGTAATACACCACGAGAATCTGTAGGCTCATAAAACTTGACCTTATAAATCCCGCGTGTATCAATTCCATTCAGCAGCCACTCCCCGCGGTGGAAGTCCCAGACTTATAAAGTCGCCCTTGATAACAGAACAATTTATCCTCGCTCTGCCTCCCTTCTGGTAAACTCCCCTAATCGGGGCACATTAATAATTCCTTTTTTTTTTTTTTTTTTTAAACAGGAATGCCACATCAAAACACGAAAGACTCAAACTGTTCTCCAGGGTCAAGGGAGTGGGGCCCTGAGAGGTTAAACAAGCTCATTAACAATTAGGCTAAAATGTTCCCCCGAGCAACTTCCTCTCCCCTCCCCCCACACCTTCGCCAGCCTCTTTGTGGGTGCCGGTGCCACTGTAGGAACCCTCTTTTACTCTCAGCCAGGGGTCGGCAAACCTTTTTTTTTTTTGTCAAGGGCCCGATGTAGATATTTTAGGTTTTTCGGGCCTTGTGGTTTCTTTCACAACAGGCATGGACAATATGTAAATGAGTGGGTGTAGCTGTGTTCTAATAAAACTTTATTTTCCAGGGCCGGTGAGCAGGAGCAGGATTTGGACTGAGGGGGCCAGAGTTTGCTAACCTCTGTTCTATGTGGTACATCCTCCCCCTTGAGTACATTTACCAATGGCAACTTGCTGCTCTCTGAGTGACAAGGGAGACAGCCTGTAGCAGGAGTCGGGAACCTTTTTTGGCTGAGAGAGCCATGAACGCCACATATTTTAAAATGTAATTCCATGAGAGCCATACAACGACCCGTGTACGTTACACATTATCCAATAAAAATTTGGTGTTGTCCCGGAGGACAGCTGTGATTGGCTCCAGCCACCCGCAACCATGAACATGAGCGGTAGGAAATGAATGGATTGTAATACATGAGAATGTTTTATATTTTTAACGTTATTATTTTCTTTATTAAAGATTTGTCTGCGAGCCAGATGTAGTCATCAAAAGAGCCACATCTGGCTCGCGAGCCATAGGTTCCCGACCCCTGGCCTATAGCATGTATGTTGACACCTAGGATTCCCAGCATGGGCTCTTGAGACCCAATGACATACCAGACACTTTATGATGTAACATCCCATTTGACCCCGAGAGAGGTATCATTGGCCCCCCCCACACACACACCCATTCCATGGGTGAGAAAACTGAGTCCAGAGAAGTAAAGTGGCTTCCCCAAAGTCGCATAACTAGTTTGGACAGAGAGGGGATTCGAACCAGGTGCTCTGGGCTCATGTGCCCAGAAGGGCAGAAAAGGAGCAGTCACTTCAGGATTGTCACAAGGATTAAATAACACACGTGAGAAACTTCTTGGGACACCGAAATGCTGAGTAAATGTTAGTTTATTTAATTTTCTTAAAGAGTCTGGGCGAACGACTTGACAGCCCTCTGGTCGGCACCGCCGCTGTTCCAAACCCAGTCTTGGCAGGAGTCCTGTGCAGGTGGAGCGGAATGTGAGTCTGATTAGAGCCCCCAAGCCCTCGCCGACAGTGGACACGAGCTGTGCCGGCTGGCTGGCCCCAGAGGGAAGGGCTTTGAACCCATCTGAACAGACAGCCGGGTGCAGGGGGCAGCTCCCTGCCGGCACTCAGAGGAGGCTCCCGGCAGCATGGGGTTCTGTTTAGGGCAGCCGGCCCCGTCTGGGCAGATGGCCTGCAGGAACGGGGCTCGGCTGATCTGGTTTCAACTAATTCTATTAAACGAAAAGTTCTGTAGAGCAGATTCCTTCGCGAGCCTCTGTCCACATGGCGATTTAATCAAGTAAATGAAAACATCGTTGCTTTCTGTCCACATTGCTGCGGTGGCCTTGTGTGGACAGGGGGGGGGAGGAGGGGAAGTCTGGATTTGTAGGGGCTCTGGCCGGAGGTGGGGGTGCCAAGGCTCCCGGAGACAGAGGCCGGGCTCAGTGTGACATGCGGGATGGCAGAGGGTCCTTGGGGAGTTCAGGTTTTGGGTAGCCGAGCCCACAGGTAGCTCTCAAACCATCTGTTCCACCTCCTCATGATGCAGATGGAAACACGGAGGCCCAGAGAGGGAGAAGGATGTGATCAAGGTCACCTGGGGTGGGAGGGCCGGGAGCTCGAAAGGATTTGAGCAAATCAGATGCAAGGGACACTCCTGGTCTGGGAGCCGCCTCTCTGGTAAGGCTCAGGAGGCCAGTGTGGCACTGTCACAGCCTGGGAAAACAGGGCTGGCTTGTTTGTTCTTTTCCTTTTTATTCAGCAAAGAGCTTGGCTTCTTCCTCTGTGGCCCTGCCTGGGGTTATTCATGGGTGTCCGTCTCCCCTACAGGTCTGTCACCGGCATTGTGTGGCATCGCGCTGTGGCTTTTAGACCTCTCTGCCAAGGGTGGCACCTTCCTGCGCAGCAACCCCGCAACTTCTACGGCAGGAAAGAGCAGGGCTGAGCTGGGAGACCCCGACCTCTGCCCTCCCTGCCCCCCTCACCCTGCAAAATACGTTGGGAAGAATACGGGCTTGGGGTGGGTTCACTTGTTGCTGTCACATCAGGCGAACCAAATAAAAATAGGTTGCCTTAAATTCTCTAATTTTACACTGTTCCTGATAAAACAGCGATGCCTTTGATGTCTGTGCTGACAGTTTGTACATCACTTTCCAGCCATTTTCTTTTTTTCCTCCACACTTTCTTGTGAGACAGCCAGCCAGGTCTGTGTTAGGGTCGGGCCCATTTCGCGGATGAGAAAGCTGAGGCTCAGAACAGGGACCACCCGACTGGCTGACAAGCTGTAAGGCAGAGCTTGATTCATGGCTGGCTGCTGTCGTCTGGGCTGGCTGTCCACAGCCAGCAGCCAGGGACAGAGGTGGCTTGGAACGGCCCGTGGCATGGGTGGACACAAAGGCATGTGGTCAGTGTAGGGTCGGTCCTAGGTAAAACTGCAAATAAAGGTTTGCAGGCCCGGGCCAGTTGGCTCAGTGGTAGAGCGTTGGCCCAGCATGTGGAAGTCCCGGGTTCGATTCCTGGCCAGGGCACACAGGAGAAGCACCCATCTGCTTCTCCACCCCTCCCCCTCTCCTTCCTCTCTGTCTCTCTCTTCCCCTCCCGCAGCCAAGGCTCCATTGGAGCAAAGTTGGCCCGGGCGCTGAGGATGGCGCCATGACCTCCACCTCAGGCGCTAGAGTGGCTCTGGTTACAATGGAGCGACGCCCCAGATGGGCAGAGCATCATCCCCTGGTGGGCATGCCTGGTGGATCCTGGTCGGGCGTGTGTGGGAGGGAGTCTGTCTGACTGCCTTCCTGCTTCTCACTTCAGAAAAATACAAAAAAAGTTTGCAATAAAACCGTCTCCCTCCTCCCAAGTTGCCTGTGGGGTGAGTTGATAACCAGGCTGCTGACCATTAGGAAGAGCTTAGCAAGACAAGGTGGGATTGCATTGTCCTGACGGGGGTCACCCACTGTCATTTGCAGCGGGAGAAGCGTCTCCACCTGGAGGGGCGGGGGGTCCCCTGGGGAAGCTTGCCAGCTCTGGTCTCCTCTTGGCCCCTTTTATTCCCCGGGTGCTGTGAGAATGTGGGGGAGCCCTCGGGCTGCTCTGGGCTCCCCACCAGGGGACTGCCGCCCTGCCCGGACCCCACAAGGACCCACAAGCTGCCCGGTCACAATGGGCCAACCTCCACCATCACACACCAGGGGAGACTTTGATCTTCCTCATTATCACCAAAGGTTCGGCTGGACAATGTCAGGCTATTCATCCTTCACCAGATTTCAGGCCGACAGTCGGCGGACCTCAGTTCTCCTTTGTACTATCAAGAGTGTTTTTATCTCATGCTTAATATGAATCGGGGGGCATGGCCTGAAGTGTCATGCATGTGCAGTGGGGATCTCGGTGTGGTCCATGAGTGAGATAGGTGTGCACTGCTGATGGGCACACCTCTCTGGGCACATCAGGCTCATGGCTGACCCAATACCGTATTTCCCCATGTATAAGATGCTCTCATGTATAAGATGCACCTTAATTTGGGGGCCCAAAATTGGAAAAAGTAAAGTATTACATAAAGTTATTACACTCAAGTGTCATTCATCATAAAATTCATACAACTCCTCAAGTGGGAAATGCAAGTAAAAAAAACTACAACAGGCCTGACCTGTGGTGGCGCAGTGGATAAAGCGTCGACCTGGAAATGCTGAGGTCGCTGGTTCAAAACCCTGGGCTTGCCTGGTCAAGGCACATATGGGAGTTGATGCTTCCAGCTCCCCCCCCCCCTTCTCTCTCTCTCTCTCCTTTTTAAAATGAATAAAAACAAAACAAAACAAAACAAAACAAAAAAACAAAACAAAACTACAACCACTTTCTAAGATGCACCCAGTTTTTAGACCCTACATTTTTGAAAAAGGGTGCGTCTTATACCTGGGGAGACAGTCTTTCCTTAGGCACATGTGGTGGTGGGAAGAACACACCTAGGTCCCTAGAAGAGAGTGACTCAGGATTCTGGGACTCAAATCCGCCTTCTGGACGGACCCACCTGGGGTTCCTGAGAAGACGGCTTCGAGGAGGAAAGGGGCATGGCTTCCTGTGTGCCCACGGTGGCCGGGCAACCCTGCAGGGGATCACCTAACAGTGTAACCCACGGCGGGGCCAACCCACGTCATTCTCCCAACTCTGAATTCTGCCCTGGAGCACCCACTGCATGGGCACCCTGAGAAGTGGGGGCTTCGGCGGTGACGTTCAGTGGACGAGCCAGAGCCACCGCACGGACGCAGAGAGGCCGCGCAGAGGCGGGGAAGCCGAGCTTTAGCAGGACCTGGAGGAAGAAGATGATCTCAGGGTGTCCCCTCAAGACTCTCAATAGTGCTGGGGGGGGGTTTCTGTTCTGAGGCCTCTGGGGGCCCACATCTCAGCCAAGTGCATAAGCAGAAGGTGAGGGTGGGGACCCAGTGACATATGAGGGTTAGGAAATGTCCCCTGCCCCTCAGATCTCCAGATCACCGGGATTTGGGGAAAATCAACACTGCGTAGGGCAGGGGTCCCCAAACTACGGCCCATGGGCCACATGCGGCCCCCTGAGGACACTTATCCGGCCCCCGCCGCACTTCCAGAAGGGGCACCTCTTTCATTGGTGGTCAGTGAAAGGAGCATAGTTCCCATTGAAATACTGGTCAGTTTGTTGATTTAAATTTACTTGTTCTTTATTTTAAATATTGTATTTGTTCCCGTTTTGTTTTTTTACTTTAAAATAAGATATGTGCAGTGTGCATAGGGATTTGTTCATAGTTTTTTTTTTTTATAGTCCAGCCCTCCAACAGTCTGAGGGACAGTGAACTGGCCCCCTGTGTAAAAAGTTTGGGGACCCCTGGCGTAGGATGTAATTGCTTATTTGCAATACAACCCTTCCACATTACAAGTGAGGACCCCAGATTGGCTCCTTAGGGGGAGCATGTCATTAGGGGGATTTCCTACCCCCTGGCTGAGAGTCCTACATGCATCCCGCGAGCTCTGAGAAGCAGCACAAGACAGGACCTACGTGTGTGGACTTTGGAGCCGGAGAAGTACCTGTTGACTCGTGGCCGGCCCGGGTTAGGCAGGGCCTGGAGCAAGGTGCTCGTGCTCTCCAAGCATCAGTAGCCGCGCCTACAACCCAGGGATGCTACTCTCCATCATCCGGACTCAGCGTCAAGGCGAACAGCCACTGTGAGAGGCTAACGGCTGCCTCGGAAGACCCCGGTGGAAGGCAGGACCCCTCCCACAGGTGAGCCCAGGACGGATTCAGCCTGCTGGAAGGGAAGCTTGCACTCTTAACCTTCCCTTGCATAGCGAGTATGCCCTAGGCAGCAAATCTGGACAAATCGTCACTCAGAAGGCACCTTTGTCCTCTGTCACTGCAAGGGCTCCATTCAAACCTTTCTGCTGGATTAAAAAGCAAGCCCCATGGAAACCCTCGGCTCAGACCCGGAGAAAACAGAGAAGTGACAATGCCCCTGTGGAGTCCATCAAATCGGTCTCATTTTAAATGACCCCTCGGCTGTCCACAGCTAACCAGCGAGGGCCCAACCGTGTCCGGATGCTGGGACAGCGGGACTTGGGAAGCCGGCCCCTGTGGCGCGGCTCTCAGACCGGCTGAGTGGCAGAGCAAGGTGGACTGCGGCTCCACAAGGAGGCGTGGAGGAGACGTCAGTTCTGGACTGGCTTTGGTCATCGGGACTGGCTGGTCGCCGCCTTTCTGGGAAACTAAGTCACAGCAGTGCCGAGTCTCTCAACCCCTCGCTCGTTGGGTACAATCAAGGGCTGGCTTCGTGCTACGCAAGCGTGGATGGACTCGAGATGTTGCTCTGCTTGCTTCCTTCAGCAGCTTCCTTCAGACCCTGCCCATCATGTACGCGGAGCACGCCCAAGACGGGTTCCTCAGACACCCACGCCCCAGAAGGCCTTCCAGGAGTGGCACTGGCTGGCCTGTGAGATCGTGGATGGCCCACGACGCTCTCCGAGGCCTTCCCTGTTCTGTTCCACGGCCTGAACGCAGGCGGGTCGGTGTTAGAAGCAAAGGTGACCCGGCGGCCCCGCTCTGGCCACTTTAAAAACTTTTGCTCCCTGCTCGGAAAAACAAAACAAAACAAACAAAACTTTTCCTCCTGTCAAATTCCAAGCACTGAATTTACTCAACATACTTTCAGAGACTCGTGTTTTATCCGATTTTAATTAACTCATTTTGAAGCTTTCATACTTGCCCCCCCCCCCCAATATTTTATTGGCATTTCATTACCATTGTTTTCCTTGGGAAGGCCGCCGCCGCCACGGAGGAGGGTCACCAAGCAACACGGCTCGGCATGTGGAGGCCCTTTTGTTCCCCTCTCCGCGCCAGCCCTCTCTGGGGCTCCTGCCTTTACTGTTAAAATATTACAGAGGCCCACACCCGAGCGGCCCTAATCGCTGGAGCTAGACTGTCTCTAATTGATTTAATTATTCATAATTGCTCAGCTGGGTTTATGCAAACTTGTGCGTGATTATGGTGCACAGGCAGGTCTGTGCCCCTCCCGCCCCCCCAGAGACACAGGGGTGTCTCCGAGTCCCCGTGGGCCCCGCGTGGCCTGCGGACATGTGGACAGGCACCCTTAGGACATTGGGACGGAGACCCTTGGAGCGCTGCTGGCTTCAGGATGGCGCCGCCCTAGGATGTTTGCGTAACACGTTTGCGAATTTAGCGTTTGGTGCCTCAACGGAATTTAAAAACAAAGGACAGAAACGCCAGCCGGGTTGAGGAAGGGCAGGAGAAGGTCGTTGAAAGGAGAGGGACATGGAAAAACAAGTCAAGCGGTCCGTGTAAACGGACGACGCACATCCACTTGACCCTCAACCCGTCGTCCCGGGCTGCGTGGGCCCCCCGTGTCTGTAGGGCTGGCTAATCCAGCCCTACGGTATATCCTTCCACCCGAGAGGCTCTGTGTGTGGAGCGGTATCTGGGGAGGAGGGGGCAGGAGGGAGGCCAAGTGGGTGCAGAAGCACATTCCATCCCAAAGAGATGTCATCGGCCTAAGGTTTCTCTAATTGTGCCCATACCAGCCTCCTTAATTAATTCAAGACGAGTAAATGATACGAGGTTTGCATGCTTCGTGGGGCGGCTTCCTGGTGACTAATATTCGAAGCAATAAAAGGAACCGGAGCCTCCCTGCTCCCTAATGGTCCCCAGTCGTCCTCGGCTCTGACCCAAGCTCGGAACAGCCCTGCTCCCCTCCGGCTGATCTGGGGAAAGGACACAGACACACCGTGTGATGGTTATGGCCTCCTGGCTGTCGCCACCCTGCTCCTGCCTCCTCTTCCTTGTCTGAGCCTGGGGTCGGGTCAGGGAGGAGCCAGGAGCCGGCTGGCAGGGCAGAGACGGTATTCCCCGGGGCTCTGGGCTGGGGGTGGGGGTGATGCGGCCTGGTTGAGCCATATGTCTGTCTGAGAAGATGACTGAGGGCTCGAACCCAGACCTGGGGACACTTCCCCTTCACGGCTCACCTCCCTCCAGGCAGAAGTGCTGGCACAACCCGGGTTTCTCATCCCAGGTTCCATGTTTCCGGACAAAGATGGAGGCCTAAAGCCACCAGGTGAACTGAACGGTGGGGGCTGAAACCCCCTCCCCCCATCCCGCGAGAGAGGAAGGAGGGAATTTCCGGGTCACAAAAGGGCTTTTATGCTCACGTTCTCCTAGTCTTTCCAACAGCCCTGCTAGGCAAGTCCGCCTCAGTCAGAGCTCAGGAAACACTCGTGGTGGGAGTAAATGAGCCCCTAGTTTTCCACTGGGGAAACTGAGGCTCAGAGACAGTAGGGAGAAGGCTCTAGGGGGCACCAGGATCTGACAGCCGAGTCCCTCCGGTGCCACCGACACCCCTGCACCCCCTCCAGGGCCCAGGCAGGCAGCGGTTCAATCCGAAATAATCCTAAAATCTTCCGCCCCTGGTGAGCGGGCGGATCCCAGCTCGGATATGCCCTCTGGGCGCCTGGGAGGGTCTCTTCTGACAGCAACACAGAGATGGTTTTTCCAGTCCATCCCACCGACCCCACAGCTCCGCGAGACCCCGAAGGGCGGCGGGCGGCGGGCGGCGGGCGGCGGGCGGGGGCGGCGGCCCGCAAACTGCAACGTATCCTCGGGAGGATGCGATTACAAGGATTTACGTGTACACGGCGTCTGAAACAGAGGACCCTGAGATGGCGCTGGAGCCAAAATTAAAAAAAAAAAAAAAAGAGGGGGAAAAAAAAAGACTTAAAAACTCTGGACAATAAGCAATTCTTCACGGGACAAAACTATTACAATAGCCAGCCTTTGATCTTGCCCGTCTCCTGTTGCCAATTGTACTTTGTCACCATTGGGCTGTCACCGGCGAGGGAGCGCTTTTGAATTAAGCAGTCTACAGCAATTTAGCGTGCGCTGGCTTTGATGTGCCAGCATCAGTCAGCCCAGGACTAACTTTTTTCATTAAAAATTTTTCAACTTCTCTAAGGAGGCTTGCTGCCTTTTTTTTTTCTTCTCTAAGCCTGCCGGGGCATCGAGATGACTTGAGACTCCAGCCCAGTGGCCCCCAAGACATCAAAAGGCACTCGGTCCAGTCATGCTGGAGGCGGCCGTCATTAAAGCCCTAATGGAGTGCTTCATTAGGGTCCCTTCAAAGGGCCCCGTTTACAGACTCGGAGATTGACTAATTTACACATTGTGGGAAAATTGCTACCAGCTCTGCCCGCTCCCGGCAGGGGGAGAGACGCCCTCTTTCTCCGAGAAGCAGGAACTACAAACGGCCCTCCTCATTGCAGAGGGAGGGGGCCTCTCTTTCCGAGGGGAAAACTCAGGCCCTGCCGGCCGGCCAGCCCTACATGTTGTAATTGGCTAACGTGTCTGCCCACTGACCGCCAGGGTCATGCTTGCCTGTCCAGGGGGCAGCGTGGGACAGACGCCAAGTGGGTGGACTCTAGAGCTGGACACTTCTAAACACATTTGTGGGTGTGAGTCCCAAGCTCTGTTTGAACCGGCTGGGAGACTGAATGACAGACCTAACCCTCTTGGGCCTCAGTTTTCCTCACCTGAAAATGGGTGCCGTCGACTCTCCAGGATGTGCCATAAATAAAGATCAAGAACAGGTGCTTGAGACCTGGCTGGGTAGCTCGGTTGGTTGGAGCATTGTCCTGGTGTGCCAGGGTTTGGGGTTCGATCTCCAATCAAGGCACAAAGAGGAATCAACAAATGAATGCATAAATGGGTGGAGCAATGAATTAATGTTTCTCTCTCTCTCTCTCTCTCTCTCACTCCTTTCTCTAAAATCAATAGAGAAACAAGAAAAGAAAAGAGAAGAAAAGGAGGTAGATGCACAAAGAGGAGCTATCATACCTTCGCATATACAAGAGCTGAGGAGCGGCCCCAGAGCGGTGGCCACATTGCCACAAGCTCTCCTTCGGGATTTTGGTCCATTTGAAGATGCTTGCACCTGGATGGGGCTTTGGCGCCCGCGGGCCAGGTCCTTCTGCTTTTTTAGGAACCAGCTCACGTGGCTTCAAGGACAACACACAATGCTATCAATTCATGTACTTCTTCCTTTGTCCCAGGGCAGTCTGGGACAGGCATATAATGACGCGTGCTCTCTTTGGGACGCTTTCATTTATATGTGCCAGATATCTGAAAAAACAAAACAAAACAAAACAACAAAACAAAACAGGTTTTGGCCAGTTAAGGGAGGGGGCCACCAGCGGCATGGGAGGGGAAGCGCCATGCAGGGTATGGACGACCCCCCCCGCCCAGCCTGGCTCTGCTCCTGGCGTGCTGTGTAACCCCAGCCACACTGCCTGCCCTCTCTGGTCAGCAGAGACTTCCTTGAGGCTTGGAGGAGAAGAACTGGAGGTGCCCAAAGCCTGTCTGCAGCCTTGGGGTCTTCCCTCCTCTGGCAGCTCCCAGTGTGGTTCAGGGACCAGTGACTAGCATCTTGGAACCTTGAGTGGGAACCTGGGATTTGGATTCAAGTACGGGATGGAAGGTACTGCTCCAACCCTCCCTTGGGCCCAGGAAAGACTCTAGTGACTATCGTTTCCAACAACGGGTCTGGCCTGGTGACTCTGGCCTGGGAGGTCCTGACTTGGGGGACTACCAGCCTGGCCCCTCACCTACCACCCAACTGGGACCCAGCGTCTTCATGTCAACAACATGTCACTGTTCCCCTCTGGGGTCATCTCGGAATCTGGGTGCATGGAAGGAAGAACAAGGAACCTGTGCGTTGAGCACCGACTGTGTACCCGACATTCCGCCAGGCACACCACACGTGGTCAGTGACGGCAGTTGTTCGTGACGGGGCCTTCCAGTTGAGTCCGCCGAGCCAGAGAGAGGTCAAGTGTCTTGCCCAAGGTCACACCGCCTTCCTCACAGAAACGCCTGCACCCCACCGGGGCCTCACTGTGCAGGGGCACCCAGGGTGCCCCACTCCTGGAGATGTCCTGGCCAGGCTGGTCAGGCTGGGACGAGAGGGCCAGCTCTCAAGCCCTGCGGTCGGGTCACCTCCCCCTCCACTTTCTATTTGTCCATCTTGCCAGTGATAGAAAGAAATTCAACAGCCCCTTCCTCTGTTCAACCTTCCACTTAAAAAAAAAAAAAAAAAAATGCGACCGCCACCCCCTCGGTTCCCAGCCTGGAAGGGAAGCCGCCCTGGCTATGGGCGAGCATCGCAGCAAACCACTTAGCAAACCGCAAATTTCAGAGGCCTCGTCACATCTGCGTTTTATCAGCTTTTTCCGGATAGTATTACCCTGAGCAATTGTCTGCAGATCGGCCGACAGCTGAGACGTTCAAGCGCTGAATTACGGAGAAAGGGCCGGAGATAAAGCCGAGCACATGTGTCCCATCAAAGTAATGAAAGCCTCCTGCCGCCAGGCCGCCCGCTGCCTCCTTCCAGCCGCCCAGCAGGAAGGCTGATTAACCCTTGCGGGGTAAGGAAGAAGAGCAGGGGTCATCCAATACCCAGGCTAATCAGGGCCCAGCGGCGGGGGCGGGGGTGGGCAGGAAGGAACAGCGGCTGCAGAGGGCCACTCTGGCCTCAGGACCAGCCGCGCTGCACTTCCTGTGGCAGGACAGGCTTGGGGGAAGGGCGGGGGGCGGGGGGGACAACTGCAGGAGGGTAAATTAATAGAGAACTCGGTGCCCACAAGGTTCCAGGGACACTGGGTAATGGCGATCCCCGGGAAGGAGGGCAGGCGGTTTCCTGTGCACGAGTCGGGCTGTGGACTTCATGTTTGCAAGAGCTGGCGACTACTGTTTAGTGAGCACCTACTATGGGCCAGGCACCGGGGGTCCATCTGCTCCAGGACTTACCCAGCCCCCCGCCCCAGCCTGCCGATGGAGGAAGTGCTGTTTACCCTGAGGACAGAGGAGGCGACAGGGAGGCTCCTGGGTTTCACTTGCCCGAGTTCAGACAGCTAGAAAGTGGCAGAAACAGGGGTTGGAACGAGAAAGGCAAATCCTGCTTTGTGACCTCAGAAAGTCACCTTTGTCGCCTCACACCCCATGGCACCATATACCCTACCTTGACAGCTACACGTTTCCTAATGAGGGGTGGGCACCAGGTTGTCCCCAGCCTCTGTTCCCATGGCCAAAGCTACTTGGGCATCTGTGCCCTGTCCTCCTAGGGGACCTCTGTGATAACGGCTGCTTCGCCTGCCTGCTTGCTGCCCAGAGTGGAGTCTCAGGGACCCATTTACCCTGCACAGACGTACTGGGCTCACCTTCCAGGCGACTTGGTTCAGCCAGGGAGGGAGCCCTGCCCCTCTCAGTAAGCTTGAGGCTGTGCCTTGCACTAGTGACTCTGACCACCTCCCCTGAGCCACACAGGCCCCTCTTCCGGCCCGCCTCCACGTGCTTTCTCTCAGACCTTTGGACTTTGACTTACAGTCTCGTGAGCATTGCTCTGCGCTGTAAATGGCAGCCACATGGCAGCCTGCTTCTTCGCAGCCCGTCCGCAGCCTCTGCCGTCCGCAGCCTCTGCCCGCCCGCAGCCTCTGCCCGCCCGCAGCCTCTGCCCGCGGTGTCCTCCACGACAGGCACCCTGACTTCTGAGCAGCTCGTCCGCAGCCTCTGCCCGCCCGCAGCCTCTGCCCGCGGTGTCCTCCACGACAGCCACCCTGACTTCTGAGCAGCCGTCACCTAGGTCCCCTGGGGGGTCAGGGCACAGATGCCCAAGTAGCTTTGGTCATGGGAGCAGGGGACTGGGGACAACCTGGTATGCCCACTCCTCACTGGGAAACATGTGACTGTGAAGGTAGGGACTTCAGGGTGTTGTGCCATGGGTGTGAGGGGGACAAAGGTGACTTTCTGAGGTCACAAAGCAGGGCTTGCGCCTTTAGGGTCTTTGGGAACAGAACCATTCTTTCCTTAGAAACAGCGATGGCTTCCTCTGCTTTTTTTCGGTTGGCTTTATTACTGTAACGTTCACATCTCAGGCTTTAATCCATCTGGAGCCCACCTTTTGAAAGGCTGAAGGAAGAGGCTCTCAGTTTTTATTGAAGCAAGACAACTCGGCTGCAGCGTAGCTGTGGCTGGAAGCGGACCTCTGGATTCTGGGCAGCGACCTCCACTCGCTACCGGGCACCGTGCCACACCCCAGCTTCTCCACCAAAAGTCTAGAGAACAAGGGGCGTCGTCCAGCGCCTCATCCCCCCCTCCCCCATCGCCACCACGCCAGGCTGCGCCACAGTCGGGCATCGCCTCTCTGTTTTGTATCAAACCACGATGAACACAGAGGGAAGAGGCCCAGATCATGATGAAAGCGTGCCTCTGGGACGTGCGTCTCTAGAGGAGAGACTCCCCGGCACGCATGCCCCCGGCAGCCCTGTGAAGTCCGAGTGCCACGGAGGACAGATGATGTACGCTTCCCACTTCAAGGCAGGTGTTGCGGATTTGTCCCATGTTGAGTCTTGGACTCCGTTTTGAAGTTAGGACTCCTCCCGGCCGCTCCACTCCAGTGTTCCAGCCAGCGTGTGGATCCCTCCGCGGGCGTCCTCCTCTTCCTTCTGACCGCGCATCGGCTGGTCTCCCTCTCTCTGCCCCTTAGATGGGTTCATTCGTTCACCCGGTCATGCATCTGTTTAAGAAAATGTGGGCGTGTTGTATCTGCCGGAGTTCTTTGGAGGCAACAGAAGTGCACCTGGGCAGGCCTGCTGTAACCAAAGGCTTTGTTTATATAAAATCGTTCTGAGATTTGGGGGTAGGTCACTGGAGTCAAAGAGATACCGAACCCGACAGGCCTCAGAAAGACAGGATCTGGGGTAGCTCTGGGTGTCTAGGTGGCAGGAAGTAAGGAGAGGTCAGAACGACAGAGTGTCAGCCCTTATCCCACCGTGGGTCACTCCGCCATGCCTGAGAGTCTTAGGAGAGGGGTCTGATCAGCCCAACTTGGGTCATGTGCCCAGTTCATGGCCAAAGCAGGTCGGGTACCGTGTGTACAGGCTGGATCCCAGAGGGAAATGGGTGCAAGGCTCTGGCATGCCAGACTCTGCCATCTCCTCTGAGCACTTCATCCCAGATGTGACCTTGATTGACGACTGCTAGAGACCCCGAGATGATCCCGCAGTCTCTGCTCAAAGAACTCACAGCCCAGTGGAGGAGGCTGGTTGAAAAGGAAGTTCTTAAAAAAGGGTAAAGGGTGCCATCCCAGAGACGGTCCCAGGAGCCCAGAGGAGGGACATCAGAGAAGGCTTCCTGGAGGAAGTGGTGCTGGTCTAAGCCTCACAGATCCATAGAAGCAGATTGGGTCAAGAAGGTGGGGAGGAGTGTTCTGGGCAGAAGGGTACAAACAGCGTGAGCAAAAGTATGACATCGAGGAAAAGACACATGGTTGCAAAAAAAACATGTCTCCCCCTAAGAAACAGAGGAGCCTGGAGCGTTCCACGTGGCCACAGGGGTTTCTGCACCCACCCGGGGCAGTGACGGCGGCTGGAGAAGCCGAAATGCCAACACGGGGGGACTCTCCATGTTGCTGGTCTGGTTCAGTAGCTTTTTTGGTCGCCCAGAAAACTGGAGGCTCTGCCTTTAGACATGAACATGAGTCCCAAATAGCTCAACTGGCCACTGGGGCCAGATCCTTTACAATTGTGCGCGAGAGGCCATATACAGGAAGGCAGACTCCAGATGGAGGCACGTCCACCCACCGTCTCATTGGTTCTTCCTCTGGGACTCAGGAAAGGGGCTGCCCACTTCCATCTCAGCAGCAGACTCAGTCCTCTGCTCTCTGCTGTGTCCACAGAGCTCATCTGAGAGACACTGACGTGGACCTACCGGGTTCTGTGATGGAGGGGAAACTGAGGCCAGAGAGACTCAGTCTCCATCTAGACCTGGAGTCTCCGAAGTTCACCGAGGTCAATGCAGAGGGGGTCAATGCTTGGGGAAAAAATAAGAAATCACATTTTAGCTTCCTTTGAAAACAATGTTGCCACCCTTTCAGCCCTGCCAGAATGGCTGTCATCAAAATATGGAGAAGAGCAAGTGTTGGGAGGACGTGGAGACACATCGCCGTACTCTTCCACAGCGGCTGCACGCTGATGGGAATGTAAAAGGGTGCAGCCGCTGTGGAAGAGTACGGCGATTTCTCAAAAAGGTAGATGTTAAACTGCCCTATGACCCAGCAATTCCGCTCCTGGGTGTCTATACAAGAGAAAGGAAAATAGATGTCCACAGGAAAACTAGTACCTGAATGTTCACAGCAGCATTATTTACAAGAGCCAAGAGACAGAGGCCACCCAAATGTCCATCAACTGGTGGATCTATTCATGTAATGGAATATTACGCAGCCAGGAAAAAGAATGGAGCACTGTTACCTACTCCAGGCAGATGAAGTTTGGAGCATGATGCTAAGTGATACGTGAAGCCAGACACAGAAAGACAGGTATTGTCTCATTCCGTTTAGATGAAAGGTCTAGAATAGGCAAATCCACAGGAACGGAAGGCATGTGAGTGGTTGCCAGGGCCTGGGGGAGAGAGAGCAGGGAGTGACTGACTGGTTATGGAGTACGGGATTTCCCTTCGGGCTGACGGAAATGTTTCGGAACTAGACTGCGGTGGGTTGCATAGTGCCGTGAACGCCCTGGGGGCCGCTGAATGGTTAATTATCTAGGTGATGTGAATGTTAGCCTGGGAGAAATAAAAACACATTTTTTTTCCAGGTTTGGATTATTTAGTTTTCAATCTTTCATTAAAATATAGTTGGCATACAAAAACCCATTGTTTATGTCCAGCGATGCTTAGATATTTGGACCAGTGGAGGGCGAGAGGGAGGGAGTGACAGCAGAGCACTCACTAGAGGACCGGCTGTTCCAAGCCCTTTATGGCAACCCGATCAGGAAGTTGTCCTTGTTGGTGCCATTTGACAGGTGGGGAAACTGAGGTCTGGAAGTTAGAGCAGAGAGCCCAATATTAGACAAGGAGGGGTAGAGCCCGGATTTGAACCCAGGCAGTTGAGCTGCACAGCTTCCTGGAGCCCAGGCCCCCGGCCTCAGTGGCAGGCTCTGACTCTGAGTAAGGCCCGGCCCGGAAGCTCTCTGAGCCTCGGTGTCACACCTGTGGAGCTGGAGTGACCGGGCCTGCCGCTGCAGACGGTGACAAGGCCGAGCTCCTGTACGAGGACCACCTGGGCCCCGGGTGGCCCGCCCTCCCCACAGGTGCCTCCGTTCCATCCCCCAGAGCTCGCTAGGCAATCACACTGCTGACAGGACAGGGTTTTCATTTGTCCCAGGAGGGCCCTGTGATTTCCAACTCTGCTGCCCGTTGTGTGTGTGGTGGGAGGAGGGGCGGGGGGGGGGGGCGGGGGCGGCCTTTGGACTCCTGTGTGAATTCTGGGGGGGCCCTGTGCACGAGATGGACAGATAGAGAGGCCAAATCCCAAAGAGGATGTATCAGCGGAGACCCTGGCATAACGCTGGGGGGGGGGGGGGGAGAATGGACTGCGTCCCCTGCTGAGTCAGATTCCAGGGGGACCCTGTGCCGAAGGCCCTGCACTGGCTGCTTGGGCCGGAGTGTCTCCCCGAAGCCACTCAGGAAACTGTGTTTCGGTCATTGAGAGTTCCTGGGGCTGGTGGGGTGACGGTCACTGGGGCCGGGGGGGGGGGGGGGATGCCTGTAGACAGGGAAGCCGGCGCAGTCCTCAGAATGTGCCGACCCTTTAAAACTGGAAGTTTGTTTTTCCATCTTGTAGTCACTGAGCCTTTCTCGAGCCAAAATGTGTGTAGTCACCCATAAAGACATATGTGTCGTCAGGAAGGAAGGATGGATAGAGACCCAGACGGAGCCTCCGCCCTGGACCGTGCTCCACAGGAGGCAGTGCCCGGGACTGTCACATCCGCCTGGGGACTGGGGACTTGGCAGGTAGGACGCTGAGGCTCTGGCGCATGGGTCCCCCGTGCAGGGCCACAGAGTGAGTGGGGCGAAATCAGGAAGTGAGCCTGGTTCTGTGCCTGGACAGAGTTCCTTCACTTGAGTGGTGTATCCTGATGAGGGCCACCCACCCCCTGGGAGCTACAGGGTCCTGGGCCTGCGGGACAGCTGGTCCCTGTTTCCTCTGAGTTACTTGAATAAGTGATATGCTTCACCTTTTGATACTCCTAGCTATTAGAAGCAAATTCGTTTAAAAGGATCCTGGACTTCAGGGGGGAAATGCTGCCACGAGCGTTATGGGGAAAATTGGTGAAATTTGAATAAGGACTGTGGATTAGATAATACTATGGTGCCAACCTTAAATTCCCTGACTTGAACTGCACAGGGTGTATGAGAGAATGTCCTTGTTCTTAGGGAATAGTCACAGCAGTACTCATGTATTGTACCTGTTACCTGTTGTCATTGCGTAACATAGAGGCTTACAACAGCGATGATGTATAACATCTCACAAGTCTGTGTGTAGGCTGGGCTAAGCTGGGTGGCTCTTCTGCTCATGAAGAGTTGGCTGGGGTTGCTCACATGGCTGCATTCAGCGGGAGCGTGGCTGGGTCGGTGCTCTCGGATGGCCTCACTTCTGTGTCTGGGGTGGTTGGGCCAGCCGGGGGCTGCCTGGGCCTCACCCTCTCCCTGTGTACTTTCTCCATTCATAGACGAGGCTGAGCTTCTATTCACGGACCCCAGGACACTTGCCAGGTCCCTAAAGGCCTGAGAACTGGGACACCTCAGCCAGGGAAAGTGATCGCCAGTCTTCAGGGGTTTAAACTCCAGCAAGCCGTCCTGGGCAGGGCTCCACTTACGATGAGCCTGCTGGGATGCCCACCGCTGGCCGAAGAGGTGGCGTCCATGGCTTGGGACACAGCCACCTCAGGATTTGTCAGAGGGAACCGTTCCTGCAAGCAGGGGGCGCTCTTTTGATGCCTTTTTCATGAGAATTCCACTTCAGACAAACAATGTTGAAGAGCAGTTTTCAAACTGGAGACTTGGCTCAGCTTCCCTTTTCTGCAGGAAAGGAGTTGTAAGTTCTCATTCTCATCATCATCATCATCATCGCCATCATCATCATCACCATCACTATAGCTGCCATTATGATCATTGCAACATTTCCACTGTCATCTTGATTAGCATCAGCAGCAGCATCTTCATTACCATATCATCACTGTCATCACCACACGGCCACCACCATCATCGTCATCCTCACCACTATTATCATCACCATCATCACCACTAAAAGCACAATTATCATAATCACCACCACCAGTACTACCATCACCATCACCATCACCATCATCATCACCATCATCACCATCATCATCATCATCACCATCATCACCACCATCATCACCATCATCATCACCATCATCACCACCATCACCACTGTTCGTCAAATAAGTTTGTAACTATGACATTGGGTGTGGGAGACAGGCTGTAAGCCGGCAGGGTTGTTATACCCTAAGGCTTAGTTTTAAGACTAAGCCTTTCCCACCCTAAGTGACTTTGTATCAGAGACTTCCTTGTTTGTAAATTGGATTAAAGTTTTGATTTCTACACTATAAAATGGGGCAGACTGGGAGCTTGCTCTCTCTCAGTTCCTGAGATTAGCATTAGAGAGGAGAGCAGAGAAAGGCCATGTGGAGGGGAGGAGAAGCACCCAAGATGGCGGAGTGCTGAAGGAGAAGCCAGTTTGTGCAGAGAGAAGGAGATGGGGAACAGAGGTGAATAAGGCTGGTGAGCTAGAAACCTTTGATTCTAGGAAACTTGGATAAGACAGTGGCTTTGGGAGCCCTGAATGAAAAGGGAAGTGTTTTCCCACTGTGTATATTTCTTGCCTGCTGGGTGCAAGCTAGGATGAAAGCTAATGGCCCACCAGTTCTTGGCTCCGTTGTTTCATTAGTCTGTCTGAATCAAATGCAAACCTGCATGGGCCAGGCGGCTGTGATGGTGGCCATGGCTATTGGCCTTACAACCACCATCAACCACCACCACCATCATCATCACCATCATCATCATCACCACCATCACCACCATCACCATCACCATCACTACCATCATCATCATCATCACCACCATCAGCAGATGAACTGCTGATACCCCCCATGTGACAGATATGCCTTGGTGAGTCTACTTACTGGCTTTAGGGCTTGAAGCTGGATTTTCTCTGGCTTGCGGTCATTAAAGCTATCACCCTGGCATTCTTTCCACTGTTTATTGTTTTAGAAAATCAACTAGAAAATTGTTTTCTTCCCAATTTGGTTCTCAAATATCCAGCATCAGGATTTTCCACTGGCATGCTGGAATGTTCTCATCAGAAATCCCCTTGAAGGCATGCTCCTTGAGGCTGGGAGCTTTGCCCCAGGGCTGCCTGGGAGCGGAGCGTCAGACACTAATACCCGCTCACACCAGCTCTCCCCAGACAACCAGTCTCTCAAGCCATACAAACCCGCCCCACGAGGGTCTTTGGAGGAAGGGTCTGGGCCGCGTGTGTGAGTTTGCTGGGGCCGCCATAACAAAATACCACAGACAGGAGGGCTTGAACAACGAGCGTGTATTTTCTCATGGTTCTGGAGGCTGGAAGTTCGTAACTGATGAGCAGGCAAATTCAATGTCTGGTGAGAGCTCGCTTCCCAGTTTGTAGACGCCTGCCTTCTCTCTGTCCTCACAGGCAGGGCTATCCCCCTGGGCTCCCTCCCCAGTAGTTAATGGCTGTTGGTGGCCGTATAAATGATGTCGGCAACTCATTGAATGAACTTGGTTCTGCGATGTTGTGAAATTAAAAGCATCAGCATTTGGAGGCTCTCCCCAGTCAGTGAACCAGCATTTTACAAATGATGAATGCAGGATGTTTTCAAAACCACACCCGGGTCAGAGACCCATCCAATGTGCAAAAATAAACAAATGGCGTTTTAATGTAACAAAGAACAAGAAGTTAACTGTCGTGTTCTCAGATTCCGCGTCACAACTGTTAAAATACAAGCGTTCGTCAAGTTTTGCGTCATGTCGGGAAATGATCCAAAAAGCCTATTAAAATACTTCTCCCTTTTCTAACGACATACCTGTGAGGCCAAATTTTCTTCAAACAAACTTTTGCAATAGATTGAAAACAGAACGAGATGTGAGAATTCAGTCTTCTCTGCGAGCAGACGGTGAAAAGATCTACAGAAATCCAAGACACTGACTCTCTTTCCACTGACTTTGATTTTTTTGAAATTAAAAATATGTTATTTATTTTAACATGCCAGAAGTTTGTTATTACTTTTAAATGATTCATAAATATCCTGAAACATTTCAGTTTTAATTTCTAAATGTTAGTAGATGTAGCACACACACACACACACACACACACACACACCTCTCCCTCAGGTCCTCAAAAACATTAGGAGGGCAAAGGGGCCCTGGAACCAAAAAGTTTGAGAACTGCTGCTCATGCTATTTTTCGGCTGAGGCAACCGAAGCTCAGAGAGGTTAGACAATTCGGTTGAGGTCACAGAGCTAGAACATTGCCCAAGTGGGGGACCCTGTGATGCCACCCTGACCCTTCAGCTGCTAGAAGACAAACAGCCGCAAGCTTTTCTGGGGACATCCTCAGCTGAAGAAAACTGGATGTGGACTCGGGCTAGATAGAGGAGTCCAAGGAGACAGCCCTTTCCAGGGTCGGACTGCATTCAATGCCTGACCCATGGGGTCAGAGAGGGAGAGACTGCCTGGGGTTGACCTCGGGCTTGTGTGGAGCTTGGATGTGGGTGCGGAAGGAAAGGGGGCTGGGAGCCAGGACCAGGCCACTGTCAGCCCTGAGTGCAGGTGGGAGAATTCAGACCTCAACTTTGCAGGGTGCTAGGCAGCCTTGGTCAAGATTGCAGCTGGCCTGCGCCTGGATTTGGGCGTTCAGGGTCAAGGACAGAGCATCTACGTCAAGTGGAAGAGCAGTTTTGATCTTACAATGTTGGGTCTTTCTACCTCCATTCAAAAAATATGAAAGGAGCATTGTACATGTGATCATGGGTCAGAGCGGGTAGTTGTCACCATGAGAACCTTCCTCGCTTGGGGGTAGGAGAAGCTTGTAGAGCACTCCAGGATGCACAAATCCTCCCAAGGACTTCCCATTCACAGGTACATGCAGCCCTGCTTGCATGCCTCCAGGGACAGTGACCTCACCACCTCACAAAATGGCTTCCTGGTTTTCTGGGGAGATCTATCTATTCTTGTGGGGGCTGAGATCTTCCCTTTGCCAAGAGCCTTTCCCTTTGTTTCTCTTATCACTCTTGCTTTTATTGCATCCCATTTCCCCTCCAGACTGGCCTTCTTATTGACTTTCTCTCCATATCTTTAGCCATTCTACTCTTCCTGTGCCTCCCTTCCTGTGTTCCCCAGTCTTTCTCGCCTCCCTGCCCCACCCCACCCCCACCGCTAAGCCCTGGAGTCTCATTCACTCACCATTTCCTGAGCCCTTCCTGCGTGACCACCAAGGGAACAGATGGGCTCATCAGATCAGTCCTTGCCTTCACGAAGCTCACAGTCCTGTGGGGGCTGTTGTCATAGGGTGCCCCACGGTGTGTGCGGTGTTAGGAGAGAGGTAGAGACACCATTTATAAATGTTTCCAAACCAGAAGACTGGAGAATCGTGTCCCGGAATGAGCACGGAATTGAAACCCAGGTCTCCCTGAGTGTGAACCAGTCTTATCTCTCCCACCCCCAGCCGTGAACACAAATGACTTCACTCCTCTGAGCCTCAGTTTCCTTATCTGGAAAGTGGGTATAGTATTACAGACCTCTCTGGCCTATTGTAAGGATGAAATAAAATGAAGTGTGTGAGTCCCTGGCATGCAGTAGGTGCACAGGGCCAGGAAGTGGGGGTCCCACTGTCCATGCTCAGGGGGCCCTCAGAGCAGCTCATGTGTTCTAGCACCTGGCAGACCGCTGGCAGATCGGATTAGGGACATGTGTTAGCAACTTTCCCGTCAGCAGAGGGCTGCCCAGCAATTGGCCCTGCTAGAAGCAGGGCTTCCCTTAACCGATTTGGACCAGCACAGACCTTGGCCACTCCTCCTGTCACCTGGCCTCCCAGGTGCCCAGGGAAGGGCCACAGCCCCCCCAGGGACGTGGGCAGGGGAACTGAAGTGGACAGAACGTGGACCCGGGCAGCTGATCCTAGGAGCCCATGCTACCATTCCAAGGCCGGAGTTGGTCAGCCTGGTCCTTTATTGGTAGCTTTCCAGGCATGGGGCTCCTCACCGCCTGAGAGGGGATACAGCTGGATTGGAGCCCCACACTGCTGCTTCCTAGTCAGAGTCCTCTGGGTAACTTGTGAGCCTCGGTTTCCTCTTCGGTAAAACGGGGCTAAAATAATGCACATCCCAAAGGGTTGTAGAGAGGCTGGAGTTAGATGCCAAGGGCTGCACGGTGGCAGGGCGGGGAATGTCACTATGGTGATTTCCCACCAGCACCAATGCCAGAGACAGAGGTGACAGGAATCGACCTTTCACATCCACTGGAAAAGATAAACATGGGGCAGGGTGGGTGGACGGCAGTGCTTGGCCTGGAGAGGAACCGGCCCGTCCAAGGCCTCAGTCCACATTGGTTGAGTGAAGAAATAAGAAGTCACCCAGGAGAACCTGGAATCTACCTCCCAGGGTTGCCTGAAAGGGTTGTATGGGCCAAGGTAGCCGAGGTAGCCGGGACCTCCGTGTACATTCCGTAGGCCGTAACTGCAAGGGAGCCTGGGAAATGTAGTCCAGCTGAGTTCCCTGGGAGGAAGAGGAAGTGGGTGTGGTAGAAGCCTGTCAGTCACTGCCACCCGCACCAGGGTTCCTGCACACATTTGTCATTCATTCAGTGATTAGTGAGCACCTACTAAATGCCATGCCTTTGCATGGGACACAAACGTGGACCAGACGCAGTGCTGGTCTCCAGGAGTTCACAGCCCGGACGCACGGAGCGGCTGTTACCTTGCAGTTGGCGGGGATGACTGGTGCCTCCAACACAGCATCGCCATTGCCCCCGGAAATGGTCTCGGGAGCCTCTGTCTCCTCCTCTGTAAAATGGGGAGCATGCCAGCTACCTCAAAGGATGACCCAGGCCAGGCCCAGCACAGCCGGCGCACGGTAAGCCCTCTGCAAAGGGAAGCGGGGGTTTGTGTTGGTGGCTCTGTTCTGGGTGTCCGTGCTCTCCCAGTATTTGGGGGTGGGATCAGGGATGCTGGGCATTCCACCCAGTAGGATGGTGAGAGGACAGTCACGTGGGCAGGGACGGAGGCAATTGCCCTCGAATCCTCACAGGTGGTGGCCCGGCTCCGCTCACATCACGGAAACACCTGCGGCAGGTGTGAGGACTTCCTCAAGGCCCCGGCACGATGGGCCTCCCTGGAAATAAGCACTTTGGGGGAGTCTCTCTCTCTACCCCAGAGGCAGAGCCCGAAGCACTACACTACACTCCGCTCTATGAGAGAAATGCCAGGACGGGAAAACGTGGGATCAGACGGCTGTGACAACATTCCCGCAGTCACAGAGCTGGGTGCAGGAGCAGGCATTTGAGCCCAAGTCAGCCTGCTTAACGACCCATCTTTAGGGACCTGAGCACAAAGCTTGTAGGGAGACCCTATTCAAGCTCAGCGTCCTGTGGAAGCATCCGTTGCCTTCTTCCCATCTGGGGGAGGGGAGAGGGTGGATGGTCAGTGAGAAACTTAGTGTGGGATCTCGACCTCAGGTCTCGCACACAGCAGACCCCAAGCTGGAGAAAGCCCCAGAGCCGAGGAGGAGCACAGACTGAGAGTCAGACTCCACCCCTTGGCAGTGCTCACTGGACAGATCACTGGTCTTCCCTGTACCTCGGTCTGCTCAGCTGTTAAATGGGGATGATGCAGTACCTGGTACGTACCACGTCAGGGTGACTGTTATCATCTGTGCGTCGATGAGGTTGACCCCTAATGGTTTGTCAAGCTGTCTTAAGCTAGACTTGAGAATTTTTGCTTTCTAGGGAAAAAAGTCCAGCCGTCTTATCTCTGGGAAGGGTGTTTGAGTATTGAGAAGACTGAGTCTAGAAATCCAACTGCCTTCATTTTGTAGACAGGGAAACTGAGGCTTGGAGAAGAGAAGGGGCTTCCCAGGAGCTTCCAGCTCGCTCACAGTGCACCCTAAAGCCCACGCCGGTGCCTCAGCCTCCCTTCCTGCTTCCGGAGCCAGCGCCTGGCTCTGGTTTACTGGTGTGATAGACATGCAGAGAGGCGCAGACGAGGCAGATCCCAGGCTGTGACCTGACGAGCTCTTTGCTCTTCCGTGTTCAATGGGTTTTGCTTTTCCTCTCAAATAGGAGCCTCCTCTCTCCTGACGTCTGCTCTGTGCCCCGCACAGCCCCTCTCAGGCTTCGGCGTGAGGGTTGGAGGCTTGTGGCCACATCATCCCTTTGGCGGCAAGGGGCGTCCTAGAGATAGCACCTGTCCACTCAACACGCAGTTAGTGGGCGTGGGGCCCTGAGCTAAGGGGGATTCGGCAGTAGATGGGACAGGCATGGTTTCTGCGTCGTGGTCAGGCAGGGAGACCGGCGCTTCACTAACAATTAGAATCAGCTCCTGGACGGCAGGCGCTGTGACCTTGAGCAAGCTAGGTGACTCCCTTGAGCCTCAGTTTCTCCACCTGTAAACTGGGGCGAATGACACCCATTCCTCAGAGCCGACCGCAGGATGAAATGCAGAAGGCAGTGATGACTGCACCTCACACCTTTGAGGAGGTCTGGAAAGTGGAGCTCCTTCCCGCCCTCCCCTCCCCGGAGGGAAGCACTGCCCCTGGGTCTCTGCAGCTCTTGCATCAGTAAGAAAGAAGGGGATGGTGAAAATAAACAGGAGCGCCTGCCCTGGGCCAGCCGGCCGCGTTCTCCCAGCTGGGTCACCCCATCAATGCTGAGAAGCTGCAAGCCAGGGTTAGGGACGCAGAATGCACCACTGAGCCTGTCCATTCCCCAGGTGATCCATTTTCTGTGTCTGATACAATGGGATCAAAATCAGAAACACATTTCTAAAAAAAAAAAAAGATGAAAGAGGTGTTGTCCTTCCTCCAGAGCATCCGACAGCTGCAGAGTCGCTGCGATTCGCTCACACTGCACGGGGGTAGAGCCCAGACAGTGGTGGGAACACAGTCCTGTGGCCCCCCAGGTCAGGGTGGACCTGCTCTGCCACGTGCCACACGCAGGCTGGGCGACCATGAGGGCCAGGCTTCCTGAGCGTCAGTTTCCTCATCTGTGAACATGGAAAGAATCCCCTGTGCTGAGCAAGGTTGCTGGTGTGCAATTGGAACTGCAGGCAGCTAGGCAGCTGCAGAACGTAAGGTTATCAGAGCAAGGACCTTGTCTGTTTCACGGAGATACCTACAATGCTTGGAACAGTGCTTAGGGCATAGTAGCTGCTCATTAAATAGTTCCTAAATGAATGGTACAGAGTAGGTGCTCGATGAATATTCACGGAATGCACAGTTGAATAAATAAATATAGGGATGTAAGCATGTCTTTCCAGGCTTTCAGCATTTCTGGGAGTTTGCCTTCCTTCCTTCCTTCCTTCCTTCCTTCCTTCCTTCCTTCCTTCCTTCCTTCCTTCCTTCCTTTCTTCCTTCCTTGTCCTGGACTCAGAGAGGTTAAATGACGTACCCAGGATCCAAGACCTAATGAGAGTCTGCCTCTGATGTTTAGACCTGGTTTTGTCTGGCCCCATGGACATTATACTTTCCACTGTGTCTGGAAGTTTCTTAGAAGCCTCTGAAAGTATCAATTAGGAACGCGTTCAATAGTAGCTTGAGCAACAAAGAGGTACTTCTCTCCCAGGAGGAACAGTGGGAGGGGGAGGTTCGGGCCTGGAGCTGCGGCTGACCGTTGTCATCACAGGCTCTTCCCAATTTTCCGGCTCTGGCTTCCTCGGACAGCTGGCCTGTGGTCCTGTGTGTTGCGTTATGTTCACAAATGGTTGCTACAGCTCCAGGCATCACAGCCAAGTTCAAGGCAGGACGTGGCAGGGGGACAGTAGGGGAAGGGGCATTTCCTGGAGTGGTTTCTCCTTTCACTGGCAAAGGAAAAAGGGTACCCAGAGGCAGATATCTCCAAAACTCCCCTTGATGCCTCACTGGCTAGCTTGGTCATGTGGTCGGCCCTCGCCGCAAGGGAGGCTGCGAAAGGGAGTGTCCGGCAAAGGTGGAAGGGCTGGATGGGATGGTTCAGATCAGTTCTTGCCTCCGAACAAAACCAGGGATGGGATAGTGAGGGGAGGGGACTGTTCGGATTGTGCCCACCATTCCTGTGGCAGAAGCTGGGACGTAGTGACATACTCATTTGGCAAGTGAGGAAACTGAATTCAGTACCCTCCTCAGGACAGGCTCCGTCATTGTCCTGACACTTTGAAGCAACGCAGCACCAGGCAGGGTGTCCCCGAGGTTGTCGCCCACTAGAGAGCTGATTCACTGTGTGTGCGTGGACGCAGCGTCCGGTGACCGCACAGGGGCAGAGGTCCCTTTTCAAATTTGCCTTCAATTCTTCCTGCTGTGAAATACATTCTTACAACTTGGAGAAATGATAAATAAACTCAATGAGTGATCCTTGATGGGATCCTGGATTTAAAAGGAGAAAAGGCTCAAAAGGAGGTGGCTGAGGTAACTGAGGGGCCAATTTGAATATGGCTTATAAATTAGATAATAGAATTGAATCAATGTTAAATTTCCCGAGTGTGGTAATCATTACTGTGGTTATATAAGAGAAGGTCCTTGTTCTAGATGGCACAGGCTGAACTATTTAAAAGTCAGGCATCACTGATGTCTATAAAGGGTTCACAAAAAGGTATGTACAAATATATGCATCATAGATATATAACTATATATACATATATGTATATAAATGTACCGTATATACTATAACTATATGCATCAATATACCATATATAAATATAGGTACATAAGTATACCATAGATAGATAGATGATAAACAGATAGCTAGATAGATGTTAGATAAATACATAGATAGATATATAGATAGATACATACATAGATAGATATACACAAGGAAAGAGAGAGAGAAAGCAAATATGGCCAATGTTAACATCTGGTGAATTTGGACTCTAAGTGAAGTGTGGGCATATGGTTTTCATTCATGCAACTTTTTAGTAAGTCTGAAATTTTACAAAATAAAAAAGTTAGGAAAATAATACATTAACAATCGCAATAGAGCAAAAGTTTCCAGAAAATGTTAAATGCGTAATGTGTTAACAAGCGTTGCACCAGCAGACAACATCTCTCCGGTGGTCTCCGAAGCCTCTGATTTGGGGACCACAGAACAGATGTCAGTTCAGAGAGCCTATTTCAGCATCAATTAGTCCTAGGTTGGAATCCCCTCCTTTGTGAAGTGGATGCGCTCCTCATCGTCCTGGGATGACTGTTACCGGCCCCCGGGGCATGTGGTGAGAATTGTGTGAACTAACACCCCGCAGAGCTCTCAGGCAAAGCCTGGCACCAAAGTCAGGTCACAAGGAAGGCTCACTGTGATGCGTACCCCCGTAAGCGCCAGGGCACCTGATACGTCTGCAGAGGACTGGATGTCGCCGGCTCAGACAGGTCAAGTCACCAGGCTCCTTTTACTCTGCTCCTGCCTTTGTATCTCCTATGTTTTTTGGGTGGGATATTTGAAGGCTGTAAAGACACAACCAACACACACACACACACACACACACACACACACACACACACACACACACACCATTATTATCCGGAGACACTTGATTGGCGGAGAGCCCAGGGCTGGGCTTGCAGTGCATTGGGGTGGGGCTAATTCCATTTTCCGGTCTCTGCATCCATCCGAGGGCATGGGCGCCACGCCCCCCTCCCTGTGACTGCAGCCTGTCGGTGTGCAGGTCCCGGCAGCCTGGAGCAGTTCTTCCCCAGCAGTCACTGTAGTAGACAGTGCCTGCCATTCCCACTGCCATGGGCCATGCTAATCCCATTACCAGCAAATGAAGATGTAATCACAGCTCTTTCAAAGGGCCTCCAAGTCTGATCCCTCTTTGGAAAGAGAAAAGAAAGTGCAATTGTCCAAGCCACTGACTTGTGAAGCCCCTGCTGGGGTGAGGGGACACAGTAGTTATTTGGGGCCAGCAGCCTCTCAGCTGGGAAGGACGCGCAGAGGCAGCCTCAGTGCAGGGGATGCCAACCCGAGTGGAGGCGGGCTGCCCTGTGCATGGGGCCCGGGCAACCTCCGCGAGCCCTCCATTATGCTCTGCAGCGCGCGTGCGTCTTCCAGATGTCTGCGCAGGACCTTGTTGATGCCGTCGCTGAGCAGCTGCGTGTACACGTGAAATGTAAACAGTGACCCTGGCGCAGCTGTGGGGGAACCTTGGTGTTAGCGACATGTTGTGTTAGTAGCAGTCAACTTCCCAGAGCACATACTATGTGCCAGACGTTTTTCTGATGCTACTGTCATTCTCATGTTTCAGACGAGAAAACTGAGGCACGGAGAGGTCTGGTGACTTGTTCAAAGTCGCAGGGCTGGAGAGTGTTGACCAATCTTAATGGTCAGCTCAGGCAGGAACCTAAAACCATCATCTGCTTGAACTATTGTTGCTTTTAAACAGACACTGGGGCCTGGCTAGTCAGAAAGAATTGATCTATTTCTGCAAAGGACTAGGGCCGTTCGGCCCCTTGGCTGTGCCCTTCTCGGCTGGCAGGGACTCTGAGGTTCAAGAACGAAAGATTTATCCATGGCCTGCAGTGGAAGATGCAGAGTTGGGGTAACACGTGACCTCAGCCCCCAGACCTGGGCTCTCTCCCTGCCCTATAGGTTGACAGTCACTGCTGACTCAGCAGGGCACTGCGTGTCAGACACTGTCTTGTGTCGATTATGTACAATAATCAGCAGCACCATAGTAGATGTTTAATAGCCAGCTCTCCGGGGCGAGCTGTAGCATCTGCCAATTTCCATGGTGTAAATATTCCCACCTCCCACCAAGGCTACCTCCAGCTTTCAACTGTGAGGTCACTGATAGGAAGCCAGGAAGAGAATAGGTTTGCAAGAGCAGCTCCAACACACCAATTAATAGCTCACAAGAGCCCAGTGCGGGGGGCGGGGGGTATTATTACGCCAGTTTTTAGATTAGGGAACTAAGACACAAAGAGGTTGAGATGGTTCTTCCCGGGATCACCTCTCAAATAACCCTGGCACCGAAATCCTGGTTTCGGGGTCTCAGGGACGGCTTCTAGGAACTCAGGTGAAGACCCCGCCCTCTGGGTACAGGTCTGAGTCTAAACCCCTGTTCTCAGCGCCAAAGTCACCCCCTCCTCGAGGTGGTGAGCTCCAGGCTGGCACGGAGCATTAGCACCAGGGACACAAAGGCCCGGGAGATATTGGAAGAGCTGAACTGAATGCTCTGATTTCAGTTCATGAGCTTGACTGGAACCCAAAGCTCTTGGCTTTGAGGGCTGACATCGTAAGTGATCGTTTTAGTGCGAATTCTGAGGTTAGTCGCACATCTGAGAAAGGAGGAGTGTTCTATTTCTTCCTGGGAGGGAAACAGAGGGGCGAGGGTTCTCAGTCAAGTTGTCAGTGCCCTTTGGCCCCCTCTCCTTTGTTGTCACCCTCTAGGAAAGTATGTGACCCAATACCTTCTATGTGTTGGGGACAGCACAAGACCAAAGGGCACCAAGAATGAGATTTGGGAGCACTTGCCAGTTTTCAAGGTGTTGATTTTTTTAATATATATATATATATTTTAAATTATTTTTTTTTATTTATTCAATTTTTTAGAGAGGAGAGACAGAGAAAGAGACAGAGAGAGAGAGAGAAGAGGGGAGGAGCAGGAAGCATCAGCTCTCATATGTGCCTTGACCAGGCAAGCCAAAGGTTTCAAACCGGCGACCTCGGCATTTGAAGTTGACACTATCTACTGTGCCACCACCGGTCAGGCAAGGTGTTGATTTTTTTGTTTGTTTGTTTTGTTTTGTTTTTTACTTGCATGATGTCGGTGTTTCCTAAGTTCTGGTGGCATTCCATTGGGGGGTGACGTCATGTGGTCATGAGTGTTTAAAAATGTTACTACTTAACGCGTCTATTTTAATATGTGTTCAAAAATATTTCTAGCACATTATATTGGTGAGGAATAGGTTTCAATGCAATTGACCACCACTAACAACAAACCAGAGGGGCTTCAACAACAGAGAAAAGTTTCCTTCTCCTTTGGTGGAAGGTCAAGGGCTGGTACAACAGACACTCCACACAAGCAAGACCCCCCCTTCTCCCATCTTGTTACTCTGCTGTGCAGGACTTCCCTTCTCAAGGTCCCCGCAGGGTCCATGCTGGCTGCTGCAGCTCCAGCCATCATGTCTACATTCCAGACAGCAGGAAGCAGAACAGGAAAAGAGAAGGATCTATTCCTCTCCTTTAAGTCTTGCCTTCTGCTTCCATCCCATCGATCAGGACAAGTTATAAAACTGCACTTGGCGGGAAGAGAGGTCAGGACGGAGAGTTTTTGTGCTAAGCAACCCTTTGGCCAGGCAGATAAATCAGGGGTTTTCTCCACAGGCAAGGAAAAGAGAGTGATTTCTGAGGGAGAAACATTGTTCTTTCTCCCCCACCCCCAGCCCCCATCATACACGCACATACACCCAAACTGTGATTTCATCGTTATTATCAGTTAGGATGAGATTCAAATTTTTTTTAAAAGGTGAAGCAATGGAAAGAAAATGGTTAAGTAAATGAAGTCCAGGTGGCACGTGGGTGTGGCGATCGCGAAGGTGGCGAGAAGTGGCGAGTGGAGGAGCGGCCTTCAGTGAGTCTGTTGTGTCCTTCCGGGACCTGGATGTGGCTATGGGGACGTCGCTGCCCCCTGCCTTCCTCCCACGGAGGGAGCAGGCTCAGAGCGGCTGCTGCCAGCCCAGGCTCCCGCTGCCCTCCTCTCGGTCCCTTTCTTGGGACTTTGGCAGCCAGTGGCCAACAGCTCCCCCAGTGGCACCTGCTTCTCTCTGGGTCGTCCCCCACCACAGAGGCTGCGAAGATGGAGTGCTCACTTCCCCAATGCCCTGGCAGCTCGGGGTGGCCCAGGGACCCAGTTCTGGCCGATGAGATGCAAACAGTAACAGCATGGGGCAAGGCAGGGTCAGGCACGGATGTCTGGGACTATTGTCGATGCTGACAGTGGCTCTGGGGTCCCAGCTGATTTCAGGCCCCCCCCCCACACACACACGGAATGACCCCTGGGCTGCTCCAAAAGCCTGCAAATAAACTCATCTGGTAACACGGACCTTGAATGGAAAGTAAGTGCCCAGTGGAGCGCCTGGCACATCAGAGGCACTTTGTAAGTCTCTGTGTATCATTATAAATACTCCACACCAGGGCACATGTCTGTATTCACTGTCTTGGCAAATTGCTGTGAGTGTGGAGAGGCTCAGGCTGGTGCCTGCACACAGGAGTGTCCGTTACTGTTAATTACCACCATTATTATCATAGCTTTAAAGGGGTCATCATTGTTTATTCACTCAACAAACATCTATCGCACACCCACGTGTGCCAGGCACCGTCTTGGTCTGGTGCAGTCACCAGTGAGAAAGGCAGAGAGTCTCCCCTGCCAGGGACCCGGGTCCCAAGCGATCCATCCCACCCTTAATTAACTAGAAATGTGCTGCCTGCCTGGTGCGGTGACCGGCTAAGGCCAGGGCGCTGAGCTTGCCCTGGGGTTCCCTAAGGAGAAGCTGTCATGCACTGAGACCTCAGGGACTCGGGGACTCAGTCCGGCTCTGAGTAGGGAAGGGACACGCAGGGCTGCTCAGCAAACCGGGCGTGAAGGCCGGCAGGCCAGCTCACGGGCCCTGGCTCCGAGGCCCAGAGTTTGGGACGGGGCCAGGCCGGCTCAGAGCAGCGTGGGCAGGTGCGCTGGACGCTGGGTGGGGCTGCCTGGCTGCCTCCCTGGGCACCCCCTTTGTGTGGCAGCTGTCCCCCATGCCGAGCCCCTGGGGACCCAGTTTCTGTGCATTCTCTTGAAACAGCAGGCTCTGGGGCGGGCTCCGCGAAGGCGTGATCCCCACTTCGCTGCATCCCACCCTGAAAAGAATCCCGGTGCTTCACTGGATGGCACCCACTAAGTGCCCCCGTCCAGGGCTTGTCACTGACTCGGGCTTAATTAATGATTTGGAGACCGTCCTG
Source organism: Saccopteryx leptura (assembly GCF_036850995.1). NCBI lineage: Eukaryota > Metazoa > Chordata > Mammalia > Chiroptera > Emballonuridae > Saccopteryx > Saccopteryx leptura. Next base: position 4,873,001 of record NC_089507.1, on the reverse strand, counting down.
GTTCGCCCGAGGCTCCAAGAGGCGGGGGGGGGGGGGGTCCTGTCCCATTGTCACTAGGTCCTGGGTGGAGATCCCTTTGGAGTGTTGACAACACGGGACGGAATGAAACAATATTTGATGAGAAAATCCAGATTGTCCCCCCCACCCCCCCCATCTTCAATCGCTGTGAGCTCCTTTTCTTCTGTGGTTTATGTCAGGAGATGCCACTCCAGTCAACGTCAACGAGCCGCCTACCTCGCTACACGTGGAAAGAGGTCCCCGTTTCTGCTCCCGTCCCCGCATCCTTTGACCGAGACCCTCGAGGACTGGACTGACCGTGTCCTTGGGAGTTTTGAGAGTCTTCAGTCTATTTTTGTTCCCAGGGAGCTCAGCAAGATTTCTCTGAGCGCTGTCTGCGGTCTCTGAGATAATTGGATGCGAGTTCTGTGACCGTTTCACGGGAATGTGATTAGCATGCCGTGAGAGCTGCTCGGGGAGTTCCGCGGACGCGGAGGGGGCCTTCCCAGCCGGCGGGAGGACTCACCGCCAAGCGCCGGGAGGTTTCCCTGAAGGTTCCCGAGCACTCCTCGCGTCTGTGACCTAGCCGTGACACTTGTGAACGAGCCCGTGGGAGGAGGCACAGCTGACGGCAGCACTCCGGGTGCCCCCCCAAGTGCAGCAGGACCTCCGGGAGGCTCACTGAGTACCCCGGGAAGGTCCTCTGCGGACAGCCCCGCACGCAGTCCGGCGTTCCGTAGGCCTTCTCTCAGGGGGCTGTCCCGGTCGTAAGAGCACCGCGGCACAGTTGTCCGGGAGAATGACCATTGCCTTAGGACCGCGTCCACATCTGTCGTATCTTCCCCCCGCCCCCCACTTCTGTTCATTTGTAAAATTTCTTTCTGCTAAAAAAAAAAAAAGAGAGAGAGAGAGAGACTGTTGGCAACATCCTCCCTCCCTTTCGACGCCTGCCGAGGGTCTGAACACCGCACATGGATGACGACTGTGGAGAGAGGACACAGGAAGGGGAAGGCTTGAGGCCGCTTAGAAGAGGAAAGAATCATCATGCCTCCTCCTGCTCTCTGAGAATCCTGGGAAGAATGTTGGTTGCTCGACATGTTCTGTGCATGGCCCCGTGTCAAGGCCAAGGACCTGGTGCAGGGCCAGGAGCCCCTGGGTCTAGCTCCAGCTCTGCCATTAAATCATCGCGTAACCTTGGTCTAGACCAGGGGTCCCCAAACTTTTTACACAGGGGGCCAGTTCACTGTCCCTCAGACCGTTGGAGGGCCGGACTATAAAAAAAACTATGAACAAATCCCTAGGCACACTGCACATATCTTATTTTAAAGTAAAAAAACAAAACGGGAACAAATACAATATTTAAAATAAAGAACAAGTAAATTTAAATCAACAAACTGACCAGTATTTCAATGGGAACTATGCTCCTCTCACTGACCACCAATGAAAGAGGTGCCCCTTCCGGAAGTGCAGCGGGGGCCAGATAAATGGCATCAGGGGGCCATATGTGGCCCGCGGGCTGTAGTTTAGGGACCCCTGGTCTAGACTCTGGTCTCATTTTCCCCTTCTGTAAAGAAAGAAGGTTTAGACCAGGGGACCTCTCGGGGCTCTGATAGTCCATAGTTCTGCAGCATGATGGCGGCGATGGTGATGGTGGCGAGGCTGATGACCGTGATGATGCTGATGCTGACGATGGTGGCGATGGGGATGATGGTGGGGATGATGGTGGGGGTGCTGCTGCTGTTGCCAGGGGTGACAGTAAGAAGTGATGATGGTGGCGATGGGGTGATGGAAATGATGATGGGGATGCTGTTGCTGGGGGTGACAGTAGGAAGTGATGATGGTGGTGATGAAGGTGATGATGGTGACGATGGTGGTGATGGTGATGATGGAGATGATGGTGGGGATGCTGCTGCTGTTGCCAGGGGTGACAGTAGGAAGTGATGATGGTGATGATGAAGGTGATGATGATAGTGACGATGGTGATGATGATGGTGACGATGGTGGTAATGGTAATGATGGAGATGACGGTGGGGATGCTGCTGCTGTTGCTGGGGATTGCGGTAGGAAGTTATGATGGTGATGATAATGGTGACAATGGTGGTGCTGGTGACAATGAGGTTGACGGTGGGGATGATGCCACTGTTGCCGGGGATGATGGTGGAAAGTGATGATGGTGGTGATGATGGTGACGATGGTGATGATGATGGTGACGATGGTGGCAATGGTGATGATGGAGATGATGGTGGGATGCTGCTGTTGTTGCCGGGGGTGATGGTAAGAAGTGATGATGGTGACGATAATGGTGACAATAGTAGTGATGGTGATGATAATGGTGACAGTGGTGATGGTGATGATGAGGTTGATGGTGGGGATGAAGCCACTGTTGTCGGGGGTGATGGTGGAAAGTGATGATGGTGATGATGGTGGTGACGGTGGGGATGATGATGGTGACGGTGGCAGTGATGGTGATGATGAGGTTGACGGTGGGGATGCTGCTGTTGTTGCCGGGGGTGACGGTAGGAAGTGATGATGGTGGTGATGATGGTGATGATGATGGTGACAATGGCGGCGATGGTGATGACAATGGCAGTGATGATGACGGGGTGGTGACAGCAGTGATTCTCACCCTCGAGCACTTACTCCTCCTGTTGTGCTCTGGCATTGTTGTGGTAAGCAGCTTGCATTCTCTTTTTTAAAATCAATTCTGTGAGATAAGAACTGTATTGATGAACAAGAAAAATGAAGTCCAGAGATGTGCTCAAGATCCCATGGCTGGTCCCCCCGGAGTCAGCTTCCGACCCGTAACCGCACCACTTCCCAGTTCTCTGCTGGGGGCCGCCACCCCTTATCTCTTCCACCATTTGCTGCCCCGTCTGCAGCCTCCAGAGGGGGTTCTCTGGCGTATCACACACAAAGGAGGCAAGTGGGACCCAGCAGGCAAGGGTCTCCCAGGCTCCCTGGCGTGGTCAGCGTTATGAACCCTTCCTCCATCCCACCTCACTCCCTCATCCCTGTTCCATCCTTTTGATGTGACTGGCCCCTTTTAATTATCCCTGCTCCAGGCTCCCAAATACCCACAACTCCCGCCCAGGGGTCCACCCTGCACACACTGCCGGGAGATTGTCTGCACACCCTGTGTCCTCATCACAGCATTCCTATGCTTGGAAATCTCAGGGACACCCCTTTCGACTAAGAGAGGAGGCTGGATTCGGGAAAGCCACTTGGTCCACCCTCCCAGAGCCAGCCCCCAACGCTGAGTGCTCATCGCCCACCCAGTCCCGCCTCCCCCTCCTCAGCACCCCGGACTAAACGCCAGCTCTGTGCCTTTGCTCATAAGCCCCTTCCTCCTCCTTCTCCTCCTCCTTCCCACTTCCTCCAACAACAAGACTTCCCGGACTCCTCCGGTCTGCATTCCCAAACAGTTCCACGCTGTCCGTCGCAAAGTAGCATGTTCTGATATGGTTCGGTCTGCTCTTCTCTTCCCGAAGGGCTAAGTCACTGAAGGCCAAGGACCACGTCATGTCGGGGCCACCCAGACCTGGCCCTGCAGCCGACCAGCTAGGTAACCTTGGGAAAGTGAACTTTTCCTTTCCCAGAGAGTGTCCTCATCTATTTTTTAAAAAAGTGGAATGGAAATAATAAATTCTAGTTGTCACAGGTATGGTGACAAGTGAAATGGCATAAAATAAAAAGATCTTCCAGGTAACCTTAAAGAGTGTTAAAGATGGTGGGGACATCAACCGTCCGACCACGCTGCCCGGCACAGCGAAGCTGTTTCGAGTGTGTCCCCAGCCCCTCCACCTGTGCCGGGCACAGGGTGTTCTAACAGTCAGTGTGCCCCCCCAGCCCCTCCACCTGTGCCGGGCACAGGGTGTTCTAACAGTCAGTGTGCCCCCCCAGCCCCTCCGCCTGTGCCGGGCACAGGGTGTTCTAACAGTCAGTGTGTCCCCAGCCCCTCCACCTGTGCCGGGCACAGGGTGTTCTAACAGTCAGTGTGTCCCCAGCCCCTCCACCTGTGCCGGGCACAGGGTGTTCTAACAGTCAGTGTGCCCCCAGCCCCTCCACCTGTGCCGGGCACAGGGTGTTCTAACAGTCAGTGTGTCCCCAGCCCCTCCACCTGTGCCGGGCACAGGGTGTTCTAACAGTCAGTGTGTCCCCAGCCCCTCCACCTGTGCCGGGCACAGGGTGTTCTAACAGTCAGTGTGTCCCCAGCTCCTCCACCTGTGCCGGGCTCAGGGTGTTCTAACAGTCAGTGTGTCCCCAGCCCCTCCACCTGTGCCGGGCACAGGGTGTTCTAACAGTCAGTGTGCCCCCCAGCCCCTCCGCCTGTGCCGGGCACAGGGTGTTCTAACAGTCAGTGTGCCCCCAGCCCCTCCGCCTGTGCCGGGCACAGGGTGTTCTAACAGTCAGTGTGTCCCCAGCCCCTCCACCTGTGCCGGGCACAGGGTGTTCTAACAGTCAGTGTGTCCCCAGCCCCTCCACCTGTGCCGGGCACAGGGTGTTCTAACAGTCAGTGTGTCCCCAGCCCCTCCACCTGTGCCGGGCACAGGGTGTTCTAACAGTCAGTGTGTCCCCAGCTCCTCCACCTGTGCCAGGCTCAGGGTGTTCTAACAGTCAGTGTGTCCCCAGCCCCTCCACCTGTGCCGGGCACAGGGTGTTCTAACAGTCAGTGTGCCCCCCCAGCCCCTCCACCTGTGCCGGGCACAGGGTGTTCTAACAGTCAGTGTGCCCCCCCAGCCCCTCCACCTGTGCCGGGCACAGGGTGTTCTAACAGTCAGTGTGCCCCCCAGCCCCTCCGCCTGTGCCGGGCACAGGGTGTTCTAACAGTCAGTGTGCCCCCCAGCCCCTCCGCCTGTGCTGGACACAGGGTGTTCTAACAGTCAGTGTCCCCCCAGCCCCTCCGCCTGTGCCGGGCACAGGGTGTTCTAACAGTCAGTGTGCCCCCAGCCCCTCCACCTGTGCCGGGCACAGGGTGTTCTAACAGTCAGTGTGTCCCCAGCCCCTCCACCTGTGCCGGGAACAGGGTGTTCTAACAGTCAGTGTGCCCCCACCCCCTCCACCTGTGCCGGGCACAGGGTGTTCTAACAGTCAGTGTGTCCCCAGCCCCTCCACCTGTGCCGGGCACAGGGTGTTCTAACAGTCAGTGTGTCCCCAGCCCCTCCACCTGTGCCGGGAACAGGGTGTTCTAACAGTCAGTGTGCCCCCCCAGCCCCTCCACCTGTGCTGGGCCCAGGGTGTTCTAACAGTCAGTGCCCCCCCCCAGCCCCTCCACCTGTGCCGGGCACAGGGTGTTCTAACAGTCAGTGTGTCCCCAGCCCCTCCACCTGTGCCGGGCACAAGGTGTTCTAACAGTCAGTGCCCCCCCAGCCCCTCCACCTGTGCCGGGCACAGGGTGTTCTAACAGTCAGTGTGTCCCCAGCTCCTCCACCTGTGCCGGGCACAGGGTGTTCTAACAGTCAGTGTGTCCCCAGCCCCTCCACCTGTGCCGGGCACAGGGTGTTCTAACAGTCAGTGTGTCCCCAGCCCCTCCACCTGTGCCGGGAACAGGGTGTTCTAACAGTCAGTGTGTCCCCAGCCCCTCCACCTGTGCCGGGCTCAGGGTGTTCTAACAGTCAGTGCGCCCCCAGCCCCTCCACCTGTGCCGGGCCCAGGGTGTTCTAACAGTCAGTGCGCCCCCAGCCCCTCCACCTGTGCCGGGCACAGGGTGTTCTAACAGTCAGTGTGCCCCCAGCCCCTCCACCTGTGCCGGGCACAGGGTGTTCTAACAGTCAGTGTGCCCCCAGCCCCTCCACCTGTGCCAGGCACAGGGTGTTCTAACAGTCAGTGTGTCCCCCCCCAGCCCCTCCACCTGTGCCGGGCACAGGGTGTTCTAACAGTCAGTGTGTCCCCCCCCAGCTCCTCCACCTGTGCCGGGCACAGGGTGTTCTAACAGTCAGTGTGTCCCCAGCCCCTCCACCTGTGCCGGGCACAGGGTGTTCTAACAGTCAGTGTGTCCCCAGCCCCTCCACCTGTGCCGGGAACAGGGTGTTCTAACAGTCAGTGCGCCCCCAGCCCCTCCACCTGTGCCGGGCTCAGGGTGTTCTAACAGTCAGTGCCCCCCCAGCCCCTCCACCTGTGCCGGGCTCAGGGTGTTCTAACAGTCAGTGTGCCCCCAGCCCCTCCACCTGTGCCGGGCTCAGGGTGTTCTAACAGTCAGTGTGCCCCCCCAGCCCCTCCGCCTGTGCCGGGCACAGGGTGTTCTAACAGTCAGTGTGCCCCCCCAGCCCCTCCACCTGTGCCGGGCCCAGGGTGTTCTAACAGTCAGTGTGCCCCCCCAGCCCCTCCACCTGTGCCGGGCCCAGGGTGTTCTAATAGTCAGTGTGCCCCCCCCAGCCCCTCCACCTGTGCCGGGCACAGGGTGTTCTAACAGTCAGTGTGCCCCCAGCCCCTCCACCTGTGCCGGGCACAGGGTGTTCTAACAGTCAGTGTGTCCCCAGCCCCTCCGCCTGTGCCGGGCACAGGGTGTTCTAATAGTCAGTGTTTGGAGCCTTCTGTGCTCCCGGCATTGTGCCAAAGGCTCGGCATCGTGAGCACTTATAATCCTGCTCCTCCCCTTTAATGATCCTAATCCCTCTCAGTAAGGCGCTCCCATTGTCCCTGTGTTTCAGCGGAGATACTGAGCATTCACAGCTGCATTGGTCCCTCTGACTCGCACGCACCTGGCTCTTCTGCCCCTTTGCAGCCTACTCTGGTGGCCAGGTGTTCCTTGACTGAGCAGACCCCCTAGTTCCCCTGACCTAGAGCTCCTCCATGAACCTACGTGGACAACATCCTTGCCCTCAGGGACATCCTGCTGTCCTGACTCCCACAAAAAGTAGTTCCTAATCCACAATGGGAAAGAAGGCTGACTTCCATGTCAAGCTTGAACCCCCCTTATTAAAGAGGGGGAGCCTTAAAATTTCCATATAACTTTATAGGGAGAGGGTAAGTCTGTACCCCTCCTATAAATAGAGCTTAAAATACATGAAGTAAAAACTGATAGACTTGAAAGGAGAAATATACAAATGTACAATTAGTCACAGATTTGAATACTCTCAATAATTTCTGGAACAAGTTGGACAAAAATCAATGAGAACATAGACTTAACAACCCTGTCACCTAAGAGGACCCAATTGATATGTCTAGACTACTCTATCATTTTTTCAAATATACCTGAACTACTTATTAAAATTGATTATATTCTGGGTCATAAAACAAGCCTCAATAATTTTAAAGGGATTCATGTTATATAAAGTATGTTTTCTGATTACAGTGAAATTAAAGTACAAATCAGAAGATATTTAGAAAGTAAATATTGGTCTTTTAAACAACCAATGGTCAAAGAAGCTATCAAAATAAAAAAATAGTAAGTATTTTGATATAATTGAAAAAGTAAAGCACAAGGTATCAAAATTTGTGAGATGCAGCCAAAGCAGTATTCAGAGGAAAATTTATAGCAATAAAATGCTCATTTTAGAAAAAGAAGAAGGGTCTCAAAATGGTCTCAGCTTCTACTGAGGCTTTGCCATGCCATTCAGATGTGTCCTACACATGCTTCATTCATTGGTTAGAATTGATTAGCCAGGGCAGTTGTTGGTGGTCTATTTATTACATTAGTTCTCAAAGATATACAACATAAGCCGTGCACTATAAAAACTCAAGAGTGGAGAAGATAGGTAAACCCAGGGGTTCATAAAGCAGCTTTATGAGGCCACTTAACAAAGCTTCTTCCTCTCCATGATATCCCAATTACTCTCCAATTCCCTGGCTTCCCTTTTCAGTCCTGTGGCCAGAAAGCTGGGACTTAGTTCATCTCTTCCTCACACCCTGCTCAGTGGCACCCACGTCTAGGACCAGTGTCAGAAGGGCAGAGAGAGAAGAAAGTGATGAGGCTGACCACATTCCGGACCACAGCTCCCGCAACAGGGAGAAAGGATCCCACCTCCTCCCTGTGGGCTCCTGCAGGTTCTCCTTGCTGGCGCTTCTTGGGGTTTGGGGAGAGGGTGTGAGAGAATAGAAGAACCCAGAGAATTTTTATTCTTGCCCTGAGGGTTACGCGTTCTATTTCTTACTCGCCCGAGCTGGAGGTGGAGGACTTGGTCTAGAGTTCTCTGTGCCACGGTGCTCACTTTGGGGTTTCCAGATGTATTTTATACACGGTAAGCTCATTTTTTTTTTCAGTGGTACTTCAAATTCTGGCATTCTTCCTTCCTCCTCTGCTGCTATTTTCAGTCGGAGAGGCAGAAGCTGACTCCGCCAGGCCTGGAAGCAAGCCCAACAATTGATTTTGGCCCAAGTGCCAAGGCAAATTCAACGAGGAAAGGATAATCTTTCAACAAATGGGGCTGTAAAAGCGGGACAGCCATGTGCAAGAGAACGAACCCTGACGTTTACCTCGGAGCACATGCTAAAGCTGGGCTGAGGTCGACTATAAGTCTAAATGTAAGAGCTAAAACTATAAAACTTCAAGGGGAAAGCATAGGAGAAAATCGCAGGGATCAAGGATTTGGCAAAGGTTTCTTTAAATAGGACACAGAAGCCACAAACCATAAAAGAAAAACATCAAATTGTATTTCGTCAAATAAAGAAGTTTTTTGCTTTTCAAAAGACATTCACACAAATGAAAAGGCAAGCCACAAACTGGGCAGAGTTTCTTGTAAAAACATTTATCCATAAAAGGACTTGAATCTAGAATACATAAAGAATTCTTACAACTCACTAATGAGAGCTCACACTAATTTGAAGAGTCACTTCATCAAACATACGCAGATGGCAAATACTCACCTGCAAAGATACCCAGTGTCATTAATCGTTCAGGGAGTGCACATTAAAACCCCAAGGAGATCCTGCTAAGCACCCATGCCAATGGCTGAATTTAAAGAGACAGGCCATGCCAAGTGTAGGAGAGAGGGCGGAGCCTCCAAGTCTCACACAGTGCTGGGAGGAACTTGAAAGGGTTCAACCACTTTGGAAAGCAGTTTGTCAGTTTCTCAAAAAGTTACCCTTAACACCATTACATGACCCTCCCATGTGATTACTAGTATGTAGCCAAGAGAGATAAAAGCATGTATCCAGACAGAACTATACAGAACAGTGTTAAAATAGCAGCTTTATTGGTAATAGCCCCGATGATTGTAGTCACAGCCCACATGTCCATTAGCAGATGGACGCATAAACAAATGTGGTATAGCTGTGCAGTGGAATACGACTCAGCAAGGAAAAGGAATGAGCTTTTGATCCATGCAGCAACACGGGTGAAGCTCGGAGGCATTTTGCTGAGTCAAAGAAGTCAGACAAAAAGGCTGCGTCCTGTATGGATCCATCTACATAAAATTCTAGAGAATCTGTAGACCAGACAGCCCCGCGGTTGCCTGGGGAACAGAGCAGGCAGGAACAGGAAGGGGTTCCAGAAAGGCATCAGGAAACAGTGAGTCGTGGGTTTTACGTTAGTAAGCTTCGTTATGATGTTAGATTCATGGTCAGATGCTATGTTAATATTTTATGAAAGTCTATGTGTAAAATATATATGCAATTTATTGCATGTCAATTCTACACCAGTAAAGCTATTTGAAAAAAGAAAAATAGGTTGTCAGGCAGAGAAACTGAACCAATGGATAAAAAAAGGTCTTAACAACATGAGTTATGAATTCCAAACATAACATTCTTTCCAGTAAGACAAAAATTGCTGAAAAGTAAAATGGGTTCCTAAGGTGAGAACCGATGAGATTCGTTGTCTAAGTGCTCTTCCTGCGCCAAGCCTTCACCTGAGAAGTCTACACAAGCCAGTCAGTACCTCCCCTGAGCAACCCCTAGGTAGGGACCCGACGGTCCCCGTTTTACAGATGACGAAACAGAGTCACGCAGCTCGAAAGTGCTCAAGCCCAGACTGTGAATCCAAAGGAGCATGGCTCAAGGAGCCTGGGCTCCTCACCTTGACCCTCTTCTGCCTCCGTGTCCTGTCCCTCGTTGCTCCTGCTCCGTATTCCAGGAACGCAAAGCAACCGCAGTTCTCATTACAACCATATCGCTGACGGGCTCTCTGAGGGAGACTCCATGGTTCTCGCCACGTGACCCCAACCCTGAGCTGCTGTGTGCGTTTCCTGCCTTCTCTTTACTTGTCCGCCTACTCTACCACTGCACCCCCCTTCAGAACCCTTCAGGACAACTTACCATTCCAGAACCTTCCAGGCCACGTCACACCTCTGTGCCTACGCTCTTGGGAACCTCCTGTCTGATACGTGCTCCCTGTTTGCCAGGTGAGCCAGCACTTCCTGTCGGGATTTGCTCACCTGTGAAGTCTTTCTGACCCAAGTACCACCCCCACCCCGGCAGAATTGGTGCTCCCGCCCCCGCCCCCTCCCCCCGCCCCCACCTGTGCCTTACAAGGGAGATTCTGGGCACAGCTGCAGTGTGCAAGCAGGGCGGCCTGACTGGCCGGCAGAGAGCCGGGATTCTGGGAAAGGCATCGAGAAGTCAAAGCCGTCGTAAATCATGTGGGACAGGCGGCGGCTGCTTGAGGTTTATCTTGTAAATGAAACTTAAAACGGTGAAAAATGGCTTATCTTCTATTTTAACAATATCCTCTGTTGAAACTACGGTCTGACTTCTGGGACCAGTCAAGACAGATGAGAGCTGATCCTTCGGGAAATCTGACAGAGCCGAGGACAGTGGGACCCGCCACAGCAATGGCATCATTGTTTGACCCAACGTTTTCTGAGAAGTTCATCAGTGCTCCAGGGGTGTCCTCCAAGGTTTAGCTGTCTCACCACACTCCTTGAAACTGTCCACACTGTCACCATTACGACGGGTTTGCTCATCACATGTTCTCAGACCTAATTCCACTCGGTCCTCATTTGTCCCCAGTCCTTCTTGTGGCAGAAGACATTCTTGAAAAACACTGTGGTAGGCAGAAGAACGATCCCCATGATGTCGCTGGAACCTGTGACTGTGTCACTCTCCACGCAAAGGGGACGTGGCAGATGTGATTAAGGCTAACAATCGTCAGAGAGAGAGAGAGAGAGAGAGAAGGTACCCTGGATTATCCTGGGTGGGCCCGGAGTCATGACGAGAGTCCTTGTACAAGCAGGCAGGAGGGTCCTGTGGGACAGAAGACATAAGGAGTGATTAGAGGTCAGAGGGAGGAGAAGTCGCTACGCTGCAGGCAGGGAGGATGGAGGGAAGGGCCACCGGCCAAGGGACGCCGCAGCCTCTAGAACCTGCAAAAGGCCAGGAAGCGAATTCCCCCGAGAGCTTCCAGAGGGAGCCAGCCTGGGTTCGGGCCCAGTGAGACTCATTGCAGATTTCTGGTCTCCAGAGCTGTAAGGAAATAAATTTGTGTTGATTTAAGTCACTAGTGTGTCATAATTTGCTATGACAGCAGACACAGGAAAGCAAGAAACAACAACATTTTCATGTGTTTATCCACGTCTAGGCAATTGGGCCTCTGAAAACTTCATGCAACAGACCGAGTTGTCTCCCACCGAAATCCATGGGTTGACTCTCTAACTCCCAAAGGGACTGTATTTGGACACAGAGCTTCTAGGAGGTGATTTAAGGTACATTGAGCTCATAAGGGTGGGCCCTAATCTGGTTGGTTAGGCAGCCTTATTGGAAATTTCCTCCCTCTCTCTCTCCCTCTCTCTCTCTCTCTCTCTCTCTGTCACACACACACACACACACACACACACACACACACATGTGTGCGGGCTCTCTGCCCTGTGATGACACTGCAAGCGGGCTGCCATCTGCAAGCCAGGAGGAGGGTCCTCAGCAGAGCCCAAGCATCCCGACCCTTTGATCTCGTACTTCAGCCTCCAGAATTGTGAGGAAATAAATGTCCGTTGTCTAAAGTCACCAGTTTATGGTATTGCGTTACGTCCGGCTGAGCCAACTGAGACAGCTGGCCATTTCCTTTGCCATCGCATACACTGCCCATGTCCTGCCCCTGTCCCTTCTGTCACCCCACCCAGGTTTCATCCCCTCGCCGACAGCAGCCTCACCCAAAGTTACGGCCCCTCCATTGGGGTAGTCCGCACTGACTGGCCCGTCCAGGCCAGGCCTCCCCCGCCTGGCATGGACGGGGGAGGCCTGGCCTGGACCCTGGACACTTCTGAAGGTCATCCCCACTGGATGGCCGAGGCCTCTGTTGAAACCGCAGCCACACTGCAGCTTCTCCTCTGCCCGGGGCTGCTCCCCCTCACTCCCCCGAAAGGTGGTGTCGCCTTGATCTCGCCTCAGTCAATTCCCTCCACGCACATCCGGGTCTCACAGGTCGTGTCCCGGGAGCCCCACCAGCACAGCGGACATTTAGACTGTGCCGCTTGCTGCCGGGAAAGCGGACGGACTCAGGAGATGGTCTGACTCACACGGAGAGAGATGCGGGTTGTGGCTTTCACCGGGCGAGTGCTGGAGGTGCGCGGGGCGGCTGCTCACTGGGGATGGCTGTCAGTGGTCATTGCATTCGAGTCTCTCCCTGCAGCGAGGACGTTGGCTTCCCTGCGCCGCTCCGCACCTCCCAGGACTGGGATGACAAGCCCGGGTGTAGGGGAGCCGCCTTAAACGTGTGCCCCCGAGTCTGCACACCCCCTCCAGCCCCGCCAGCCTGGGCCTGCTCCGTCCCGCTCACTGCCGACCGTCAGTGCCACCCCGAGCCCAGGAGTGGCCCCGGGGAGCCTGGCCCAGGTGTGTGACCCCCAAATCACAACATGAAAAGAAAAGTTTGCTTTAAGCCACCATGTTTGGGGCCATCTGTTCCCAGCAGTAGCCGACGGGCACCCTGATGATCCCCTCTATGTGGCAGTCCCTCCCAGTGCCACTGCAGAAGTTGGGGGGAGTTCCGAAGGGCAAGAGAAAAGTCTGAGACCCTGCTCCGTGCCGGGCTGCCTGCCAGGTGCTCTCACCCCGGTTATCCGCAGGAGACTGGCATGGGCGGGGGCGGGTGGGGACACCTCTTCCCATTCTACAGAGAGGCACCCGGAGCGAGGCTGGCAAGGGGGGAGGCGCCCTGCTCACAGCCGCACGCTCATGAGGGACGCCCCGGGACGGTGCGTGTGTCTGCATGTACGCACACACCGAGTCATCCGTCCACTCAGCGTGTGGTTCTCGGTGTCTGGTGTAGCCAGGCTCCATGGGAGGTGGGGGGGAAGCCCGGGTGAACAAAAAGGGGGAGTCCGTATCAGGGATTGGGAGCGGCTGGGGAGGGGTGGGGTACAGATTTCAACAGGGTGGTCAGAGTGGGCATCTCTGACATGGGGGCTCTGAGCCAGGATGGAAGGGGTGAGAGGCTGAGCCGGGCAGTCAGTCTGGGGCCCTCCCTCTGCAGCCGGCAGGGGCCAGCTGCCCCTGGAGCTCCCTGAGCCGGGCAGTCAGTCTGGGGCCTCCCTCTGCAGCCGGCAGGGGTCAGCTGCCCCTGGAGCTCCCTGACGTTACTTGAGAAACTCACGCCTCCTCCCCGAGCTGTGCTGGGCGCCCACCCGGGTCCCGAGTCTGGGGCAGGGCCGGGCAGGCTGCGTGGCACCAGATAATAATGCCTCCTTGTCGCCCACACGGACACACCGGCTTCGAACGCCATCCGGTGGCTCCGCGTTAATTGCTCCCAAGCACCAAGGGCCATATAATTTGGATCAAAAGACCCTGCTCAGTGAAGTCTAATTGAGGCGCTCCGTGCTGCCCCCGGGGCGAGCTGAGCGGGAGCCCAGCCTCCCGAGAGGGCCCTGGTGGTCAAGTCCGGGCTTCACACTGGTGGGCGTGTGTTGCTTCAGCCTCGCTGGGCCTCAGCGTCTTTGCCTAGAAAATGGGAGTGAAAAACACGCCTCTGTCGACCCGACGGCGCTGCAGGTGAGGATCAAGTCAAGAAGTCAGGGTGAGAATAATTCCATAAGTGTGTTCGGATCCTAAGGTCTCGCCACACTGAACAACTCCCTGTTCTGTGAACTCACCCGGCATATTTATCCATCCTCCCCTCCATCCCTCCATCCATCCATCCATCCATCCATCCACCGAGCATTTCCGATGTGCTCATTTTGTGAGGTTCTGGCGTGGCAGATGTCACTGGGACAGGGTCACTGGCCTCTAAGAGCTGCCTGTCTGGAGAGGAGACAAGCAAGGACACAGGGAAGGATAAGCAGAGAGCTACAACGCTGCAGGGGAGGGGAGTTTAGGGTTGGGCTTTGAAGCTTAAATAGGAGCCTGCCCCTTGAAGAAGTGTGAAAGGACACTCCACTCCAGCAGAGGGCGCTACACTACGGAGGGGGAGAGACGCAGCAAGCTGCGGTGTGTCAGGAAGGGTAGGCACCTGGGGGGTGGCCCAGCGGGCACGGAGGGGTGCATGGGTGACGAGGGCCAGGAAGGCAGCGTCTGGAATAAAGGGGTCTCTGCAGGCTGGCACAAGATTCCAGGCTCTGTCCTTTGGTGACTGGGCACCATGGAAGGGTTTTCAGCAGGGGAGATACATAATGAGCTTTACTGGGGGGAAAGGGTCCTCCGTAACAGTGTGGAGGGGGGAATGGTGGGAGGTGGGGCAGACCAGTCTGTGGGAGGCAGTGGCAACTGTTTAGACAGAATATCATCCATCCATTCTACAGATGCTCATTGGACACCTACCATAAGCCCCGCACTGGGTAGGCGCTGGGGGCATACAAGACAGCACTTACGTTCTGGGGGGAGAGTTCTACAAACATAAGTCTTTAAGGAAGTGTGGGGTGCAAACAAAAGCCACAGAAAAAGAACCATGCAGGGGTGAAAGGGGTCAAGTGTTCGGTTGGCCCCCAGCATCCCTGCTCACCTCCTGCTTTCTCCATACAGGGTCTGGAAGGCTAAAAACTACATTTCCCAGACTTCCTTGTGGCTAGAGCTCTGAGCCCAGTTATGTTCTACTATATAAAATATATATCATATATATATCGCTGTTGGAGCCGAAGACAGCAGAAGTGAGAAGGGGCCTTCTTTCGACTGCATTTGGCTACATTTTGGCAGCCAGGGTGTGTTTCTGCAGCAAGCAGTGTTACAGTGAGTCTGGACAGGGACAAAGGGCAGAGATAGTGGCCTTCCTCTGTGTCCCAGTGTCTGACTCTGTGCACCAAACGTGGAGAACTGAACTGTTGATACTTGGGCATCTCCATCTAGATGGTGAGCTATGGGTCTGCCAGGATTGTCTCTGAGTTATCCGAGTCCGTGTGGACCAGCATGCAGGGTCCCATCTCTCTGCTCTGGCAGAGACAGTGTCGGGAGCCGTGTGACCCAGGCCAGCGTGACAGGCCTGTTACCCCAGAGCTGAGGGCACTGCAGGAAAGCAGAGAAGGGAGGAATGGCTGGGGCAGGCCAGGTGAGGGTCCAGTGGCTGCTGCTGAAATCCATGCCGCCTTGTCCTGTGCGTGGCAGGCCCAGGGGTCTGAGTGGCTGGGGAGGGGCCAGCACAGGCTCGGGCACACAGTGAGTGTTTGCTGGTCGTCAGTTGCAAGCTCATCTCCTTGCGAGCCAGATAGCTGTGTTTCAACTCCCAGCCCCTCACTTTCCAGGTTCGGGGCCTTGTACGAGCTTCTTCCACGCCCGTGCCTCAGTTTTCTCATGTTTGAAATAGCGTTTGTCACAGATCTGGTTGCCTGAGTAACAGACTCTCTCGTGTGCAGGAGACGTTAGTGGGGAGAGAGGCAGGGGTTAGGGAAGCAGGACCCAGCAGCCTGGCAGCTGCAACGGGGGCTCAGGAGGGTGGCCCCTCGGACGGAGGCCTGGAAGGGGTCTCAGGAGAGAGTCTCCACCACCGACACTCCCGTAGCTGGGACATGAGTGTCCCTACCCGCCAACCACCGCAGGGCTGCTGGGAGAATCAGCCATGGCTACTTCTCTGTGCTGATGACTCCAGCAGCCACACCTCTTCTGCTGTGAAAAGTTATGATATCGGTAAGGGGGCTGCATTTGGGGGAGGCTGCCCAAGCCCAGGCTGACCCGCCTAACAGGTGAGGGCGGGAGGAAGGCAGCAGCTTGGGGTGAACATAGCCTTGTCGCCAGATCCTGGAAAGAGCCTCTGCTCTCAGCAGACAGACCTGGGGGCAACCCAAGGAGAGAGTGGAGCGGGAGGCGGGGGCGGGGCGGGGGCTGCCTCAGCTCCGCCTGTGTTCCCCAAACCAACGAGCCGCGCACCATGCGGTTCCCTGCTTAAACCTGGTCTCCTTGTGGATCATAAACGGCGGCTTAGCATTTTTTGGCAGCCAGCGATTTCCAGAATTTCACGCAGGTTGAAAATAAAAATGCCAAGCTTTACGCTAATCCTCTCTGTTCCCACAGAACTTCGCAGGTTGCAAAGCGTCTGACCAAGGGTCCCCACAACAGTCTTCGGAGGCCGGTTGGTTTATTCCTCATGATAGACGGGGAAACTGAGGCGCGGAGGGTGCGCGGCACGGTGGCCAGGATGGACCCGGCTCTGTGGGGCTCTGCAAGTTGTCCGGGTTACCGAACGAGGCCTTGCTCAGAGAACGAGCTCCCTGAGGTGTCCTTGTGGACGTATTAGGTGATATTGGGAAAACATTCAACCTCCAGTCGGCAAAAAGCCAAGGTTCACCGGCCCGAACAGGGTTGGAATTGGTGTCCTCTCGTTTGCACCTACCCCTAGGGGACATTTTCCTGTCTGTATCTTACTTGGCATTGGCAACGATCAGATACCAACAGGAAAGCAATGGTAGTTTTCTAGTGTGGTGATTTGAGGAGATTTAAAACGACTGTTTACAGGGGTGGGCACTGTGTACCTGGGGTCAGTCGGCAGCTCGGCCTTGGCTCCGGCCTCGTCTGGGGGCCGAGCTCCAGGGAGCAGGGGAGGGACCCATTCTGGGAGAGAGAAGGGGGCCCGTGAGCTCCGTGGGTAGACTGACCAGGGACTGCCGCCTGGGAGTCCGGACCCAGGGTCACAGGCTGGCGGACAGCTGTTCTCAGGCCGAGGGGTGTTGAACAAATAAAGGGCTCGCCAAATTCACTTCTCCATAAATGGGGCCTCCAGGAAAGGCCTCTCCGGGGTGGGGCCCAGCAGACCATGAATCTGGGGTCTGTGGTCATCCCTGCCAGCTGTTCACGGAACCACCGACTGTGGTCATGGGAGGCCCCGGGTCTGACCACGCATCTCACCGTCTGCTTCACCGCTTGCTGGCTGTGTGGCTGTGGGCCTGTTAACTAACTCAATCTCTGCACCCCCTGGTTCCCGACCCATAGCCATGGACTCAGTGCTTGTGGCTGATAATCTAGAGTGAAAGTGAGATATTCTTAAGGTGTGCTCATTAGTAAATTTCTGAGAAAGAAATGTTGTGATGGAACATGCTATAGGTTGATGCCATGGGGGAGCTCGGCCACATGCACAGGCACAACAAAAATAATGTTATTCTTATCTCCTCTTCCAGGAAGTCCTCCCTGACTGATGCTACCCTCCAGCTAGTTAATCATCATCTTCAGCTTCCCACATCTTGTCTACCCCTTTCTTAACGTTAATCAATCCACATCTTCAGGGTCCTTTTTCCTGACTTCCCTCAAGATGGCGGACTCCTTGAGGGCAGGACTTTGTCTTTTTCTCTCCGTAGCCCCAGCTCTAGCCCATTTCCTGGGGACATAGTTGCTGAGGGAACAAAGGACGGAATGAGTGACGCTGACCCTCCGGCGATGCTGCGAGGCAGATGGAACGGACAGCATTAGCCCACGGCGCAGAGAGGGAAACGGAGGCTGTGAGGATGGAAGCCACTCGCCCAGGAAAGCACAGAGGCCAGTCAGTACTTGACTCTGGATGGGAACCTCACAAGGACTTTTGTAGGACACTAAATCCTGGTGTGGTCTTGTTTCTAAGTGACGATGAACAGCGCCGCTCCATGACCCTTGAGAACTCCTCCTGGCCCGAGCAAAGTGAGAGGAGGAGGCCCAGGGGACTGAAATGAGCCAGGGGAAGCAAGAAAGAGCTGTTTCTCAGAAAATATGCTTTGCAAATCCCTGTTCACCTTATTTAATGCTCCAAATTTTCTGAGAAGCCTAATTGAACATTCCTCTGTGGAACCCTCTAGATGGAACAATTAAGCGGCCTCTTAGCAGCCCGCGGCTCCCCGGGCAGGCCCCAGATTTATGTCTCGTGGGGAGGCAGCCTATTAGCTGTGGCCATAAATCTCGGGGCCCTGGCTGGCAAGGTGGATTTTAATAAAATCATAGGGGATGGAGCCAGGCTGGGCCGGCAGATTTCCGGGGGGAGAGCCAACATTTGCCCGTAATTAATCGAGACGCCTTTGAGCTCCGGGGAAATGCCCTGGATTTTAATGAAAACTCAGGAGCTGGAAGCAGTGACCAGTGGCAACCAGTCTCCCTGCTGGGCCTGGGGGTGCAAAGGACTGAGGGGGAGCCTAGGTCACCCCTGCCAAGGGCTCTCAGAGTTGGCTGATGTTCAGTGGACCCTGGTGAAGTCATGCTGGTTGTTTAACTATGGGAACACTTTCATACCAGTCGGGGAATTGTTCTCCCGAGCCCTCGGGGGGCTCTTCCTTCGCAGGCGCCCTTGTCCAGGAGTCCCCGGGCCTCACCATGAGGCAGAAACAAGCGGCTAAATGCCTGGCCTGGCCCGGGGCCTCCTAACTGGGATGCGGGGCTCCACTCCTCTTGGTTGGTGCTCAGGGCTGGCTCTGAACTTGGCTGACCCGTGAGCCAGACCTCCGCAGGTTGGAGGGCCCCAGAGGTCCGTCCCAGACTCGGCCTCCATCTCCTGTCTCCTCTCCTTGGAGGGCCCCAGAGGTCCACCCCAGACTCGGCCTCCATCTCCTGTCTCCTCTCCTTGGAGGGCCCCAGAGGTCCACCCCAGACTCGGCCTCCATCTCCTGTCTCCTCTCCTTGGAGGGCCCCAGAGGTCCACCCCAGACTCGGCCCCCACCTCCTGTCTCCTCTCCTTGGAGGGCCCCAGAGGTCCACCCCAGACTCGGCCCCCACCTCCTGTCTCCTCTCCTTGGAGGGCCCCAGAGGTCCGTCCCAGACTCGGCCCCCACCTCCTGTCTCCTCTCCTTGGAGGGCCCCAGAGGTCCGTCCCAGACTCGGCCCCCACCTCCTGTCTCCTCTCCTTGGAGGGCCCCAGAGGTCCACCCCAGACTCGGCCTCCACCTCCTGTCTCCTCTCCTTGGAGGGCCCCAGAGGTCCACCCCAGACTCTGCCCCCATCTCCTGTCTCCTCTCCTCTCGGCAGTCTTGTGTGCTTTGTGTCTCCAGGCCACAGCCCTTTCTTGAGGTCCGACTCAAACCCCCAACTGCTCCCTAAAACATTCTACTAGCATCTCCTTCCTGACACGTCCAAACCCGATCCGGGTCTCCCTGCCCCCTCTCCCTGCCCTTCCATCCTCATCCTAACACATGACCTCCGATCCACCCGCCCAGTCCCGCTGCTCAGCAGTGTCCTTGGTCCCTCCCTCCATCTCCTCCTCCCTCCGTGAGTGTCTCCAGACCTTCCGCTAAACCTCACGACACCATCTTTACCAGTTCTGCCCCGGCCCAGCAAGTCGCCTTGTCTGGGTCAGCTCAGACTGCGACAGTACTGCAGACTGGGAGGCCTAAACAGTGACTACTATTCCTCATGATTTTGGAGGCTGGTAAATCCATGATCAAGGTGCTTGGATTTGGTTCCTGATGTGAGCCTTTCTTAGCTTGCAGATGGCCACCTTCTCATTGTTGGAAAGAGAGAAAGAGAGAGGGGTGGGGGGGAGAGAACTCTGGTGTCTTTCTTCTTATAACAACACTAATGGAATCATGGGGCCCCACCTTCATGCCCTCATCTAAACCTAAACCCCTCCCAAGGTCCTGTCTCCTTAGATCCCTAGTTGGCAAACTGCGGCTTGTGAGCCACATGCGGCTCTTTGGCCCCTTGAGTGTGGCTCTTCCACAAAATACCATGTGCAGGAGCTACCTCGATAAGGAACGTACCTACCTATATAGTTTAAGTTTAAAAAATTTAGCTCTCAAAAGAAATTTCAGTCGTTGTACTGTTGATATTTGGCTCTGTTGACTAATGAGTTTGCCTAGCACTGCCTTAGAGCATCACCCTGGGGCTTAGAGCTTCCACTGACGAATTTGGGAGGGCACACCCATTCAGCCCACAGCACCACCCTCGGCTCCCGCCGGAATGACTCCTACTTTGTCTTCTCGCCTGCCTCTCTCTTCCACAGAGCTGCCCAAGAGAGCCTTTAAAAAGGCAAAGGCCATGTCCCTCCTCTGTCAGGGACTATAAAGGGTCTGGGATTTTAACCTACTTGCAACTTAATAGCTGGCCTGCCACCATTTCATGGATGCCGCCAGAAGACATGAGACTCTTGGTCCGGAGACAGAGAACAGCAACACCACCGACAGCAATAGTAAGAGCCAAGAAACCATCGTTTTCTTGAACTCCCTAGTCCCCACGGGTTGATCCAACAGGAGCCGAGGAATTGCTGCACAGATAGTGGGTCGCATTGCAGGAAAGGAACCCCAACCTTAGGGAACCTGAATCTTACACTGACCTGAATCTTAACAAGATTCTTACAATGAGCAGCAAGCAAACCTGCCCGACTTTTGGCCCAGGAGGGTGACATTGGTTTTCATCATCCTAGAAAGAAAAAAAACAAACCTGCCCTCTGATTGGGAAGCAGACACTGTCTGTATCTTCCGAGAGTGTTCACCGTACACACATCTTTAAAAGGGCCATGTGGAGAAAGGGCAATCAAAACTTCTGAATGTAAGACACGCAGAAGTGTGACAGGCTCGTAGAGAATTATCTCTGTGCTAGTTATCTATTGCTGTGTAACAATATTACCACAAACTGAGTGGCTTGAAACAATGTGTCTTTGTTATCTCATTATCACAGACTTCTGAGTCCAGAAATTATTTAATTGGGTCTGGCCTCCACTGGGCTGGATTCTTATATCGGAGCTTGGCCAGAAAGGACCCACTTGCAAGCTCACCTGGGTATTGGCAGGATTTCATTCCGTGTGGGGGCAGGATGGAGGGCTCAGATTCTTGCTGATTATCACCTAGATCAGGGGTCTCAAACTCAACTCAGCATGTGGGCCGCAGAGCAAGATCACAGCCGTTCGGCGGGCCGCACTAGGTCTACAAAAGGCAACTGTTACACAACACTTTTCTCACTGCAGTTGAAAACAAAAAAAAAATCAGTACAACAAGCACAATCGTACATGCAGTTTACTCAGTGTCACAAAACGACCAGAAACTGTAGTTCGCATCACAACTGCTGTTAACTAAGCTAATATCTAGCTAGGATGCTAGAGAAATGAAAAATACAAGTAGGCCCCTAGGCTTACTTAATTTTATCCAAAATATTTTGAACTTCGTGGATTAGTCTGCGGGCCGCACAAAATTGTTCGGCGGGCCGTGAGTTTGAGACCCCTGACCTAGATGCTGCCATCGGCTCCAAGAAGTCATCTATGGTACTTTGCCCAAACTTGGGCTTCCCCAAAATGGATGCATACCTCCTCAAAGCCAGCTGGGGGAAGTCGCTTAGCAAGATGGGTGTTCCAGACCTCTGTAACCTAACCGGGTACACATGATCACATACACCCCATCAGCTTTGACGTACTCTGTTGGTCAGGAGCAGGTCATCAGCTATTCCCACACGCAGCAGGAGGAGATTACACATGAGTGAGGACATTGGAGGTGGGGATCATGGGGACCATCTTAAGGGCCTACTGTCAGAGTCTCCCAACAATCCCTGCTTAAAACCTGATGGCGGCCCTGGCCGGCTGGCTCAGTGGAAGAGCATCTACCCAGCATGTGAATGTCCCAGGTTCTATTCCCAGTCAGGGCACACAGGAGAAGTAGCCATCTGCTTCTCTGCCCCTCCCCTTCCCTCTTCTTTCTTTCTATCTCTCTCCCCCTCCCACAGCCATGGCTTGATTGGTTCGAGTGCACTGGCCCTGGGCGCTAAGGTCCACCTCAGACACTAAAAATAGCTCAGTTGCCAGCATGACCCCAGATGGGCAAAGCATTGGTCCCTGATGAGAGTTGCCGGGTGGATCCCAGTTGGGGCGCATGTGGGAGTCTATCTCTCTATCACTCTTCATCTCACCTGGAAAAGAAGGGGAAAAAAACAATGGCGTTAAGAGGGTGGATCTTATGTTACATGAATTATATATCTCAATAACAACCAATGGCTTCTCACTAACGTTAGGATCACCCAGCCGGGCTTCGCAGGCTACAGGCTCTGGCCCCGCCTGTGCCCCTGAGGCTCTCTGTCTCGCTCACACCAGCCATCTATCTGGCCTTCTGTTTCCCAAAGAAAGCCGGCATCTTTCCTGCCTCTGGGCCTTTGCAATCGCTGTTCCTTCTTCCTGTCACACTTCCCCATTCTTCCCCCGCCTCCCCCATTTTAATCCTGGTTCAGGCCACCTTCACCTCCTGCCCGGCTGGCTGCAGCCGACCCCCACTTGGTCTCCTCGCCTCCCTGGCTCCTCGCAGCCACCCACTCGCTCAGATGTCACTCCCCGCGAGGGCCGCTCGACCGCCCCTCGGTGACAGACAGTTGGGGCAGCCAGCCAGCGCTTCCTGGGGGCAGGGCGCTCTCCCAGCCACGTCACGTGCTCCTCATCTAATCCTCCAGACAGGCCTATGACGGTTCTGCAGCTGTAATCCCATTTCCCAAGGGAGGAAACAGATGCAGAGAGGTTAAATGGTTTGCTCGAGGCCACGCAGGTGGTCTTCTTCATAGGCTGTGCCCCTCCCCAGGGAGACCTGCCCACTCAGGCTTCCTTCCACGCAGGCCTCTTCCCCACGCTGGCCCCCTCCCGCCCAGCGGTCACCCCTCACACGAGGGTCTTCTGTCTGCTGTCCGCTACTGGCTAAACATGTCTTCTCCATGGCCTGTTTGACGCCTGCCTCCCAAAGCCTGCTGTCGCCTAAGACTGGGACCCTGGGTCTCTGGTCACCAGCTCCTGGTACACAGCAGGGGCCCCATAATGATGTGTTACCGTAGCTCACCTGTGTCTCCTGCGACCCCTGTCGCAGTTCCCCGCACACAGTAGGTGCTCCGCAGCCGTGGGTGCAAAGCAGAAGAGCGCGAGGAGGCCTCGGTTTACAGCGAGGGAGCGGTTGGGCGTCTGCAGGCTTCAGCCGCCAGTCTGCAGGACCTGGGTGGAAACGGGAGTTACACGCGACAGGTGACCACGGCGCACGGTGGCTGCTCCGCAGTGAGTCCCCGGTGCCTGGTCATTACACACACACCGCCACCCCGTCTCCCTCCGCCCCACCCACGTGCCCGCAGCCTCCGTCCCTCCGTGATGAACCCGCGGCTCTGCAGCCTCCGCTCCCACTGCAGCTGCTCTCTCCTCTGAACGGCCACGCTGACGGCCGCCAGGACCCCCTGCCCTGGGACCTCAGCCGCACTGCCCTCCGCGCCCTCCGCGCCGTGAAGACCTGCCCCTCTCAAGCGGTCATCTCCACTGGGAGCCACTGCCTGGCCACCCCTAGGGGAAGTGGTCACCCCTCAAGTGGATCGGTCACTGCATAGGTAGATCCAGCCACCTCCGCGGGGTGAGAAGGAGGACTCGGACCATCGCCATAGGTAGGTCTGGTCACCTCCTAGGTAGGTCTGGTCACCCCCACAGGTAATCCTCACTCGCTCACTCGCTCCCTGCTAACCTGGGCACCCATCTGTGTGTCTGGCCCACGTTTGCTTGGTCGCTGTGTCTCTAGGACTCAGCACAGTCTGGGCACACCCGGGGGACTTTGGTGGCCTTTCAAAGATCTACAAGACAGAGAGACAAACCTCAGGAATGGGTGCCCCTTTGATATACCCCTGAACCAAATAGTTTCACTCAAAAGTCGTGAGGCCTCCCCTGCCCCCCGGTGCCCACTTAGCTGTGGGCTGGCACCCTGTCCTTCTGCAAACCCACGGGAAACCCCACCCCATCCACAGAGGAGAGCCCGGCCTTCAGCCCGCCTCGTAAGGCAGCGTAATTATATCTTAATAACTGTTTTGCAGCATAGGATTTATAATTACTAAATGTGTGATAACTACTCCTTAAATGCCCATGCTCTTTAAAAAACCCAATTTATAATTTAAAAAGCTGACACTTCTCCCAGCGCTTTATTTTATCTTGTCAAGAGTAATGGAAGAGTAAGTTATTGAAAACCTTTATTTTTCATTAGCCTTAAATTCAACGACAATTAATGTGCCCAATTTGATTATAAACTGCACAAATTAAACAATAAAGAGCTGTCTAATGAGAAATTAATTATGAGAAAGGGAAGGGGCGCCGGGCTGGATAAAAGCAATAACTTATGGCCCGTGGCAGGATGTGTCAGCTTTTAAAGGAGATGGAGGGCCCTCTCCTCAATGTGTGTCTTTGCTGATAGGACCCATCACAGATCAGTTGATCCAGAAACCATAACAGGCTAGTAATTGAAACTGCCAAAATCAATAGTGCTGACAACCCTAATTAAATTAAATATGGCCGGGATGGGCTCCCAGCGCCCGGCGGTGGCGGGCCACTTGACCCTCCGGCTGAGCACGCCTGATGGAGTGTGGCCACAGCGTGATGGATCTGACCCCAGGGGACAGTTGGGAACCGGGTTTCTGCAGAGAGAGGCTCACAGGAGGAACAGAGCCGCCTCCTCACTCTGCTCCCTGCTGCCCGGCTGGGCCTGGCGGCTGAGGGCAGGGCAGGGGAGGGGACAGGATGTCTTCCCCCTGAAGTGCCAGCTTGGTCTCATCAGAAGTGGAAAGTCTGTGTCCTGTGGCATCTAATTTGGGGAGTACAGAAGCCTACCCGAGCTACAGGAAAGGCGGGAGCAAAAAAGGAAAGTTGAAAACGCTGGTGAATCTCTTTTTGACAAAGTGTTGTACGAACCCCACCCTCCCGCCCCTCCGTTTTGTGAGAAGCGTCTCGCTGGCTTCTGCGGGAGCTCGGCAGGAGAAACGAGTCAGACAGGCCTGGATTCAAATCCCAGGGCAGCCCTTTGGGGCAGTGAGGGGCCTGTAACGAGTTGCTGAACCTTGCCTGGCCTCACTTTCCTCTTCTGTGGAACGGGCCCACGTGCTCCGCATGCTGTAAGAGACGGGCGTGTAAGACGCACAGCGGGGACGCAGACCCCAGCTCGGGGCACGCACTTGGTGCACCGAGGAGCGTGCAGCTGCTGCCGACACTGCCACTGACTGCCATCCTGCTTTGCAATGGACGAGCAGGAGCCCAGAGAGGGAGCACGAGTCGTCATTCAGATCGCACAGACTGGAATCAGGATCTCTAACCGGACCCAGGGGCCTCTCTTCATCACCGTGCTGCTGCCCAGAACTAAACATTTGAGAAAGGTATGGGGATGGTCAGCTCCATTTTGCAGATGAGAAAACAGGTTCAGCGGTGGCTGGGAAACTTCCCCAAAATCACATGGTTAGCGAGGGCCAGAGCGAGAACGAGGACTGGGCCAGGTAGGAAGAGACCTGGAGATGGAAGCCGAGGACGGAGGGACGGGCCCCAGACCCCTGGCTGGAAGGCCTTGGTGACCACCCGGCACTGCCGAGAATCTGGAACCTTCCCTCTTCCCCCAGAGCCAGGATAAAGGCCAGGAAGAAGAAATATAGACCAACAGCAGTTGAGTTTTGTTACTCTGGTGCTCTAATAATTCTTTTTTCCAAAAAGCACTGTCGAGTTCATGACAATAAAAAACCACGGAGATAAAGCACACACTCCCCGGCCTTCCTGCTGCGGACTTGGGTTTCGCTCAGCAGATCCTTAGATACCCGGCGGGCGGCCGCGGGAGCCCAGAGGGGCTACAGAGCTCTGGGCTTTTCATGAACGCCTTGGGCCCATCGCTATCCCGACTCCATCGTGTGCCAGCTGTGTGACCTCGGGTACGTGTCTAACCCTCTCTGCTTTGCCTCCTGACATCGGCCCCCCCCGGGGGGGGTGTCAGCGTGGGTCCCTACCTTCCACTTGGAACTAATGTGTCACTGAAGCAACAACGCTCAAGAAACGGCTCCCCATCTGCAGATGGCACCTCCCGTGTCCATTGTCACTCACGTGTTCCCTTTCTGAGATATTGTTCTTTCCTTACCAAAAAAAAAAAAAAAAAAAAATCTGTTCTCACAAACATTGGTTTTCACCATAGGAAGCTGAACAAATAAATATCTTCACAGTTTGCTCGGCTGTCGGCTGGCTTGAGCTGACTTCTTAAACGACATGACACAGGCGGCTCGGGTAACCCAGTGTTTATGTCAGCGCTAACAAACTGTCCCTTCATTACAGGCCTGCTGGAGATCAGAGGCCCAGATTATTGAAGGAGACGCCTTGGAGATGCCCAAGCGGTTGCCCTGACAACCCTCGAGAGGCAGAGACCAGGCCGTAGGACAGCTGGACTGGGACAGGCTCCAGGCTCTCCAGGCCAGAGCTCGGGACAAAATCCAACCCCAGGCTGCTTAAAAGAGGGCCCTCTGCTCAGTGGGGGCCTGGGTTGGCCGACCCCCACCCTGTCCCCTCCTCCCAAGCCACCGAGGCCTTGGAGAAGGTAGACTCTTGGAGAACCGCCGGGAAGGGGAAGCCCCTGGGCCGTGCAGCTCAACCACAGTCTTCTGAACGCTGGTGATAGGGCAACGTGAGGAAAATTTCCCGACAGCGACGGCCATGGCTCTCGCACGGGGCCAGCAACGTGGGTTTTGGATCACCACCACTTTTATTGAATGTCTCGTCCAGCTTTGTGACCTTAAACAAAGTCACTCAACCCCTATGAGTCTCAGGCCTAACGGCTTCCACCTCGTGGGTTTGCGGCAATGGTCATGGGCACTCCTGTGCCAAGCACCCTGCAGAGGTCACGCATGTGGGCTCTGGGCCCACGCCATCATCCGGTACAGACTCCAGTCCTGCTACGCTCTGGCTGGGAGACCTTGGGCAAATCACCTTCCTGAGCCTCAGTTCTCTCATCTGAAAAATGGAGATAACCGCACCCAACTAAAACAAATCACTATACAGGAAGTGCCGATATGGTTGATAAAAGTATCACTATGTACTCAATATCAGAACCATCAGCCAAGGAGGGCCCTGGTGCCCCCCGCCCACACCCAAGAGGAATCTGATGCTTGCCACGGGCGGGGCCCCCTCCGAGGGCTCAAGGAGACGCCTCCTGGCTGAAATTTGTATCCGCGGGTGTCCGCGGCAGAGCCGGAACTCGTTCCCCCTGACCGCGGGGGCTGTGGCAGCAGTAATAATACATCGCATGCACATCCGCGTGCACACTGACAGATCACGGGGCTGCCGGTGAGATTATGGGTCCACTGGGAAAATATTACAACCAAGAGCGGGGGGAAAACCTCCTTGAGTCAGAGCCCGGCACTGGAGCCTGGCATTCCTGGCACAGGCTGCGAGCCCCGCACCTCGGGGCTCGGGCGGCGGAGGGGGTGCGGTCCGCTCCGCTGCTTTGGCGCTGCACAGACCGTGGGAAGGCAACGCAGAGCACAGACGAATTTGATCAGGCGAAGAGTTCTTCTCCGAGCTAGGCTTATAGAATTCATCAGAAAATCCCTCAACTCACGAGCTCATTCATCCGGCTCATTGTTACCGGGTCCCTGCTCTGCGTGGCACCCTGCCAGCGCCCGGGATGCAGGTAAATCAAACCTGGTTCCCTCCCTTGAGGAAGCCCGACCGCCAGGTGTGAGAAGGGGTCTGATAGCCAAACTACCATGAGCTACCACCTCACCCCATTAGGGTGGCCGCTATCAGAAAAAAAAAAACACAACACAACAGGAAATGACACGTGTTGGCGAGGACATGGAGGATGGAAACCCTTGTCCATGGCCGGTGGAAATGCGAAATGAGGCGGCCGCTGTGGAAAAAACAGTAGGATATGTCCTGGAAGAGTTTCACACAGGATGATCATGTGACCCAGCGATTCCACTTGCGGGTATTTGCCCAAAGGACTGAAAGGAAGGACTCGGACAGGTACCTGTGTGTGCATGTTCACAGTCTATTCACGGCAGCCCAGGGGTGGACACGGCTCAGTGTTGGTCAGCGGATGAGGGATAAACGAACAGGGCCATCCCCGCAATGGACTCTTCTTCACCTTAGAAAGAAAGGAAATTCAGACACATGCTACAATATGGACGGGCCTTGGAGACATTATGCCGAATAAAATCAGCACAGATTTGTCACACAAGGATGAATACGGCATGGCTCCACTTATAAACGGTCCCTAGAGGAGCCAGCTTCACAGAGACAGAAAGTGAACTGGTGCCAGGGGCTGGGGGAGTCGGTGTGTAATGGGCACCGAGTCCCAGTTTGGGAAGATGAAGAAGTTCTGGAGAGGACGGTGGTGATGGCTGCACAGCAACGGGAATGCACTTGAGGCCACTGACACTGGGCACTTAACAACAGCAAACTGTGTGTGTGCCTGCACAGGAGAGAAAAGATACAGCGACTGAAGGGCTGATTGTCAATAGCAAGGGCTAGACAGAGATCAGTCAATCGCTCATCAGAATTTTAAAGATTTTTAAAAATTTTTTTATTGATTTTTAGAGAGAGAGGAATGAGAGAGAAAGAGGGAGAGAAAGAGAGAGAGAAGGGGGAGGAGCAGGAAGCATCAACTCCCATATATGCCTTGACCAGGCAAGCCCAAAGTTTCAAACCGGCAAACTCAGTGTTCCAGGTCGACGCTTTATCCCACTGCGCCACCACAGGTCAGGCACCCATCAGAATTTATTAGGTGCCTACTACCTGCGGAAGCAGGAGGGCTGGGGCTGTGGGCCAGGGAGACTGCTCACCTAAAGAGGTGAAGGGACTGTCTCCCGGGTGACTTCCGCACCCCGAGGGTCTTGTTAGCTTGCTGTTTCTGGCTCAGTGAGGCTGGGCTCTGTGTTTCCAACCAGCTCCCAGGGGATGCTGAAGGGCTGCTGCCCCATGGAGCAGCCGCGCCCCACGGGGGCTCGGAGACTCCCCTGTGCACTGGATCATCTCTTCAGAGGGGCCGCGAGGGAGAGGGCGGGGCGGCGCTCTGCTTGGTGTCAGGCAGCCCAGCATTTGAATCACTGAGTCATTGCTTGTATAAGTCGGTGATCTCCAGAAAAACAACCAATGGGGGGTGGGGCGGGGTGGGGGTTAGAGAGAGAGAGAAAGAAGAGAGAATTTAAGGAATGGGCTCACGCAATCGCAATCATGAGGGCTGGTAGGTCTGAAATCTGTCGAGCCAAGCAAGCCAGTGAGCCGGAGAGCCAGGAAAGAGCTGATGTTTCAGCCCCGAGTCCAAAATCTGCAGACAGGGCACTCAGGCAGAGAGTTTCTGTGCTGCAGCATGGACACAGAATCCTCTCTTTCAGGAACTCGTCTTTGCTCTTAGCCCCATCAACTGATTGGGTGAGGCCCACCCACACCCCAGAGAGTGATCCGTTTACTCAAAGTCCACTGATGTAAGTGTTCGTTTCGTCTAAGAAGCACCTTCACAGCCACATCAGGACTGGTGTATGACCAAACAACAAGGCCCGATAGCCTGGCCAGGTGGACACATAACATTAACCATCACAGGACTCCCTGGCCACGTGCACTTGGCCAGCAGCTGAGCCACTGTGGGCCTCAGCACCCATCTCTGTAGAGTGGGTATAAACAAGTTATGGCACGCCGTGGTTGGGAGTCCCCCAAGAAACATGGATCTAAAGCACTGACCAAATTCTTGGCACACAGGAAGTAAGAAATGCCCCCCACCACCCCCACCACCAAAAGGCCTGGGACAGCGAGAACCAGGCCGGGCTGACAAAAGCAGGAGTCTCCTCTGAAGGGAGGGCAGCAGCCGCATCGCCTTTCGGAGGTAGAGTTTCTGTAGGAAGAAAAAAAACAATCTCAGGTCCCAGAAACGGGGCTGCTTCTGTCTGGCCTCACTTCTCCGCCTTGATTGCCGCTGTGGAATAATAAGTCGACAGGGGGCGCAAGGATGCGGACAGGCCAGTGAGGGAGGGGCCAGAGCCCTGCGACCTCAGACATCGGCCAGCCCTGCAGGGAGCAGACTCTAAGGTTGGTTCTCTGTGTCATCCTGCCAGGGACTCCTTCCCGGGGGGCGTGTCTACAGGTGTTTCATGAGAAAGGCGATGTTTGTTGATTGACTTTGCCGTTTGGGTCCCAGGATCTTTCGTGGATTACCAGGGCGTCCACAACCTGACTTCCCACTCAAGGTGGCCAGCACCC
The DNA here is from genome assembly GCF_036850995.1 of Saccopteryx leptura. Classification (NCBI taxonomy): domain Eukaryota; kingdom Metazoa; phylum Chordata; class Mammalia; order Chiroptera; family Emballonuridae; genus Saccopteryx; species Saccopteryx leptura. Next base: position 4,842,850 of record NC_089507.1, on the reverse strand, counting down.
TTCTCCGTCACAGAGGAACGCCTCAGTCACACGGAACTGTTCACAGCTTGTCCTGGGGTGAGCAGGGTCCCCCAGAGAACCCATGGTCACCCAGAAACCTGTGAAGGTGACCTCCTGTGAAGATAGGGCCTTTGCAGGTGTGATGAAGAAGAGGTCGGGCTGGATTTGGAGGGACGCTCCCCAAGGGTGACTGAGTCCTTATGAGAAGAGGCGGGAGCCGCGGGGTGGAGTTGGGGGGAGGGGGCTCATGTGCAGAGACCACACTGGTGCGTCTACAAGCCAAGGCTTGCCAGCGACCCCCAGAAGCCAGAAATGTAAGGAGAGATGGTTCCCTCCATTCTTCAGAGGGAACACACTGCCAGCGACCCCCAGAAGCCAGAAGTGTAAGGAGAGATGGTTCCCTCCATTCTTCAGAGGGAACACACTGCCAGCGACCCCAGAAGCCAGAAATGTAAGGAGAGATGGTTCCCTCCATTCTTCAGAGGGAACACACTGCCAGCGACCCCCAGAAGCCAGAAGTGTAAGGAGAGATGGTTCCCTCCATTCTTCAGAGGGAACACACTGCCAGCGACCCCAGAAGCCAGAAATGTAAGGAGAGATGGTTCCCTCCATTCTTCAGAGGGAACACACTGCCAGCGACCCCAGAAGCCAGAAATGTAAGGAGAGATGGTTCCCTCCATTCTTCAGAGGGAACACACTGCCAGCGACCCCCAGAAGCCAGAAATGTAAGGAGAGATGGTTCCCTCCATTCTTCAGAGGGAACACACTGCCAGCGACCCCAGAAGCCAGAAGTGTAAGGAGAAATGGTTCCCTCCATTCTTCAGAGGGAACACACTGCCAGCGACCCCAGAAGCCAGAAATGTAAGGAGAGATGGTTCCCTCCATTCTTCAGAGGAACACACTGCCAGCGACCCCAGAAGCCAGAAATGTAAGGAGAGATGGTTCCCTCCATTCTTCAGAGGGAACACACTGCCAGCGACCCCAGAAGCCAGAAATGTAAGGAGAGATGGTTCCCTCCATTCTTCAGAGGAACACACTGCCAGCGACCCCCAGAAGCCAGAAATGTAAGGAGAGATGGTTCCCTCCATTCTTCAGAGGAACACACTGCCAGCGACCCCAGAAGCCAGAAATGTAAGGAGAGATGGTTCCCTCCATTCTTCAGAGGGAACACACTGCCAGCGACCCCCAGAAGCCAGAAATGTAAGGAGAGATGGTTCCCTCCATTCTTCAGAGGGAACACACTGCCAGCGACCCCAGAAGCCAGAAATGTAAGGAGGGATGGTTCCCTCCATTCTTCAGAGGGAACACACTGCCAGCGACCCCAGAAGCCAGAAATGTAAGGAGAGATGGTTCCCTCCATTCTTCAGAGGGAACACACTGCCAGCGACCCCAGAAGCCAGAAATGTAAGGAGAGATGGTTCCCTCCATTCTTCAGAGGAACACACTGCCAGCGACCCCCAGAAGCCAGAAATGTAAGGAGAGATGGTTCCCTCCATTCTTCAGAGGGAACACACTGCCAGCGACCCCCAGAAGCCAGAAATGTAAGGAGAGATGGTTCCCTCCATTCTTCAGAGGGAACACACTGCCAGCGACCCCAGAAGCCAGAAATGTAAGGAGGGATGGTTCCCTCCATTCTTCAGAGGGAACACACTGTCAGCGACCCCAGAAGCCAGAAATGTAAGGAGGGATGGTTCCCTCCATTCTTCAGAGGGAACACACTGCCAGCGACCCCAGAAGCCAGAAATGTAAGGAGAGATGGTTCCCTCCATTCTTCAGAGGGAACACACTGCCAGCGACCCCAGAAGCCAGAAATGTAAGGAGAGATGGTTCCCTCCATTCTTCAGAGGGAACACACTGCCAGCGACCCCAGAAGCCAGAAGTGTAAGGAGAGATGGTTCCCTCCATTCTTCAGAGGGAACACACTGCCAGCGACCCCAGAAGCCAGAAATGTAAGGAGAGATGGTTCCCTCCATTCTTCAGAGGGAACACACCTCGATCTTGAACATCTGGCCCCCACACCTGTGAGGGAATAAATTTCTGTTGTTTAGAGCCCCCGATCAGCCCCATTGCAGTACCACCCCCCACAGACTACCCTCTGGGAAGCCTCTTCTGCACCCCCAGCCCTAAGTACTTGCCGTTGCTTCAATGCTGGCCACACCGGTTGCCACTGTGGGGACCTGCCTGCAGCTCCTGGATTGCAAGTATCTCTGGGGTACACGTCCCGTCCCTGATACTTGGCTCTCAGCCTGGCACACAGTAGGGGCCCTAAAGGAGTGTGGCCCACTTCCCCCATGACCCAGTAGCACCTCTCGGGGCGGGGGGAGGGGGGGGCGCTGGGCCCGCTCCGAGGTCGAGTGTATTTTTCTGGCATTTCCAACCCGGAGGTGTAAACACCTACCTGCTGATGACACAGCCGTTCCTATCTTGGACTTCAAAATAAACTCATCTTCGTAATGGACAGTCTCCGCATATTGCAGGCCCTTATTAAGCCTGGCAGGTCCACTGAAGGGCAGGGAAGGTCACCCAAGGGCAAGAGAGGAGGCCTGACTTCCCTGGGCAGACCTCTCTCACCCCTGCCCTCTAAGGAGGAAATCAGCTCCCCCTCCTCCCTCCTTCTCTCTCCCCCTCATCCTGCTCGTCCTTCTATACCCCTCCTCTTCCTCCTCCTCCCCCTCCCCCTCCTCCCGCCTTTCCTGGTTTCATAGGGACCACTGTCGCCCACAGTCACTCCCACCAGAAGCTCCCCACCCCCGCCCAAAAACACCCAGCCGATCACCAAGCTTTGTCAGGTCTACCCTCTGCCCAGCTTTGGGAGGGCCGCTCAGCCTCCCCCGTTAGGAAGCGGCTTCTGAACTGGCTCTTGCTTCCCGTTTCTCTCTGAACCCATCTCTTCATTGAGAAGGAAAGGGGCCTGGGTGCCTCCTGCTGCAGGAGCCCTTCCATGGCTCCCTATTGCCTCTGGGATAAGGATCTAATTGCTCAGCTCCACCAACCAAGCTCTTGGGAAGTGGCTCCTTGCCCCTGCCTATACCCCCCTTAGCCACCTCCAAGTGCTGCCTTCCTGTTCTAGGAGTCACTCCATCCGGAACCGGTCACGCTGCCCACGGTGCAGGGCACAGCCAGGCCTTCGGAAGCGCCAGTCCCCCTGCCTGCACTTCCCAGTCCGTTAACCCCCTGCTCACCGTCCTGGCGACCTCAGAGGTGTGCATCCCACTTGCAGCGTTCCCAGCTTCCCTTGTGGAGCGAGGTGATGAGTCTAGAACTTGCTAGAAGAGGGCTTCTGGGGGCCAGCCCCCACCCGGCAGGTCAACAAGCCCCTTCCCACCTGATGTGTCAGCTGGACGTAGGACATCTTCTTCCTGGCAGGTGAGTGGGTGGGTACTCCAAGAGCCTGGCCTGTCCCTGGCTCATCGTGGGCCTTTTTTCCCCTTCCTGAAGAGTGAAGAGAGAAAATGTCTGATTTATCTTTGCATACTCCAAATCTAGGCTGAGTCCGGAACAAAATGTATCATCAATAAATGTTAATTGACTAAACAAGAGAAAAAACCAGTAATGCAAAGCACAGGCAGAAGATGGGAGAGAGAAAGCAGGATGACAGAGGCAGAAAAATAAGGGACCCCGATGGTACCCATTTTATAGACGTGGAAACTGAGGCTCAGAGAAGTCAAGCCAGTGTATCTTCTATTCCTGTGCAGTTGAGTTTTCCAAACTTGCTTCTAATTTGAAAATTCAGGAGCTTCCCCTCCCCTTTTATAAAAGTAGTGTGTGCTCATTTTCAAGAACTAGGAAGTTCAAGAAAAGTATTTAAAGCAACAAGTGTAATGTGCATGAGTTCCATTCCCCTAGAACAGGGGTCCCCAAACTACAGCCCGCGGGCCGCATGTGGCCCCCTGAGGCCATTTATCCGGCCCCCACCGCACTTCTGGAAGGGGCACCTCTTTCATTGGTGGTCAGTGAGAGGAGCATAGTTCCCATTGAAATACTGGTCAGTTTGTTGATTTAAATTTACTTGTTCTTTATTTTAAATATTGTATTTGTTCCCGTTTTGTTTTTTTACTTTAAAATAAGATATGTGCAGTGTGCCTAGGGATTTGTTCATAGTTTTTTTTATAGTCCGGCCCTCCAACGGTCTGAGGGACAGTGAACTGGCCCCCTGTGTAAAAAGTTTGGGGACCCCTGCCCTAGAACAACCTCTGTGAGGCTCTATGATGCTGAGCCTCTTCTCTGGGTTTCTATCTACGTGTCAATGGTTAGGGATAGGTTTCTAATGCCATTGAAATCCTGTATTTTAAGCATTTTTTCGCATCATTGGTAACTCTTCATAAACACAGCTTTCTAACTTTTTTATTAAGCACCTACTAAGTGTCGGGGGCTGCTCTGGGGGCAGGATTCCCACGCATAATGTACTGGGTAGATGCACCATAGTTAATTCAGCTTTTCTCCTCTGGTTAGGCATTCAAGTGGGTTGGGTTTTTTACTATTATTGTAATTCTGTCATGAACTCTCATAGGTGTGCATTTCTGTCCACACTTGGATAAGCAATTAGGTTAACTAAAGGTAACTGTCACAATGGACTGAAATTGTGACCACCACTCCTCCAGTTCATGTGTTAGCCCTGACTCGCCCTGTGAGTGTGTTAGGAGGTGGAGCCTTTAGAAGATAATTAAGGTTAAAAGGCCATAGGATGGGGTCCTAATCTTAGAGGACTGGTGCCCTTATAAGGAGAGGAAGAGAGAGATAGGCCTCCCCAGAACCCGACCTGCAGCGCCCGGAGCGTGGGCTTCCAGCCTCCACACTGAGGGAGAGTAAGTTTCTGTGTGAGTAGAGGGTGTACGTGCTATGTGAGCCTGTGCACATGTGTGCGTGCATGGGTATGTGTGAGGCGTGCATGCATGTGCTGTGTGTGAGCATGTGAGCATGTGTATTGTGTGTGAGGTGTGCATGCATGTGCTGTGTGTGAGCATGTGTGCTGTGCATGAGTGTGAGGTGTGCATGCATGTGCTGTGTGTGAGCATGTGTGCATGTGTATTGTGTGTGAGGTGTGCATGTATGTGCTGTGTGTGAGCATGTGTGCTGTGCATGAGTGTGAGCATGGTGTCTGTGTATGCACTGTGTGTGAGCATGTGTGCATGTGCATTGTGTGTGAGGTGTGCATGCATGTGCTGTGTGTGAGCATGTGTGCATGTGTGCGTGCATGGGTATGTGTGAGGTGTGCATGCATGTGCTGTGTGTGAGCCTGTGCACATGTGTGCGTGCATGGGTATGTGTGAGGTGTGCATGTATGTGCTGTGTGTGAGCATGTGTGCTGTGCATGAGTGTGAGCATAGTGTCTGTGTATGCACTGTGTATGAGCATGTGTGCATGTGTATTGTGTGTGAGGTGTATATGTATGCACTGTGTGTGAGCATGTGTGCATGTATATTGTGTGTGAGGTGTGCATGCATGTGCTGTGTGTGAGCATGTGTGCTCTGCATGAGTGTGAGCATGGTGTCTGTGTATGCACTGTGTGTGAGCATGTGTGCATGTGTATTGTGTGTGAGGTGTGCATGTATAGCTGTGTGTGAGCATGTGTGCTGTGCATGAGTGTGAGCATGGTGTCTGTGTATGTGCTATATGTGAGCATGTATGCATGTGTATTGTGTGAGGTTGCATGTATGTGCTGTGTGTGAGCATGTGTATTGTGTGTGAGGCATGCATGTGTGTGCTGTGTGTGAGCATGTGTGCACATGTGTGTCGTGCATAGGTATGTGTGAGGTGTATGTGCTGTGTGTGAGTGCATGTGTGCTGTGCACAAGTGTGAGCATGGTGTCTGTGTATGTGCTGTATGTGAGCATGTGCACATGTGTATTGTGTGTGAGGTGTGCATGTATGTGCTGTGTGTGAGTCCGTGTGCTGTGCATGAAGATGAGAGGTGTGTGAGTGTGGACATGTTCTAGGGAAAGGGGCATTTGACCACATAGTAGGAGGCTGCAAATCAAGGCTGTGGCTGATTCTTTCAGAATCAGAATAAGAACATTCATTTTTAAGACCCAGAGTGGAGGCAAGAAACACTAACCCTCCTTTCCTGTATTTCCTTCGTCAAGCCTTTTAACGTAATCTTATCCACTATCTTGCAAATCCTAATCCTTATTTACAGGCTAGAGCTCAGAGCCCAGTGAGGACTGGGGGCAGACAGCACTTCTATCTCTCAAGACGGGCGTGATAGGCAGCCTGTCTCTGGAGGGAGACAGGTCCAGCCGATGAAAGAGGCCTGGTGAGGACACACGCCCCCCGGAGTCTCCGGTTAGCCCCTGGGAGCGGAGTCAGGCAGACCGCTTCGGCTGGGTGGGCTGTCCTCAGGACGGTGACCCCGGCCCCAGCCTTCCCCAGAGCCCTGCCCGGTCACCATAAAACCTGCTGCCGCTGCAGGAAAGGGGACTGAGGGGGCAAGTGCAGCTGAGCAGCCCAGGTCAGGGGACCCAGTCCTGGGAGACCAGGCGTGGAGCGTGTCCTGCCTGTGCCCCGCCCACCGAGGCCTCGGGCCCGGGGGGCAGTGAGGGGGCTGCCCACCTGGAGACTGCAGTGGACTCCCGCCCCTCCCAAGGGAGCGAGCCACCTCTCACAAACGCTGGACCTGTGGTTTCCCCTGTTTGTAATCACTTGGATCAGGACAGAATTAAAATGAGTTTCCATGGTGAGAAAGGAGGGAGAAACTTAGAAACACAGACACAGCCCCAGAGAGGAACAAGAAGAGGGACAGAAAGGGACAGAGGACAGGAGAGAGAAAACAGACAAGGGCAGAGGGAGCAGGGCCAGGCCACCAGGCTGTGCCCCCTGAGCAAACGCAGGGCCCTGGCACTTGTTGGGACCAGGACGGAAGGTGTCAGCAGCAGCAGGAGTCAAGGGCCTGAGGGCACCGTGGAGAAGGGGAGAAGGAGGCAGTGCCAGGGCCTTCGTAGAGGACCCCTCCCCTCCCAAGCCATGGACAGAGGCAGGGCACCCTACCGGGTGAGGGGTGGGGTGGGCGGGAGCAAACGGGACGGGACCAGATTAAGCGACAGTCAGTAGGACAGGCGATGAAGAGGGAAGCCACCCAGGGGCGGATAGGAGGTGTGGACCAGGAGGCCCCCCAGCCCAGGCGGGAAGGAGTGAAGAGGGAAGCCACCCAGGGGCAGATAGGAGGTGTGGGCCAGGAGGCCCCCCAGCCCAGGCGGGAAGGAGTGAAGAGGGAAGCCACCCAGGGGCGGATAGGAGGTGTGGGCCAGGAGGCCCCCCAGCCCAGGCGGGAAGGAGTGAAGAGGGAAGTCACCCAGGGGCGGATAGGAGGTGTGGGCCAGGAGGCCCCCCAGCCCAGGCGGGAAGGAGTGAAGAGGGAAGCCACCCAGGGGCGGATAGGACGTGTGGGCCAGGAGGCACCCCGCCCAGGCGGGAAGGAGTGAAGAGGGAAGCCACCCAGGGGCGGATAGGAGGTGTGGGCCAGGAGGCACCCCAGCCCAGGCAGGAAGGAGTGAAGAACGCACTGCCCTCGGCCTTGAGCACTGCTGTGCACCCCGCACCCAAGGCCCGCAGCCAGGTGTCAGGGCCCCTCGGTGGAAACGGGAGAAGACTGTGCGGTGGGGGTGGGGGTGTGGTGACGGTTGGGAGGGTTAGAGGTTACCTCCCCAAAGTCCCGGGAACTTCTCTCCAGCTCAGCCCCTGCCCTCGTGGAGTCCCTACTTTGGAGCACTGGAGCTGTCACCTGGGGGTAATTCTTGGGCTCCTGCATTGTGAAGGAGCTTGGTTCACTTATCCATCACTGCAGACACGTGCCTCAGAGAGGTTGAGAAACCAACCCAAAGTCACACAGCTGACCAGTGGCAGAGCCAAGCGTCAAACCAGGACCCCACTTGGACATGGCAGAGCCTGTGCTCCTCCTGCCTCTGCCCCACGGGGCACTTGGGGCCACACCAGGGACCACAGGGGTGTGAGTGTCACGGGCTCTGCAGACCCAGCCCCAGACTTCAGCACGCACATTAAGGATGCTTGGGATTCTTGTTTCTCTGCCGGCACCATAAACATTGCTAACTAGTTCCCAGGTGACATGGCTGCTGCCAGTTGGGGACCACCCTTGGTCAAGTGCCCTTGCCGACCTTCGACCTCCTCCTCTGTGTGATGGGCAATAAGGTATCCTTCCCCACAGGCTTCCTCATGGGACTAAACCAAAGTTTGTATCCCCTTCCGGGGGATGACAAAACAGAGTACCGTAAACTGGGGGCTTTAAAAAAACAAAACTTTCTCCCCTAGCAGTTCTGCTGGCCAGAAGTCCGAAATCCAGGCGTCCCAAGGGCCATGGTCCCTCTGAAGGCTCCTGAGGAGCTGCTGTCCAGGAGCCCCGGGCTGTGGTGGCTGCCACTGAGGTCATTGCCGCCCTGGCCCATGGCCGCGTTGCTCCACCTCTGCCCCTGTGGGCACGCGGCCTTATCCTGGTGTCTCTGGCCCAGAGCAGGAACTGTGGGTGGCCCCCTCCCTCGTCCCCAGGTGCTGGTGGCCAGTGTATGCACAGCTCCCGGCCCAGCCCTGTCCGCCTCTGATAAAGCGACCAGAAGTGGACGGACCGCCATGAGCAGGTCTGCGAGCACGTCGATTCTCCATGCAGCTTTCTGCCTTCCCCCGGCTTCCTCACAGGGCTGCGTGGAGCCCACCCAGGGCCCACCCCAGAGGCCACGGCAGCGTGGGTGTCATGGGGCTCCTCTCAGGGCTGCATGGAGCCCCACTCAGGTCCCACTCCGGAGGCCACAGCAGCGTGGGTGTCCCGGGGCCCCTCACAGGGCTGCGTGGAGCCCCACCCAGGGCCCACCCCGGAGGCCACGGCAGCCTGGGTGTCCCCTAGCTTCCTCACAGGGCTGTGTGTAGCCCCACCCAGGGCCCACCCCGGAGGCCACGGCAGCGTGGGTGTCCCGGGGCTGTGTGGAACCCCACCCAGGGCCCACCCCGGAGGCCACGGCAGCGTGGGTGTCCCAGGGCTGCGTGGAGCCCCACCCAGGGCCCACACCGGAGGCCATGGGAGTGTGGGTGTCCCGGGGTTGTGTGGAACCCACCCCAGGGCCCACACCGGAGGCCACCGCGGCATGGGTGTCACGGAGCTCCACAGACCCAGCCGCGGACGGCAGCACACGTTACGATGCTGGGGAGTCTTGTCTCTGTGTCAGCTTCGGCCATGCGTCTCTCCCGGGGTCTCGCATTCACCTTGGGAAGGTGGGGCGCATTGGCGGGGCCCCGGCCCAGGCAGCAGGACGCCCACACACCTCTCTCTCTGGCCAGGGTCTTCCCTGTCAGAACTGTCCCCACAGCCTCGTCATCTCAGTGCAGCGTCCCCGGTGCCTTCAGCTCCGTCACTTACATGATCTCAGATCCTGCCCCCGGGAGCCCCACCCTCCTGCACATGGGAGTTTCTGGCTTGGCGGGTCACAGTGGGGGCCGAGCATGTGCCTCTCGCGCAGATTGCCAGGTGAGGCGGAGAACACCGTTCTAAGGTGAGTATGGAGGTGGGTGTGTTATCAATCAGAAGGAATGACAGGTTCAGAGAGGTAAAGTGATTTGCCCAAAGCCACACAGCTACTAGCTAAGTGTTGAGTTCCCCTGTGTTGTCATCTCACTTGGATGATGGCCCCGGTCCCCAACTGAGACTCCTGCTGGCCTACAACCCCCACCACCTCCATGCCTGCCATCTGCCATCTGCCCCCTACCCACCCACCCCCCTTGGACAAGCCCACCCCCTCCCCCCAGAGCCCCGCCCTCGTGGAGCTGGAAGAGACCGGCTGTGAACCCAGCGACTCCCATGCCGGATGAACAGGAGGATCAGCCAGGAGCCCCTGCAGCACATGGCAGAGGGGCACCTTCCATGTGGGGCAGAGGAGCATCATGGAGGGCTTCCTGGAAGAGGGACTTCGGAGCTGGACCCTGGAGGATGGCTGAGATTCCAAGGTGGGTTTGACTTCGTCACTGTTATAGGCCCACCAAGCCCCTTATTCAACTCCCTCAAGGAGAGAAAGGGGGGGGGGGATGGAAGGAGGAGGGGCTGGGAGATGCAGGGAGGGCAGAGGGAGAGGGGAGGGACGACCGGTCTCCCGTGCAGCTCGGGTCACACCTAGAGGTCCGAGGTGTGCTGGGAGCCAGCGCCCTCTGCACGGCTGGTGGAGGTGAAACGCAGCCATGAGGCTCAAGTTGAGAAGCCATTCTTCAATTTCTAATAAAGACCCCCGAAGAAGGGATGACGTGTGATAAATCAACCATCCACGTGTCCCAGCCCAAGGTAATCTTTTCAATTATCTGTTTGTACCGTGTGTGTCTTCCAAGACGACCAGAAAATATGCCACGGGGACACCGGCCTGGCTGGGGGCACTGGGGCCTGCACAGAGTGGTTAATGTGCCCCACACCGTGCAGACCAGGCTGGCCCGAACCGAAGGCCGGGAGCAGTGAGGCTTCTGGGGAGGTAAGGGCAGGGGGTCAGGGGCCAACTAACTGTCCCCTGGCCCGGGACACGCGGACGGCCTCTCGGGAACGACGTCTCTGAGCGCCTACTGTGTTTTTGGTGCTAAGGACAAAGCAGGGAGCAGAGCAGGGTCCCTGCCCTTGTGGAGGAGGCCTTGCTGTGGGGAGAGGGACAACAGACACAGCTAGGACAGGGCGTGACAGATGACACATGTACAGAGGTCATCCAAGAAGCATCTCTGAGGAGCTGATATTTGAGCTTCTCAAACTGGCTGTACCGCTTATGAGCTGGGTGGCTTGGAAGAAGTTAGTTAACCTCTCTGAACCTGTTCGGGGGGGGGGGTGAAAGAGTGATCTGCTTCTCAATTACTCTTTACTCTCCTGCCCTGACTGACCTCTAAGAAACACCCCCTTCTGCTCTAGCTCCCCGCGGAGCCGCCCCAGATGTGGAGATCGAACATCTCTTCTCCTTCCTCTGGAGGCCCCTGGGGCCCGGCCTTGCTCTTCCCGTTATCCTGTGCCCCGTAACAATTTGTTTTCATGTTTCCTCACCCCTACAAGATTGAGTGAGAACTCTTCAGGGCCTGGGTCCCCGGTGGACTTGGCCCTGTGGCCCCTCAGACCTAGCACAGGACACGGCTTGGAAACAGATGCTTCCATGTCTTCTTCTGATAGATGGGGTGGCAGTAAATGGGCGAGTGGATGGATGGTGGATGGATGGATGGTGGATGGATGGATGGATGCATGGGTGGTAGATGGATGGATGGTGGATGGGTGGATGGTGGATGGATGGATGGATGCATGGGTGGTAGATGGATGGATGGTGGATGGGTGGATGGTGGATGGATGGATGGATGGATGCATGGATGCATAGGTGGTAGATGGATGGATGGTGGATGGGTGGATGGTGGATGGGTAGATGTTGGATGGGTGGTAGATGGATGGGTGGATGGATGGTGGATGGATGGATGGATGGTGGATGGGTGGATGGTGGATGGATGGATGGATGCATGGGTGGTAGATGGATGGATGGTGGATGGGTGGATGGTGGATGGATGGATGGATGCATGGGTGGTAGATGGATGGATGGTGGATGGGTGGATGGTGGATGGATGGATGGATGCATGGGTGGTAGATGGATGGATGGTGGATGGGTGGATGGTGGATGGATGGATGGATGCATGGGTGGTAGATGGATGGATGGTGGATGGGTGGATGGTGGATGGATGGATGGTGGATGGATGGATGGATGGTGGATGGATGGATGGATGCATGGGTGGATGGATGGATGGATGGTGGATGGGTGGATGGTGGATGGATGGATGGATGCATGGGTGGATGGATGGATGGATGGTGGATGGGTGGATGGTGGATGGATGGATGGATGCATGGGTGGTAGATGGATGGATGGTGGATGGGTGGATGGTGGATGGATGGATGGATGCATGGGTGGTAGATGGATGGATGGTGGATGGGTGGATGGTGGATGGATGGATGGATGCATGGGTGGTAGATGGATGGATGGTGGATGGGTGGATGGTAGATGGATGGATGGATGGATGGGGGGGGGATGCATGGGTGGTAGATGGATGGATGGTGGATGGGTGGATGGTGGATGGATGGATGGATGCATGGGTGGTAGATGGATGGATGGTGGATGGGTGGTAGATGGATGGATGCATGGGTGGATGGTGGATGGATGGATAGATGGATGGGTGGATGGGTGGATGGGTAGATGGATGAGTGGATGGATGGATTGTGGATGGATGGGTGCATGGATGGATTGTGGATGGATGGATAGATGGATGGGTGGATGGGTGGATGGGTAGATGGATGAGTGGATGGATGGGTGGTTGGATGGATGGATTGTGGATGGATGGGTGCATGGATGGATTGTGGATGGATGAGTGCATGGATGGATGGATAGATGGATGGGTAGGTGGATGGATGCATGAATGATGGATGGGTGGATGGATGGATGGATGGGTGGATGCATGGATGATGGATGGGTGGATGGATGGATGGATGAGTGGATGGATGGGTGGATGGTGGATGGGTGGGTGGATGGATGGATGGATGAGTGGATGGATGGGTGGATGGATGCATGGATTAGAGAGGTGGATGGGTGGATGGTGGATGGATGGGTGGGTGGATGGGTGGATAGTAGAGTGAGTAGATGGGTGAGTGTGGGGGTAGATGAATGAAAGTCAGTACTTAGGGAAATAAGAGGGTTGGACGGAAGGACGCTGGGGAGCACAGCTTTGCAGAAGGCAAGGGCTATTTCTTCTTCAGAGACAGGCAAAATTTGTTCTAAGGCATAAAGGGGGAAGTTGATTCTTCCCTTCATTTTTTAAAAAAACATATTTTATGTATAGATTTTTAGAGAGAGAAAGGAAGAGGGGAATTAGAAGCGGGAAGCACCACTTCATAATTGCTTCTCGTATGTGCCTTGACCAGGCCAGCCTGGGGTTTTGAACCAGCGACGTCAGCATTCCAGGACAATGCTTCATCCACTGTGCCACCACAGGGCAGTCTCCCCTCACTTATTCTAATGTCTATTTGGCACTAAGCTGGGTGCCAGGAACCTAGAGAAACAGGGCTCACGGTCAATAGGGAAAGCCAGTGAGCCGGCAGTGGATGCGTGCTGTGGTCAGCACTGCTGGGGAAAAGAGATTGGGACACTGCGGGGAAGAGCCGCTCACCTCCTGCTGGTTCACACGAAGGGGTCCCCAGGTGATGGTGCCTTGTAAGCAGCCTTGGCTCTTGGCAGCGAGGTGGCTTGGCACCATTTCTTGGGCACCACTGGTGAGCCTGCCCATGCCTGAGCCCCAAATCTGGACCTAAGGCCTCCTGGGTTCCATGGGGACCGCCATTTGGCAGTTCATTGCGGAGGCCAGGGGATTTTCTTGGGCTGTTCCGTTTGATCCACACAGAGATGGCAGTGTTCTCCACGGTCCTGTGTATGAGGAAGCTCGGGAAGGTGAGAGCTTTTACCCAAAGTCACCCAGCTGGAAAGCCGAGGGCTTAGAATTTGCACCCAGGACAGGCTGACCCCTTCCCACCAGCCTGTGCCTCTGCTCTGCATGGATAGCCCATCTCGTTGCCAGGGTAACCTCCCTCCCGGCCCAGCAGTTACCCCTCCTGGAGTGTGATTCTTGCACCTGACATCATAATCCTCTGTGACATCTTAATCAGCTCCCAGGCAACTGACAGTGCGGCAGCCAGCAGAGCAGGGGTATGAAACCCTGTGAGTCAGCAGGGCCTGCGCTGGTCCGCCTGCCCCGCCTCCGCCTTAACCCTTGCCTGCCCGCCCTGACCCCTGGCCCCTGGGGATAGTTGCTGACATTGCTTCAGCTCCAGGCTTTTGCTGCTGGTCCTTCCCAAACTTCATTTTCCCCATCTGTAAAGTGAGCATGAGGATGCCCGTCGGCTGTTGCACAGAATTGTGGGAGGACTTTGCCAAAGGAGGTAAAGGCACCGTGTCTGTCATCTCAGCTCTTTAAGACGTGGGACCTGGGAATGGCTACGGCCACCGTTCTCCTCTGAGCTGGCCGCCCACAGAGCCCGAGCGTCCATCAGCACCACAGAGCTCCCTGGGAGAAGCGGAGGACACGCACACATGTCCTGATGTGAGTGGCATTACATACCTCCAAAAGATATGCTGAAGTCTTAACCCCCATACCTGTGAGTGGGATCTTATTTGTAAGTAAAGTCTTTACACAGGTAATTGAGTTAAGATGCGGTCATGCTGAAGTAGGGTGAGACCTTAATCCGATATAACCGGTATCCTACGGGCAGAGAGAAATGTGGACAGGGACACACAAGAGGAAGATGATGTGGAGCAATGTCACTGTAAGCAAGGAACACAAAGGATTGCTGCCCGCCACCAAGGCCAGGAAGAGGCAGGGAAGAATCCGACCCAGCGTCTCCGGGACTGCGGGGCCCTGCTGACACCGTGATCTCAGACCTCGACCCTCCCCTCGGGAACTATGAGAAAGCAAATTTGTTTTAAGCCATCCGTCCTGTGGGACTGGGTCATGCGGGCCTATGAAACAAGCTCACACCCTAATAGGACAACTTCAGTTCATGGTTTCACGGGACTAACAAGCCCACGCCCAGATCACTCAGCCCCGACGTACAGTGGACGTGCGGCTTGCGCCGAGTGACCATCGGCAAAGCACTCTACCCGCACTCACAGCAATACGGAACCACAGCGCTGCCTTGCAGGCTGGGCGTGGAGAGGAGGTACACCGCGTCTGTGACGTGTTCGCACAGTTGACCTGATAGTTTATGCCAGTGGTCCCCAACCTTTCTTGGGCCACGGACCGGTTTAATGTCAGAAAATATTTTCACGGACCGGCCTTTAGGGTGGGACGGATAAATGTATCACGTGACCGAGACAAGTGTCAAGAATGAGTCTTAGACGGATGTAACAGAGGGAATCTGATCATTTTTTTAAAAATAAAACATCGTTCAGACTTAAATATAAATAAAACAGAAATAATGTAAGTTATTTATTCTTTCTTTGTGGACCAGTACCAAATGGCCCACGGACCGGTACCGGTCCACGGCCCGGGGGTTGGGAACCACTGGTTTAGGCCATAGCATCGGTCTTTATTTTTAACATTCTTACTGGGAAACTGGGACAGCCGGACTCTCTGATCAGGGGGGCCATGGCATCTAGTAGCGGGTGGTCGAGCTTCTCCAAGTCTTCTCCTTGAAGACCCCCATCCTCTCCTGGGCTTTGCACATGCTCAGTAAACCCGGGCTGCTTTGATGCACTCTGGTTTCCTCTGAATCCTGCTTCTCTTCCTCCCTCTTCCTTTCAGCTGGGCTCTGTCCCTAGCTAAGACCCACCCACTGCCTTGGGATTCTAGAGCATGCTGCCCAGATGCACCAGCTGAGCAGAGCTGACCTGCTGTCCCCATCTTTTTTCTTCTTTTCCAGAGAGGAGGGACAGAGAGGGAAGCACATCCACCTGTTCCCGTATGTGCCCTGACCACGGGGATTGAACCTGCAACCTTTCCGTATCCGGACAACGCTCTTAACGGGAGCCGCTCGCCCACCTTTGAAGTCTACCCACATGTGGGAAGGGCAGGACTGCTGAGGGCTTTTCCTGTCGGGGAAGGAAGGCAACACAAAGCATTTGTTTCTCTCCATTTTGGTTTCACAAACCTCTCTAGTCTTTTCCCCAAAGTGACCACTTCCTCTTTGAGGGGACTCTTTGCAAAACTTCAAATCCTCCCTCCACCTCCTGTAGCTGAGTCACCGTAGGCAAGTGACCTCATCGCCCTCATCATTTTTGCCACCGTGAAATGCAGACCACACAGCGCAAACCGCACATGGCCAGGAGGATTCAACAAGGGGATAGGTATAGGTGTTTGGCATGTTTCGTGGTGATAATGATTACATCTTTAATATTTCCCGCCTGCCTGAGATCGGAAGCAAACACAATTCGCTCAGCTCCCTGCCTTAGGCCGCAGCCTCTCCGTGCCTCTGTCTTCTCTCATCTGTGAGACGGGTTAATAGCGCCTGGGTTTAAGGGTTGCTGGACTCGTAAGATGAAATGCTCCCGGCAGACCCAGCATGTCTTGTCTTCTCTCCTCACTGTCCTTCTCTGCACCGAGGAGAAAGCCTACATGTTAGTCCTAAGCAGCCTTACAAACTTGCTTTTCAAGATGGGAATTCCACACACACCCTCACAGGCAAGCAAGGGCTGTAAAGATCCCTGCCCTGCCCCAGGAGGGTCTCGTGAAGGCTGCTTCTCTCTGCATCGGACACTGGAACCAGCAGCCCTGCCTGAGAAGTGGGGAGGGGCGCCCTGCGCTGGCTTTTGTTTTCCTGGAAGGGTTGTAAACACAGCATAATTAGGGCTTGAGAATGCAGCTTTAATGACTGTTATTGCTGAGAAAAGGGAGTCGCTGGGGGCCCCAACCTGCCCTGTGCCCTGCTCTGACCAAGAAGTCCACAGTGTGGGGGGTGGCCAGGGGCGGGCAGCCGTGCTATGGAGCCCTAAGGTTGCCTCTCCGGCCTGTGCAGCCGACAGGACTGGCCCACCAGCACCTGCCCACCTCCCCGCCTCTTTTTTCCCCCTCCAAACTCTGTCTGCTATTCCAGGCCCACACCTCACAGGCTGCCCTGGGCCCCAGTGTCTCCACAAGGGGAGCTACCTGGACCACTGAGTCCCTGGGAAGGAGCCACCCTGCGTTCCTGTCTCCCCAAAGAGCTCACCCAGGTCAGACTCCAAGGCTGTGCGTCCACAAGCTGCCAGCCCTCAGAGGGCGACTTAGGTCGGAGCCAAGAGTGTTCTTCCAGGAAAGTGAAAGAGCCATAGAGGTGGATTTAAAGGCAGGTGTACCGGGCAGGCGCCGTGGAGCCCGACTTCTGAAGGGCTCCGCAAAACTCCAATATACACTTTTTTCTAATGACACCAAGAGTGGTTTCATTTGTGCAGTTTTAACATTAACAGTACATCATATGTTTTATTTATTTAAAAATATGGTTAACATGTATTTTTATTTTCCCTGTCTCTCTCTCTCTTTTTTTTTAAGGGGTCCAATATTTTCTTCTGCACCTGGGGCCTCAACCAACCTTTATCCGCCTCTGAAGAGCTATCTAGCTGTGTGATCACTGGGCCAGTATCTTGACCTCTCTGGGTCTCGGCCTTTCACCTGCGAAAAAGACGCAAACATCTCTTGCTCAGCTCAGACGGTCATTGCAAGCTCAGCTGAAATAGGGAATAGGAAGGGGCTTTATCTTCTGGGGTGTGCTATAAAAATCTGGCACCAAGGTCGTCCTTGGGGCATCGCTCTACATGATGGCAGGAATCTTCTGGGCAGCCCATTGGCCTCTTTGGGTCAGAAACTTTTTTACTGTAGGCTCCCTCGTTGCCAGACACCATGCCAAGGGCTTCACATGCCTTTTCTCATTTATTCCTCGCAACAGAAGATAGGTCGTCTTAATAAGCCCTTTATACAGATGGGGAGTCTGAAACCTGCGGAGGCCACAGCAAGTATGTGGGAGATTTAAGCAGCTGTTCAAGAATATTTATTGAGCAACTGCTATATGCTGGGCCAGGGGTCCCCAAACTTTTTCCACAGGGGGCCAGTTCACTGTCCCTCAGACCATTGGAGGGCCGGACTATAAAAAAAACTATGAACAAATCCCTACGCACACTGCACATATCTTATTCTAAAGTAAAAAAAAAAAAAAATGGGAACAAATACAATATTTAAAATAAAGAACAAGTAAATTTAAATCAACAAACTGACCAGTATTTCAATGGGAACTATGGGCCTGCTTTTGGCTAATGAGATGGTCAATGTCCGGTTCCATATTTGTCACTGCTAGCCGTAACAGGTGATATGACGCACTTCCGGAGCCGTGATGCGTGCATCCCACGTCACCAGAAGTAGTACTGTACGTGAGCCATACTGCGCTTTGTGGCGCCGCCACATACAGTACTCCCGGAGCACAGGATGAGGATGGATCCTGTGCTCCTCTCACTGACCACCAATGAAGGAGGTGCCCCTATCGGAGGTGCAGCGGGGGCCGGATAAATGG
The DNA here is from genome assembly GCF_036850995.1 of Saccopteryx leptura. Lineage (NCBI taxonomy): Eukaryota > Metazoa > Chordata > Mammalia > Chiroptera > Emballonuridae > Saccopteryx > Saccopteryx leptura. Next base: position 4,824,837 of record NC_089507.1, on the reverse strand, counting down.
CCTCAGGAGGCCGCATGTGGCCTGCGGGCCGTAGTTTGGGGACCCCTGTGCTGGGCCCTGTGCTAGGGGCTGGAGAGACAGCCATGGACAAAATCAAGCATGGGCTACTACTCTATAAGACTAATATAATGTTGTATGTCAACTATAATTCAATAAAATAAGCATCTGCCCTTGTGGGGCTGCCGCTGAGCGGGGAGAGACATAATAACAGAGATAATGACAACATGCTGGGTGGCGTGCATCCTCCGGAGAAAACTAACCAGGATGAGGGGGGTGGTTGTCTGGGGGAGGAGACGGTGGGGGTGGGAGTGTCTGTTGTTTTAGAGAAAGTGGTCAGGGGAGCCATCTCTGAGAAGGTGACCTCTGAGCAGAGACCTTGAGGGAAATGAGAAATGGAGCCATGAGGATGTCTGAGGGCAGAGCATTTAAGGCGGAGGGAACAGCCAGTACTGGTTTCTGGAGGCTGGAATGTTTGGGCAACAGCAAAGAGCCCTGAGTTTTTGTTGATTGAGCCCAATTTGGAGGGGAGGGAAGGGAGGAAGAGGATTCCTGGCCCTGATGACCCCGAGCTAGAGCTAGGGACCATCCTCGTAGGGTGGGGTAGAAAGAACGCTGGCTTGCTTTGGTGTCCCAGGACTGGGTTGGGATGCTGTCTCCCCATATTGGCTACATTGGTCAATCTAAGTCACTGCAGCTTTCTGGGCCCAACTTCCTCCCCTATTAAAAGTGGCCCAGCAGTACCTGCCTCCAGTGGTTCCTGTGAGGCAGAAAGAGCCCACCACAAACAACCCAGACTGTCAGATCATTAACCTTAGGCTCTGCCACGCACAGTTTCAAGCACCCGGAGGTATTATTATTATTATTTTTTAAAGAGACAGTCAGAGAGAGGGATAGACAGGGACAGACAGGAACGGAGAGAGATGAGAAGCATCAATCATTAGTTTTTTTTTTTTTCGTTGTGACATCTTAGTTGTTCATTGATTGCTTTCTCATATGTGCCTTGACCATAGAGCCAGCGACCTGGTGAGCTTTGCTCAAACCAGATGAGCCCCACGCTCAAGCTGGCGACCTTGGGGTCTCGAACCTGGGTCCTCCACATCCCAGTCCGATGCTCTATCCACTGCGCCACCGCCTGGTCAGGCAGAGAGGTATTCTTATTCATTTAATCTCCATCCGTAATGAAAACGGTGGGCTAGACAGGGTCAGTATCCCATCCCAGCTACTGGAAGGGATGGGGCCAGCATTCCAACACAGGGATACAACTGTGAGACTCCTCCAGGTTCCGAAGGTGGCTTCCCCGGTTCTCTCCACGGGGCCTTTCCCCCATCCACCATTCCAGCGGCCTCCCCTTACCTGCAATCACGCTCCTGGCTGGCTCAGGTTACTGGAGGCCCTGAGGGGTCTGTTTAAACAAGTGTGTCTGAGCAGGAAAATCAAACAGACAGGGACCCTCCCAGGCCCCGCCGCGGGACCACCGCGGGACTACCGCCTGAACCTGATAAGGCTGGATCTATTTTCACTTAATTGGGGCTGCGGCCAGGGGCCCACCATTTGATCAGATAGCAGGGATGGAAAGGTCCTTCAGGTGGGGCTGGCCCGCATCCCGGGCTGGGAACGGAGAAGCCCGAGGGGGTGGGGAGCACCCCCGCCGGGGAAGGTGGAGCCTGCTGTGGAAGGTCTCTTTGCTACGTCCTCCCAGCGTCCCTGCCCCTCTACCCACCCACCGATCGCAGCGGACAGGCAGAAGCACGTGGCCAGGGGAGGCGCTGCGGGGTGGAGAGGCCAGCTCGGCAGGGGCACTCGCTCAGCTGGAGAGTCCGCACGGGCCTTTTCAAGTGGCACTGAGCATGCTGTCGGACCTCAGTACCTCCGCTTCCTGTCTTCAGAAGAAGAAGCAGCGAGGATTCACCTTCAAGTTCAAAGGAGATCAAAACGCGCAGACAGAACCAGCAACCGAAAAAGGGTGACTTCAGTGTTTTTATAAAACTCTCATTCAAGAGTTCTGATCAACACTAAGGGACTGATTTCACCTTTGACCCCAAGGCCAGATCTGCTCTATCACTCAACACCCCCCCACACACACACACACCCAGTGTAGCCGGCCCCAGGAGTGGTCTGGGTTAGCGTTCTGGCTGGCCCTGAAGGTCTGAGGTTGCCTGCTGCTCCTCCATTCGTCTCTACTCTGAAGTGTCCCCTCTTTATGCCAGGTCCCCTGCTGGTCCCGGGGACCCACACAGGCTTGCTCTGGGGAGCCACTCCCAGTAGCCACTCAGGGATCAGAGCTGGGCACTAGGCCTTGGGGACGGGCAAAGCTTTGTAGCCTTCTCTGCTCCCCCACCCCACCCCCTGCCCGGACCCTGGTCAGGCAGTCCGCAGCAGGTGTCTTCACCGTGGGGTACACTCTGCAGTGGGTCCGCTGAGAATCCCCAGGGGTGCTAGGAGAAATCTTAGAGCACCTCGTGCTTTTAGGTTTGTTTTTACTCCTGTAAATGATTCCAATTTCCCCATAGCTGAAATTGGGGAGAAACACAGAGTTGCTGACAGGATTAAGTGAATTAAGACACGTTAAGAGCTCAGAACACTGCTTGGCAATAGTAATTGTTTAATAGGTGTTAATTCTTACTAATAGTAAATAGTATTTCCCATCCTGGCCTTCGGCTCCCCGGTTGTCTAGTTTCCTTAGACTCAAACCCTCCTTACACAGCCCTGGGGAGGTTGACAAAGCCAGACGTAGCACATCTATTGCACGGACATAGCAACTGAGGTTTGGGACCATGTTACCACTTGCTGAGTCGCACAGTTCGAGGCCTGGCTGGGAGAGGACTCCGGGAAGTTCAGAAGGCCATGGCTAGGGGCGTGGCTTTGCGGGGAGTCACTGCCCCACCCTGTCGGGCGCACCAGAATCTGCGGCTCTGGGGAAGTCAGCTCTGCCTCTATCGCCCAGCGCCAAATCCGCTCACTGCAGGGGGAAAACAGAACCCAATCAAATTCCCCAGTATGTACAACCTCTACGGCCACCCACCCCTTGCAGAGGCTGGGAAGGGGACAATAAAGACATCACGCCTGCACCCCACCCCGTCCCCGCTTCTTACACGCACAGGGGCACTGACGGGTGTCCCAGAGGCAGAGCAGCAGGTCCCAGAACGTGCTACTTAAACTCTCCCAGTCCCGGTTTCCTCACCAGGAACGTGGGATGCCCACTGGGGGACTGTTGTAAGGTTTAACTGTGGTGATGCATTTGAAGCACCTAGATCTAACAGGTGCTGAGTCACAGCGGGCTCCCGGCAGCTCCCCCCGCCCCGCCCCTCCCCACGCACGCAGGCACGCACGCGCGCACACAGCTGCGAGAACTAACCCCTGCCCCCAGACTCCGAGCTAGCAGTGCGCCAGGGTGCAGTCTAGCGCCTGAGTCCTCAGGAATGGCCACGGTCCTCTGCGAGGTGTCAAAGGTGAAAGCCACCGATCACGGAGGAGCCGGCTTAGAAAGGCCACAGGATGCCCAGGTTTCCTGACCGTCTTGGCGGCGGGGAAGGGCGAGCACTGGATGAGGTGCTGTCCAACCCACATTTCAGTGACATTTCTGTCAGTTGCTGGCTCAGACGGTGGGAAAACGACTCCTCTTTGAACCTCAGTTTCCCTACTTATGGCACGTGGGTTTTCCACAGCGCACTGATGGAGCGCGTACTGCACGCTGGCGACCTCCCAGGCACTGTCTCCCCTCACCCTCCGCTCTGCCCAGGAGGGCGGCCACCGCAGGTGAGCACCGAGCTCACTTCACGTGCAGAGCACCTCTCCTTCACATTCACAACAGAGAAAGAGAGGCCCGAGGATCCCGAAAGTGGGAGGAGAGGGGGAGTACAGGGCGTAGGCAGATTGCCACCTCGCCTGCGTAGAGCCTAGCGGCACAGGGTAGTAAATGCAAGAGTGTGGAGATCCCGGTCCCCTCTGAGCCCTTAGCGGGGGAGTGAGTAGCTTGGAAGGGACTGGCTGGGGTGAGGGCCTACGTGCCCCACTCCGGGTTCTAGGACGCCAACAGCGGCCATGTCCTTGCCAGACTCGAGGGCTGCCCGCTCTCCCCCGTCGGTTCCGGTTCACGCTCGCCCCCTTCCCGGCGCCGTGCCCCGTTCTGGCACGCCTGTCCCGCCCTCGGGTTCTGGGACGGTGGGGGTGAGGACTCTAAACTAGCACCTTGGGGTCAGCCGAGCCTACTGGGTGACAGTGCTGGGCCCGCGCGGTTGTTGCGCCATCCTCTCCGTCCTCCTGAGGACCCTAGGAAGGTGTATTGTGCAGCTCACGCTCTAGCGATGGAAACTGAGGTTCCGAGGAGAAATAACCTTTTTGACACCACCGGCCTGAGTCTCAGGGGCCAGCCAGTGCCGGGAGGGGCGCTTCCCGCTGCTTCCGAAATCCATCTGCAGGAAGAACTCTCTGGTGTCGCTTTCGCTTCGGAGCAACTTGAGGGCAGGGATCCCGACTGAATCCTGGGGGACCTGTGGTGGGGGAGGGACTTCGAGAAAGGGGCAGACAGGGGGGGAGGAAAGTGACACGGTAATGGAGAGAGACAGAGGGACACAGACAACAGAGAGATAAGAGATATAGGCAGCCCTGGCCGGTTGGCTCAGTGGTAGAGCGTCGGCCTGGCGTGCGGAGGACCCGGGTTCGATTCCCGGCCAGGGCACATAGGAGAAGCGCCCATTTGCTTCTCCACACACCCCCCCCCCCTTCCTTCCTCTCTGTCTCTCTCTTTCCGTCCTGCAGCCAAGGCTCCATTGGAGCAAAGATGGCCCGGGCGCTGGGGATGGCTCCTTGGCCTCTGCCCCAGGCGCTAGAGTGGCTCTGGTCGCGGCAGAGCGACGCCCTGGAGGGGCAGAGCATCGCCCCCTGGTGGGCAGAGCTTCGCCCCTGGTGGGCGTGCCGGGTGGATCCCGGTCGGGCGCATGCGGGAGTCTGTCTGACTGTCTCTCCCCGTTTCCAGCTTCAGAAAAATACAAAAAAAAAAAAAAAAAAAAGAGAGAGAGAGAGAGATAGGCAGCGAGATCCACCGAAGAGACCAAGAGAGATACATTTGAGATAAAGACCCACGGGGGGGGGGGGGGGTTTGTGCCGAGAAGGATGCATGCAGAAGGAATGTCAAAAGCCAGGGCCCTGAGGGAGAGAGACCCAGAGAAAGACGGGAGAAGTGGGAGACGCTGTGAGAGGGGGTCCAAGGGCCTCCCCAACTGCCGGTCCCCCGCCCTTCTTGTCTGTTGGGGCCCCTACTGGTCCGGGAGGGGGCGGCTCCCGCGGGATCCGCAGTCCCACTGGGGGTCCCACGGACGGCGGGGGTGGGGAGCGCGGGGCCACATTTCGTGGGGGGCAATCTCTGGGCTCCCCTGGACTCCCCTGTCTTGCCTTCTCAGCTCTAGCCTTCCATTGCCTTCCATTGCACTCTGTTTGGGTCTTTCAGAAGCATCTGGGTCGCTGTATCCACACGGAGGATCCTCCGTCATCTCTGAGGCTTCTCTGCCTTCCTGTGTCTCCTCATCTCGATCTTGTCCTTCTCCACCGCGTCTGGCCTCTCACTCCGTCTCCACCCCCTACCCCGATGCTGGATCATAGTGAAATCCGAAGCTCCCACTTCCACGGGCCCCATCTGTGGGGCCGGGCGGCCCTCCCCGCTCTGCGTCTTCCTCCAGGAGGGGAGTCCGACAGCCGGGAGGAAGGAAGGCCCCAGACACCCTGGACGCCTCAACCAGGTGCTGGCAGCACCCCAAACCTGACACAGATCAAAGCCCGCGTGCAGCTGCCGGGGCGGGGAGGACGGAGCCTACAGTCTCTGAGCTGGGGAAAAGCGTGTCCATTTTAAGGCGGACAAATGGAGGTTCAGAAGAAGTGGCCCTAGTCTTGGGCTGGTGACGTAGCTGTCTTCGTCTCTGAGAGACCTGAGATCCTCAATATTTGATAAACTCACTGACAAACTTGACAATTTCAAGAGTCTCAAGAAGGTGGGGGGGGGGCAGGGGAGGGAAGAAGGAACAGCAGAGAAGTGTAGTAAGTACCGGACCGAGAACCCATTTCATTGACTGGGGGCGGGACTGGGAGGCGGTCCCACCAAATACCGCCCGCATTCGCTGTTACTTGAATGCATTTCGTCTTGGGAAAGCTCAGTGAGGGAAACGCTCACTGAGTTAAATGACTGGAATTCGGGGTGCAGACCCACCTGCGTCCAGATCCACGCTCCACCACTAACTAGCTGTGTGGCCCTGGGCAAGACACTTAACCTCTCTGATTCTGTCCTCTCATCTGGGGGCAGAGGGGTGTGGGGGAGAAAGAGGCGGAGGGAAAAGCCTTTAATAATACCTATCTCCCGGGGTAGAGAGGATTAAATCGGATAACGTTTGTGAAAACTCTGACAGGAGGCCTGACTCCCAGCTCAATATAAGTCAAATCTCTTCCCACCATTCCTTCCAATCCTCTGTGTCCCCCCCCCCCCCCCCCAGCCCTCGCCGGAACTAAGATGGGCCCTCAGCGAGCTGGGCAGCGCCTGGGGGGAAAAGGGCGAGCCTTCCTCCGCCCAGGGTGGGCAGAGCCGGTAGAAGACGTTTGGTCCGGGCCCCCGCTGCCTCGGGGTCTGCCTGACGTCTCCAGGCTTAAATAACCGTGCGCCTTTGTTATTCGTCGGCAGCAAAGTGGTTCGTTACGCCTGATTGGTCTAATTGCTTTGAAATGGGATATATTATCTATAATTATAGAGCTCTAGGAGGAGCCGGCCGCCTTCGCTTTCATCTTCCGCAAGTGCACCCTCATGTCGCGATCACATTAATTTGGGCCTTTTGAAAGGGGGGGGGGGCTCTCTCCCTCGCGGATCTAGGCCTCCTTTTCCCCCTTCCGAATTTAAAGACACCAAGAAGCCCCGGCCTGAGCAGAAAGAACTAAGCCAGTGGGGGAGGGGAGGGCACGGAGAAGAAGCGGGAAGTCGGGTCTGTGGAGTCCTGGCTGGCGCCGGGTGAAATCAACCGCACTGGGGCGGTTCCGCCGCACAAGTTGGATCTACTTAAGCAGAGGAATTAGCAAGAAGGAGAAAACCCTTTTTTTTTTTTTTTTTAAACAAATAGCCTTTCTTCCCCCTTGACTTCGCGTGAAAGAAACGCACCTAAACTCTTTAAGAAGCCTCTTATAAAGCCTAAGTTCTACTCAGGTCCCGGGAAAGCAAAACGCGTTTTGCGTAGGATCTGAGGTGAGCGGTGGATGGTCAGCTGGTAGCTGATGACTCACTCCCTGCAGTTCTCAGCTCTTTAAAGCTGTGAAATCCCCCCCCAAAGGGGGCCCCCAGGCGCTCCCCGACAGCTTCCCAGATCTCTGACTACCAGCCTTTCACTCTTTAAGTGGCGGAGGCCAAAAGACTGGAGAATGCGGAGTCTGTAAGCCTCCTCCCCAGGTTTCGGAATCCCGACGTTGTGCTGTCTGTCTACTCTTCAACCTCCTCCCCGCAGGACAAAATACCTCCTCTCTCCCCCCCCTTCCGCCGCCGCCCTCCTGGAGATTGGTGAATTCCCACCAAAATAAATCGTTCCGGGTAATCGGTTTTCATAGCACATTCATTCTATTAAAGAGGACTGTTTGGGGCTCGCTAATTGCCCGGGGATCCCACTGAGCTGCACATTTTAAAAAATGCACGCGGGATTCCTGGGTCGAGGCCACAAAATGCATTGGAAAGGGGGGGGGGAGGGGCGTAAACAAAAACCCGACAGAGGCGACAGCGAATGCCAAAGTGAGGGGCCAGCCTGCCATCCGTGCGGCAATGTCCCAGATAGTGTCAACGGCCTTTAAGATGGGGTTGCTCTAAAAATTCATCTTTATGGGGTTTGTGTGTTTTTTGGGGGGGAGTCTTAAAAACCATACCAGGCTTACTCTGCTGTCGCACACCCTCTTAAAATAAGTGGGTTATTTTTTCTTGCGGAGGAGGACATCACCACTTTAATTGTTCAGAGAGTGGATTCAGGACAATCCATCCTTAGGGTTCAAAGTACCGAGGTGCTTGGTTGGGGGGGACGGGAGTGCTTTAAGATGCCGGAATGGGAGTAGGGGGGATGGAGCAAGGAGAGGCGGGAGGGGAGCGGAGCGGAGAGCGCGAGAATGGAAGCGGAGCCCAGTACCAGAGCTTTATCTGCGACGGGCCAGCCTTGTCCTTGCCAGGCATGAATTACAGCCCGGCCCTCTCGGGCTGCGCGGCCGCGCGGAGACAGACCCGGGAGGCGCTCCTGGGGGTGCGTGCTGGCGGCGAGATAACAGGCGCAGCCCCCGCCGGTGTCAGCTCGGGGAACACGCCAACCTGGAAATCCGGAGGCCTAGACAAAAACGAACGCGAAGAGTGCCCTCTCTCACTGCCCCCAAACTTGTGCGTTTCCTCCCGCGGGAACAACACACCCCGGGAGACACGCGTAGACATTGTTTCTTTTCTTTAAACCCCTTCCCTGGGAATGCGAGCATCTTCTCCCCCCCCCCCCCCGCCCCCGCAACATAGTGGCAGTCCTGGGGAGCAGGCCCGTGTTATTCGAGCTGGGAGTCCACGTGGAGTCTCCTCTGGATCCCTTTTCCTTCTGGGGACACTCGTTGCCTGCCCTCGCGTGCACGCGGCCAACCCTCCGCGCCGGGTTAGGGCAGACAAGAATCCAGAGACCGAACCGAAAAAGATGCCATGGGATTCGGGCCCTGCTCGGGATGCCTGGGGGCCGGCGGCAGGGCTAGGGGCTGCGGGTGCAGGCGGTTTGCTCCCAGGAGGCGGGGGCGCGACTTCAAGGGCCCCTGCGCCGGCTGCTGCCTTTGATCCGGCCGCCGCTGGCGCCTAAAAACAACATACTCGTCTGCCTATTAGGCGCGCTGAGGGATCGTGACAGATTGTTTATCCCCGCAATTAGCATGCGGCCCTTCTCCGGCCGCCCGGCCCCCGGGCCTCGACCGGCCTCGCTGCACCGGCCGGCCACCGGAGACAACCCTGAGATCCTTCTGCGTTGCGCGGCAAATCTCGGGGTTCGAGCCCCTGCTGCCCCATAAAGCTGGGGTTCTTAACTGGTGACTGCAGTGTGTCCAGGATCCCTGAAGTTCTTTTGGTTGAATCAGTGCGTTCTTCTACGGAGAAAGTTCTTAATTATATTGGATCCTCAAAGTGATCTTTTGAGTCATACATTTTGAGATGGGAGACAAGGGCCAAACAAAGCAAACTCGTTTTTTAAATGTTGACCTGAAAAGCCGAGAGCCCCGATTTCCTCTCCTCCTGTCACCCGAGTGCAGAGTGTGAAGGAGATTCATCTAGCGACAGTTTCATTGGAAATGCCAGCCATAGAAGCTCGCGGTCAGCTGCGGTGCTAGCAAAGTGTTCGGCCTACAGCCTTGCTGATCGTCAGTTCGCTCAGCAATATAATGGGGTTGTATAGCCTTCTCTCTTACCCTCAGGACCCTCAGGCATACCTCCGAGGTCTCAGTTTCCCTGCCTGGAGAAAGGACTCCCTATTCGTCCTTGCCTCCCAGGGGCACGGCGAGTTGAAGTCGGGCTGCTTCAGTGCACCGCGCCTCCAGCTGGGCCCGACTCGAGCTGGAGGCTCCAAGCCCTGCCCTGTGCTTGTGTTGCAGTCCGGGGTGCGTAAGAAATCTAGAGAGGCGGCGTAAATTGTACAGATGTGAGTATTCCCGAACCCGCCCCATGGCCAGAACATATCTCTGAGCCTGTGGACAGACAGATGTGAGGTTGCCTGAACCCCCCCGGCGTCCGCAAGCCCGACCCCTCCCGCCAGACCACGGACGCCGTCCGGGTAATAAAGTTCCCGCTCTAGTAATTCATTTTCCTTAATCTGGACGCCCTTAATCTACAGCTTTTATGGCACCCAGTTAAAAGTCGAGGGAATTCGCTGTCCCTTCGCGCTCAGATAATTACCCCTAAATGGCCACGGCAGCCCCTGTGTTTCCTGGAGATTAGAACCCCGCAGTCATCAATGGCCGTCCCGGTGAGCCGCCAATCATTGCCGCTAGCTTTCCAGGAGAGGAGCTGCTGGCCTGGGCCCTGGGATAAGAGGCCATAAACTGGTGGTACAGAAAATGTCGAAGCCCTGGCGGGAGTTAGAGGCGATCTGACCTGTCCCAACGCCCCCAACTCATTTTCCTCTATTTTTTTTCCCCCCAACAGTCAACACAAAATCACGTTTCCTCCGAAACTGGCAAAATAAAAGTTCTCAAGCCCAGTCCCAAGGATCCACGCCAGGAACCGACCTTTTTCTCCGACCCCCTCCCCCAAATGCAATGCGCTTTCCCCACCCCCCACTCCACGACAAGCGACCCGGAGAGATAGTACTGTTATTGTTTCTGCGGACGCTCTGTCTGAGGTCACGTTAAGGCCAGATCAAGTGTTTTGTTGAAATTTCTGTTGTTTTTATTTCAGTAAGTTCTATAAAAACAAAAAACAAACAAAAAACCCAAAAAAGAACTCAAAACCGGGCGGCTCCTTCCTCAGCGAATGGCCAGTATAGGTGTTGTCATTCTCCCGGAAGAAGTTCAGAGCGGAAAAGTACCCATCATGTATGAAAACTGATTATTGATTCCGGATAATATTGGGTATTATTCTTAACATCCACAGCCTCAGCAGCATGGGATTCTTTAGGCAAACTTCAGTCCAGAGCTTAGGAGGAGACAAAGGCCCACTTTTACGCCGAGGTAAAGTTTAAAGATTGAAGGAGAAGAATATGAAGGTGTTTTTAAAAAGCAAAGTAATATTATGTATTTCTTCTAGAATAAATATGCAGATTTTTTCACTATAAAAGAAATATGAAATGACCGCAACTCAAATTATCGTGGTATGGTAGGGAAGAGGGGAGGCAGAGAGTGGAGGGGGGACAGAGAGAAAGAGACCTAGCAAATGACTGAAGAGGAAGGTAAGAGAAGTGATGGAGGACAGAAACAGGAAAGGGGTAGGGAAAATAAAGGGAGGGGGTGAGAAAGAAGATCAGGGAAGGGGAGGAGAGGCTTGGGCAGAAGAAAAGAAGCGAGAACAAGGGAAAGTCCCCAGGAACCCAAAAATAATAAAGACCCAAGGGGACCCAGACGGAGAGAGGCGGCCTCGACCTTTCGCGCGGAGGAAAGTTTCTGCCGCACCCCTCCTCTCCTCTGCCCTCCCGGGCCCCGCCCTGCCCCGCGAGCCCCGAGGTCCAGCTCGCCCCGGGGCAAGTCTGCCGGAGCGTTGCCCAATGGATCGCGTCGGACCCGCCCCCTCGCGCGCTGATTGGCCACTGCCGCGCTGGCCTTGCCTTATTAACAAGTTCTCTGGGAAGCGGCGGCCGGACCCGGAGCCGGCTCGTGCGCCTGGGAACTCGGCCTGCACCGCGGCGCCACCGGAGAGCCAGGCCCAGAGCGCCGGCGCTGGCCTTCGGAGGAGGGGCGGGAGGCGCGCGCGGGAGGGCCCGCCCGGCCAGGGTCCCAGGCGCTCCCAGCGGCCGGCCGCGCTTGCAGCCCGCCTGCAGCCCATGCCCGGCGGCTGGCTCGTGCTGCGGCTGGAGGAGGGGCCCGGCTCTGCATGGCCCCGGCTGCTGACATGACTTCTTTGCCACTCGGTGTCAAAGTGGAGGACTCCGCCTTCGGCAAGCCAGCGGGGGGCGGCGGGGGCCAGACCCCCAGCACCGCGGCGGCCGCGGCGGCCGCTATGGGCGCAGACGAGGAGGGGGCCAAGCCCAAAGTGTCCCCTTCACTCCTGCCCTTCAGCGTGGAGGCGCTCATGGCCGACCACAGGAAGCCCGGGGCCAAGGAGAGCGCCCTAGTGGCCTCCGAGGGCGCACAGGCAGCCGGCGGCTCTGCGCAGCCCCTGGGCGCCCGGGCCGGGTCGCTGGGCGCTCCGGACGCGCCGTCCTCGCCGCGGTCGCTCGGCCATTTCTCGGTGGGAGGACTCCTCAAGCTGCCCGAAGATGCGCTCGTGAAAGCCGAGAGCCCCGAGAAGTCCGAAAGGACCCCGTGGATGCAGAATCCCCGCTTCTCCCCGCCCCCGGCCAGTGAGTAGCCAGAACCTTGTGGGGGGGGGAGGGGGCCGGGCGGGACGCGGGGCCCGGGGCGCCAGTCCGCGCGCCGGCGCCTGCTGGTCCCGGCGTCAACGTACCTGAGGCCAGTACCTGGGGTGGGTGCTGTCGATACGTTGGCAGGGAGGCTGGGTTTGCGCCTTGCCCCGCTTCCACCCTGGAAGATGGTTCAAGGCCTGGGCTAAGGCCCACCCCTGGGTCCACTTTTGCGGGCTCCTGGTCTTGGCTAGGCGACCGTGCAAGTGGGACTTGACTTGTAAAACACGGATGTCAGAGCACCCTCTCCCCTGCCCCCCACCAAATACCCACAGGAGTTCCCGCTTCCTCGTCGGACCCTAAGCCCTGCTACTTTGCCTCTACCCCAGCGGGTGGGTCTGAGTGGCGCAGACATCTTCCCTTGCACGTAGAGTTTCACTTTCTCATAGTAGAAGCCTGGTTTCTCTCCAGCTCCCCTGACCCCCATTAAAGTATCTCTTTGCCGAAAGGTTTTGGAGCTCCTGTAAAATTTCCCCCTTCCCCCAAGATTCAAGCGGATTCTCGGTGCTTTGGGTGGCTTAGGGGGAGGAGGACGCTCAGCTCGGGTGGAGGGGGCGGGGCACCAAGTCAGTCAGTGGGAGGCGCCCCCTCCAACCCGGTCTGTAGCGCCCGAACGTTTAGTCTGGGACTCTGAAGCGGATTCAGCCACCAAGGGCGCTTTCGGGGTCGTTCCAAGGCCTTACGGCCCCCTGGCTTCTCTGACCAGCAAACAGGCTCAGAGATATTTCAGGAGCACGGGAAATTCCCAAGTTTTCCTCGTTTCCTTCGATTATTTTGCGCGACATAATAGCAACCCGAATTCAATGGCGTGATGCTGAGCAATGATTTTTATCTGGGGATTAAACGTTTTTGAAAGACCAGCCCCTCTCCGGGCCTAATGGCCAGATAAGGTAGCCCAGCGCTGGGCTGTCGCTGCCCAAAGGAGTGCCTGTCTGTCCCTTGGGTGGCCCGGCGTAAATTGAGTCGGGGGCTAACTGCTTCCCGGACTCTCAGTGTCTTCAAATAGGAAAGAAGGAGACACATTAACAGGATATTTTGTTTGACTCACATACTGGTGGTCTGAGAGCCCAAAGGATCGTTTGTTTCTGTTTGTTTAAGGCAGGAAAAAATGCATAATTAGGCAAAACCCGCATGGTGAAACATTCCAGATTTGAATTCATTTTACCCCAGAGGAAAGCTGCTGAGTAGGCAAAACATCCTTTCCGGGAGTTGGGAATTCAGTTAGGGTCTCTGCCTGGACCCTAAAGTTGGCAGGATACCCGTTGTCCTGGGCATAATTTGTTCCACATTTTTATCCAGCCACAGCCGCTGGTTGTGGAAGGGTTAGCTCCATTAGCTAACCTAGTCCTGGACCTTGCTCTAGCCCTTTGCTTGGTTGCTTGCTGCTCACTGTCCAGCCTTGAGGTCTATTTTGAAGCCATACAAAAATGCTCCACACCGTTGATCTCCATGAACTGAGCCACAGGTGGAGGAGAAGCCAGAGCTGTTGCACAACCCACCTTCTCCTGACCCCACATTTGAGTCTGACCTGAGGATAAGGCACTGGGGGTGGGAGAAGCCTAAGCTACAGTTGAGATAATCAGATGGTCAGAAGAAGCCGGGTTAGAATGAAGCCCCTCTCCCTACCCTCCCTACCGCATGGCACTTTATATATTCAAGAGACTTAGCCACAGCGTGACCTTCTTGACAGCTGGCCTTGTTCCTCCTGCAGTCCTTGGGGACTGCCCTGAGAACCTTGTAGGAGTCACTGTTTGAAGGTGGAATTTGGAGATCTGGATTCTGCCACACAGTGGCCTAGCCCAGTGCGGAGCACTTGGTGGGCACAGATCGATGTTTGGCCATCACACAAACGAAATGTGATCCTGGGCTGGGCGGCGCAGGGCCTGTTTCTGCCTGTTTATCAGCCTTATCAACATCCATGTCCCAGTGTGTGTGGTGGTGGAAGCAGGCCCTGCTGTGACAGGCCTGCCTGCCTAAGCCACCATCTAGCATTCAGGCCAGTCCCTGAACATGGGTACATTTCACATGAAATCTTCCTTCTTTGCAAAAAAGTAGACAAGAGCAAGAGGCTCTACCTTGTAGGATTGTGGTGGGAATTGGAGAAAATACTTTCCAAGTGCCTTGCAGGGTGCCTGGCCCTGGAAATGAACAGCCAGCATTGTTATGGACTATTACTACTTTTGGGGGGCAGATGACGCTCCAGCACTCTCTTAACCACCTGCCTCTTTCTCTCGCGGCCCCTTAGGGCGGCTGAGTCCCCCAGCCTGCACCCTGCGCAAGCACAAGACCAACCGCAAGCCGAGGACGCCCTTCACCACAGCGCAGCTGCTGGCGCTGGAGCGCAAGTTCCGCCAGAAGCAATACTTGTCCATTGCCGAGCGCGCGGAGTTCTCCAGCTCGCTCAGCCTCACCGAGACGCAGGTGAAGATCTGGTTCCAGAACCGCCGTGCCAAGGCCAAGAGACTGCAGGAGGCAGAGCTGGAAAAGCTGAAGATGGCCGCCAAGCCCATGCTGCCACCGGCTGCCTTTGGCCTCTCCTTCCCGCTGGGCGGCCCCGCGGCCGTGGCAGCAGCAGCTGGGGCCTCGCTCTACGGTGCCTCTGGCCCCTTTCAGCGCGCCGCGCTGCCCGTGGCGCCCGTTGGACTGTACACAGCCCACGTAGGCTACAGCATGTACCACCTGACATAGAGGGCCTGAGTGTCGCCTGCCTGTGGCCCCAGCTGATTCCTCCAGCTCTGGTCTTCTGCAAGCGGCAGTGGCCGTCCCCAGCGAGCTCCCCCGTTCGGCACCGGCTGGCTCCTTCCCTTGAACCCCACACTGCTCTGATTTCTCCTCCGCTGCTCCCTGACTTCACTCTGAAGTCTGATCCTCTCCAAAGTGACTGGAAGGGTCTCTTCTGCTCTTCTAGAATCTAGATCTACCCCCTCGTGTTACATATGGGGAAACTGAGGTCAGAGAGGTTAAATTTATCTACGGTCCCCAGCAGAGTTAGTGGTTCCACCAGGACTAGAGGCCACTTGTCCACCATCGCTGCCTCCTGTCTGGACCCCCGGCAGGAAAAGTACAGAGTGGTTCCCGTTTGAAGATTCTGAAAAGAACAGTGGGAGAGAAGAGCATGTCGGACAGATGGACCCGGCCCTTCCATCCGAACACTTAGACCTTCAACAGGAAAACTTGCTTTGGGTGGGGGGACATACAGATGTGTTACAAAGGTAGGTTGAAGGGACCTCTCTCTTATCAGCACCAGAAAAAAAAAATTGTAAAATAAAATTTAGAGTTCTGTTTCTATTTAACACAGTACATTTGTGTGGCTCTGCAGAATCCCTTTGGAAGGGGTTGGGTGTAATATACTGTATATTTGAAATTTTATTATCGTTTATATTATAGCTATATTTGTTAAATAAATTAATTTTAAGCTACAAGAAATGATCTCGGTACTGATTTAGCCTTTTATTTAAATTTTGCTTCTTGCCATTTCTTCACATGTGCGATTGCTTTCGGGTGTGATGGTTGGTTTTTTTACAATATATGAGCAGGTTTCAGAGGTGACAACAGGATATTCAAGGACAGAAAGGGGGGGGTGTCTTTTTGAACACGCAGGACAGATCTGCGTTAGCAAAGTCAAGTGGAGAATTGAAGCAATTACCTAGGATAATTAGGCTCAATTTTCCAATTCACTTTAAGCTGAAATCGACACTTGTTCAGGCGACCCAAAACCGACTTTCTTTTTTCTCCCCTTTTAACCTGTCTATGAAAACAAAGCGAATCACCCAAATGGTTTGACGGCTGCAGACAGCTAACGCAGACAATTCCCACCCCTGCAAACCTGTTTTTCCCACAGGAGGCCAGGTGGGGGATGGAGGCATTGCTTTGCCTCTCTAAATCACTGTGCTGGTGTAGAGAAGGTTTGTGGAACTAATTTCGAGCTGCCAAAATGTGAGTGCCTTCACACCACCAATTACAACCCCTAAAAAAAATAATGCTGAAAACCCAGGGCAACTGCCTCGGCGTGTCCTTTGCATGAGCCCTTTCTCCAAACTCTCACAACTTCATTTTTTTAAAAAAATATATATATAGAAGGTTAAATTCAGGCTTCCAGGAGAATATATTTGAGCAATCGCCAAGTTTAGCCTTGGGCGGGCTGGGGGTGGGGTGGATACTACAAAGATGTTGAAGGCAGAAAATGACCTCTTCTTAAGTCAATAAAGCCTATATTCCAGGCATCGCTCTGTTCTCTTTTGAATTGGGGGTCCCGGCTTAATTCTCACCAGATCTGTAGAGGTCTCTCCCCGCCACCTGGCCTCAGTCGGCCCTGCAGTGGTCGTCACCTCCAAACCCCACGCAGGTCAGCCCCAGCAAACCTTTGCATCTAGATGAGCCATTCAGATGGGAAGCCAAGCAGATGAATGGTTGTTAAAAGCTGAAGTACTTGGCGTTGGACTTGGGGGAGGGTGGACGTCTCCACAGACAAAAACCGTTGTGCAGTGTGGAAACCTCTGGGTGAGCTGCGGTAGTTCTAGCCCCAGGGGCCCGAGGTCCACCTAGGAATTCCAAGAGAGCTGGCGCTGGACAAGGTCCAGGGTACCTGCCTGGAGTCTCGGATCCTCCCGCCTCTCGAGTCTCGGATCCCTCCGCCTCGCCTCGACCCCTCCGGCAGAGACTCCCTTCCGCGGCTGGGGCTGCAGTCTGAATTTGTCACAACTCCCCTCCTTAAAGGAAGAGAACAAGCTTGCTGTGGAGTGCCATTCTGTCGCACCAGACAGTCTGGGGAGCCTCCGGCTTCTGGGCTTCCAGAAGTGCACCCAGAACCCAAATCTGGGTCTCGTTTTCTCAAGAGCCTAGAGTTAAATCTCCAAAAGGTCCGAGACTCGCATGCCCACTGGCCCTTTAAAAACGTTGAAGATTGAGATACATCGCTGCTTCTTGCAGACGCAGAGATGGTGGGTTTTTTTACCCCTCTCTATAAAGTAGGCAACCCAAATGGCCCGACGAAGGACACTCTGGCTCTCATAAATGTTACGGGTTCCTTCCTGGGACACTCTTGGCGACTCTCTTTTCCTGGCGATAATATTGAACTTGAAGTCAGACAATCCAATGTGGTTCATCCCAGCCCTGCCGCTGACTGACTGTAGGTAGAGAAGATCTCGCCGTCTCTTTGTTTCTCAGCTTTTTCATCTGCGATATGGGCCTGGGAATCGCTCCCCTGCTCCCAGGATTTAGAAGAGGTATCAATGAGCCCCCGAGGCCTGGGATAGAGGCGCCCAGGGAGGACCGGGTGGATCTGAATGTTCGCAGTTCACAGTGAGTCCCCGGCACTGGAGTGCTTTCAGCGCGTGCATGATAAGGAGAATGGTGGGGCATTATCGGGTGACTCCCACCGCCGGGGCTCCTGGGCCTCCTGGCTCCTCGAAGCTTGGCAATTTAGGGTTCAGGCAAATTCAGAGCAACATAATTGCAGTAATGAGCACAGGCTCGCGCTCTGCAGACACGCCGCGGCTCCAGCGAGGCGGTAGCTGCAGGCGAGGTTGGCGCGCCCCCTTCCCCCACCCAGGAATTCAGCGGGAGTGGAAGGGGACCCCGCCCTGGGACCCCACCACGTCCGCCTCCGTCCCGTTGCCGGCCTTGGGGTCCGGGTTTCCTTCCATTTATATGCCCCCCAGTTATTTTTCACTTTTATTTCTTTTCGTTCAGCCTTTTCTTGCCCCCCACCCCACCTCTTCGGTTTCCGAATTCCCTGTTTCAACTGGGCGTGCACAGAATGTGCTCAATAAAACGTTCGCTGGATCGGAGCAGCGTGCTGTTGTGGGGTGAGGGCCCGAGCGAGGTTCAGCTGTGTCTGGTGGGGACTGGAGGTGGGGCTTTGATCCACCCTAGTCCATCAAACTCGATTGCTTGTTTATCAAGCAAGGGTGGAATGGGCAAGCGGTTCCCAGGCCCGATCCATTATGGATCAATTTCCTTCTCTGGCAGGAAACGCAGGATCACACAGAGTTCCCACCCTACCAGGTCCGCAGGAATTCCCGCACAGGCTGCCACCTCCGGGTCCCCCAACAGCCCCGGGATATATTTTACAAGGGAGATGACTGCGGTCCAGAGAGGTTACACGATTTCCCCCAGGTCACACAGCCAGTAAGGGACAGAACGGGGATTCGAACACAGATTCCACTCCGGAATCGACGCTTTCTCTGCACTGCCCAGCTCCATCTCCTTCGGGTCACTCAGTGCCCATCCTGCTCTCTTGGCTCTTCAGGGCAGTAAAAGGCCAGAGAAACATGCTTGTTGGCTGGGAAAACGGGCGGCACTGGCTTTACAAATTTTACCCCTTCCTGTTCTGACCACAAGCGAGCAGCAAGCGCAGTCCCTAGGGGGAAAAGAGGGCAGGCCTCTCACCTGCCTTGTTCGCCGTCTGTGAATGCGTTTTCATGTTGTTGGGAAGGAGACTGAATCCCCAATCTGCAAACTTCGCTTCTGACA
Organism: Saccopteryx leptura; assembly: GCF_036850995.1. Lineage (NCBI taxonomy): Eukaryota > Metazoa > Chordata > Mammalia > Chiroptera > Emballonuridae > Saccopteryx > Saccopteryx leptura. The sequence goes on along the minus strand of NC_089507.1, from coordinate 4,806,295 downwards.
GCGCTGGCAGGACCAAAGAGGCCCGCTGTCCTGTCGGTGGTGTGGAAGCCTGGGCAGGGATGAGATTCCCGGGCGCCAGGGAATCTGGGTCGCTCCTACCTGCGGACTTAGGTGGGAGGGGGGCCGGGCGGCCAGGGGTCAGGTTGCCTAGGGTGGGGTCGGAGAGCTCGCGCTAAGGGCACTTTGTTTTAGGATTCGTTTTTCCGCTTGCTGACCACATGGCTAAAGGCCCAGGTTCAGTCGGAGGCGTGGTGAAGCCAGTGACTCACGAGGCAGCGGGTGGAGGGGCCTCCAGTGAGAATCGTACGGCTGTGAAGCTGTGAACGTGCCTGAACACCCCCGCCCCCACCCCTTGTCCTCCTCCTCCGGCACCGAAAGATCCCCGGTGGACCCGCAGCCAGGAGGTGAGCCGGCCGGGCCCCGGCCTGCGCCCTGCCTGGAGCCCTCAGGGGCGCAATGCGAAGCGGGGAGGAGAGGCCGGGGCCGCCTTTCAACTTGGCGGCTGGCGCCGGCCTGGCCGGGCCTCAGGCCGTGCGGCTTGCCGGGCTCCGTCCCCGCCCTCCTAGCCGCTTGCTTGCACCAAAGCACAGCCGGACACTCCCCCAGCCCTGCAGGCCCTGGAAACACCTTGACCTGCCCCCGCAACCCAGGACCCCAAGTGCCCCTTCTCCAGAGCATCTCGGAATCCTCACTCCAGACTCCCGGATTTCCTCCCACCGCACCCGACAACGCCCCCTCCACAGCAGGGCACCCAGCTTGGTAGGAGGACCCTCTTATCTCCGGGCTCCTCCACAGCGCCCTCCCGCGGTCCGCGGGCCTACAGCCCTGCTCTCTGCAGTGCTCGCGGGAACTGCCGCTGGACAAGGCTTCCTCCACCGCAGTCAGCGGCCGACCGACCCGCGCCTACACCCGCGGCCGCGCGCGCGCGCGCGCACGCACACTCACACACACCACAATATCAAAGCATGCATACACAGCACACCACCAACAAACACATCTAACGCACACAAAAGCAACACAACACATGAACACATGTAGAACCAATATACCAACACCCAACACACATCCAAACAACATACACCATACACACAAACAAAAGCAGTACACATCAACCACACACATACACACACACACACACACACAACCTAAACAATACTTGCAAACACATGCAATCCAATACACATCACATACACACACATAACCTAACACAGACACCCAACCACACACAACCACTCTGTACACACAAAATGAGCGCACCCACCCACCCCCAACACACACAGCCCATTTATCAAGGCAAATATACACCCCCAAGGCCACCACTCCGTGACATCCCTGCAGGAGTTCTGCCACCTAGGGGCTGATGACAGTGGCAGACACAGATCATCCCCGGGGAGAAGAGCCAGAGGTCAACACTGACTGCGGGGAGATAAACCTTGAAGAAGTGATGCACTGAGAGGCCCCAAGCGGAGAGGCCCCCCCGAGAAGCCCCCGGAAGCCCCTAGGTCCCGAGGAGAACAGGCTGCCAAGCTCAGCCCAGGAGGAGCTGCAGCGGGCTGTGGGCAGAAGGACTCCGGGCACAGTATGGGGGAGCCCGGCTCCCCTGTATGTGCGTGCAGTCAGTGTCAAGACGCAGACCTTTGTGCTGGGAGGCAGCAAGGATCCTGGGAGGGAGGGCTGAAAACTTCTCTTCTTGGTGCTTCTCCTCTGCATGCACGCCCCCTTGGTCTTGCACACCCATCTTCTTCTGCCTCATGCCTTCCCAGGAATGAGACCCGTGCTCCGCTCACGCTTGCTGAATGCAGGCCCAAGAGCTGGAATGTCCCTTCAGTAACTCAGCTCCCCCACCCACCATCTCTGACACGGAAGTGGTGCCTCAAGAAACACTCATCATACAGAGGGGTTAGGACAGTGTCGGACCACCTGCCTGGAGTCTGAGCCCCCCTGGTCTTAGGAATCCCGGTTTGGGCACTTATTAGCTGTGTGACCTTCGGCAAGCTACTTAACCTCTCTGAGCCTCACTTTCTTCACATACAAAGTGTGGACTCATGGTAACAATCTCTCCGCATTATTATAGGTATACAATAATGAATGAAATGTTCTTGAGCTGTTTGGCACTATCAGCATTAAATGTTGATGATGACTACTCAAAAGCCATGATCTTGGGTGGGGGGTTGTCTATACCTGTCTGGAAACTCCAAAAAGGAGTACTGTCCAATGATCAGTTTGGTCGGCTAGGACACCTGGAAGCCTGGATGCCCAGGCTGGAGCGCTTGGCAGGACCCTCTGACTATAGTTAAGACCAGAGGTCCCCAAACTTTTTACACAGGGGGCCAGTTCACTGTCCCTCAGACTGTTGGAGGGCCGTACTATAAAAAAAACTATGAACAAATCCCTATGCACACTGTACATATCTTATTTTAAAGTAAAAAAACAAAACGGGAACAAATACAATATTTAAAATAAAGAACAAGTAAATTTAAATCAACAAACTGACCAGTATTTCAATGGGAACTATGCTCCTCTCACTGACCACCAATGAAAGAGGTGCCCCTTCCAGAAGTGCAGCGGGGGCCGGATAAATGGCCTCAGGGGGCCACATGTGGCCCGTGGGCCATAGTTTGGGGACCCCTGGTCAAGACGGACCACGCTGCCTTGTTCTAGGGGCTTGTGGCATCCTGAAACCCATGTCGTGGGATTTGGAGAAAACCTTCTGGACGCCGATGTAGAGATGCACTGTTGTTGCCGGTGGGGGTCAATGTCTTCATTTACAGACCAGAAACCTGAGGCTCAGGAGGGTCGTGCGATTTGGCCAAGGTCAAAGAAAGTCTGGGCAGAACCTGGATCCCCAATTTTACTGCAGTGTTCTTTTTTTTTTTTTTTTAATTTTTCTGAAGCTGGAAATGGGGAGAGACAGTCAGACAGACTCCCGCATGCGCCTGACCGGGATCCACCCGGCACGCCCACCAGGGGCGATGCTCTGCCCACCAGGGGGCAATGCTCTGCCCCTCCCGGGCGTCGCTCTGCCGCAACCAGAGCCACTCTAGCGCCTGGGGCAGAGGCCAAGGAGCCATCCCCAGCGCCCGGGCTATCTTTGCTCCAATGGAGCCTTGGCTGTGGGAGGGAAAGAGAGAGACAGAGAGGAAGGAGGGGGGGGGGTGGAGAAGCAAATGGGCACTTCTCCTATGTGCCCTGGCCAGGAATCGAACCCAGGTCCCCCGCACGCCAGGCCGACGCTCTACTGCTGAGCCAACCAGCCAGGGCCTGCAGTGTTCTTTTATAAGCTCATTTAATGGCACTGAGCAAGACCAACACACTAACAAGTACACAGGCATTGAAGGGGGAGAAGAATGCCTGGTAGGGGCAGAATTCAGGGCATGGCGCAGAGGAAGCACAGCACAAGTGGCCACGGTGGACTCCTCTGCAGAGGTGACTGGTGGGCCTGGTGGGAGGGAGCCCGGAGAGCCTGGAGTTTAAAGAAGGGCTCAGGGAAGGATCTCTCCTGCAAAGGAAGCTGCAAGTGCAAAGACCCTGAGGCAGGAACGACGCTAGCCAGGCTGGATCCGGCCTCCGGGGAGTTCAGAGCAAGCGGCCTGTAAGGTCTGCTTTGATTCTCTGAAGCTCTGGGAGGCCTTGGAGTGGAGAAAGGTGGGCTGGAGTAAGAGGAATGGCTGGACCCACTCAGAGGGGAAGTGGTGGCCACGTGGACCAGGGAGATGCCTTCTCTGGGGAACCCCCCTTTTCTTCTATGCTGTGCCCCCTCCCCACCACCAAATGTGCAAGAGGATTTCTGAGGAACTTCACCCCGAGTCCCAATAACATTTCTCTCCCTCCCGAGGTTCCTTGGAATGAGACCCCGCGCCCAGGGGCCCAGCTCTCTCCCTGGAGTGCCCTGAACCCGAATGGCTGTGCCAGCTGGCCCTCAGCTGTGGGGCGGAGTCCTGGGCAGACACCCCCTGCGACCACAGCTCCTAGCTCCGCTGGCGGGCCCCTCCCTCGGACATCGGCAGCTGCTGCAGCCTAGCTGTGCGCCTGCTGGGCAGGGTCCCTCCAGGCCTCTACTAGGGGACCCCAATGGGGCTCAGCCCTCCTTCCCGGCCTGCCCCCTGCCCGGCTCCCAGCTTAGGAAATCGAGGTCCAGGTGGAGTCCAGAGAAGGATGAGGATGGCCGGGTACTGAGAGGTACCGGTGGCCCCTGCAGGGCCCTGCGCTCTTAGTCCTCTGAGGGGCTGGCCACTTGGAGCACACGGCGGCTCAAGGTCAGCAAGCCCGGATTCCAGCCCCGCAGTCCAGCTGGGCGCCCAGCTCACGGAGTTGAAGGAAGCCCTTGCTCTCAGCGTGTGCCAGTGCTGGGTGGACACCTGGAGGGGATGCATGGCCTCTGGAGAGGGACGGCACTTTCTCCTCAGTTACCCACCCGTGTCTCATGTCTGCTACCTGCTGTCATTATGGTGCCCACTTAAGGGAGAGGGCGCCTGCGTCTGTCCTATCCCCAAGACCTGGTTCCTGCGTGAGCACGTGCGCTAGCCTCTTCTCCGCTGGGACCGACGTCCATCTTCTCCTCACGTGGGCCGGCTGCATGGCCGGTGACCAGCGCGGTCGGTGGGACCTGCTCTCAGAGGGACCTCGTTCTTGGGATTCTATGCTGCAGTCACCAGCTAGACATTCTTAGTAATTTTATCTTTGAATTTATGTTCTGTCAGTGACATCCGACGTGCTGGAGGCTTAGACCTGGCTTCTGATGCCCACTCCCCCTCCCCCAACCCCAACCCCCCGCCCCAGCTGGCGCTGGGCTGCCCGCTCCCCTGCTCCGTGGGGACCCAGGCCCCAGTCAGGGACTGCCGCTATCCTGCTCCGCGGGGACCCAGGCCCCAGTCAGGGACTGCCGCTATCCTGCTCCGCGGGGACCCAGGCCCCCATCAGGGACTGCCACTGTCCTCCACCGGCAGGAGCGTGAGTGCGGGCGTGGGGAGAGTCGGGGCGGGGCACCCCCCCTGTGCATACCGGGGTGGGCGTGGTGTGGACACGTGATCAGTGGGCGACTCGGTGGGGGTGAGCTCCTTGCCCATTCCTGACCAGGTACCTACCTCACTCATCCCAGCACAGAGATTGCAATGCCCTTGGGGTTACCCATCTGCCATGAGGTAGGACAGTGGGTCTGAGGGAACAGGAGGTGCCTGACTCGGCTTCCCTGCTGCCGGTTAGACCGGGTGCCCGGCAGCTGGTGGGCTGGGCACTGGCGTGCCACGTCACAGTTTGGGGCCCTTACGTGCCTGTGAGGATCTGCACCCGCCTGCCGGTGCCCCTGTGTGCGCCCCAGGGAGCACCTCATTAAACGGCAGGTAGAAAAGCCATGGCAGGCAGGCGTGAGCCCGCAGGGCGGGAGAAGCTCCCTGCGTGAGCACCTCCAACAGCGCTTGCCCTGCTTTGACAAGGGAGTGTGCATTTTGATTTGGCACTGGACCCCGTAAATTATGTGGCCAGTCCTGTCCCTGTGTACTGGGTGGCTTGTGGGTATTTCTTGCTGGGGGCGAGGTGCCACTGACTCAGTCAGCAGATCTGAGTCTCCAGGGGTCTGGGCACCTCTCCGCTAATGAACAAGTCTTGGTAAAACGGCGCCTCTCTCCCCGGGGACCCCAGCTTCACGAGGAGGTGCTCTTGGTGGCACACCAGCAGGAACTGCCGCCCAGTTCCGGGAGCCGTGACTGTAGCGGGGGCTCGGGAAGTTCCAAGTTTGGAACCAGGGAGCTGGCCAGGCACATAGACAGCTATAGCTGCGCGTCCTGATGGGACACAGGAGGAAACTGAGGCCCAGGGAGAGTTGGTGAGTCTCAGGAAAAAGACAGACTCCAGCCCTCCCAGGGCCTAGAGTCGAGGGGGAGGCAGATATTAATTAATTAGGAATTACACACATACACATGAAATAATCACGTTCATAAATACAACGGCACTGAGGTGATTACATGGGTCCTCACCTTTAACACCAGGTCACTGCCGCATGTGGAGGGCTCACGGCTCTTCTCCAACAAGCCTGTCTGGGACAGCATGCTGTGTCTTGACACTGTGCTGAACACTTTGCTCATGCTCTATCGCTGAGTCTTGATGACCCATTTTACAGATAGGGAAACAGAGGCTCAAAGCGGTTAAGGAGCTTCTCTGACATCCGTGACTAGTAAGTGTGGGAGCGGGGTTTGAACCCATGTCTGTGACTCTGGAACCTGGGCTCCATCCTCTAGTCTCCCCTTGTCCTCCTTCCCAAGTCTTTTCTCTTGCTAACTGTTCCCCTTTCTTCAGGAATCCTGATATAATGGTTTTTAAGACCCATTAGCTTGCTGGTTGGTCAATCCTGTCTAGTTCTCCAGAACAGCTGGGGAGGGATCTTTCAAAAATTTAAATCTGACCATTCCATTCCCTGGCTCTTAACCCTTCACTGATTTCCCATCTCACTCTCAGTAAAGTGCCGAGCCCTGACAGCCCACCAGGCCCTACACAGTTTGGTTCCCCAACCCCTGTGACTTTCCCAGTCACTCAAGCCATGGTAATTCCTCTGGGCTTCTAGGTGTCTCTCAAACACAGCACATACCCCTGCCCCAGGGCCTTTGCACGTGCTGTTGCCCTGCCTGGGAATGATTTTGCCCTAGGTATTTGCATGCACCTCTCTCTGAGGTTTCTGCTCTAGTGTCTCTGGGAAGCCTTTCAGATTGCCCTTGTCTGAAACTCACTGTCGCCACTTCATGCTCACTCCTAACCTTGCTTTGCTTTTCTTCACATAAACCACTTCCTGGCACAGAGGATGTGCTTACATGTTTCCTTATTCCCCATTTCTCCCTCACTTGACTTCCAGCACCACGAGGGCAGTGACTTTGTACAGGTGCCTGCTGAATCTCCAGCACCCACAGGTGCTCCATGCTTCATAGGGCTTTGATATTCATTAATCAAATGAAGAATGATGGTCTCATACACAGGAGGAGCTGAGGCTCTGAGATGTTGGGTGGGGGCTCTGGGTCCCACAGGTCCCAGCGAGGCAGCTGGAAGGCAAACCGAGTCCCTTCACTGGAGCCCGGTTCTTGGTCTCTGCCCTCACCGCTGCCCATTTCTCTGAGGAGGCCCCAGGGGACGCGGATGCCCAGGAGGTGGGAAGATGGGCACAGAGAGGTCAGCAGCCTCCAACCCGACAGCTGGCCCTGGCACCTCCCAGAACCCCGATTTGGAGAATAATGGTAAAGGAGGAAAAGTTGGCCATTATTTCCATGTCCGTCGGCCAGCTCCCACTCATCTCTTGCCACTTACCCTGTCCAGAGTGGAGGCAGGACACCTTGAGATTCAAAGGAGGGGCTAGCTCTGGGTGACAGTGCTCCCTGAGCAGGGGATGGTAGAGGTGCCAGTCTCGAGCCAGGAAGCTGGGTTCAGTCACCGGGGAGTGGCCTCGGGCCCTTTGCCATCCTCTCCAGCGATCAGTCTTTCCATCTGCGTGAAGGGCGTGGCAGTAACTCCTGTCTCATGGCACCGGTTCGGGGATTAAATCAGTTGATGCATGTGATGTGCTTGGAACAGTGACAGGGGCTCAGTAAGCCAGGGCAGCGATCAGGCTCCTGGGGCTCAGAAACCAGAAAGCCTGAGAGTCCACTGTTTCCTACCCCTCCCTCCCTCCCGACAGCAGCCCAGGATCAGCCAGGGTGGGAGAGAGAAGAGAGGACCAGGGACGTCCCGGGAGAAAGGCCACACAGACGGACACCTGCACTCTCACCTTGCGTGGACCCTCACCACGCCCCAGGGAGGCTGACACCGCAGGGGTTATCAGTCCCTTTTTCCAAAAAAAGAAACCGAGCGCAGAAAGGCGGAGGGTTTTGCCCAAGGTTGCGCAGTGAAGGCTGGGCTAGCTTTAGCCGTGGTGTCCGGGACCCTGGGACCGCGCTGCATTCCACGGCGCTTGCGCACTGCACCGCATTTCGCGATCAGCCCTCTGTATTACAGCTGCTCCCCACCCCCTTTTTTTTTCCTCCATGAATTGGACGAGCAGGAGCCTTAAGACATAATAGTGAGCGGGACCTTGTTTTACGGTGGCTGACCCTGGGCCAGGGGGCACAACCACGAAACTCCCAGGCTCTCACGGAAGCTTCCATGGAGCTCTATCCCCAAGTCTGTGATGTCTAAGAGATAACCATGGGCAAGGACTTCCCAGCAATGCACAGAAGGCGGGGGAACCTAGGAAACTCGGCTAGGATGACATTACTACTATGGCTAGCAGTCAGCATCATTGAAGTCATTAGTATCTGAGGACTTTTCTGGGGATGTGATTCCTTAATTTAGTATTCATGTCAACAGCAAGGGGGGAGGGGGGAGTCCAGTCTCTGTTGTGCAAGGACTATTGGGACCCAGGGCAGCTCACAGCGAGTGAGCCGGTGTTTGGGATTCACGTTCAGTTCCCTGTGATTCTAAAGTCACGTGCCCTTCCCGCCCACGCCACCAGCACTTGCTCCAAGCGCCCTTTACCACATTAACGGGCTCCGAAAGCACTCTGAAGGTGACTGAACAAACACAGAGCGGGGGAGAAACTTACCAGAAGAAAAAAGAATTCTTTTTTTAAAATGCAAACGAAAAACAAACCCCGAATTGTCTCCTGGTGTTAACGGTTTTCACTGGAGAAACAGTTATTATAAAGAAACAGAAACTCTTAAAAATCAGTCTTTGGACTTGTTAATAACAGGCTGGTAAGAGAATGCTAATGAAATGTTATTAGTTTTTTTCTCTTCCACTTGTTAAAATCTTATTTCAAATAATTCCGTTCATCTCTCTCTCTTCCTTTCTTTCTTTCTTTCTTTCTTTCTTTTCTTTCTTTTCTTTCTTTCTTTCTTTCTTTCTTTCTTTTTCTTTCTCTCTCCTTCCTTCCTTCCTTCCTTCCTTCCTTCCTTCCTTCCTTCCTTCCTTCCTTCCTTCCTTCCTTCCTTCCTTCCTTCCTTCCCTCCCTCCCTCCCTCCCTCCCTCCCTCCCTCCTTCCTTCCTTCCTTCCTTCCTTCCTTCCTTCCTTCCGAGGAATGAAAACAAATGTTGTCCGAAGCTTCAAATCAAAACCTCTGTGTGGGTTTCTTGTTTTGAGACAAACGTTCCCAGCTGGGAATTCCCTTCCCCCAGGTCCTTCTTTCTGCTCCTCGAAGCCCCACAAGTCCTTCTGGTCTAACTTGCCCCTTCCCAGTCCTCAGACACTAGTCCTCTCCTGACAGAAACAGAGACCTGGGTTCAAATCCTAGATCACCTCTGGTAAACCATGAAAACATTCATTGCGGTTTAATGTAAGCCACACCAAAATACATTTTCAATGTAAAATAAGCCCAGGGCTCTTAAGAGTATAGTTCCACTCTTCTCCCGGGAGATGATCGGTGTTTAGAAGTTCTTTTTTGGGATTAATTTTGATTCTTTTTATTAAAAGAGTTAAGTTTTATGTAGTTTTAAAGGTCAGATGGTTCTAACAGGCTTATAATGAAAAAGAGCAGCCTCCGCCCTGCCCCTCAGCTCTCCTGCCCAGAGGCCACCCTGTCCAACTTCTAGCTATTTCTTCTGGTATGTTCTCACCTCTTTCTAAATAACGTCTCTGCACAGATAGATAATCCTTGATTTTTACGCGTCGACTACATCTTGTTGATGGACTTTCTACTCCAAAGATCTGCTTTAACACGGGTTCCCCCAATTACTCTCTCACGATTCTAATTAGTTTTCTTTTGGTTAAACCAATGTGATGTTTATTATTATGACGATGTAGCGTTCACTGATACAATAGCAGCTGTGCCACACAGCAGGCTGACTTGAGTTACATTTGTCTTGTACAACTTTTTCGTTTTCCCAGCGTTGATAATTAATTGCCTTTACGTTTTATGTCGTTTCCTCTATGCCTGTCATTTCATGAATCCGTCTCCTCCTTCTCTGAGAAATGGAAGCTACTCTGGGCAAATTCACACGCAGCAGGTAACGTCTCAGTTCCGTGTTTTACCTGGTTAAATCTTTTCTCCTGGAGAACATTCCTGTCCTCCTACTGCTTACCCTCCCCCGTCTTCCAGAAGTTTCCTCTGTCTCTCTGCTGGGTTGGATCCCTGACTTCCGGGGTTCCAGGCCTTTTCTTTGGTCTGGTTTGTTTCTTTTAGTAGCTTCCTGAGGCAGGCTGGATGGGAAGTAACATTTTCAAAACTTTGCATGTGCCCTCGCCTTTTGATAACGGTTTCCCTGAGTGTAGAATTGTGGCTCTGTCATGTCAGCCTGGAGCTATCCCTTCTGTGGTCTTCTCACCGCCAGCTGTGGATGGTCTGATGTCACCTGAGTCCTTGACCCGGGTGCTCACATAGCTTCTTCAACACTGCTTTTCCATGTGTCACTGTTACCTTTAATCTCCTCTCTGCCCTGCTCGCTTGCCTGCCCGCCTGTCTGCCCGCGGGGGGCCCTGGCCGCACCCCTCACTGTTGAATTCTCCATCTCATCACAATGCCTGACACTGTGCCTAACTATTATTATTATTAATATTAGGTGCTTAATAAATGCTGGCTAAATGAATATACTATATGTGGTTATTGTTACTAGGAGAGAGCATGACGTAGGATTAACAGAAAATCTTCTCTTGGGATGGGTGACGGAGAGGGAAAGGGGTGAAGAATGGCCAAGTGACAGTTATAAAATCAGTTATAACCTGAAACCTGTTCCCCAATAAATTCAACAAAAGTTCAAAAATAAAATAGTTTTGGAATGTAAAGCACAGGGAATATAGTCAATAATATACACATAATAACAGCCCTGTGCGGTGACAGATGGTTTCTAGACTTAGCAGAGCGATCACTCTGTAAGGCACATAAAAGTCTAAAACCTGTGTTGTACCCCTGAAATTAATATAATATTATACATCAACTATAACCAAACATTTAAAAACTCTTCTGTCTTATGACGAGAAGATTACGCACCAGGTTTTCTGTTTATGCGCTGGGCACCTCTGACCGGTCAGCCCCCTACTCCCCACTCTTCCCCGAGGGGAGTTCCCCCAGGCCCAGGGCCGCTGCCATCTCCTGGGGCGGATGGCCTCCAGGCTCGGCCGCAATTTGGACAGAAGGGACACAGTCCCTTCCCCCATGGCCCTCCCAGGTAGGACCCCAGGTAGGTAGGATCCTCGAGGCCCTTTGACGCCCGAAACCCAGTTTCTGGTGTGACCCAGGGCTGGTCTCAATGACAAGTCCAGGCTGGGTCTGAACGTCCCGATGGACAGAAAGACATGCCCGGAATCTGAAAAAAATAACCTGCTTTGGCTGGAGCCCTGCCTCAACCCTCATGAGCTGTCAGTTAAAAGACTTCTTTCTTTCTCTCTCTCTTTCTTTCTTTCTTTTTCTTTTTCTTTCTTTCTTTCTTTCTTTCTTTCTTTCTTTCTTTCTTTCTTTCTTTCTTTCTTTCTCTTTCTCTCTTTCTTTCTCTCTCTTCTCTTTCTCTCTCTTTCTTTCTCTCTCTTTCTCTTTTTCTTTCTTTCTCTTTCTTTCTTTCTTTCTTTCTCTCTCTCTCTTTCTCTCTCTTTCTTTCTTTCTTTCTTTCTCGCGTGCAGATTATCTGAGAGCTGCTTGGCACTTGGGAATTTTCCGTTGGCGCAAGCTGAGCCTCCCAGTGCCAAGAAAGGAGAGAGGGAATATCAGAGAGAGGGGGCCCCGAGCTCCTGCCAGTCTCAATTTGGGAGACTTTTTCCATCCTTGGGGCCATTTGTGAGAAATCAAGCTCCGAGGCCTTCTAGGGAAAAATCTTTGGGCTTTTAATTCTCCAGCGTGGAAAGTCTCCACGTTTGAATATTAAGTGGCGACATGAGAAGGGTGTGGGACAGCGAGGCCAAACAAGTTGTGTGCCCTCTTTGTTTGTTTGTTTGTTTGTTTATCTAGCTAGCTATCTTTTAGGATAAGGAGGCAGCGTGGCTTCTGTGCCGAAAAGCCTTCTTCCAAGGGCGGCTTCGTCCCCACTGTGGCGAGGGACCGGGCCATCTGCTTTATCCCTGGGGGCTGTTTCCTGCTCGGTGACAAGAGCCGATGACGCTTCCTTCCTTGCATTGTTGCCAGGAGTGGCTGTGAGGGTCCACGCTGTCCCTCTGCATGATGGGAAGCAGCCCCATGTCAACGACCTCTCTTACCTGATACTTCAGCTCTTCGGTTTCGTGCCTCGTCAGGTCCCTTCCCAAGGAGACGTCAACTTCCCGCGAGTGCGCGTCAGCCAGTCCTGGGACATTGTCTTGGATGTATTGTCCCTCCCCTGCCTTAGAAGACTTAGCCGTTCCCCAGCCGGGTCCTGCGGAGACTGGCCCCAACTGTTGGCCTGAGGGCTAGAAGAGGGGGCGGGGCAGGTGCTGCAGTTGGATGGCTGCTGTCTTGTAAGGTATCCATCTCCCTGGAGGCTTCTGTATCGTCCTCAAGCAAGGGACCCCTGTGACCTTCTGAGAAGGGGTGTGGGTCAGAGGGTTCAAGGAGCTATGAAAGGTCTCAGCTGCACCTGTTCAGCTGTCTCCAGTTCGAGTCTAACCCCTGACGTTGGCACCGGAGCCTCACCAGGCTGAGAATCCACCGTTCCCTGAACTCCTGCCGCCCGGCCATGCGCCTTGCGCTCGGCCTTCAGCTCCGTCGGCCGCCACCTGCAGAGGTGGGAGTCTCTGACACACGGCCAGGGGGATGCTCTGAGCTCTATCTTTGGCTTTTATGTGGTGATTAACCAATCTGAGCCTGCCGTTTTCTCTCTCTAGTTCATCAGCTGTGTTTAGTAACAGTCCAGCCCACAGGTTTTATAGTGACTGTGCCTCCTGCACCCCTCAAGCTTCAGTGACCTTGCACCTGGAATGCATCTCCCTCTCGCCTGTAGACTATTCCAAACGACACAGGTGAGATTCTTAGCAACTGCACGGGTGCAGCATGCCAGGGACTGCCCTGTCCATCATGGATGGGGTCGTCGTGCCCATCTGGTTGGCGAGAGAGCCACCCCCAAATTCTGTCCTGAAGGTTTGTTTCTTAAGGTTCATCTTGGTAACAAATGTGTTAGGTTGGGTTTCCCGGGATCAGAGGCCCCCCAAAGGGACTCTTGTCCAATTGGTACATTGAGGGAATACTTTCTGATGAGGAGAGAGACAAGAGAGAGAAGGACAGGGCAAAGGACACAGTTTGGCAGAGATGTGGGTTCAGCTGAAGTCTAGCCTTAGTTCGATCCCACGGGGAGCTCTGGAGAGTCTCATTCTGAGTGGTGAATGAGACTTTGTATACACATATTAGTCAGAAATTGGCTGCAGGCAGACTTCGGCCAGCGTGGGGACAGGGCGTAGTTCTTCAAATATATTCCAAAAAACGGAGGGCCGTGCTCCAGAGACGGGGCAGCTACAGCCCTTAGCAGCCACCCTCCCCGTCGTGGGGTGTACGGTCTGGCTGGACACCATCAGCGTCTACCATGGTTTACTTATCACTTTGAGGAAGTCATGTTCAGTTCTCTTGTCTTCTCTCTAAAGACAGCCTCTTCACGAGTGTCTTTGATTTTTGTCCCAGGAATCCTAAAGTCAGGTGAAACTGGTCAGAGGGTGACCAGAAAACAGGACACAGGCTCTAAGAGAAGTCGAGCTTGGCCAATGAAAGTGGCTTTGACTCAGAAGTTGTTGCTGCTAGCTGTTAACCCAAAACTCACTTTCATGGCATTCTCAAATCTTGATGCAAATGTTTGTTCACACAGCAGCAACCCTGTTGTGGGGATGGGGGGGGGGTCCTCACTGTTCTCAGAGGAGGGATGTGACTATTCTAAGGCCATAAAGCTGGTAGGCGTCAGAGCCACAGAGAGAAGCGGGGGCCCAGCATTCTCCCTCAGAGTTACCCCGTCAAGTTCTACGTGCTCACTGGGGAGTATCATGTGATCTTAAATGCGTACTTTTCCCTTCATTCAGAGGCACGTGCAGGCTAGTGTGGAATAGGATTGTCTTGAACTATAACCTAATGTTTTAGAGTTGCAGATGTGACTATATCCAAGGTTTTTTAAAATTTATTTTTAATTTATAATTTATTTTTAGAGAGAGAGGGAAAGGGTGGTGGGGAGGAGAGAGAAACTCCAATTGGTTATTCCACTTATTTATGCATCCATTGGTTGATCCTAGTATGTGCCCTGATTGGAGATCGAACCCACAACCTTGGCATATCAGGATGCCGCTCTAACCGACTGAGCTAAACAACCAGGGCTGTATCCAAGCTTTTGAAGTTACCGTGTGAGCTTACCTCTCGGTATGTAAGTGGACGATGGCCAGGGAGTCAAACAACAGCTTGCTTCTCCGGACCCCTATCGGCCCATCCCTTTCTGGGTTTAAATCAAGGTTCGCTTTCCTTTGACTTGTGGAGAGGGCGGGACGTTCTGGCGAGTGGAAACATTTGGTGCAGTTTGCAGCTGACAGCTGTCTGGCAGCGCCCGGAGAGCCGGCGGGCTCCTCGCACAGTAGGTAGGCTTTTCAAACGCCTCGGCTTGGAGCCGGGCAACGGGCGGTGTCCAGGGAGCTGTCTCCCGGCGCTGTGTGGTGTGCAGCTGCAGACCAGGACGGTGTGCCCTCGACACTCTCCTCTCCTCAGCCTGGGCTGGCACCTGTCTCTCCCACTCTCCAGATGACGGGAGACTACGGACGTGGGCATCCAGGCCTGCGGTCCTTCCTCCCACCCCAGCCGCCTGGTGCCTCCACGCCCGTGACCTCTCTCTCTTCCACTGTTTGGGCCACGTCTCCTCCACTCCCGTGACCTCTCTCTCTCTTCCACTGTCTGGGCCGCGTCTCCTCCACTCCCGTGACCTCTCTCTCTCTTCCACTGTCTGGGCCGCGTCTCCTCCACTCCCGTGACCTCTCTCTCTCTTCCACTGTCTGGGCCGCGTCTCCTCCACTCCCGTGACCTCTCTCTCTCTTCCACTGTCTGGGCCACGTCTTCTCCACTCCCGTGACCTCTCTCTCTCTTCCACTGTCTGGGCCACGTCTCCTCCACTCCCGTGACCTCTCTCTCTCTTCCACTGTCTGGGCCGCGTCTTCTCCACTCCCGTGACCTCTCTCTCTCTTCCACTGTCTGGGCCGCGTCTCCTCCACTCCCGTGACCTCTCTCTCTCTTCCACTGTCTGGGCCACGTCTCGAAGCTCTTCTCTGGTCCCCCCGGAACCACAGGGCGCTGCGCTGTGAGCGTCCACCTGGTCGCTTTCTCAACAGCCCACTGTGATTCTCTGCACTGCCCTCATCACCGTCATTTCCCCAGGTTATGTTGTTATTTCGTGCCCCCCCCCCCAGCCCCTGCCCCGCAGAACGTAAGCTCCGTAAGGAATTGGGCCTGCCTTGTTTACTGCTGAATCCCTACTGCCCTGGCACGTAGTAGGTGCTCAATAAATATTTACTGCGGGCACACCTCATGCTTTGCACACCTTGGTATGCCTGAATCCTTGCAGCCCGGCACCCCCACCCCGCCGGGAAGCAGGCAGTGTGACAGGTGAGCAGACAGTCTGGGACGGTAGACGACTCGTCCAGAATCACACCACGGACTCAACCGCACTCTCTCCAGAACTCCACACGCGTGGGGTCTCACAGCCCACGTCAGGCCCCGCCTCAGCCGAGATCCCTGTGCCACCACTCTGCAGAGAGTAAACCCAGACAGACAGCAGGTGGTCAGCCAGAGGGAGGTTCACAGACACTTTCTGGTGGACCAAGTGTCACCGAGAGGAGTGAGGTGTGACTAGGACAGTGCCCGAGCCAACGCTGTGTCCACCGTGATCCCCCAGGACAACACCGGGGAGACCAGGGAAGCTCGAGTCAGAGGGGACGAGCAGGACCCCCGAAAGGCTGACCAGAGCCGTGCTCTACGGACCAGAACTAGGCCTCGTCTGTCAGGCCGGGGTGGTTTATACCATCGTAGGAGAAAAGGGCAGGAAGCCACGTGCGTCTGCCTGCAGGTCAGGTGCCCCACCGCGTCCACGGGCCACGTTGATTTCTCCATCCGTCTCCCTGTCTAGTTGCCATCGAACAGTCCGCCTCCAACTCTTTCCCCAAAGATCTAGAGTGACTCACAGATCCTCAAAACCCAACCTGGTGAAAAACAAAGCTGGGGAAAACTTTCAGTTTACAAAGGAAAGAAGGGTGGAGAGACCCCAAGGCCCGACGTGGAACTGGCCCACGATTCGGGCGCTGAGGTTCAGGAGACTGGGCAGAGGTGGGCTCTAGATTTGGCTCTGACCTCCCACTCGGAGCAGAGGGACACATGGTCAGGAAGCTGACGCCAGGGGCCCACCAGGTAAAACTAAACTAACAGTTTCTCAGGAGCCGGGATGGGGCTGAGACAAACACAACCATTTCTGGCCCCGACTCGGAAGGAAACACCTCCCGCGAGGTTCAAGGGGGACACAGTGTGAAGACGTGGGTAGTGACCTCGACCACACCCTCTCAGTGACTGCCACAGTGTCCCCAAATACGGGCAAATGCATCACACCAGCATGAAAACCAGTAACAGTTTCTGAGTGTGTGTATGTGTGTGTGTGGTGAGTGGTGGTGGAGTGTGATAGAATTTAGAGTATTTAGGAGAATAGGTAGACTCCACATCTCCAGGGAATCCTCCGTCAACACTGTCTCTCTCAGCTGGGCTTCTGACACAAGTGGATGACGGTCCCCGGAGTCTGTGTTATGTCACCAACCGTGTGCCGCCTACCTGCCCAATGCACAGTCATCCACACTGATCTCTTTATAAAGACTTGTGTCCATCCTGTGCGACAAGGATCATCCCCTCCATTTTCAGAGGGAGACAAGAGGACTAAGTCACTCACTTGCCCAAGTTACCCAACTGGTGAGTAATGAACTTGGGCTCCTCTGCACCGGCCGCTCCTCCCCCCACCCCCGGATTCCACGCCTCCAGGTGGACAGGCCCCGGGAAGGTGAGCGGGGGAAGGTTTCCTACTGTGACAAAATGGCGGCCCCGCGGCTTCCGTCCGGACATCGGAGCCCACGTCTCACTCCTCTGGAGTCTCTGGGAACCCACGGAACAGCCTGTTCTTTTGGCTGGAAGGAAATCAGGACGAATTTCAATATTTTCTAACCGGGCCTCACCCTTCTCACTCTTTGTTTGGAGATCTGGAGTTTTCCAAACCCAAGCCCTCTGATTGACTGTGGGCAGCGGCCAAACACATCTGGAGCGAAGGAAGTCCAGAAGAACAGCCAGTCAACCAGGTGTGGGGGAGACCCAGCCAGTGGGTCATTCGCGGTCAGCTGGGCAGCCTCCTGGTTGGTCAGGTCTGGCCCTGCCCCCTTATCTCGGGAGCCCTCCTCCTGAGGACAGGCAGGGAGGGGGAGGCTGGAGGTGGGGGCGAGGGTGAGGGTGGGGGGGGACTGGGCCAAACATTTGGAAACGCTTGCCTTGCAAAGACTCAGCCAAAAAAAAAAAAAAAAGGAGATTTAAACATTTCTTCTACCCACACAATTCAGGAAAGCTTAGCTTGGAATGTCCTAATTTGTATGCTTAATTAAGATAAGTGTCGTAGAGTGTGTGCAGAAGAACTCTGGTCTGGCCCGCAGAGGCAGGAACCGCCGTGGACCCCTGGCCGGGAGAAGCTGCGAGAAACCGCGGAGACTCCAGGACGAGGCTCTTATAAAAACGTGGAAGTAGCCCCGAGATGGGAAAGGGACTTGCCCAGTGACCGTACAGAGAGAGAGCGGCCGGATTTGACCTTGGCCGCAGGGGGCCCGGTCCTGCTCCCTCCATCTCCCAAGCCCACCCATGAAACGGATGGGCTGGCCCGGGTTGGAGGGCACAGCTTGGGCACAGGATGGCAGAGCCTCGCTCGGAAGTTGACGGTCGCTGTCTGAAGATGGCTGGCCCTTCGCGTCTGGAGAAGGCCGGTGCTTGGGAGACGCGACCAGTGTTTCAGTTCAGGCTCCGAGCCTGCCGGGCGGCCTTGGCTGCTTGCTGTCCGGACATTATCACAAGGCATCCCGTCCGTCAGTCCTCCGAGGCTACGGATGAGGAAGCCGAGGCAGAGAGACGGAAGCAGCAGGGAGAAGGGCCGGGATTTGCGTCCAGATGATGCCGTTCCTCCTCCGGGCCCCTACACGACTTCTGCGCGAGGGCGTGGCGCTGTGTACCGGCAGCACCCGCAGTTCCGCCGGCAAGGCCTCACCGAGGTGCACACGTGTTCATGAAGGGGTCGCGTGGGCGGCTGCAGGCAGGGGTGCGGACCCCAGCAGGGATGGAGAGGCTCCTGGCAGTGGCAACACAGGAAGGCCTTACCTCCTTCAGGTCTGAAGAGACCAGGGGACAGGGCAGTGGCATTGGTGTCCAGCGAGGCCATAGCTGTGAACCAGGGGTGGCCCTGGTGTCAGCCCCAGAAGGAGCTTGCCGGGCCCTGGAGGCGTTTGGGCTTGCACCGCGGTCATCAGAAAAACACCCCTTGCTCTCTCTCTCTCTGGCTCCTTCCCCCAGCACCAGCCAGTGTCCCCCGTCGCTGACCACACCCAGGAGCCAGGCCGCACAGGACCCTGAATGTTGCAGAATATGGACCACCCAGCAGAGCTATGCCTGGTTTGCACCATAGGGTGTTTGCCACCAAAACACAAAAACAACAGCAAAAAACCACAAAAAAGCAAAACAAAACAGACTTAGTTGCCAATTTTTAAAAATTGGAGCCGTCACATAAAATTTAAACTTCAGGCTTCTTTTGGGGAAGCGGAAAGATCTGGCCCCACTGGCCGTACATTTCTGCTTGGCAGGGAGGGGCTCGGGCAGGAATAGGCGGGTCGGTACCAGGCTGCAGTGCTGGCTGGCTGGCCCCCCTTGTTCTCACACCCAGGCCACCTTCGTCCCCGATGTCACCTGCCAGGGCCTGGGAGTTGGTCACACCCAGGCCACCTTCGTCCCCGATGTCACCTACCAGGGCCTGGGAGTTGGTCACACCCAGGCCACTTTCGTCCCCGATGTCACCTGCCAGGGCCTGGGAGTTGGTTATGTGCCCACAGGACAGGCAGGGACTCTAGGGCCTGGGAGCAGGACCTCCCCAAGCTGGGTGTTCTTTCAGGACACAAGCCACCATGCCGACCACAGTGCTGTCCCCAGGTCCCGGCTGGGTCTGGGACTCTGTGGGGTGTGACACGGGGTGGGGACCCTGGTGGAGCCTACCCTTCTCTGTATCCACATCAGAGAATCATTTTTGTTTTTCGGGTTTATTTTTTTTAAGGTCAGCTTTTCTCAGGGGTCCCACGTGTGCAGGGCGACTTCAAGACCCTGGGCTCTGTCCCTAGTATGAGAACCCCTCTCCTTTGCTCCAGGCATCACACAAGTTGGTGTCCTCTCTCAGCCAGGGTCCCCGTGGGGACAGCCCTGTGAGGGCCCAGACGGTCACCCCCCTTTCCAGACAAAAGCAAGAGGGCTCAGGAGCGTGCTCAGTGGGCCTGGGGCCGTCCTGGGACTGGACACCATCTTGCTGTCTCACCGGGGTTCACAGCCAGTGCCGCCCCCCAACCCCCAGTGACCAGGCTGACCAGATGTAGGGAGCAATCGCCAGTTTCAGCGTTCAGATTGCACCAAACTGGCTGCACGCCTGTCCCATGTCAGTGCAGGGGATGACAGGGTCCCAGGCAGCCAGCCGTGCCTGGACCCACCAAGAAACCGAGGGGCCCTCCGGTGCCTCCCAGTGCTGTCACCCGGCCTGTCCCCCAGCACACAGTGTGTGCTGTCCTCGCACGGCCTGCATTCCAACCCCAACATCGACGGCCTTCGGTCTGTTATCAGCTCCCCTCTGGAATCGTCTGTCCTGCTGGCCACCCTATTTTCGGATCTCCTTCCTGCTCTTCTTGTCCAAGACTGAGATGCGCCCGCTGGGTCCGGAATCTCTCACCTCCTCCCTGTTTCCCAGCCCGAGGCCTGCATGCGGGGCAGGGGGCGGAGGAAGAGGTGCTGTCTGCACAGCACAGGTTCTGGGGCCCCGAGGGGCAGGGCTCTGCCCCTCCGACATCTGACTCCCACTCGAGGTGGCATCCTCAGTAGAGGGATGAGCCCAGGCGGTGAGCCAGATGCCACCTGATCAAGAGGGCAGCTTCTTCCGATCCTGCGTGACCTGATTCCTTCAGGTTCCTGGTGACAAGTCAGCAAGGAACCCAGGGGCCTGGAGCACCCTTTGGGCACCTGCTTGCCCACAGATCTACCACTCCATCCCTTCTCTGTGAGCCCAGCTCACTGACCGAGAATCCTTGGGGGCCAGAGGTGTGCTTCGGGGGAATGTGCATTTTGAAAGCAGGTGGCTTGGGTTTGAGTCCTGCCTCCCCCCACACACCGGCTGAGGGCCCCTGGGCTCTTCTCAGAAACTCCGGCCCTCAGCCACAGGATCTGGGCCCTGGAGCATGTCGGCAGGGGGGCTCTTTCAGGGATGGGCATGGCGGTGGAGGCTGAGGCTTCTCAGCTTGGTGTCTGCCCTGGGAGTGTGTCCTCCTTTCTCCTCCCCTGGTGCATCTGGGCTTGGTCCCTGTGCTTAGAGGGACCCAGGCAGAGGGGACAGACTTGTGTGCCAGAGAACCTGTGGAAGTGAAGGACAGTTTCCGGGCAGGGGGCGCAGGGGTGCCACCTGATGGCCCCGGAGGACCTCTGGTGCCTGTCTCTCTGAATAGGATGACTCCCTCGCCAGGCCCTGGTGTCCCAGAGTTCTCGGGAGAAGAAGGTCTTCGTGCTCCCAACTTCCCGAGCAGCCCGCCTGGGTTTGCATCACTGGCAGCAGCACGGAGTCTGTGGACAAAGCTGAGCCTGTCGGTGGCCCTCAGAGAAGACCAGAGGGGACGCGCGGGGAACCCCCAGGACCCGGAGCTCTCCGGGGCGGCGAGGACCAGTGCTCAGAGCACGGGGGTTAATATCAAAGGCACCCGCAGTGCGACTGAAGCAGCAGCTCCCCAGCGCGTCTGGGCACCTGCCGCGGACCAGGCGTCCGGAGAGCACGCGCCTCAGCCGCAGGGCGCTTGCGGTCAGATGACCTGGTCATCCGCGGGAGGCCCTGACTCACACGCTGCCGTCCAGCCCCGCTGAATCATGGCGCCTCTGGTTGCCCAGGGCCAGGTCCCCAGCCAGCCCAGCTGGGTAACATTAAGGACTTGGCACCGCTCTCGCCTGCTTCAGTCCTCCGGGACTTTCACTTGCTGTTGTTGTTGTCAGATGCTGATGGGGGTTTGGGAAGCCGGGGAGGAATGTGCTCATTCTGGACCAGGTCGAAGCTGGCCTGACTGCAGGGCGGGGTTGGCCAGAGATGAGAGCCTCCAGGCCTTCGGGTCTGTCCCCAGGTGGCAGCCCTGGGTGGCCAGCTCCAAGCTCGGGGCGCATTGCGGGCTTCTCCAAGCCCCAGGTCCCCCAGCCATAAAGAGAGGGAGGACAGTGGGACCTGCTTCCCAGGCCCCAGGAGGCTGACGTGAGGGTGTGCGTGGGAAGCGCCCACGACAGCACAGAGGAGGAGCCCTGGGAACCCTCCTCCGTGCCTCAGTCTCCCCTGCCGGGCCCCTCCGTCTGCCCTCCGCCTCCGCCGCCCCATTCACACTGGCCGCGGTCTGAGGATGACCACGTTCCTCCTGAGGCGCCCCCTGGGCCCTGCCACCTGCTCCGGCCACTCTCTCCCCGTGCTCTCCCCAACGTTCCAGCCTCCAGAACTCTGGAACATCCTGTGTTCTCGGGCTCTAGAGCAGTGGTTTTCAACCGCTGTGCCCCAAGAATTTTTTTTTTTTTTTTGTATTTTTCTGAAGCTGGAAACGGGGAGAGTCAGTCAGACAGACTCCCGCATGCGCCCGACCGGGATCCACCCGGCACGCCCACCAGGGGCGACGCTCTGCCCACCAGGGGGCGATGCTCTGCCCCTCCGGGGCGTCGCTCTGCCGCCACCAGAGCCACTCTAGCGCCTGGGGCAGAGGCCAGGGAGCCATCCCCAGCGCCCGGGCCATCTTTGCTCCAATGGAGCATCGGCTGCAGGAGGGGAAGAGAGAGACAGAGAGGAAGGAGAGGGCGGGGGTGGAGAAGCAAATGGGCGCTTCTCCTGTGTGCCCTGGCCGGGAATCGAGCCTGGATCCCCTGCACGCCAGGCCGACGCTCTACCGCTGAGCCAACTGGCCAGGGCCATAAGAATTTTTAAAACACACAATACCTGACTATTTAGCCAGGGGCGCGCACCTCTTTTCCCTTAGGTTGTCAAATAATAATGATAATAATTTAATAATAATAATAAAAGATGATAGCCAACACAACAATAGCTGTCCGGTGTGAACGCCCCGTTTGGAAGCATAAATATACAGGTCCTATAACAGAATCGTCTTATTGGTCACGGCACACGGCACATAAGGTTGCATCCGATTAGTTAATCTTTTTTCTTTTCTTTTTTTAAGATTTTATTTACTGATTTGAGAGAGAGAAAGGGAGGCGGTGTGGAGCAAGAAGCATCAACTAATAGTGGCCTCTCGTATGTGCCTTGACCGGGCATGATTGGGGTTTCAAATCTGTGGCCTCAGCATTTCAGGTCGACGCTCTATCCACTGCGCCATCATAGGTCAGGAAGATTAATTAGTCTTGATACTAGAAATAGGTACAAGTATAGGCACCTGATTTTTTTTAAATGTCACTTGCAAACAAAATGGGTAGGTAATTATTATTGTTATAAACCAATCAAAATTATACTTACAGTATTGCCTTTTTTTTTCTTTTTGTCAGAGCAACAGAAAATGTCTTCTGTGGTGTGCTGCAGTCACTAGTCTGTGTGTGCCAGGAGATGGAGAAGGTTGAAAATCACTGCTCTGTAGCCTGCTGGGCTCTGGGACAGACCATGGGCTCCTCTCACTGCTCTGTAGCCTGCTGGGCTCTGGGACAGACCATGGGCTCCTCTCACTGCTCTGTAGCCTGCTGGGCTCTGGGACAGACCATGGGCTCTTCTCACTGCTCTGTAGCATGCTGGGCTCTGGGACAGACCATTGGCTCCCCTCACTGCTCTGTAGCATGCTGGGCTCTGGGACAGACCATTGGCTCCCCTCACTGCTCTGTAGCATGCTGGGCTCTGGGACAGACCATGGGCTCTTCTCACTGCTCTGTAGCCTGCTGGGCTCTGGGACAGACCATGGGCTCTTCTCACTGCTCTGTAGCATGCTGGGCTCTGGGACAGACCATGGGCTCCTCTCACTGCTCTGTAGCCTGCTGGGCTCTGGGACAGACCATGGGCTCCTCTCACTGCTCTAGCATGCTGGGTTCTGGGACAGACCATGGGCTCCTCTCACTGCTCTGTAGCCTGCTGGGCTCTGGGACAGACCATGGGCTCCTCTCTCTGCTCTAGCATGCTGGGCTCTGGGACAGACCATGGGCTCTTCTCACTGCTCTGTAGCATGCTGGGCTCTGGGACAGACCATGGGCTCTTCTCACTGCTCTGTAGCATGCTGGGCTCTGGGACAGACCATGGGCTCTTCTCACTGCTCTGTAGCATGCTGGGCTCTGGGACAGACCATGGGCTCCTCTCACTGCTCTGTAGCCTGCTGGGCTCTGGGACAGACCATGGGCTCCTCTCACTGCTCTGTAGCCTGCTGGGCTCTGGGACAGACCATGAGCTCCTCTCACTGCTCTGTAGCCTGCTGGGCTCTGGGACAGACCATGGGCTCCTCTCACTGCTCTGTACATGCTGGGCTCTGGGACAGACCATGGGCTCTTCTCACTGCTCTAGCATACTGGGCTCTGGGACAGACCATGGGCTCCTCTCACTGCTCTAGCATGCTGGGCTCTGGGACAGACCATGGGCTCCTCTCACTGCTCTGTAGCATGCTGGGCTCTGGGACAGACCATGGGCTCCTCTCACTGCTCTGTAGCCTGCTGGGCTCTGGGACAGACCATGGGCTCCTCTCACTGCTCTAGCATGCTGGGCTCTGGGACAGACCATGGGCTCCTCTCACTGCTCTAGCATGCTGGGCTCTGGGACAGACCATGGGCTCCTCTCACTGCTCTGTAGCATGTTGGGCTCTGGGACAGGCCATGGGCTCTTCTCACTGCTCTGTACATGCTGGGCTCTGGGACAGACCATGGGCTCCTCTCACTGCTCTGTAGCATGCTGGGCTCTGGGACAGACCATGGGCTCCTCTCACTGCTCTGTAGCATGCTGGGCTCTGGGACAGACCATGGGCTCCTCTCACTGCTCTAGCATGCTGGGCTCTGGGACAGACCATGGGCTCCTCTCACTGCTCTAGCCTGCTGGGCTCTGGGACAGACCATGGGCTCCTCTCACCCAGCAGCCTCTGCGCTCTGGTTTATTCCCTTCCCTCAGCGTTCAGTGTCCTTCCCCACCTTCCTCACCTGGTCACCAGGAAATAGCAGGATGACATTTTGACCTCCCACCCACACACGCAAGTGACATTCCTCAGCTCAAATACACCTCTTCTGAGAAGCCTTCCCTGACTGACCTCACCTGCCCCCAGGTGGACTTAGCCAAGTCTCCTCTGTGTCCCCGGGAGATGCAGACAGACACCTCCCACCAAGTCCCAGTCTCCCCTTCCCCCCGTTTCACTGCTGGGTGACTTCCTCCGGCTCCCTCCCTGCCTGTGATCTCATTCACTCCGTGTGTGACGCACCCCTGCGCCACTGGGGCAGGCCTGTTGATAGACCCCATGAAGGACTGATAGAGGTGGGTCAACTGGCCTTCCACTTAGGAGGGCAAAGCTTCCACGGCCACCCCTAGCATTTTCCCCCAGACCCAGTCTAGCTGCATTGTCTATTTGGGGACCTCCAGGCCCCCCGGAGCTCTGAGAAGACCCAAATCAAGCGCCTCTCACCTGCCAGCTGAAAACCTTGGTCCATCAGGGAACATAGAACGTGGCCTCCTGCTCCAATTATCATGCTGACTGGGAGCTCGCTGGGAGAGAGAGAGGGAACTGGAAAGTGGCCTGAGAAAGCCACTGTGATACTTTCACCGATACAATGTTGTGACAGCTTTTCTCCTGAGTCCATATGGTGTGTCTACATTTTTTTTTTTTTTTTTTTTTTTTATTTTTCTGAAGCTGGAAACGAGGAGAGACAGTCAGACAGACTCCCGCATGCGCCCGACCGGGATCCACCCGGCACGCCCACCAGGGGCGACGCTCTGCCCACCAGGGGGCGATGCTCTGCCCCTCCAGGGCGTCACTCTGCCGCGACCAGAGCCACTCTAGCACCTGGGGCAGAGGCCAAGGAGCCATCCCCAGCGCCCGGACAATCTTTGCTCCAATGGAGCCTTGGCTGCGGGAGGGGAAGAGAGAGACAGAGAGGAAGGAGGGGGGGAGGGGTGGAGAAGCAGATGGGTGCTTATCCTGTGTGCCCTGGCCGGGAATCGAACCCGGGTCCCCCGCACGCCAGGCCGACGCTCTACCACTGAGCCAACTGGCCAGGGCCTGGTGTGTCTACATTTGTAGGAAGGTGTGAGCAGAGTCGCGGGCAGAGCGTGTGGAGGACATTGTGGGGCGTGCTGATGAACATCCAAGATTCTTAAGGATACATTTAAAAAAATTTTTAGAGAGAGAGGCTGGAGAGAGTGAGAGAGAAACATTGATTTGTTGTTCTACTTATTTATGCATTCATTGGTTGACTCTTGTAGGTGTCCTGACCGGAGATCGAACCCACAACCTTGGCCTCTCAGGACGATGCTCTAACCAACTGAGCTAACCAGTCAGGAAAGGATGAATTTTGTTCAAGTTACTCTAAGATACCCAAAGGGTTAGAGTTCTGTAAATGGAGTCAGGGTTGGCTCCTGGGAGCCTGAACACTAAGCGGATGATTTGTTCAAGCAGACGGACTCGTCTCCCGAAAAGACTGCCCGGCCCTTGGGAGTGAGTGCTGGGAGCCGGGGCCAGCGGAGAGTTGGGACCCTGCCGTGGCCAGCCTCCTTTTCTTTCTGCCCATTGTCTTCTGACTGTCCCAGCACCCATCGTTGCCACGAGGTTCTAGTGGTCCCTGGGTGACCTCAGCAAAGTGACGCTGGGCTCCAGTGTCCCGTCTTAGGAAACAGAGAACTAGTTCCTCTGTGACACCCTCAGCAGGATGCAGTGAGGACAGAGTGACTTAAGCGTGAGAAATATGCCCTTTCCGACTCAATGCAAAGCGGCGAGTAGGGAAAAGGCAACAGGCTGAGAGCTGGGCGCGTGGGTCTGCGACCTGGCTTTCTCTGATTCACCGAGAGATGGACCCTTTCTGACTCACTCCTTCTGGCCCCTCACTTTCCTGATCTATGAATAAGAGCCCTGGCCAGGCCGACATTTAGGGCCCTGCTAGCAATCTCATTTCTTCCTGACTTAACAGACCCTTTGGGGAGGTCCCATCAGATTTGGTGCAAGGTTCTTCCCAAAGGTTGTAGCCATGGGTGGCGGCTCGGAATCTGCAGAGGCCAAGACTCATGGGTCGCAGCCGCTGGGGCTGTGGCCCCCCAATTTTACAAGCAGCGCTATGCCTCTGACCTGGCCTGGCTTCCCTGGCAGTGGGGCTGTATCCTGCTGACTCGGCGGGTTGAAGGAGGGCACAGGAGAGAGGACTCATTCTCTGAAACTCACTCAGGTGATGAAAGCCATTCAGCCCTGTGGACTCTTCCTGGGTGTGGCTCTCTATGCCTGGCACGATGCCCTCCAGGATGGGTTTCTCACGGCAATGGGCTCTCATGCCACTTGTCACCTAGACAGAGAAGGGATAGAGGCCTCTGGCCAGTTGTGATGAAGACGGGGACTTGCATTCTAGCTGGGCAGCTCTTGGAGAAGTCACTTGACAGCTCACGGTCTCTGTGTCCTCGTGGGCGGAAGGGGAGGGAAGGAATACCCTGCCCCTCTCGTAGAGTGGGGCGAGGCTCAGACGAGGCAATGGGCGGGCAGGGGCTTTATCATCTGTGATACGTTCTATAATGTGTCACGTTAGATACAGGACATGATATTTCTTTGTCATGGTTGTTTAGCAATGCTAGTACTATGCCGTGACAAGTCCCCCGGCCCATTCGTGTTGCCTAAAAGGGGAACGGTTAAGGTGGGGGGCAGTGGAGAGAGTACCACTGAGACTCAGCGCCACCACCGTTCAGCACCCCTGCAGTCGGGAGGCCCCCAAACCTGGCTGCCCCATCCACAAAGAGGGACGGCGGTGAAGTCATCCAATCATCAGGTTGGGTTCTCCCAAAGAAGACCCCAGCACATAGATTTGACTCAAGTAATTTATGTAAGGATGATGATCCCAGGAAGTCGGGGAAGGAGATGAGAGACAGGAAGAGAAGGAAGGCAATAAAGGGGGTGAAAGGGGGCGAAGTGGGCAGATCTCCGCCGCGGGCTATGGGGCCGGACCCCTGCGCCTCCGAGAGAGCATGCAGAACACACCAGAGTGGCCACGCTGGCGGCCGAGGAGCCTGGGGTCTCAGACGCCCCCTGCAGGTTGCTTCTGGGCTGTGAAAACCCCAGCCTTTCCCACCTGCCTGGTGTGTGGGCCCAGCATGGCCGGGGGACCAGCAGACACCCTGGGGCAGAGAGGCAGGAAGCCCTCCCCTCCCGGGCCAGCGGAGGAGGCGGGGCCAGGTGCCGACAGGGACAGCTCCACCACCTCACAGGCTGTATGAATGAGATGACATGTGGGAATGGAGGAAAATGCAGAACCTTCTCTTGGTGGCCATGACTTCAAGGGCGGCAGCCTCCAGCCTGGCGGCACGGCTGGGATCCGGTTGGTCTAAATCAGCCGTGGTGCCCGGGGCCTCTTGCCCATGACTGGGAACCCTTTCTGGTCCATGAGGCACAAGGGAGAGCCAGCTCCGCGCTAAGACCCACCCGGGGCGTCTCTTGAAAGCTTCTGCGTGTTCCTGTGCCTGGAATTACTCCTGGGGCCGCGGCTGCCATCTTGTCATGGTTCAGGTGGCCTCCGCTCGGGCAGGGATAACATTCCAGGAGCTTCTAGATGGTTCCAGTCTGATGGCTCCACATTTAGACTTCCTTCTGGAGGGGAACCATGCACAGATTTTGTTCCAAGATAAGCTTCCTACACAGTCGACGTGAATGCATTGCCTTCTTTAAAGGGGAAAAGAAATAAAACAAACAACAACAACAACAACAAACCCCGGCGGCTCTGGCGTGTTCCTCTAGAGCTGCCCTCCCTGTCTCCACGAATGGATCGAATTTGCAATCAGCCTGCGTGGCCCCCTCGTTAGAAGTCTGGGGCGGGGCCGGAAAGGAGGCCGGCAGTCAGTGGTGGCAGAAGGCAGGAGGTTGGAGAAGCTTCCACATTCCTCCAAATTCACACCTCTCTGAGACAGGACCGGAGCCCGCACTCAGCCGTGTCCTAAGGACTTCCAGCTCCTTCTGGGAGCCTAGGAGGCCAGATGAAATCACTGGGTTATGAAGCAATTTTACTTGGAATGGATGGCGGATTCCTTCTCCATCGACAAAGAAACACCGGCCTGTATTGCACCCCCCCCCCCCCCCGCCCCGGCCTCTCTTTCTTGGTATTCACTTTAGAAAGGACTTTTGAATACAGTTAAGATGAGGGTGAACAAGGTCGTCCTCCTCGGGATTGTCTCGTTGCTGCAAAGCCAGCAGTGGCCGCGACAGAAAAGGCGCTGGGGGGGGGGGGTGCTTGTGACTGACCTGAGGTCTCCACTGTGCTGCAGGAGGATCGGCTGGGGTTTGGGGGACTCCAGGGGCTGCGACCCCTCCCTCAGCCCTCTGTGGGGAAACCCTTCGCTTTGACTGCTTTCCCATGGGCTGGCGGAGCGGTAGGAGCCTTCCTGGTACACTTAGGGCATTGGCCATTATCAAACAGGAGCCCAGGAAGGAAGGAAGGGAACAAAATGAACGGTGATGATGGTGGCGACTCTGTACAAGGCACCCTTTCTATTCCAGGCGGCTTTCCTGCAAGGGAGACGTCATCACTCCCGTTTTATTTTTTATTTTATTTTTTTTTGTATTTTTCTGAAGCTGGAAACGGGGAGAGACAGTCAGACAGACTCCCGCATGCGCCGACCGGGATCCACCCGGCACGCCCACCAGGGGCGATGCTCTGCCCACCAGGGGGCGACGCTCTGTCCACCAGGGGGCGATGCTCTGACCACCAGGGGGCGATGCTCTGCCCCTCCGGGGCGTCGCTCTGCCACGACCAGAGCCACTCTAGCGCCTGAGGCAGAGGCCAAGGAGCCATCCCCAGCGCCCGGGCCATCTTTGCTCCAATGGAGGCTTGGCTGCGGGATCACTCCCGTTTTATATGCGAGAAAATGAGGCTGCTCACGGAGGCTGTTAAGTTACTCAGGGTCCCCTGTCTGGGAGGAGGGTGACCGGCTGTCCTGGTTCACTCTGGGTGGTCCTGGTTTTAGCGCTAAGATTTCCGCATCCCTGGACACCTTCCGTGCTGGGTAAACCAGGACAGTCGGTCACCCTAGAGGCGTCAGGGCCAAGATTAAAGCCAAGGTCACCTGCTCCCCACGGCTGTTGCCCTCCCGTCCACACCAGGGAGGCTGCTGGCTGCCAGCCTCATGCGCTCCTCGCCGGCCAGGGGGAGCCCTTCCCCGAGGCCACACGGTCGGAAGTTGGGAGGAAGACTTCGAACCCGGGACGACCTTTCTCCAGAGTCTGTTTTTCTCGTCAGCCCACCTCTACCGGAGCACCTTCCTGTTTATACACAACGGTTCATTTCCAGAACGCCTTCCCCCCTGGGCTGCTGCCATGGGTAGGTGCGCCTCACGGTGACACCTGTCCACCCTTGCCTGGCCTGGAGCCGCACCTGGTAGGAGACGGGGCAGGCGTGAAAGCTTCGTGGGACAAGCAGAGGAGAGACCGCACGCAGGCTTGCTTTGATTTAAACAGCAATCCAAATGCTCAGCTCCTCGGTAACGGGCAGACATAAATACAGATGCACATTAAGGACCCGTTTTAAAGGAACTACAAACATGTCGGTACAACGTGGTACCTTTTCTCATTAGGATCAACTGCTGTCCCCTGTTATGTGACATAATGTAACTCTGGTGCTCTTCTAGAGCTGGGCCGAGCTGAAGTCTCTCTCTCTCTCTCTCTCTGTACAGTGGTGTGTATGTGTGTCTATGTGTGTGTGTACACACACCTTCTGTGAATACATTTATGGTCACAGAAGTTTTCCAAGCTGTTCCTGCTTCATTGAAGCTGTTTTGAATTTATGAGCAACTTGGAGTGGAAACTTTGCTCTTCCACTGTGGCTGGCATTCAACAGCGCATTTAGCTGCTTGTCCTCATTATCCCGAGATTGGTTGCTATGTTTCATTCCTTCCCAGCATCTCTGTTTCCCCAGCCGCCCTGGTCCGAGGGCCCCTGCATCCTCATTTCTTGTCGCTGGGAAGGAGCCCAAACGGAAGGACGTGTGAGCTGAGTCTGTTTTGAGTGACTTCTGAGCCCGGGCTGTTGGCAGACCACTGGTGTACGCTGATATCCACTCTCCTCTCTCTCCACGGTAATCGAAGCCTGACGTTTTGGCTGAGCCCACGGCCATCCCCGAAAGTGAAGACGACATCACTCAGCGTTCCTTGCAGCCAGCCGTGGCTCTCTGACGAAGTCTTGCCCCAAATATGTGAGTGCGGCTGGCACAGGCACTGAGTTGTGCCCTTAAAAAACGGAGAGTCGTGCCCTCTTCAGCGTTTTTTTTCCCTTCCCACGGGTTGGAATACAGATGCGGTTCTGCCCGACTCCGCAGGAACATCCGTCCACTCATCGAATGGATGTCACCCAACAGACAAGGAAACCGGACTCCGTGAGGGATAACCCACAGGAATAACAGACCATAGAAATAGAGCTACAGAGGCATCAGATACTGGGACGGTCAGAGGCGGACTAGAAAACACCACCACAGAGACGGCAGAACGAGGAGCCAGGAGAGGCTGGGGACCCTGACACCATCCGTGGGGGAGAGGCACATTTTTCTCCTGGGCCTCCGCCACGGTCTCGGAACCCACAGCTCGGTCATAGATGGCCTTTCTGCGGCGATGTTCCTGCATGACTCACTGTCTTCCAATATTAGTATGCACCAATGGTTTTCAACCTTTTTATACTCGGGGACCAGTGAAAATATTAATAGAATTATTTGGGGGACCCCTAAAGGCAGATATCACCCTGAACAGAAACAAATTTGACTGAGATCATGGGGTCTGTAATCTTCATACAACACCAAGGGTGGTTTAACTTTGTAGTGGACTGGCACAAAATTTCTGGCGGACCGGCCCACAGACCAGCAGTTGAAAAACACTGGTATACGCTGTCATACTTACTAGCATGAATGTTGCCAGGGAACAGCTTAAGCTGAAGATACCAAACAAAACCTTCACTTTTAAGGAGTTTTTTGTTTGTTTGTTTGTTTTTTAAATCAGAATTTTCATCAGACTCTAGCCACTCTTAAACGAAGGCAGTTAGGAGACAATTGCAGGGTCCAGCAGTGGGGACCTAAAATTGGTTGAAGCTAGTAGAAAAAAGAGAAGGAGACAGCAATGGTGGAGGAGATGAGGAGGAGGAAGAGGAGGAGGAGGAGGTGGTGAGGGTAGCACCTAACCTTTATTGAGCAACGCCTACTCACCAAACACTGCTCTAAACGCTTACACGCTAACAATCCTGTGTGTTAGGCACTATGACAGCCTCCCATCGTACAGATGAGCAAACCAAGCCTCTCTGTGCCCAGTCACATGGTCTCCCCACAGCTTCCTCGCTCATGCCATGCTTCCTCCTGTGATCATGGCTTTGCACATGCTGTTCCCTCT
Organism: Saccopteryx leptura; assembly: GCF_036850995.1. Taxonomy (NCBI): domain Eukaryota; kingdom Metazoa; phylum Chordata; class Mammalia; order Chiroptera; family Emballonuridae; genus Saccopteryx; species Saccopteryx leptura. The sequence continues at coordinate 4,774,591 of NC_089507.1, read as the reverse complement.
TTCCTGAATTCCCTGTCTACCTCGGCTGCCAGATCACCAAAACAAAACTAACGAACAAAAAAATAAGAGGTACGTGCAGTTAAATGTGAATGTCACGTAAACAAACAAACGAAGGATTGTAGTATAGCATGTTCCATGCCGTTGGGACTGACTTCTACTGAACATGATTGGGCGTTCTGTATTTTATCTGGTGACCCTATTTCCACCTCCACCCCTTCCTTTACCTGATGTTTCTGCTTGTCCTGCCAGACTCAGTGCCTGTGCATAGCAAAGGTTTCCAGCCCAGATGAGGCCCCTCGTTGGAGCTGCTCCCAGAACTGTGTTCCTGCCCACAGAGGTTTTACCTCCATCTGGCCATGCGGCGAGCCCGTCTCTGCTCAGGTAAGCTGCGGGGGCCTTGAGGGCAGGGTCCATGCCCGCATTTGCTGTCACTGCGTGTCTTCTCCCACCCCAGCTCTGTGCCTGGCACCTAGCAGGTACCCAGTAGACAGCTGTGGAATGAAACAAAGGCTGGTGGAGTAACTCATCCAAGACCGTCCCCTTAGCAAATAGGAGAATTAGAATTTAGATCTCAGGAGCTAAGGGAGGAGATGTTTTAAAGGAAAACATAGGCTCCTCAGCATGGCCTCTAAGGACCCCCTGGCTATCTCTGTAGCCTCCACTTATGGTAGGCAGCTCAGTGAGTTAGGCAGGGCTCTGGAGCAAGACTGCTTGAGACTGAATTCAGGTAACTGCTTATTCTGGGTTGCAACTTCTCTAGCTGTAAAATGGTGATTAAAAAGTACCTCTCTCACAGGATTGTAGTAGGGATTAAATGAGTGCTCTCAGTTAATGTGAGCTACTGTGATGTCATCTCTGCCTTGTTCACGATGTTCCAGCCACACCCACTGAACCCTTTCCTACCTCAGGGCCTTTGCACGTGCTCTTTCTTCCATTGTCAAAGCTCTTCTCATGCTTTTTTTTTGGCCTGGTCAGTTCCTTCTCATTCTGTAGATCTCAACTCTTTTCTCAGAAGGGCCTTTTTTCCCTCCCTCCCATAAGTGTTTTATACTCCTTCCTTCCTCCATCTTGTCCCCCTGGAACCTTGATCACAATATGTGATGAAATGTGTATTTGGTGTGTATTTGTTTAGGGTATGTTTTCTTCCACCAGACGGTAAGTTCCGTGAGGGTGGGGACCACTTCGAACTTGCTCCCCGCGAGGCCCACAGTGGCCAGCCCAGGGCCAGTCAGTCACACAGCAGGAGCTCAGTCGGTGTTTGGAGAACGAACACATGGAAACAGACCGACAGGACGTGGTAGCCTAGCCGATGGCACTGAGTAGGGAGAGGGGAGGGAGGTGAAGGGCCTGGGGTGGGGGGAACAGCTCGGCCCGTAGCGGAATCAGACAGCAGTTCAGCAGGCGTTTCTTGAGGGTCCTGCCCGTGTCCTGCCTCTTTCCCATCAGTTCATCACACACGCTCGCCCTTGAAAACATCTCACGGGCCAAACAGCGCGGAGGGAAGCTCTTAGGCCCTTGAAAGCTATTTCCTCCCCCAGCGGCGGCCGTAAGAGGTCAGTGTGCATCTGTGGGACGGGCGAACATAAGAACAGCCCTTGGCCCTGGCCGGTTGGCTCAGCGGTAGAGCGTCGGCCTGGCATGCGGGGGACCCGGGTTCGATTCCCGGCCAGGGCACATAGGAGAAGCGCCCATCTGCTTCTCCACCCCTCCCCCTCTCCTTCCTCTCTGTCTCTCTCTTCCCCTCCCACAGCCAAGGCTCCATTGGAGCAAAGATGGCCCGGGCACTGGGGATGGCTCCTTGGCCTCTGCCCCAGGCGCTAGAGTGGCTCTGGTCGCGGCAGAGCGACGCCCCGGAGGGGCAGAGCATCGCCCCCTGGTGGGCAGAGTGTCGCCCCTGGTGGGCGTGCTGGGTGGATCCCGGTCAAGCACATGCGGGAGTCTGTCTGACTGTCTCTCCCCGTTTCCAGCTTTAGAAAAAAAACCCAAAACACAGCCCTTGCTAGGAACCGCCAGTTGAAAAATAGACACAATATAGAATGAGTCTTTAAAAGCCCCACAAGTATTCCTCCTGCTCTCTTTACAGAAAGGCTAACTGGTCTTAGAAGGAACAAAGGATTTACCCAAAAAGACAGGAAGTAGCCGGGCTGCTGGGGTGTGAACCCTCGTCTGCCTGGCTCTAAAGGCCATGCTCTTACCCGTCCACCCAGCAGCCTCTGAACAGCCGGCCCTTGATGGGACCGGTCTGGTTACCGGTCAGCATGTTGCAATGAGGGTGGAGGGTCGAGGTCTATGCTGCAGTAACCACAAGTCAGCATGCCCGCCAGGCCTGGCTGCGGGGGGTGGGGGACAAACTCAGCCCTCGTTACTCTAGCTTGACATTCCTTCCGTGATTCTTTCATCCTTGGGTCCACTGAGCCATCCATTCATTTCTTCGTTCAGTAAAATGAATTGCTCCAGGCAGACACACACACAGGAAATGGCAGTGAAACGGGACCACCCGGGCAAGCTGGGTATCGGGCAGGGTTGTCTCTTGCATTGTCAGGGTTCCTGGGATTCGGGGGCCAGATGAGCTTGTCAGCCTCCGGTCCAGGCCAGTCCACAGGCGACATCAAGCGAGGCGGCTGGGCAGACTACTGGGCGGTGCCCACGCACATCTTACCCCTGGTTACCTTGTGTGTCCTCACAGCCTTAACAAGCAATTACAGCGTGCGTGCGTGTGTGTGTGTGTGTGTGTGTGTGTGCATGTGTGTGCGCGTGTGTGTGCATACCCACACATGCACGCTTGAGCTTTAAAACGAGTGGCCAAGGGGGATTTAATTCAAAACAGGCATCTCTAGAAATCTGTGTCTCCATTGGATGAGGGTCAGTTAATGAGGCGAACGAAGACAAGGTACCAAGTCAAAGGCCATCTGTTCATTCAGTGGACACTCCCGGAGGACTCCCGGGTGCCAGGGCTGCGTCTCACAGGGCCCACCGTCCAGAGGGGAAGAAGGACAATAAACAATGACCGTGCAGGGAGCCACGTGCTGGACGTGGGGTGGACACAGGGCAGTGAGGCCTGTGGATCTGTGGCTGCAACTCTGTCTCACCTCTGCCTTCGTCTGGACCCTGGGTTCCCCAAGGGCAGTGGACGACGCCTCTTGGTCTTGTCTGCCTCCCTAGGCAAGGCCATCTAGATGCAGAATATAAACAGGAGGCCCCTTCTGCAATAAAAGTAAAACATAAATAGAAACGATGAGTCTGAATGTTCTCATGTATCTTTAACGCGTGTGATGCCTTTTAAAATGCACATATAATTACACCTTCCTATCTTGCAGCTCACACCTGCATGTGCACGTATTTCTTATCAGAACTGTGGAGAAGCTGCACAAAATGACCCCAGAGGCTTTTATGTCACTTCCCGACACGCGCGGTTCTGTCAGCGTGCTCTGCCCTCAGCTCACAGCCGAGGAAGGAGGGACTGAACGGTAAAGCTAGGGTTAGTTACCCTGTCTTTCCTCTACTTCCACGCCATCACTTTTGTTATAAGTGACAGGCTGATCTAGGGAAGTGACGAGTAGGGAGAAATATGCTAAGGATGCTCGTTATTAGTTTTTTAGAATGTCATCATTACCTCCTCCTTCTTTTATTATATATTTAAGTTAAGTGAGAGCAGGGGACGCAGAGAGACAGACTTCCACATACACCCAACAGAAATCCAGCTGGCAAGCCTCTATGGGGCAATGCTCTGCGCATCTGGAGTGTTGCTCCATTGCTCGGCAACTCAGCTATTTTTAGCACCTGAGGCAGAGGCCACAGGAGTCATTCTCAGAGCCCAAAGCCAACTTGCTCGAGCCAATGGAGCCATGGCTGCAGGGATGGGGGAGAGAGAGAGAGAAAAAGAGAGAGGGAGAGAGAAGAGGGGGATGGGTAGAGAAGCAGATGGTTGCTTCTCCTATGTGCCCTGGCCGGGAATCAAACCCGGGAAATCCAGACACCGGGTTGATGCTCTACTACTGAGCCTACTGGCAGGGTCATTATTATCTTCTTTCTGCATTTGACATGGGTCTGGTTGTAACATAAAGCCTGACCTCTGGGGCCTGTCAGAACCCCTGCTACTCAATTATAGAGGTAACACGCTCACCTTGAACTTGCTTTGGCTCTTGCTGAACTCCCTGCATCCCGAGCCCGTAGAAATTCTGTGCTCCTGGGGCTCCATGAATACTGCATGTGGCCTGACCTGTGGTGGCACAGTGGATAAAGCATCGACCTGGAAATGCTGAGGTCATCGGTTCAAAACCCTGGGCTTGCCTGGTCAAGGCACATATGGGAGTTGATGCTTCCAGCACCTCTCTCCTCTCTCTCTCTCTCTCTCTCTCTCTCTCTCTCTCTCTCTCTCCTCTCTAAAATGAATAATTAAAAAACAAAACAAAAAGAATACTGCATGTGAACAGCATGGCCAGGAATGGCAGACACACGTGTTGTATGTATCTCCCCCACTCATGAGCATGCTCTACTCCCCATTGGACTTTATTTACAAAACACAGGTTCAAAGACAAGAGTATTCAAAATGCTAAGATGATAGCCAAGCATTAAACCCAGCATGGGGATTTCTGAGCGTGGAGCCTTGCACGACTGATCTGTGCCCGTGCCTGTGCAGCTGGCACTGTTCCCATGGCCTTGGCGAACCCTTGCGGAGGCGTGAAAATCTTCGCCAAGGTGATCATATTTGACTTAGCATCCATCTGCCAAATGAAAGACTCTCAGGCAGAGACAGAGGGCAAGTTAGGGGGGCCTAACAGAGGCAGCGGAGGGCATCGCCGGACGGGAACTGTGGTCACATTGGCATGGCTCAGGGGTCTTGTGCCAGAGAGTGAGGGCGAGTAGTGATGAGGCTGGGGAGGAGAGCCAGGTTGGAACGCTCTTTGTATTCTAAACTAAGGCAGCTGGACCTCTACCCACTGGCAATGGGAAACCACCGAAGATGCCATTGTTTCTTGGTTCAGAAAGGAGGCTCCGTGGCACGGGGAGGCTGGATCGGAGGGGAGCAGGAATGTTGAGGTCAGAGGTGATGGGTCTGTGCCTGGGGGCGGGCTGCAGGGCTGGGGGGGCGGCTCATCCGGGGGACAGCTCAGAGGTCCCACAGAGGGGGCTGCGGAGCAGCCAGTGGAGGTGGGCGGACAGGTGGCGGCCGAGGGTGTAACCTGGGCTTCTCCTGGGGGCAGCCGGGTTCTCCAACGTCTGAACCCGGAGGCTTAGAAGACACCACGTATCGAGACACCCCTGAAAACCCCCTCGGGACCCGCTGCCAGCAAATTCTTCCATTTTCTGTTCTCTCTGGCTCAGGACGACAGCGTTAAACCACGGAAAGGAAAACACAGCACAGGGCATGTTATTTTTACAAAAGCCCATGGCACAAATGAGAAGTACAGCGTTCCAAGGCTCCCTTTATTTGCAGGGAAGAGGCCGCGTCGTCGGCCTGAGGGCTCTGGACAGTGCCCCAGCCCCACTGGCCTCTGTAAACACTCCTGGGTGACAAGCCATAGCAGCCCCAGGGCAACAGCCTCTCGTTAGGGTCTCGGCAGGAGCTCCAAGGTTTCAGCGGTCCCTCCTGAGCAGCGTGTGTGGTTCTCCTGGATTCCAGGATCGCAGGTTCTAAGCAGAGCTCTTTCTGGAGGAAGGTAGAAAGGCGTGTGAACGTCAACAGAAACTTGTCGTTGTTATTGGTACTGCTGACTTATTGGGCCGTGAGGATCATCCATGCTTCATGCTAGCACCATAAATTCCCTTATTTCACCTGATTTTCCCCATACCCCTGCTGGGGAGCCCGGGCCCCTCACAGAAACGAGAAAAGAGAGGCTCCCGGAGGCGAGTGACTTGCCAAGGCCGTGCAGCGGGGAACACTAGCGCCCTCTCCTCCCGGTGCTTCTCGGTCCCGGTTCCCCGTCTGACCAGAGCCTCCTGTCTCCCCAGCGCACGCCTGTCAGAGAGAGGTGTGTGTGTGTGTGTGGGGGTATGGACAGCGGTTCCCGCCTGAATGGAAAGTGTAATGTAAGTCAAATATGTTCTCTCTCTTTTATTTATTTATTTTTTGTATTTTTTCCAAAGTTAGAAGCAGGGAGGCAGTCAGACAGACTCCCGCATGCACCCGATTGGGATCCACCCGGCACGCCCACCAGGGGGCAATGCTCTGCCCCTCTGGGCAGCTGCTCTGCTGTAATCAGAGCCATTCTAGCGCCTGAGGCAGAGGCCACAGAGCCATCCTCAGCGCCTGGGCCAACTTTACTCCAGTGGAGCCTTGGCTGCGGGAGGGGAAGAGAGAGACAGAGAGGAAGGAGAGGGGGAGGGGTGGAGAAGCAGGTGGGCGCCTCTCCTGTGGGCCCTGACCAGGAATTGAACCCGGGACATCCACACGCCAGGCTGACGCTCTACCACTGAGCCAACCAGCCAGGGTTTCGAATATGTTCTCTTGATTCATGCAAACCTTGCCTCTTGCAGTATGTTCTAAGCAAGTGTTGTGTTCACATAGAGCGTCTCGGCCGGTGAGACGGGTGCTCTGAGGAGATGTGCTGCGTGTGTCCTGTCCCAGCCACGGTCAGGCCCTCGGGCCCTGAACCTCACTGGGGAAGTCCGCTGCTTCACTCTGCAGCTGCCCCCGGGGCCCAGAAACAGGGCGAGACGATAGGTAAGCTGCCCGCGACGATGCTGCCAGACAGGCAAGCCTGGGACCTCGGCGGCACACCTCCCTAGGTGTTCCCTCAGCTCACGCAGCAGCCGGGCTCGGCCGTGTGTTTGCTCGCTCGCCCATTGATCTCGGCCTCCCTGGGACAGCGGGGCTCTGCTCTGTGTGTCTCTCACCTGCTCTGGGGCCCAGTGCGCTAACCCAGGCATGACCTCCTCACAGCGGTGGCACGGAGCCCGGTAGCACAGACACGCTCAAGCCACTAGTCCCATCACACGTGCTGACCCTGCGCTGACCAGAGCGAGTCACATGGCGGAACCCAAAGTCATAGATTGGGAAATTGTCTTCTTTTTTTTTGGAGAGGAAAGACATCACATGTTGAACCAAGGCTGAGGACTCTGGATGTTGGTGGCATCTCAGCTACTTTCTGGCCGTGTGACCTCAGACGAGACCCTGGCTCCCTCCAAGCCTCACTTGTCTCATCTGTATAATAGGAGCAAGTATTCCTTCCTCAGAGGGATGTTTGCAGGACGAACGAAGTCTGTGATTTTATGGAAAAGCACTTGATGGGGAAGCAGGATCTTCAGATAGTCTTACTATTATTCCATTCAATCAGTTTCCCGAGGTGCCATACTTAGCTCCAAATCACTTTTGACATTAAACTCAATCGAACCAGGCTACCGAAGGCTTTCAAACAGGAATACCCAGATCAAAAATAACGGCGACGCCAATCACCCCAACATCAAGGGCAAATCACAGCAGGGACGTGTTCACACTCATGACCGCATTGCCTAGTGTCTCCAACACTGAGACGTAGTGTTTCCTCCAGTGGGCGTCTGCTGAATGAATGAACCAGTCACCAAAGATGATTATGCATTAAAAAGCAAAACAAAACACATTTCTATGGCACTACAATTAGCTTCAGATGAGGAACTCGAGAAAAACGTTCAGCTCAGGGAGCGCCTGGGAGCCAGTTTCAGCCGCTTGGAGGAGGACGGAGGGATCTCCACCCTCCAGGCACATTGTACAGGTTTCCTGAACACGCCCGAGGGCACATAGAACCCCATAAGCTCCTGTCTTTTCTCTCCCATCAAGTGAAACAATTCTTAGAGCCAAACAGCCTTTTCTTTATTCCCTGTGGCTCAGTCAAGCCCTTCAGCCTCGCTAGCTTAGGAAAGAGAAATTTGCAGGCCATTGAGGACCGCAGGTGTGTCAGACATTCCCACGTGTGCCAGTTCCCAGGTCTCAGGAGCTGAGAGAGGCACCAGTATCCACAGTTTGTACGTGGGCTCAGAGCTTAGAGAGCTTGCGGGATTTGAATTCGGGAACGAGCGTAGGCTGGTTCCGGCTTTTTCTAGATGACATGAGCATTAAATCGTTGCCACTCCATTGCTCTATCAACTACCAAACAGGTCAGAAGGAGCCACAGTTAAGGTAATAATAACTTGGCATGAAGTTCCAATGTGGGACAAAAAGAGATAATACCTGTCCCTGCCCCAGCCCCTAGACGGTGCCCGGCGCCCAGAGGGGCTCAATGGCAATGATGTTCTCTGGAAGCAATTTCTGGGATAGAATTCTCTTTCTCTGGAGCTCAAGACGTTCAATTACATTGAGCATAGGTAGACATTTCTAGGATTCTTCTGGTTTTAGAAACATGGCCGAGTCAAAACGCCTTGTTTTCCAGATGAAAAAAGAACTGGATCCAAAAATGTGAGTGACTCTTTAGGGTCACCCAGCTGGTTAGCAGCAGGGTCTGGGTTTGCAGAAGGGTCACTCCTCCATCCCTCTCTGTCTCAGCCAGGCTGGAGCAGTGCTGGAGGGTGGGTGTGGGTGTGGACAGCTTCTTCTTCTTCTTTTTGTTTTTTTATTCAGTGAGAGGAGGGGAGGCAGAGAGACAGACTCCCGCATGCTCTCCGACCAAGATCCACCTGGCAAGCCCACTAGGGGGCAATGCTCCGCCCATCTAGGGCGTTGCTCCATTGCTTGGCAACTGAGCTCTTCTTAGCACCTGAGGTGGAGGCCATGGAACCATCCTCAGTGCCCGGGGCCAGCTCGCTCCAATGGAGCCATGGCTGCAGGAGGGGAGGAGAAGAGAGAGAGAGAAGTGAGAGGGAGAGGAGCGAGTGGGGTGGAGAAGCAGATGGGTTTCTTTCCTGTGTGGTCTGACTGGGAATTGAACCCGGGACATCCATACACCGAGCTGATGTTTTACCACTGAGCCAACTGGCGAGGGCCAAGGACAGTTTCTTACAGCCAGTCTTCAGGCCCTGGCAGTGCCCATCAGCGCCGTCTGCCTTTCAGAGTGGTGCTGAGGAAGTGGGCAAGGCTGGAGACCTCAGCGCCCTGGAGGTCAAGGGTGTCTGTGAACACTTAAGGTCAGCCATTTACACCATCCATATTGTGCAGTTCTCCATGGGGTTGGTCCTCCCTCCTCCCCACAGGGTCCTTATTAAAAGCACTCAGGAACCGACAGGGCCGGCCGGGAGGGACCTGTGTGAGAGCAATGACTGTCCAACAGCTGAGCTGTCAGAACACGAAACGGACTCACGACGGCCGTTTCAGGCCGGTGAGCGCGTGTGCGAGGGAACCAGCCCCGTCATGGCAGGTTGCGGGCTGCGCGGGCTGAGCTCACCCCGTGTCACCCGTGCTGGGGGCCTGCCCATGGTCCAGACGCCACCCCGTTTCGCCTCCCGGAGGGAGTGGCTGGTCTGAGCTGATCCTGCCTGACCACACGCTCTACCTCCTAGACAGAGAGGGCTTGGGGCCAGAGCACTTGCTGCATGTGCGCCCGGCTCCCTGCCCACGGCCCTGCCTGGGGGACACAGCCCTGAGGCGCTCTCTGCCTCAGTTTCCTCCTGTGGGAAGTGAGGACAATAATGGAGACTAAATTTAACTCGGTGTTAAACAACTCACCCATGTTATATTAGTGGAGCTTAAAGCACACTATTTAACGTATAGTTAAATAACTCATCCCCTCCTATTAACAGAGATTAAAACTTAGGACAGTACGAACAAAGCCACTCAGCAAATGTGGGTTGATGTTTTCACCACTTCTGACCTTGAATCTTCGGACTTGGAGGCCAGTGAAGGAAGCTCCGGTCACTCCAGCTCTCCCCACGGACTGCCACTCAGATTTTTCAGACCTGAGCAACCCTATTTGTTTCCTTTAAAAATTAAAAAATAATAATAATTTTAGGGAGAGGAGAGAGAAGGACAGAGAGAGAGAAAAGGGGAGGGGAGGAGCGGGAAGCATCAACTCGTAGTAGTTGTTTCTTGTGTGCGCCTTGCGTGGGCACACACCAGGGGCAGTCAGTGGTGCCTCCAGGCCTGAAGCCTGGAACCCGGACCATGACGGACACAGACTGCCTGGGTTCAAATCCCACCTCCGCCGGTGTAACCTCAGGCAAGGTATTCAACCTCTCCAGGCCTTCATTTCCTCCTCGCCTTAAACACAGGGGCAAAAATATTACCTACCTCTTACATTTCCTTTGTGTTCCTCCCAGGAAAATCAGGTGAAGTGAATAGTAGGTGCTCTGTGCTTAGAAGAGTGTCTGGCATACGCTAATTAATACTATTTATAATATGTAAGTATATAATAGTATTATATAATTAGTACTATAATACCACATTAATAATACAATATTCATGTTCTTGCTATAAGAGTTGCTCAAACTCTTACCGGTAAGCAGTCCCTCCGTGTGGGTCACTGTTATTGCTGTGATTTATTGTTATTATTAGAGGTCCTTGAATGTCCCAGTGGGTCCAAAAGGTAATAAGGAATATTAAGAGAATTAAAAATCCCTGGGATTTCATCATGCAGACACACTTAAAGTATTCAATTTTACATTTTGCCTCCAGTCACCGTTCATATAGGAATGCAGACATTTTGCGTAATCACCCCCCTTCCTCTGCTATGATTACGAGCCGTGGACCATTTTGAGGCCACCGCCCGACCGCCTGGAACTTCACTTGGTACGTCACACGTGTGACAGCGTCCCTCCCAGCGTCACCCCAGTTCTGTTGCAGAGAGCAGCCGTGGTAAGAGGCAGAGCGCTGGGCTTAACACCCATCTCTGTCTGGTCCCTTTCTTTGGGAGGGCTTCCCTAGGATCAGTTTCCGGGGGGAAAGCGACTTCTCATTCTCAAAGTCCATCTTCTCGCCTCTGTGCTCCCTCTCGGAGCGCCGAGGACATTCTCACTCCTCAGAACCCCAACGTCTGGGTTGCATGAAGGAGCAGAAGGAAGCGGGAACGCACCGCGCTCAGCTCATTCCTGCCCCGCGGAGCCTGGGAGCGCGGGGGCGGCATTCTCACGCTGCTCGTTAACTGAGCCCAGGGCTGGGTCGCTTCGGTGTTCAGACAGAATAAGCCGATTCCGCACCTTCGGCTGCGGGCAGGTGCCAGGGACCTGGACCCGGCCTTGGAAGCCTGGGGCTGGGACTGGGCTCACGGAAGGCAGTCATGGTTTGCCTCCCTCCAGCTGTCATTGTGGAACGAGGAGAAGGTGCCACATGCTTCTCTTTCCCCCAGAGTTTCCCTCTGTCTGGGGTGTCATGTGTTCCTGGGACTAAACATCCCGTTTCGCAGGAAGAGCTAGGGGGTCTGACGGCCTCCAGGATGTGGGGAACCCCTCCCCACAAAGGGCAGCTGCCAGGGGTGGGGGAAGAGAGCGTTCACCACCACAACTACCCAGAGCAACCAGGAATCCAGACGTGTCTCCTGAGGACAGTGTGAGGTCCTAAGTCATCCTGGCTGTCAGCCACCACGGACACCATGCAGCGCTTCTGGATAATGACGCCGGCTCATCACAGGAAATGGTGGCATGAGCTAAAAACGGTAGAACAGAGGGCGATGCAAAGAGTGATCAGACTCTACATGTGAGGGGTTTGATAATGATAGTCATAATGACAGAGCTACCCAGGGAGACCACCTTGTGCAGGTCGTCCTGGGACCCTCTGGTTTTAATACCAAAAATCCCGTGTCCCAGGAAACCCCTCCGTGTGGACTACCTCAATAATAACGACCATCTTAGACAACATGAGTTCATTTAACTACATTAAAAATGACCCATTCGCAGCACTTTCGAAACAATGACTGAAATGCTCTGTCCTGGAAACGTTACAGGGAGGGGACTCTTCGCAGTCCTTGGTTGGTGGCACCCTGTGACACCTGGGGGACCTCAGGCTCAGCAGTAAGTGGGAGCCACCCTCCTCGGGAACCAGAAAGCCTGGCACCGCCATCAATCACAGCCGCTGGCATTTTGCAAAGGGATAGGTGACCATTGTTTCATTTCAATCTCCCAGCAGCCCAGGGGAGCAGACACGGTAGGCATGGTGAATCCCACTTTTCAGATTAGCACACTGAGAATCAGAGAGGTGAAGCCATTTGCCCAGGGTCACACAGCCAGCGGGTGACCCAGCCAGGACTGAGGGCCAGGTCTATCTGACACCAGTCTGTGGTCTTTTCTACCATCTCTCTGAGCTAAGTTACTCTCCTCCCATGGACAACCGGGCTCTTGGGCGTTGACCAGGCCTGTGTCAAGATGCCTTCACTCCAGGGAGCCTCTGAGGGGCTCGGCTGAGCTGACCTCCCCCACCCCCCACGGCCATGCCATTCCGTGGGGACAGTGGCATGACTCCCAGAGCCTCAGTTCTCCCGGGGCAGTCACAGGTGCTTCGTGACACTGGCCAGCTGCGCAGGGTTGTGGGGGTGGGTGCGGCAGAAAGTGTGGAGTGAGCTTGGACCCTTAGCCTGTATCCCGAAGGGGCCGTTAGCAACACCTCCTGTTGCTTGAGCCCCAGTTTCTCGAGCTTTTCACACAGGCTGAGCAAATGATTGGCCGAAGCCCCATGTCTGTCCAACCTTTTTATTCTGTGGAGCGTACCGTTCACCTGAATCCCTGTTTCTGATGTCCTTGATGACTGGCCCAGCCCCCCACCCCCATTGTCCTGCCTGTCTTTGCTTCTACCCCACAGGCATCGTGAGTATGAATACGGGAAGGTCTGTGGTCTTTCCTGATCTTCTAAGAACGGTCTCAGGGCAGTGGTTCTCAACGTGCAGACCTGAGCTCACCAGGGTCAGCACGGCCAGTGACCTTGTTAGAAATGCAAATAAGTGGGAACTCTGGGGCGGAGCCCGGACTCTGTGGCCACAGGCTGTTTCAGAGCCTCTGGTTCCAGAAACCCCTTTCACTTAGGAAGCCGAAGAGCTCGGGGCCCAGCTCCATCCCTCCCTGGCTGGGTGACCTCACACAAATCACTTTCTCTCCTAGACTGTTTCCCGCTGTCCAGGGCGGTGGTGGCCCCCAGGACCCCAGGGCTCCACCCAGCCGGGCCGTGGGTCAGACTCCCTCTGCCCCCCCCCCCCCGTGAAGTCAGCAAGCTGGGGGGTCCCTGGGCACCGCGCCATCGGCGTGGGGGCGGTCTGCGAGGTAGAGACCCCTGCCACCTCTTGTCTGTGTCTCCGCACCGCCTGCTCCCTGCCACCCAGCCTGCCGTCCCCAGCCAAGAACAAAACGGCACGTGCTGCCAGTTGGCTCTGCGAGGGAGGTGGCCCCGTGCCAGCAGCCTGCTAATTGCTAATTTGCACTGAAACAGCAAACAAAGCCCCTCGTGTGAATGCCCTGGTGTTTGGCCGGGTCTCCCCAGTGTCCTTTAACCGCCACCTAGGGGGTCAGCCCCCAAATCTGGAGCCATTCACCCCAGGATTCCAGGAAGCCAGACCAGCCCCCAGGAAAGCCAGCTTCTCTCCCAGCTAATTGGACGGGGGAGGGGCTGGCTGTTTGTCTGTCTTTTTTTCTCTCCCATGTTCACGCTTTCCCATGAAGCAAAGAATAGATTGATTTTTTTTCTCACGTGCACAGAGCCTGGGAAGGGAAGCAGGCGGGGGTGGGAAGAGCAGGAACCTCACCTGGCCTCGAACCTTGAGACCCGGCCAGATCTTCAGCTAGCGGAGACTACCTTCCACCCCTGTACTGCGGGGACCCCTGGCTGCCTCCCCAGCACTCGGGACCCCTGGCTGCCTCCCCAGCACTCGAGACCCCGGTGGGACTGCCTGGAGCCCCGATTCCACAGCCGCAGAAAATGCCAGCTCTCCCCCAGAGAGTCCGCGACACCCCGGTTTTGCATTTTTGTGGCTCACTCCCGAGTCCTCATTCTCTGCCAGTCCTCACGTCACCCTGAGGCACACAGCTCAGCATCTCCAAGTCCTGCAAGGACAAAACGCCCACAAGCTCCAGGTATTCCACAGTTCTGTGGCGCTGATAGACAACCAGCAGGAAGGGGAGAGGGTGATGAAGTGGGGTTCGGTGGTGCCTCCCACACTTTGGCTCCACCCCTGCCCCCACCTTGTCACCTGCAGCACCCAGGTCTCTAATCCCGGTGCCAGGCCTCACCTGTGCCCCTCACCAGAGCGGGCTCATCGGGCCATTCTCTCAGCAAGGGGGAGGGGGAGACTGTCTTTCTCAGGGGAACTCGGTCCCAGGAGAACAAACATTTCCTCATCTTGTCACAAGTCATCAGTGACAATGGACGAAGTCCCTGCCCTCTGGGAGCTTACAGGTCAGGGGAAGGAAAGGACAAAGCACACAAACAAGTGATTGTATGTCCTCTTGGCGACAGGAGCCCATGTGTTCAGGTTTGGGCAGACTCTCTTAACTGGTGCCACTAGATGGTAAATTCCACGAGATGAGATGTTTGAGCGTCATTAACATGCTATAAACTGCACGTGAAGTGTGCAACCTGGTAAGTTTTGAACAGATGTGAACTCTGGTGAAACCATCACCACAGTCCAGACAGTACACAGATGCACGGCCCCCAGGTTTCCTGGGACCCCCCTTTGCAATTCCTGGGCTCCTCCCACATGCTCCCATCCCCGCTGATTGATGGCCACCCCTGCTCTGTCACTAAAGATGACTCTGCATTTTCTGGAGTTTTATATAAAAGAAATCCTACAGTAGATGTTTTTCACTCAGCAAAATTATTTTGAGATCCACCGATGTTGTCTTGCTGATCAAATGGTTCATTCTCTTTTACTGCCGAGTGATTCCTACTGTGTGGCTGGCTATACCAGTCTGTGCCTTCCCCTGCGGCTTGGTGTACGTTGGGGTCATTCCGATTTTTTGACTATTGAAAATAAAGCTGCTATAAATATTTGTAGATGAGTCTTCACACAGATGTGTATTTTCATTTATAATGCATAACTCGCTAAGAGTGGGAATGACTGGATTATATGGCAGATTGATGTTTAACTTAAAAAAAAAAGGTGCTACGTTGATTTCCAAAGTGATTGTACTGTTTTTCATTCCTACCACTAGTGTGTGAATGTCCCAGCTGCTCCATGTCCCAGCCAAAAGTTTTGTTACCATCTTTTAAATTTGAGGCACTTTGATGGACATTGAATGGTATCTCACTGTGGTCTACTTTGCACTTCATGACTAATCATGTTGAGCATTTTTTCAGGTGTTTATTTGTATCAGATATAATCCCGAGTGAATTGTATGCTCAAATTTTGCCATTTAGAAAATTGAGTTGCTTTTGTTTTCTCTTTATTGAGTCTTAAAAGTTGTTCATATGCTTAGACATAAGTCCTTTATCAGATACATACCTGGCCAAGATTTTTTCCCTTCTTGATGGCTTGTCTCTTTATTCTCAGTGGTGTCATTTGAAGAACAAAAGTTTTAAATTTTGGTCAAGTCCAATTTATGAATTTTTCTCTTTTGTGGCTTGTGCTTTTGGTGTCACATCTAAACCACTGCCTAACCCGAGGTCACAGAGATTTTCTCCAATGTTTTCTTTTCTATGGCTTTAGGTGTTACAATCAAGTCTATGGTTTATGTTGGTTAATGATTATATTATGGTGCAAGGTAGAGATCAAAGTTCATTTTGTTGCATTGTATATCCAATTGTTTCAGCACGCATTGTTGAAAAGACTGTCTTGCTTCACTGAATTGCCTTTGTAACTTTGTTGAAAATCAGCTGACCATCTATGCAGACCTCTATTTATGGACTCTGTGTTCTATTGGCTTGTTTGTCTATCTTTACACCAATAATGCATGTCACGAGTGTAAATTTACACTGTCTTGAAGTCAAGTAGTATAAGTCCTCCAGCTTTCTTCTTCTTTTTTCAAATTTGTCCTGGCTATTTTAGGTCTTTTCAATTCTATTTGAATTTCAGAATTAGTTGGCCAATTCCTACAAAAGAACCTGCTGGGAATAAATTGGGAAACGGTTGAATATATAGATCAATTTGGGGATAATTGTCATCAAATAATATATAGTCTTCTGATCCAATGAGCACAGTATATCTCCCCATTTTTCTAGGTTTTCTTCAATTTCTCTTGGAAATGTTTGTAGTTTTCAGTATATTTTTACTTAGAAATATCTGTGGCCCTGGTCAGGTAGCTCAGTTGGTAAAGCATCAATATCTTGCATGTCAGAGGTCGCAGATTCGACCTCCCAGTCAGGGCACATATGAGACACAATCAGTGAGTACACAGCTAAATGGAACAACTAAGTGAAACAACAAGTTGATGCTCCTCTCTCTTGGTAAATATTTTATATACACTTGAAAATAATGTGTGTTTTGCTACTGGTCAGTATTCTCTAAAAGTTAATTAGGTTAAGCTAGTTGATAGTGTGGTTTAAGTAATTAATGTCCTTACTAATTTTCTGTTTATTTTTTTTTCTACCAATTATCTAGATGTAGTATTAAAATCTCTAATTATTAATTGTGGATTTCTCTATTTTTAGTTGTGTCCATTTTTGCTTTTAAAATTCTGTTATTGTGGAAGTATAAATGTTTGTTATGTTCTCTTGATGAATTGACTCCTTCATCCCCATGAAGTCACAATCTCTGTCCCTGGTAATAGTCTTTGCTCCAAAATCTTTTCATTGGTGTTAGCATAGTGTATCTTTTCTCATATCTTACTTTTAAACCTATTTCCTTCTTTATTTTAAAAGTTTTTCCTTTTGTTAGATCCAGACTTCATCCGTTATTATTTTTATTTTTTTCCAAGGGTCTTCCTTTAATATTTATTACTGTGTAGGTCTGCTATTGATGAATTCCTTTAGCTTTTGTATGTTTGAAAATATTTCCCTTTTGTCTTGACTCTTTTTTTTTTTATATAAATTTTTTTTTTTCTAGGGGATAGGGTGGGTTTTTTTTTTTATGTTTTTTTTTTTTTTTTTTTATTTCTCCGAAGCTGGAAACGGGGAGAGACAGTCAGACAGACTCCCGCATGTGCCCGACCGGGATCCACCCGGCACGCCCACCAGAGGCGACGCCCCGCCCACCAGGGGTGATGCCCCGCCCACCAGGGGGCGTCGCCCCGCCGCGACCAGAGCCACTCCAGCGCCCGGGGCAGAGGCCAAGAAGCCACCCCCAGCGACCGGGCCATCCCCGCTCCAACGGAGCCCCGGCTGCGGGAGGGGAAGAGAGAGACAGAGAGGAAGAAGGGGGAGGGGTGGAGAAGCAAATGGGCGCCCCTCCCATGTGCCCTGGCCGGGAATCAAACCCGGGTCCCCCGCATGCCAGGCTGACGCTCCACTGCTGAGCCAACCCACCAGGGCCTTGTCTTGACTCTTGAAAGATATTTTTGCTGGGTATAGAATTATAGATTTACAAGTTTTTTTCTTGTTGTGTTGAACCATTTGTTGTTTGTTTTTGTGTGTGTGTGTGTTTATTTTTTGTCAGTTCCTTTTTATCTGCACTCTAAAGACGCTGTTTCACTGCTTTATGGCTTCATTATCTCTGACTAGTCGTCTGTCATGCTTATCTGTGACCTCTGTAGGTGACATGTATTCTTTCTTCTGGCTGTTTTTAATGCTTTCTCTTTATCACTGGTTTAAAGCAGAATAGTTCATGGTGTTCCTTAGTATTATTTTCTTCAAGTTCTTTGTGTTTAAGCTGTGTTGAACTTCTTGGTTCCATGGGTTTAAGGTTTTAATAACTTTGGAAATTTTTGGCCATTAGTTCTTTAAATATTTTTTCTTCCCATCCCTATTTCTATCTTCCTTTTTCATGACTACAATGCCATGTCTGCTTATTTTTTTGTCTTTTAATCTCTTTCTATTACTTTGAATGATATTTATTGTTATATCTTAAATTTCACTAATATTTCCTTTTGCAATATTAAATCTTCCAGGAATTCTATCCAGTGTATTTGTTCATTTCAGACATTATACTTTTCATATCCAGATGTTCAATTGTATTTATAAAAATATCTTTCACGTTGCTTCTTACTCAATCTTTCATCTAGATTTTTGGACACATGAATTATAGTTGTAATAACAGTTTTGATATATTAATTTTATCCTCTATGTCATCTCTGACTGTGCTTGCTCTGAAGTTCATCACCATGTCTGGAAAGCTGAACTTTTATGACAGTTGACCTTGGCTTAGAGACATCCCAGGGGCTTTGTGGGACCTTCTTAAGGCTACATGATTCCACTAGCCTTCCTTCCCTTACTCTTTCTCTGGGACAGACTACATCAAGGTCAGTTATCTGTCCTGGCCTTTCTGGTTCCTCTAACAGGTAGTTTTCTTACAGTAACTTTGCACGTTTAACCTCACCTTGGCATCTGCTTCTTAGTGGATGTGGAATGACCTGGACAGAGGAGTGGACAGGGCAGCAGCTCTGGGGCCTGAGATCCTGAGTTCCAGTCTCAGCTCTGCCCCCAGCTACCTATATAAACATGGACAGCTGACGGTCTCTCTCTCTGAAGTTCAGCTTCTGCATCTGAAGCGTGAGGGTGTATGATACATACTTTACATTTATATTGTGGAAACTAGATGAAACCCGGTATGTGAAATATACAGACACAGCCACCTTTCCATCCTTCACAGGTAACAGAAGCTTGGCCTATTTAAATGTGTGCAAAAGCATACACGCTGACACAGAAGCAGCCACATACCCAGCACCCAGCTTAAACCAGAACTGTCACTTCAGGGCACTTCCTAGCGGGAAACTTTGGAATGCTGCCCTCCAAGCATCAACCTTGGACCCAGCTTCAGTGACTCACGAGAGCTTGGGCCAGACCCTGCCCAGGCAGCCTCTTCTGCATGAGTCAGAAAACACACATCTCAGCTCATGGCCTTGGCTCAGGACGCATCTACTGACCTGGGGTGGGGTTTCTAGGAGAGCTTGTTTGGAGGGAAAATGTGCAGAACCGTATGACTCGGCAAGTGTCTGAAGCCAAAATGAGCCTGACAGGGTTAACAGAATCTGCTCTGGAGCTAGGGTAGGGGACGGTCCAGGGGACTTCACTGTCACTGGAGCTAGGGCAGGGGACAGTCCGGGGGACTTCACTGTCACTGGAGCTAGGGCAGGGGACGGTCCGGGGGACTTCACTGTCACTGGAGCTAGGGCAGGGGACGGTCCGGGGGACTTCACTGTCACTGGAGCTAGGGCAGGGGACGGTCCGGGGGACTTCACTGTCACTGGAGCTAGGGCAGGGGACGGTCCGGGGGACTTCACTGTCACTGGAGCTAGGGCAGGGGACGGTCCGGGGGACTTCACTGTCACTGGAGCTAGGGCAGGGGACGGTCCGGGGGACTTCACTGTCACTGGAGCTAGGGCAGGGGACGGTCCGGGGGACTTCACTGTCACTGGAGCTAGGGCAGGGGACAGTCCAGGGGACTTCACTGGAATTTCTCTCAAGCTTATGCTGTGTGACTTTTGGCAGGTCACTCTCTGAGCTTCAGTTTTTGAATCTGCCGCATGACAAATATTAGTCACTGCTTCTTCTCTGTTGGTCATCTTATATTTAAGACATCCTGGAGTTTGACCTCCAGTTTGAGAGAAAGTTCATGGATAACAAAAACTTCGACCCTTTTTTTTTTTTTTTTTTACAGAGACAGAGAGAAAGTCAGGGAGAGGGATAGATAGGGACAGACAGTCAGGAATGGGGAGAGATGAGAAGCATCAATCATTAGTTTTTCGTTGCAACACCTTAGTTGCTCATTGATTGCTTTCTCATATGTGCCTTGACCGTGGGCCTTCAGCAGACCGAGTAACCCCTTGCTCGAGCCAGCGACCTTGGGTCTAAGCTGGTGAGCTTTGCTCAAACCAGATGAGCCCGCGCTCAAGCTGGAGACCTCGGGGTCTCGAACCTGGGTCCTCCGCATCCCAGTCCGACGCTCTATCCACCGCACCACCGCCTGGTCAGGCTTGACCATTCTTGATTATCCTCTTCATAGCTTGTATATAACTGTATGTGTGGAGGGGGGCAGTTAGGAGTATTATTTGAGCAATCAGAAGGCATCCACATTTATTGAGTAATCGTGACGGGACAGAAGCTATAGAGCTCAGACATCTAGTCCTCATGACAACCCTGTGAGGGAGATGCTTATGTTGCCTCTATATTTTGATGAGGAAACTGAGGCTCTGAGAAGGAAAATTATCAGTCCTGCTCTGGACTGAATTCTTGTGTCCCTCCCACCCCCCAACCAAACACACACACACACACACACACACACACACACACACACACACACACGTTGGGGCCCTAACTTCCAATGTGATGGTATCAGGAGATGGAGCCTGTGGCAGGTGGTTAGGTGATGGGGGTGCAGCTCCCACGATGAGGTTAGTGTCCTTGTAAGAAGACACACAAGAGAGCTCACTTCTCTCGCCCCATCTGAGGATAGAAGGAGATGTTGGCTGCTGGCCAGCTGGGAAAAGAACCCTCCTCAGACCCCAATTCTGCCAGCACCCTGAACCTGGACTTCTAGCCTCACACACGGCGAGAAGTAAGTTTCCGTTGTCTAAACTCCCCTGTCCATGGATGGCATCGGCTGGAGCAGCGAGGGGGCTGAGTCAAGTGCCCAGTTGACGGCACCTCCGGGTTTCCTTCGGTGGAGATTTAGGCTTCCTGCTGGGACTGAGGGCGCCGGGGACCTGTGTGGGAGGGGCGTCGGGCCACCAGCCTGTGGGGAGTGCTGAGGAAGAGCCCTTTCTCTTTTCTTTTCTCTTCTTTCTTTTTCTTTTTTTTCCCCCTTTTTGATCTTAATTGCTATTTTCCAACATGCTGGGAGTCCTGAGAGCAACATAACAAACAGCCATGGGGCATCAGCACATTTTGTTCTATTTATTCAGATTTTTATTTTTGAAAGCAACAAAACGTGACAGGTAGAGTTGGGGTCCCCTCTCTCCCCTTCTCTGGGCTCAGTTGTCCTTATTCTGGTCTAGAGATGATCAAGAGGGTAACTTTCCCATCCAGATCTTCATATTGTTACTGTGCGTGCATGAGTTTATAAGAAACTGATAAATACTTGGTGGGTTTCAGATTTTACTGAAATGGTTTTATACGGTACATATCATTGTGCAAAATTTTTTTCGCTCTAACCTGGTGACTCAAGCAGATTCTATTGATTTATTTGAACGGTTCCTAATATTTGATCATGTGAACACACTACAACGGGCCTTTCCATTTCCCTATCAGTAAGTGTATCTGCCACTTCCAGTTTTTTTTAACATTATAAACAACGCTGCAGTGAACATCCTTCCATTCCTCTAGCCGAGAGACCAAGGGCTGTCGCTACTGGGTCAGAGGGGAAGTGCCTCTCCCTCCCTCCATCTCTCCTTTCCTTACTTCCTTCTTTTATTAATTCGTAGAACTAAACTTTTCACCATTTTAGATTCACAATAAACTTATCGTTACTGGCTCATACATGGCTCACTTATTTATCGTTTGTTTATTCATCCTCTCTTAGTTATTTTTTAAATAATGTATCAAGCAGTTACAAATGCATCATTGAAGCATAATCTAACCTGCATCCCACCGTCTGTTTCTATCACCTCCCGCCTGAAGAATCTGTGCTGCTGGAGAGGGAAGCACTTCTTGGTGGCTTTAGGCTTCCCATGGGACCCGAGAGTGTCTGGCGCCCTGCCGTTAGTGGTTCTGTGAGCGCTGCTGAAGAGCCTTACATATGTTTGGTGTCCCTGTGCCACTTATATGTGTTGCAGTGACCTCCTCTAAACTGTGTGTGTATGGCCAGTGGCCACCACCATCGTGGCTGTGCAGGTTCTCAATGGATTCGGGCAGATGGTAAAGAAGCAGTGGAGCAAAAAAAAATGGTGGGCCATTCCTTTATTCAAGTCTCACACCTACCGACAAACTAACACATGGGGAAAACACTTCCCTTTCATTCCGGGCTCCCAAAGCCCTGATGCATTCTCCATTTCCACAACCAGGAGAATCTTCTTCGGTTCCTCCTAGAATCAGAGGCCCCACAAGCCTGTGGGGTGCTCACAAAGCCCCTCAGCTCTGTTTCCCCATCAGCACACCTTCTGTCTTTCTGCAAAACTGGCTTCTTCTTCAGCACCCTGCATTCTCTCCGCTCTCCCTGCAAAAACTGGCTGGGCCCACGAAGACCCCTCCTCCAGCAAACATTAGCAAGACAAGGGCCCCTCCCAAGCAGGAATGCAATCCACAGTTTGCCATCAACTGCCCTGCTCTGAGGGCAAGCGCACACGTGGCTGCCCAGTGCCATTTTTTTAACAATAAAAGTGAGCAAACTCAAAAAACACAAATTTTACAAACTCATTTGCCCAACGGTGCACATTTCCGGTTTTCCTAAATACTGCTAAGTTGCTCTCAAGTAGCTGCACGAGCCACTCTGCTGGCGTTGTGAGGACGTCCCCGCCTGCTCCCATCCCTCCCTGTTGTCATCCTCAGACCTGAATCCTGTTTGCGTGTTCGGGAACAGTGCCGTGATACCTCCATTGTTTGATCATGCCCTTCCACCGTTCCCGAGAGAACGAGCATCAAAGTGTGTGGACCATCCGGACTTCGTTCTGTGAACTGCTCTCCCACGAATCCTGCCCACTGACTTGCTATCACCCGGTGTGTCGTTTTCTTACGGCCTTAAACACATTTTCTTTGGTTGTCTCTCTTCCAGGCGGTTAACATCTTCTCTCAGGCTGGGTTTTGCCTTTTATCTTTTTGTGGTGCTTTCTGTCATCTGAGAATGCTGTTTTCAGACCCTTACGTATTTGTAATTTGTGTGTGTGTGTGTGTTTTTTTTTGTCATTGAAGTAAAATCTATAAATGTGTAATTTACCATTTTAACCATTTTAAGTCATGGTTCTGTAGCATCGAGGACAGTCACATTGTTGTCCCCACTACCCGCAACGTCATCTTGGGGACTTCTTCGTTTCCCCAAACTGAAACTCTGTCCCCCTTCAACACTCACTTCCCCTTCCCTTCCCTTCTCCCCCCGAGTTCCCGGCTCCGACATCTGCTTTCTTCCTCTGTGACTGGGACTCCTCCAGGGTCCGCGCATGAATGAGACCAGGCAGCCTCTGTCCTTTTGTGACTGGCTTATTGCACTGAGCATAACGTCCTCAGGGTCTACCCGTGTTGTAGCAGGTGTCAGAATTTCCTTCTTTTTCTGCAGCTGGTTTTTATGCTCTTTTATATCTACTTCGCTCCTGCATTCACCTGCTATGGTAAATAATGCTGCGATGAACGTGGGTGGACAAATAGCTATCGATGCTCCCGCTTGTACCCCTTTGGGGTATCTATCCGAATATGGAATTGCTAGGTTGTATTTTTAATTGGGGGGGGGGGAGAGCAATTGCTATACCATTTTTTTTATTTTTTTTATTTTTTATTTTTTTTTTTGTATTTTTCTGAAGCAGGAAATGGGGAGAGACAGTCAGACAGACTCCCGCATGCGCCTCACCGGGATCCACCCGGCATGCCCACCAGGGGCTACGCTCTGCCCACCAGGGGGCGATGCTCTGCCCCTCCGGGGCGTCACTCTGCCGCGACCAGAGCCACTCTAGCGCCTGGGGCAGAGGCCAAGGAACCATCCCCAGTGCCCAGGCCATCTTTGCTCCAATGGAGCCTTGGCTACGAGAGGGGAAGAGAGAGACAGAGAGGAAGGAGACGGGGAGGGGTGGAGAAGCAAATGGGCGCTTCTCCTGTGTGCCCTGGCCGGGAATCGAATCCGGGTCCCCTGCACGCCAGGCTGACACTCTACTGCTGAGCCAACCGGCCAGGGCCTTGCTATACCATTTTTTTTTTATTGTGGCTGTACCATTTTACATTGCCACCAGCCATGGAAATTCTAGTTCCTCCATATTCTTGTCAGAACTTGCTAGTTTCTGTTGTGTGTGTGTCTTTTGTCTTGATCATAGACACCCTAAAGGGTGTGAGGTGGTTTATCTCACTGTGATTTTGGTCAGCGATGTTGAGAACCTCCAGCGTGTTTATTGGCCGTTGCGTATCTTCTCTAGAGAAATGTTTATTCAAATCTGTTGCCTATTTTTCCGTTGAGCCGCTGGGTTTTTGTTGTTGTTTTGTTTGTTGTGTTGTAGGCATTCTTGGTATGTTCTATCAATCCCTGGTCAGACATGTGACTTGCAAATATTTTCTTCCATTTTGTGGGGTTCATTCTCATGCTTATGATAGTGTCTTTGAGGCACCCAAGTTCTTGGTTTTGATGAAGTCCTACTCGCCTGTTTTTCTTCTTATGGCCGTGCCCTCAGTGCCGTTGTTACAAAGTACCGCACCCCAGATTCTGAAAGACACTGCACCTCATCTCATCAAATTCACGTAAAGACACCCAGTCCAGATAAATTTTGAAGAGTTTGATTAGAGGAGGAAATTTTAAATATGCCGGCTGCATATGGCTGACATGGGGCATCTGTAGGCCCAAATCGTGCAGTCCCAAAAATAGTTCAGGGGTTGCCTATATACCCTTGATCACACACGGGTGGGGGAGAGCATGACTTCAGGGTACAGCTGGCAACATTTGTTTAGAGGATACACAGGAACATTAAGACTTTTAAGGTAACACAATCAAAGATGTTTACAAATCTTTCAGGGTTCAACTTCCCTCACTAGCCTAGAGGTATTTTACCCTCAAGATTCCAGGGAGGGGGAGGAACTACAATCAATGCAAGGTGGTATGTAAGTTCTGTCTCCTATTGAAAGAGAAGAAGTTTCTAGGTTAATCTTTATTTTAGATTTAAAACTGAATGATCCATTGTTCTTGCAAGCCAGAAACTTCTACATTCTTTTTCCTCTCTTCCCCAAAGGAAGGATGGGACAGGAAAGCCTGATAGAAAAGCCTGACCTTTCTTCCCAGAATATCAATATCAATTTTCAGCTTTTTGGTACCTTACAACACCGTGGGCAAGAAACTCCTGGCCAGGGAGCTGCACCTCCGTGACTTCCAGTGCGTGCGTGCGTGCGTGCGTGCGTGCGTGTGTATGCGTACATGCATGTGTTTTAAGATATCCTTACCCACACTAAATTTATGATAATTTCTTTAAAATACATGTCCTATTTTTCATAATATGATCTTTTCTCCAGGCAGGAATATATTTTTTACAAATGGAATGAAAAAGGGACCTAATTTTATTCATTTTCATATGATTGCCTGATTGTTACAAAACCTGATAGATACATGAATTACAACTGCCCTTTTGCTGTTCTGCTTGGCTGCCTGACCCCACCTTTAATTACCGGACAATCGACCCTGGGACAAAGGAATTCCAGGAAGCTGGTCAATCACCCCAAAGAGGAGTATTCCAGAAAACCAAACAGACCAGCACACCCTTGCTCGAGGCTATCCCCAACCCCATAAAGTTTTACCTCAGTCTGTTTTGGGGGCCCTTCTTCCTGGAGAAGTGCCCCAGCAGGTCTTTCTCCTCTAATAAAGCCTGCACATCTGATGTTCGAGTGCTGTCTCATTCTTACATCTGGTGCCGAAACCCGGGGCAGGGGACTGACCGCCTGGACGATCCCTCTTTGCTGTCCAAACGAAGCCTGGACAAGCAGTTGTAGGTTGATTGGCCGGCAGTCCGACCCTGTCCTGAACCCTGCCGGATCAGAAAGGTAAGGAGTTTCTCCCTCCCCTTCCCCATTGGCCTCCAAATTTCTCTCCAAAAACACCCCTTCCTGGTCGGACGGTTTTGACTTTGGACCCCATATCTATGAGTGGTCTGCCTCTACTCCTTTATGGACTTCTACGAAAGTCTAGGCGCGCCTAGCCAGGCCCCTCTCCTACGTCCCGGGATCTCAGCCTTGGGGTGACGACCTCCTGTCTGAGAGTCTTTTTCTACAGAGATTTTCTCCTCTCGGAACTCTGACTGAGGCGGGGACACACCCTTCTCTCACCAGTCTCCTCTACTGTGGGCTCCTCCCAGTCCAAACCGTCCAGCCAGACTCCCCTCGGAACATGGGCTCCTCCCAACCTCAGGCCTCAGAGACTACTCCTCTACTCTTTCGGGACTCCTCCACTCTACTCTCTGAGGTTCACAGTTTGGGAGGTTTCTACTCCGAGCGGCCTGCTTCTACAGACTTCCTCAAAAGTCTAGGCACCGAGCCAGGTTGCCTTCTACTACCATTACAATATCCTAAGAGATTTTGACAATTTCTGCCACCGGATGGGGAGGGCATCAGAAATCCCTTACATGCAGGCTTTTCTTCTCTCTTCTCTCTGTCCTTAATCTCTGTGCCACCTGTTCTACACGCAGGCCGTTTTTGGCCAAAGAAACCTCACCTAAAACCTCCGCTCCTAATCTCTCCTTCTTCGCAGACTCCCAACTCTCTTCTCCTACTGCCTGACCCCCGGGGGCACCCTTCTCTTGGGATCCCTCTCTCGTCCCTCTGCAAATCTCTATCGCTTGAGTCTCTTCCCTCCAGAAAGCCCCCTCCCTTCGCAGGATCCTGTTTTCTCATTCACCTGCAAATACCAGTCTTTCTTTCTCCTCCCCTGCTGGCCAGGGCCCCTCCCTTCTCCACTGTGTTCTTAAACCCCTCCTCCCTCCTTACAGATGGGCAGCTCTGTCTCTTTTTCTTCTTTGACCCATCACTCCCCCTCCTCAAAGACTGACTGTGCCTTCCATTACCCCTCGTCCTCTCCCCTCTCTTCAGAACTCTAAATCTTTTTTACTCCTCTGACCACATGGTGTCACACCAGTACTTTAACCACCTCCTCCTCCTCCTCCTGCAGATTCTGACCCTCCTTCTTTTCCATCCAGCTGCTCACACTGTCCATCCGTCTGCTTTCTCTCTTCTTCCCCTCTATGCTGACAACTCCCTGCCATCTCAAAAAGCTTAAAAAAGCAGAACTGTCTATTGAGATATGTGAGTGAATAATCTGTTTTGTCTCTTAGAAAATATCTCTAGTATAATTTTTATTGAAACAAGTAAAAGGCATGCTCATTTAAATTTCTTAATTCATAATATGTATCTGAAGTCTTTGTTTAATGTGTAACTGTGTCTGTTTCTAAGGCCTTAAACCAATAATTACCTGCCTCTTAAATCAAGGCTTACTCATCCCCATGGACTCTCCCTGCAATACCCCCATCCTTCCTGTTCAAAAACCTTCAGAGGCTTATCGCCTCGTACAAGACTTACATCTAATCAACGAGGCAGTAGTTCCCCTCCATCCAGTAGTCCCTAATCTCTATAAATTACTGTCACACATTCCTGCAAACACCACTCACTTCACGGTCCTAGACCTCAAGAATGCCTTCTTTACCATTCCTCTACACCCTGACTCTTACTTTCTGTTTGCCTTTACCCGGACACTAACGCAGCCCAGCAACTTACATGAACTGTCTTACTCCAGGGGATCAAAAACATCCCCACACCTGTTTGAGCAGGCACTAGCTCAGGATTTAACAGCATGCAATCTCAAAACTAGTACTCTCTTACAATATGTAGATGACCTACTCCTCTGCAGCCCCTCCCTGCCTGCCTCAAGGAGACACACAGCCACCCTTCTTAACTTCCTCACTGTGAAGGGATATTGTGTCTTCTCTGTTAAGGCTCAACTTCACTCTTAGTCCATAGTCTATCCGGGCATCATCTTAACCCCCACCACCTGAGGTCTCACCCTAAATTGAACTCAGACCCTCCACAGTCTCCAACCACCTACCACCGCAGATCAAATCTTTTCTTTCCTCAGTCTAGTAGGCTTCTTTAGACACTGAATTCCCAATTTTGCTCTCTTAGTCAAGCCCCTCCGTGAGATCTTCTGAGCATGGCTTTTAAGGTCTATAATGACCAAGGAAGTAACAGAAAAGGCAAATAAGGTCCAAAAGAAGTCAGGAAATACCAGCTTTTGGCATACGCTCTTAAAGGCTCCAGTGCCCTAAAGGTCTTCATAGGATTCCATCAGGGCCCTGCTCCAGAGTGGAAAGAAAGGTCATTGAACTGAAGCCTGCCAGGCTTCCCGACCCCATCAAGGAACACATCATTGCTGTGGAAAGAGGGACACAAGAAGGTAAGCTGCCCCCTTGCTCCATGGAGGGAGGGTTCAATCTCTTCTAGCTCTGCTCCAGCTACCTGTGACCTGACCTTGCCCAGCATGCTGGGAATTGCCAGTGAAGGCCCAAGAACATCGTTCACGAGCCTAAGGTATTTCTTCCAAGTAGCAGATAAACTGATCTCATTTCTTGTAAACACAAGAACCATCTACTATGCCTTGCCTGAATATTTGAGTTTTATTTATCCCTCAAAGATCTCTGGTGTGGGTATTGACAGTCTAATTTTGTTGCTTTATTTAATGTATAGTATTTCCTTTATTCCTCTTGTCTCAATGCCCCATGCCTATTGTAGGCTGGGACCTGCTGCCAATTCCAGCTAGAAGCAGTGGTCACTAGGACTTAAATTCTAACTACAAAGTGTAGAAATGTAACCACCTTTTCCCTAAGCACTTACAGGATTTACAGGTTACTCAGCAAACTGTTCAAAGGCTGTCCAAGAGGTGCTTGCAGCATTACATCACCCAAGGACTGACTTTCACGTAGACAGGTCCACATACCATGATCCCGACAACTCCCACTGCTGCTAAAGTAGAAAAATGGCATAACACCTATATGTGTCTCCCTACTAATTGGACAGAAACCTGTACCCTAATCTATCTCACCCCAATATCAACCTAATTCCACCCCATGAGCCTCTTCCAGTTCCTAGTACACTACCCATCAATCTAAGGACCAAACAAGCTATACAGGTAATTTCTCTTCTTGTTGCTTTAAAAATTTCTATAAAAGTAAGTCTAGGGGCAGGGGGACTGGCCACTTCCCTGTCTTATTCTCTCTCTCTCTCTCTCTCTCTCTCTAAAGCCCAGCAAATTCGTAAACATGAATCAGTGGTTTCACACAAACTGGGTGTCTTGACTATTGCCATTCATTGGTCCACTCACTCTCCCATTTATTTTTCTAACCTTTGGACCCTGCCTCTTATGTTTGTTCACTAGTTTCTTAAAGAACCACATGCAAACCTTTGCCAATCAGAAAATTGGAAAAATCTACCTAACCCTACACACCAACCCTGAAACTTGCCTTCGCGAAACAGAAAAATCTGAAACCCTATATCAGCAAACCTCCTAAATCCTATCTTTCAACCCCTATAGGCCCCCTAACCCTAAAGCTCTCCTGTATCCCTGAAGAACTAGGAGAATGAATAGCATTCGCCTCTTAACACTTCTCTGTCTTTTTACCCTTCACATAGTAAGGGGACAAAATCGCTGGGTCTTCTTGGAGCCTACAAACAGACATGAAACATTTCTTTTAACTCAAACTAACTGCTCTCTCCAGGGCTGCCAGGAAAGAATATCTCTAACTTTACCATGGAAGAACTTTCACTCCCTGCTATACAACCCTCATTATCTCTGCATTCCTGATCTCCAAATACTTGCCCCCTTCTTTATCAAGTTCCTACAGGCCCAGATGAGAGAAATCTCTAGGATTACCTATAATCAAATGCTCCTACACTCCTATTTCCCAGTACCCCAAGGAGATCTTCACGAGGGAAATATCAAATAAGTAGGGATGACAGCAGGAAGAAGCCACCCCTCAGCCCGAGAAGTTCCCTCCTGAATGTTCTCCAAACCCTCTTCCTTTTAAACCACACATACTCAGTCCTTCTAAAAACTTACACCAACAGGTTCCCTGTCTCTAAAAGTCTCCACATGTCCTCCCATTCGACAGGAACCAGACCAGCATGTCTCATGAGGCTCATCCAGGAGACCATGTATCACCATGTCACCCTGTCCACTCGGCACTTGCAGCAAGCAATTCACAATTATTACCTCGCAAAATTTTTTTACTTCCTCACTCAGGTTTTCGAGGACATCACCTGGTTCAGACCTCACAGCACGGAAATTGACGACCTCCTTAACTGGATGGGGGACTTGGCTTGGCAAGGTTCTTTTCTTGAGTTCTCTTCAGAAGAAGCAATAATTTTCCAATTTTTTCTCCGCTTTCTCCTCATCACCCCTCACCATATATTATAAAATTAATAACTGCCTTTCTTTTATATGTAACAACAGAGTTGAGAAATGATAGATACGTGAATTACAACTGCCCTTTTGCTGTTCCGCTTGGCTGCCTGACCCCACCCTTAATTACCGGACAATCAGACAATTGCCCCTGGGACAGAGGAATTCCAGGAAGCTGGTCAATCACCCCAAAGAGGAGTATTCCAGAAAACCAAACATACCAGCACACCCTTGCTCGAGGCTCCCCCAACCCTATAAAGTTTTACCTCAGTCTGTTTTGGGGGCCCTTCTTCCTGGGGGAAGTGCCCGGCAGGTCTTTCTCCTCTAATAAAGCCTGCACACCTGGAGTTCGAGTGACGTCTCGTTCTTACATAACCGTTACCTGACGGACACTTTCTCCAAATATCGGCAATGCCTGCTTTGTTCCTATCTGGGGGGTGAGGTGGGGCATCTCTCTGTTCTCACAAACATATTTCTTGTCTCTGGGTCAACGCTGTACTGTTTTCATTACTATGTATAGACATAACATTCATATAGTGTTAATAGTAAGTTTTGATCTCTGGCAGGGGCAATTCTACTTGCGCAGAAAAGAGTTAACGTATCTGGCCTGAGGCTGCCCTCCTTAGAAAGACCTGCGAACTTGGCCCTGGGCTGCTGTCTGCGAACCTCAGAACTGGTAAGAGCGGCTCCCTGTGCCCAATCCATTTGTACAAACACTACGGTTCGCGATGACCGCCTTGCTTTTCTGCTGGGAATCTGGAAGCTTGGTCCGTGCCAGACACAGGATGCCTGTGTGACTAGCCGCCAGGAAGTCCTCGGGTGATGAGTCCCCACTGTCTCCCCTGGAGGACAGCGCCTCCCAGGTGTTCATCTCCTCACTGCTCAGTGAGTTAGGGAGCCTCCTGGGCCACGGCTCCGCTGGAAGAGGATGCTGGAAGCTGGGTCCTGCCTTCCTCTGCATTTCTCCCCATGGGCTTCTCTCTTTGCAGGCTTGCTTTGCGTACTTTTTTTAAATTTATTTTTTATTCAGTGAGAGGAGGGGAGGCAGAGACAAACTCTCGCATGCGCCCTCCGATGAGATCCACCCCAGAGACCACTAGAGGTTGATGCTCCGCCCATCTGGGGCCTTACTCTGTTGCTCAGCAACCGAGCCCTTCCTTAGAGCCTGAGGCGGAGGCCGTGGAGCCATCCTCAGTGCCCGGGGCCAACTCACTCCGATGGAGCCATGGCTGCAAAAGGGGGAGAGAGAGATCCCAAGATTTGGGGCTGCTAGCATTTGTTTTGCAAACAAGGAAACCAAAGCACAGAGCTGACAACTCGCTTCATGTCAGAAATAAGAAACTGTCGCCTGACCTGTGGTGGCGCCATGGGTGAAGTGTCGACCTGGAATGCTGAGGGCACCGGTTCAAAACCCCGGGCTTGCCTGGTCAAGGCTCATACGAGAAGCACCTTCTACCTTCCTGCTCCTTGTGTCCCTTTCTCTCTCTCTCTGTGTGTGTGTGTGTGTCTCTCTCCCTCTCTCTCTCTCTCTCCTCTCTCTCTCTCTCTCTCCTCTCTCTAAAATCAATCAATAAAAAATATTAAAAAAAAAAAACAAAAAAACAAAAGGAAACAAGGAGTTGTAAGAGTCTGGTTTCTTTTCCAGGACCCCCAGACTCCAAATCCTTGAGCTGGTCTCCTCCAGCGTGATGTCAAAGTCCGAGTTTTTCCATTAACTTGTGTGACCTTGGCTGAGGCCTTGGAAAGCTCTGAAATTGTTCCTTTGACTGAGATGATCTCCAAACCTCTCTCCAGCCTGTGGACTACAACCCAGGAGCTTCAGGATGCAAACACCCTCCCAAGTGCCCTTTCCCAGTGGGCTTGGCGGAGCTGGGGAGACAGACCGCCTGCGGTGGCACGGCCCTTGGAGGTCACCTACACCTTGGCTGCCCACCCCCTGTCCCTTGTCGTCCCCCCCCCCCCCGCCCCGAGTCTGGAAATCCACAGCCCAGGCGAGCCTGGGAAGAAGGCATGAGTGGCCCTCCTGGGGCACCAGGCGCGTCTTACCGCCCCGGATGGCTCTCATGCTCTCCCGCAGAAGGGCAGAACTGGAAGTGTACAGAAATCCAGCACGGCTTCGTATTTACTGCCATGCAAAGGCTTAGGAGCGCTGTTTTATATGTCTCTGTGTGCATGGCTTCAGCGTCATATAGGCTAAAATTAATTCCACAAGACAGGCTGCTCACGGGCAGAGCCAAGAATTTCCTGGGAAGGGCTCTGGTCTGACTTTGGCAGCCTCTGGTTGTAGCGATAAAGCCCTCTCAGATGGTCTCACACAGCCAGGGGCATCCAAGGGTATTGTATTCTTTGGCCCCCAGAGAGCTGTTTCTCTCTTTTCCAGAAAACTGGGTGTGGAGTATGGGTTTGAAGTCAAGGCCGATCGCTGAGGGGAGACAAAGCCTGGCATTCTCCCTCCTCCCCCACTGGACGACATGCTCCACAAGGCTGGTGAGACCCAAACAGGCCCGCGTCGCCCCTGTCCCAGAGCCCTGGAGCCCTTGGACCTAACGGTCAGCCGGTCCTCTGTCCAGACAACGGACTCCTAACTGCCCGCACGGATGGGCTGTGTTGGTCCGATGACTGGCGCAGAACTTGCTAACGCATCGTCTTACCGAGCTCGGTGATCTTATCACACACCTCATGGGAACAGGCATGGAGGCTGTAACTTGGACGCGCTCTGGGCCCATGACAGCGTTGCTGCGCAGACAGGCCTGGAGAGGACCAGCGAGATGACTCAAGGCAGAGACATCCGCGAGCGTCCAGTCCGCGCCAGCCGCCCTCCTCCCCGGAAATTTCACAATCCAGCAATCTGCAGGGCTTGCCGCTTGCCAAACATATTGTGTTAATCTCCGTGCTCCGGGCAGGCTCGTCCGCCCGTCTGGCGCTCCCTGGAAAGTGCCTCTTCACCCCTCAGAATGCCGCTCGGGGGGGGGGGGGTGCGTCCTGCAGCGCACACCCCTGGGACCGGGCGCGCCGCCCACCCGGCAGGCGCGTGCTGGGGAGACCTCAACACGAGAGAGGGACCCTTCACCTGCCCACGAGCTGGGTTTAGTGGCCACTGAGCGTGGCCCACTTACCCCTCAGAACCACACGGCTCCCTGCTCTGGGACCCGGAGGCTGACGCTATCACTGGGTCCCCTCCGCGTGGCCTCCCAGCTGGGGATTGGCCAGTCGGTGACATCGGCAGGAGACCGGAGGTAGCAGCGTGTGGGGCGGGCATTGGTCCCCCAGGCTCCTTCCTCCAGGGCTGCACTGACCCTGTCTTTTATTCTCTGCTTTCTGATGCTTTGCCCCCCGGGGGCCTTGCTCACACTTGATGGGACCGCCCCTTCCCAGAGTGAGCTGGTTCCTGGAGAGAGTAACAAACGATTCACCTGTGCATTGCCCAGATTCAACTCAAGCAACCCAGAGCCCACACCCTCCCACCACCTCCGCTATGGGGTTCACTCACTCGGGGCTACCCTGTCCACCTGCCCTGACACCCCAGGCCCGGGTGCCGAAACCTGGGGACCAGCCCCGCCCCATCCCAAGGCTGCTGCTCCGGGAGCTCTGTTCCTTCCCCTGGAAACCTCAGCCAAGGCTCCCACCCAGTCTCCCCGGCACCCCGCCCCGCCTGCTGCCCGACCCCAGTGCTTCCCTGTGCGGCCCACCGTGGCATGGCGTGGCGCCTCCCTCCTCTCAGGACCTGTTGAGTATAACAGAAATCGTATCCAGGGCAGGCCTGGTTGCCCAGACCTCGCCACGCCCCTACAGCAGTCTTTGTATTCAAGTCTTCTCGGCTGTGCGGTCTGTGAGCACCTGTTTCCTGCCAGGACCCTGTCTGGTGCTTGGGGACCCGTCAGTGAGCAGACAGGATGAACGCTCTTCTTTCCGCCACCTCCCGTGCGGCTCCCGTCTCGTCTGCCTCCAACTCGGCCGTAGATCTGCAAGCTCCAGAGTCTGGGCCTGGGCTCCGCGCGTCCTGCTAACTCGCCACGGAGCTGGCGTCATCTTGTGGGGAGATGAGACAAGAACATCAAACGCAAACCCTAGGACGGGAGGGTGACACCTTAGTGGCCAGTGGGAGAGCCACTGATGATGTCCAGGTTTCTCATTTCAGCCACGGTGGTGCCAGGCAGAGCAATGGGCCTGGGGCGGGCAGAGGCAAGTTACTCGGAGGGACCCATGGTGTCCACACGGCCAGTGGGTCAGCGGACAAGGAAGCCATAGTGTGGAGAGACCTTCAGGGACATGCACAGAGAGACGGGAGCAGGCCCAGCCCTTGGCCTCGTTTGGAAGCAGGAGTGAGAGCTCTCGCTGGGGGTGGGAAGCAGAGGTGGAGAGAACTCAGGTGGGCAGAGCCCGCGGCTGGGGCTTCGAGGGGCGTGTAGATTTTCCATTAAAATGTTCCAACTGAGAGGGGCCTGCAGGGCTGTGGTAAGGAGGGGTCAGAGGTGAGTCTGTCGTGGTTCTCGGTGACAGTGGAGGGGGAGGGGCCCTGGCTTCGGGCAGTCAGAGGGCAGGTGTGGACATGACAATGTGCGTGCGGGACTCCGGCAGGGAGAGCTGCCTGGCCCGGGGTGGGGGCCGTGGAGGATGAGGCAGGACAGCAGGGATCTGAAGGGTGAGCCGAAGTGGAGTGGTTGAAGGAGCAGGGAACAGCATTCCAGGCAGAGGGAACAGCATGGCCAAAGCTGGACGTAGAGGACATGTGGCTTGTTTGTGTGACTGAAAGAAAAAGGCTTTGCATTGTGTGTATATGTACGCACATGTGGGTGTGGGTGTTAAGAGCTCTCTTATTATTATTTTCTTTTTCTTTAGCCCTCAGGTACAGAGCTGAGGTGCTCTGATCGCATTGCCAACGCCTCCTTCCATCTGGCTGGGAGGAGCCTTTCTTTTCAGTGATGTGCTTGTTCCCTTTCAGCCCCGCCCTTCACCTCCACCCCTCATATGTACACATGTGTGCATGTGTGTATGTTTTCATGAAATGCGTGTTGTTATTTGTATGGATATATTTTAAATTTTTTGTAAGGTATTTTTGGTCATGTATCTCATTTTCTTCCTTCTTTTCTCCCCCCTCTCTCCCTCTCCTTCTCCACCCTCCTCTCTCTACGCCGCGCCCCGGCCCGTGTGTTAAGACCCATCGTGTCACTGTCCTGGTGGGATCCATCACGTCCAAACCCCAGGCTGGTGCCAACCTTGCATTCTGAGCTCTGTTCCCCACCCGCAGCCCGTGACGGACCCTTCCTCCTCCCGTGTTCTTCTCTCTCTGTCCTAGGTGGTCATTGGTAGAGAGCCTGAGGAAGAAGGGAGGGAGGCAGGAGGCCAGGAGACCCGGGGGAGCAGGGTGGGGAGTCTCGTTCAGGACTCAGGGGAGGAGGTGTGTCACTTTCTCCAGAGACAGCGAGAGCAAGTGGAGCTGCTCCAGGTTGGAAACGGCCAAGACCCACGTGGTGATGGGGAAGGGAGCAGATGCTGGAACCTTCCAGAACACCTTCCCTTTTCATTCACAGAGCCCGATGCAGGAGGGGCTCAGCTGAGACTGGCCAGGGTGCTGGCCAGTTTGACCCGTCGACATCCCTTCAATAGACACTCTTTTAATATTGGTTGATTCACTATCTGTTAGGGAAATGCAAGTCAAAACTACAATGAGACACCACCTCACACTTGTTAGATTGGCTGTTATCAACAAGACAGGTAATGACAAGTGCTGGAGAGGCTGTGGAGAAAAAGGAGCCCTCACTCACTGCTGGTGGGGATGTAAACTGGCCCAGCCACTGCGGAAGACAGGACGGTGATTCCTCAGAAAACTAAGACTAGAACTACCGTCTGACCCAGCAATCCCTCCACTGGGTATCTACCCCCAAAACTCGAAAACATTTACCCTCAAAGATATATGCACCCCTATGTTCATCGCAGCATTATTCACCGGTGGGCGAGACATGGAAACAACCAGAGTCCCTCGATGGAGGATTCGATAAAGAAGATGCGGTACATATATACAATGGAACACTACTCAGCCATAAGAGATGATGACATATGGCCATTTATGACAACATGGATGGCCCTTGAGAATACCATGCCCAGCAAAACAAGTCAGTCAGAAAAAGCTAAAAACCATGTGATCTCGCTCATATGTAGGATATGAAACTGAGACTCATAGACACAAGGCAGTAGTATATGATGGTTACCAGAGAAGAAAAGGGTGGAGTAGTCACCAGATATTTGGTGACAGAAGACGATTTGACTTTGGTTGGTGGGCACACAATGCAAGATACAGATGATGTATCATAGAAATGTATACTTGAAACCCATAGGATCTTATTAACCAATGTCATTCTAATAAATTTAATTTTAAAAAAAAAGGAGAAAGATTTTTTTCTTACCCTGAAAAAATCTACCGTATTACATTCCCAAGAATGCCCACCCCCACAGCCTCGCGGACGGGACATTTGCCGAGCTGTCTGTATGAGCTCTCCACCTGACACGTTGCATTCTCATTGTAGTTTTCTTCCTCTACAAGAATGTTTTAAGAACCATTTCATGTGTGTCACAGCTGCATTTTTTTCCCCTCTGAACCAGCTATTTATATTGTTTACCCATATTTTAATTTTGTTGTTGGTTTTACCTGGTAACTTGTAAAAAACTATTTTTTTTTCTTTTTTCTGAAGCTGGAAACGGGGAGACAGTCAGACAGACTCCTGCATGCGCCCAACCGGGATCCACCCGGCACGCCCACCAGGGGGCGATGCTCTGCCCCTCTGGGGCATCGCTCTTTTGCGACCAGAGCCACTCTAGCGCCTGGGGCAGAGGCCAAGGAGCCATCCCCAGCACCCGGGCCATCTTTGCTCCAATGGAGCCTTGGCTGCGGGAGGGGAAGAGAGACAGAGAGGAAGGAGGGGGGGGGGTGAAGAAGCAAATGGGCGCTTCTCCTATGTGCCCTGGCCGGGAATTGAACCCGGGTCCCCCGCACGCCAGGCCGACGCTCTACCACTGAGCCAACCGGCCAGGGCCTAAAAAACTATTTTTATAAATTAGTTTTCTGTGATATGAGTTGGAAGACCTTATATATTATTGTTTTTATTTTATTTTATTTTATTTGCTATGTGGACATTTAAAATTTTTGTGCAGTTGAACTAAGACCCTTCCTTGTGTGTCTCTGGGCTCTGTGTCATACGTAAGCACGCATGTTCCATCTTGGTGTTCTCAAAGAAGTTCCCCGTGGTTTCTCATGATACATTTATGATTTCTTTTTTTGTTTAACTATTCTCCCCATTATGTTTTTATCTTGCTGTAAAGTACGAAAGAGAGATCCAACTTTATTTTCCTTTTCAGATTGCTATACATTTTTCTAGCATCATGTTTGAAAATTAACATTTTTCTTCTTTAGTGAAATACTACCTTCACTATATAGTCAACTCCCAGAATGTAATTGACTGTATTTCTGGATATGGTATCTTGTCTTGTTCTGGGCAAATACTACAAAATTTTATAGGTACCTTAAAAATATATATAGATATAGATCACATGCTTAAAATAAATAAATAATAAGTAAAAAACCTGCTGAATGCTTATGGAGGGGCAGAGGACTTCTATTAAAAAATTGCTAGTCTCTCTCTGTTTAAAAAAGGAGCTTTAGTCTGTGCATGTGTTACAGGCGATTTTCGAAACCAGACAGCATCTTGGGAGGCATAGTAAAGAGTTTAAAATGCAGATAATAAAATAAAGCTTGCGTTTGGGGCACGCGGTTCTGCATAATGCCTCGTTCTGTTTCTGCACCTCGGCTGCGGGGTTGGCAGCCTCGCGGGCCCTCGCCCCCTCGTGGGCTGGAGTGAGGCCATGCTGCCGGCAGACCTGGGGGGCCCCGCGGGGCCGGGGGTGGGGAGCCTGGCTCTCCCCCCACAGCAGCACCCGCTGCAGCAGGACCAAGGCTGACTGCCCCGCTCTACGGCCCCGCAAGCACTCCTGCGCGGAGACCTGCCTCATCCCCACGGGACAGTCCCCGACCCTCCGTGCTGGGGCCGGAGGCAGGTGCCCCGCAGGCACCGCTAGAGGCCAGGACTGCGCCTCTCAGTTTTACAGCCCAGGGACGGGGGCTGGCTGGTTAGAAGTCACCCAGCCGGTAAGAGATAGTAGGTCTGGGACTCCCACTCCACTGACCCCAGAGCCCGTTGTGCTGCTGGGGCACAGGGTATATTAACCATGTGTCTTATTTTCTGTGACCTGATGCTCTGACCTCTGCGGCCTTGCTTCTCCTGCCAGGGTTGGCCAATTCCTGGACAGGGTGAAGGACTCCTGTGAGTGCCCCCTCATATGCGGACCATCCAACCCAGAGCCCACCCTGACCCCCGCCTCGACCTGGCACTCACCCTCAGGGCCACTATCCCCCGCTGTCCTTCCAATCACCCAGGCCAGGGACCCTGCCACTGGGGACACCCTGTGCCCCAGAGCCCACCCTGACCCCCGCCTCCACCTGGCACTCACCCTCAGGGCCACTAGCCCCCGCTGTCCTTCCAATCACCCAGGCCAGGGACCCTGCCACTGGGGGCGCCCTGTGCCCCAGAGCCCACCCTAACCCCGCCTCCACCTGGCACTCACCCTCAGGGCCACTATCCCCCGCTGTCCTTCCAATTACCCAGGCCAGGGACCCCACCACTGGGGGCGCCCTGTGCCCCAGAGCCCCTGACACTGTTCAGACTGGCAGCCCCTAAGCCTGCGGACTCTGCCTTCCGGTTTCTTCCTGCGGAAACCTCAGTAAAGGCTCTTACACCCCCCCCTCCCCCGCCCTCATTCCCTCTGCCCCCGACCGACTCAGGAACTTTTCCGTGTGGCCCTAGGTGGCACAGTGTGCCTCCTGTACTTCAGGATCTGTGAGGATGACAACTTCTTGCTTCATGACAGCCATTTCTGTGTCTGCGTGTCTTACCACACCTGATTTAAACTGATACTGGGCACCCTGCGAATCCTTCATAATCAACAGCCTGCCGCTGCCCGGTGTCAGACGGGGGTGTAATTACATACAGCCAAAGGTCCAGCAGCTACTTATCACCTGCCGTGCCCACAAGGAAATTGGATGGCAGAGAGGTCAGGTGACTTGTCCGAGGACGAGAACAAATCGGCGCGGAGGAGGTAACCGCGTCAGCACCTCACCAGCACCCCCGGATCTCGGGCAACCAGAACAAGGTGATGTCCCCCTCACGTCGTCTCCTGACATCTGTTCCGTGCACCCGACTAGACCCTCTCTCAATTCCGCCCGGGGCATTTATTCACTCATTCATTCATTCCCTCAGGGGCTCATTCCCGGCCACCGCCTCTGTGCCAAGCCGTGCACAGGCGCTCTGGTGAGAGGGATAGGACTTCGGTCTGGTACCTGTCTGCAAGGCCCCCAGGCCAGGAGGGTGGGGTGGGCAGGACGGGGTCACAGCTCAGTGGGACTGCAGCTGGAATCGGGGGGAGCTCAGGTGACAGGCGTCTCCCTGAGGCCAGGAGGGTGGGGTGGGCAGGACGGGGTCACAGCTCAGTGGGACTGCAGCTGGAATCGGGGGGAGCTCAGGTGACAGGCGTCTCCCTGAGGCCAGGAGGGTGGGGTGGGCAGGACGGGGTCACAGCTCAGTGGGACTGCAGCTGGAATCGGGGGGAGCTCAGGTGACAGGCGTCTCCCTGAGGCCAGGAGGGTGGGGTGGGCAGGACGGGGTCACAGCTCAGTGGGACTGCAGCTGGAATCGGGGGGAGCTCAGGTGACAGGCGTCTCCCTGAGGCCAGGAGGGTGGGGTGGGCAGGACGGGGTCACAGCTCAGGGGGATTGCAGCTGGAATCGGGGGGAGCTCAGGTGACAGGCGTCTCCCTGAGGCCAGGAGGGTGGGGTGGGCAGGACGGGGTCACAGCTCAGTGGGACTGCAGCTGGAATCGGGGGGAGCTCAGGTGACAGGCGTCTCCCTGAGGCCAGGAGGGTGGGGTGGGCAGAACGGGGTCATAGCTCAGTGGGACTGCAGCTGGAATCGGGGGGAGCTCAGGTGACAGGCGTCTCCCTGAGGCCAGGAGGGTGGGGTGGGCAGGACGGGGTCACAGCTCAGGGGGACTGCAGCTGGAATCGGGGGGAGCTCAGGTGACAGGCGTCTCCCTGAGGCCAGGAGGGTGGGGTGGGCAGGACGGGGTCACAGCTCAGTGGGACTGCAGCTGGAATCGGGGGGAGCTCAGGTGACAGGCGTCTCCCTGAGGCCAGGAGGGTGGGGTGGGCAGGACGGGGTCACAGCTCAGGGGGACTGCAGCTGGAATCGGGGGGAGCTCAGGTGACAGGCGTCTCCCTGAGGCCAGGAGGGTGGGGTGGGCAGGACGGGGTCACAGCTCAGTGGGACTGCAGCTGGAATCGGGGGGAGCTCAGGTGACAGGCGTCTCCCTGAGGCCAGGAGGGTGGGGTGGGCAGGACGGGGTCACAGCTCAGGGGGACTGCAGCTGGAATCGGGGGGAGCTCAGGTGACAGGCGTCTCCCTGAGGCCAGGAGGGTGGGGTGGGCAGGACGGGGTCACAGCTCAGGGGGATTGCAGCTGGAATCGGGGGGAGCTCAGGTGACAGGCGTCTCCCTGAGGCCAGGAGGGTGGGGTGGGCAGGACGGGGTCACAGCTCAGTGGGACTGCAGCTGGAATCAGGGGGAGCTCAGGTGACGGGCGTCTCCCTGACACCTGAGATGGCGGGGACGTCAGCCGACCCAGCTGGGGTCCCCGGCACCTCCGTGGTCAGAGCCTGTGTCCTCCCTTTTCGGAAGGAGCAGGCGTCCAGCAGCGCAGCCGTGGCCTGGAAGGCAGGACTCCGGCTCTGCCGCCACCCCTGCTTTCCTTCCCGCCCACACACCCTTTCTCTTCCCCACCGCACCCTGAGATTTCATCAGACATTCTTAATTAATTAATTAATTTTTTTTTTTTAGAGAGAGAGAAAAGAACATCGATCTGCTTCTGTATGTGCCCTGACCGGGAATCAAACTGGCAACCCTGGCCCTTCTGGACGACGCTCCAACAACGGAGCTATCTGGGCAGGGCCAGAGATTTCAGTGGATGTTGTCTTTTCCACTGTCTGTCCCTTCGCCTGAAGACCTGCTGGCTGGTGGCTGGGCCTGGAAGTTTCATCCTCCCAGGAAACCTGGGCAGAGATTCCAAGATGTGCCATTGTCTCCTGCCGTCTTCACCCGACTGGTGAAGCCAGGCTCATTTACACTTGCGCCCGGCAGGAAAGAAGACCAGACTTACCCCCCCCCCCCCCCCCCCCCCGCACACCTGGTGGGGGGAGGGGCCCCCGGGCCGCAGCACCTGGCCTTGCTCCATGAAGGAGGCGGCCATGAATTCCGATTGCTTGGAGGCTGAGTCCCTTCTGGGCTCTCGACCTTGCTGCCCACAGTCGAAGGGCTCTTGCAAATAAGCACTTGCCCCTCAGTCACCAGGGTGTCCAGCTCAGCGTTCTAAATCATCGCCAAATCTTGACACAGCCCCATGTCCCCCTGTGGGGGGATGGTGGGAACACGTTCCGCTATGGCCGGGCACCTGCACGCCCTGCCTGCTTCACAGGTGCCTTCCCTGCAGGGGGTCAGCCCGCGGGAAGTTGTCCGTCACGGTCGCTGGGTTAATAAAAGGACCTGCGCAGTGTACTATGCATCGCAGCCCCGTGTGGCGTCAGCCGTTGGGCATGTATGCCATTGTGTCAACGGACTGAGGACCAGGCGATTGTTTTTTGTTCCCCTGGAGTGCGTCTGTGGCATCCCCTATTTCCCTAAGAACAGGTGTACGCAAAACACAAACACTCTCCTCTGACACAGTCAGTCCGTGCTGGCTTCTGCCAGGCCTGTTCTCGGCACAGAGGCGGCCCTGGGAGAAGAGGGACCTTGGGCATCAACGGGGC
The DNA here is from genome assembly GCF_036850995.1 of Saccopteryx leptura. Lineage (NCBI taxonomy): Eukaryota > Metazoa > Chordata > Mammalia > Chiroptera > Emballonuridae > Saccopteryx > Saccopteryx leptura. The sequence continues at coordinate 4,732,781 of NC_089507.1, read as the reverse complement.
TGTCCCGGGTGCCAGGGGCCCGACTCTCCCCTCGTTCCCCAAGCGGGGGGGGGGGGTTTGACCCTGACGTGGCATCCTCTGGGGGGGGCACCTGTGACCGCGGCAGCAGAGCTTTATCTGTAAAAATATAAAAATCATCTCCCACGGTCGCAGTTTGGGAACGGAAGCACCCGGCCGAGGCCCGGCTCAGAGCCCGTCCTCGGTGAAAACCCGGTCCTTGTATTCTTCTCCAGGTTGTCCTTGTGGCTCTGGGCTTCACCTGCCTCACTTCCCACCATGCCGCCCCCCCCCCCCAGCCCCGCCGTCTCCTCTCGCGTCCTCGCCCCCACAACCCTCCTTCGCGTCCCTGTCCGGGCAGGGAGGGAGCGAGCCCGCAGGCCGGGCCTCCCAACGCTGTCCTCAGTGCCGTGACCTCGGGGACGCCCGCAGCACCTCCCCGGGTGACGGTGGTGGGAAAGGCGGCCCCAGCGTAGACAGAGCCCCAGTGTAGACAGAGCCCCAGCGTAGACAGAGCCCCAGTGTAGACAGAGCGCTTGGACTTCCACACGGGGGTCTAACAGTCAGGTTCAGATGGGAGTGGGTGGCCATGCCCGAGGGGTAACTTCTCCAAGCTCGTCGTTCTCCTCTGTAAACCGGGGATAACCGTCAGCCCCCCCTACCCTGCCGCTTGCTGTGTTGTGATGATTAAATGACAGAACCTGCAGGGGGCGCTGTACAGGGGAGGGCCAGTCCCAGGGGGTGCAGGATAGCTCAGCAATGTCACAAGATCAGGGCACCCTGAACCTGGAGGAAGGGACCCAGGCCAGGTGACTGTGACTCTGGGCAGGACAGCCAGGTGGGGTCTCCCCTGAGACGAGGAACTTCCTGAAGGATGGCCCAAGCGCCCCGCCTTCCCAGCCTGAGGTTCCGGACTCCACTGGGGGAGGGGAAGGGCGTGGGGCTGGGGGCTTCGCAGCAAGTTCCTTTCCAGTGCCCCCTGGACCGTCAGCTGTTCCGTTCCTAACCAGGACCCATGAAACACGCAGCCACATTTTTCCTTTGCTCTTGATGAACCAATAACCTTGGAAATTTGAAAATAAAATGTCTACGGCCGCACAGCCAACTTGAGGCTGCTTGGCTTTGCAGACATTATAAAACATCAAATTAGATGGAAAATTGCCCGGGGTCCCCGTAAACAAAAATTACTCTTTTTTTATAGGGGGAAGAAACTGACCCTTATAATAGCACCGAACAATGGCGGCTCTTCCTTCTATTAGCCGCTCCCACGGCTCCGGGCACTCCTTCACTCCTCCGCCCCGACCCCGACCCCGGCCCACGTTTTTTAAAAAAATATTTTATTTATTGATTTTTAGAGAGAGGGGAGAGAGAGAGAGAAGGGGGAGGAGCAGGAAGCATCAACTCCCATATGTGCCTTGACCAGGCAAGCCCAGGGTTTTGAACCGGCGACCTCAGCATTTCCAGGTCAACGCTCTATCCACTGCGCCACCACAGGTCAGGCCCGGCCCACGTTTTTACAACACTCCGCTTTGCACGTTTTTTTGCAGCACTGTGACAAGAACCTGAGGCTCTGTTCTTTCATGTCTTCAGTCCCGATTAAGAAAGAACATACTGTCTCGTCCCAAGTTCTAGCCTCCTGACCGGAGCGGGCTGGATCCAGGCTCGGCGTGGGGCTCGGAAAACAGCGCTGGGCGCAGAAAGAAACGGCAAAGCCCGCTGTGTGACTTCAAGTGAGTTGCTTAACCTCTCTAGGCAACACTTTCTCCCTCTGCGGGGAAAAAAAAAGTGGGTTTAACTGGATCGGGGACACTCCATGCCTCTAAGTACCAGCACAGTGATGTCCGTGTGTGATGGCCATATGGGAACCGCACCCCCCACCCCCAACCAACTAGGGTTCAGCCAGGCTTGGTGACCACCCACTAATGTACACGCCCCAACCTAAAAACTGAAAGTTCGTTTCCCTGCTGTGGGATCTCACAAGGATATTTTGGGAACACGCCCAAGAGAGAAGATGCTGCCGGTTCTAGCTCAGAGGTTCTCAACTGGAGTGATTTTGCCACACGGGGACATGGGGCAATGTCTGGAGATATGTTTGATTGTCATGGCTGGGTGGTCAGCTGGTGGTGCCCCCGGCTATGGGGTGGGCAGAGACCAGAGATGCTGCTAGAGGTCTATAATGCACGGGACGCCCGGCCATAATGAGGGATTAACCAGCTCCCAAGGTCCCTGTCCCCAGGCTGAGACGCCCTGCCCAGAAGACTGGCACTGAGAGTCAAGACTGGCTGGCCACGGGTTGGTCCCCACCACTGACCTGACTCCCCAGGATGCAGTGCAGGGCCTGTGGGCCCCTGGAGTGCTGGCCGCCAACCCCATCAGTCACCACGCCCAGGCAGCTCCGTGACGTGGTGACGTGCGTGTGGAGCACGACCTTTGCAGGGGAGAGAGTCTCTGACGCCAGCCGCCCAGCCCAAGGCCAGACCTACAGACACGGAGGGGGGGGGGCGGTTCAAGGGTTGAGGATCAAGTGACAAAGCCCCAGTGACGAAGAGGGAACGTGGGCGTCACAGGCTAATTTTAAGGAATCCCGGCTCCAAACCCTCCCCAGCTGAGACACCGTGAGAACAAACTTTCTCTTTCTCAAGTGGAAGCGGACAAAAGGCACATTCAGCTTTCTATTTGTAGAGGAGAGGAAACAGACTGACCTTTTACGAAGTCAGAAGTGGGGCCGTAGGAAGCGGAGTGAGCGGAGGCCTGGGCACCAGCAAGCTCGGGCCGGGCTCTGGTGGGCACAGGGACGCTGTGCCAGTCCCGGGCTCTGGCGGGCATGGGGACGCTGCGCCAGTCCCGGGCTCTGGCGGGCACGGGGACGCTGCGCCAGTCCCGGGCTCTGGCGGGCACGGGGACGCTGTGCCAGTCCCGGGCTCTGGTGGGCACGGGGACGCTGTGCCAGTCCTGGGCTCTGGTGGCACGGGGACGCTGTGCCAGTCCCGGGGAGCGCACCCCGCTCTGCGCCAGTCCCGGGCTCTGGCGGGCATGGGGAGGCGGTGCCAGTCCCGGACTCTGGCGGGCACGGGGACGCTGCGCCAGTCCCGGGCTCTGGCGGGCACGGGGACGCGGTGCCAGTCCCGGGCTCTGGTGGGCACGGGGACGCTGCGCCAGTCCCGGGCTCTGGCGGGCACGGGGACGCGGTGCCAGTCCCGGGCTCTGGCGGGCACGGGGACGCTGCGCCAGTCCCGGGCTCTGGCGGGCACGGGGACGCGGTGCCAGTCCCGGGCTCTGGCGGGCACGGGGACGCTGCGCCAGTCCTGGGCTCTGGTGGCACGGGGACGCTGTGCCAGTCCCGGGAAGCGCACCCCGCTCTGCGCCAGTCCCGGGCTCTGGTGGGCACGGGGACGCTGTGCCAGTCCTGGGCTCTGGTGGCACGGGGACGCTGTGCCAGTCCCGGGGAGCACACCCCGCTCTGCGCCAGTCCCGGGCTCTGGCGGGCACGGGGACGCTGCGCCAGTCTCGGGGAGCGCACCCGGCTCTGCGCCAGTCCCGGGCTCTGGCGGGCACGGGGACGCTGCGCCAGTCCCGGGGAGCGCACCCCGCTCTGCGCCAGTCCCGGGCTCTGGCGGGCACGGGGACACTGCACCAGTCCCGGGCTCTGGTGGGCACGGGGACGCTGTGCCAGTCTCGGGGAGGGCACCCCGCTCTGTGCCCCGCCTTTTCCAGTTGGTGAAACAGGCGAGCAGACGCGGGCTCCTCCAGGCCTGTAGCTCTGACGGTTCCCGGTGCAGCGTGGGAATGCAGGCAGGGGAGGGGCGGGGTGGTGCCCAGGTATCACTGAGCCACGTCATAGGTTTGTGGACTTGCGGTTTTGGAGGACGGCCTAGGGATCGCCTCCTCCAACCTCGAAGGCAGGAACGCCATTGACTTCTTCATAGGAGGAGACGTCTTTTTTTGGACCACTCCACAGAGGGGGCGCTCACCCCATGTACAGATCAATTTCTTTGACGGACAGCTCTGGCTGGTAGGAGGTCCTTTTGAACAAGTTAGATCCTGGTCCTTCCTACTTCCATTTGTGACTCTTAATTTTATATTGTGACAGCAACCAGAACAAAGGTAACATCTACCACCTGCCCCCAAATGGAACTGAGGCACATAGCCACAGGGAGTTCTTCTATTCTTTCTGTCTTTTCCCATCTTTAGGTTGACTATCCCCAGATCCAACACCTGACCTTCCTAGCAGCTGAGAGTTTGGGAGCATATTGGGAAGTCCCTACTATGGTCATATCAGCCTGTCAATGTTTGCTCTGGGCTGGGGTGCATGCTAGGACATGTTCTCTAGCTGTAGCTAATGAGTATCACCTCCCTCATTCTGGCCACTCTACTTCTATTGTTATGTCCCATGGTGGTGCAAGCTTTTATGGCAGTACCATTCAATGCATTTATGAATATATTGGTGAGGACCTTATTTTTTTTTAATGTGAGAATAACAGTTCTTTTATGAGCTTGAATGACATCAACCAGTGGCTAATAATTCAAAATGTCATGGGTAAACACTGCAGGAAAAATATTTCAAGACTGGGATGCAATACCTATGCTACTCATCCAGGTCCTCCCACCTTTACGACCCAGGACTCATCCCTGTCATCTTCCTGCCCCTCCACTGTGGTTCTGGTCAGTTGCCTTCATACCTCCCCACCTATCACCCACTGCCGCAGCCTTAGAGCAGGCTTCTGGGGTTCTCACTGCCTCCAGCCCTGCCCCCACCCCACCCTGCACGCAGCGGCCAGAGGAACCTTCCTAGAACAAAAAGGTGGAAGCACACCTCCCTCCCTCAAATTCCCCTTCGGGCTCTTGGGAACCCTGGGCTACCAGCTGCTCTCTGTCAACCTGAGGTTTCTCCCCCCTCTGTGGAGTCTGTCTTCGCTGCTCCCAGCACCTGGACACCCACCTCACCTGGGCAAACTCCTCCTTATACTGCTCACAAAAATTAGGGGATATTTCAAAATGACCATGGGGCGATAAAATATCCCCTAATTTTTGTGAGCAGCATATTCCAAAACCCACTTCCCATGCCTGTGACTTCTCCGGAGCCCTCCTGACTTTGGGATGCTAAGATGTTAAGATAGGCGCTTTAGTACCCCACAGTGGTCAGGACACGCCTCTCTCTGCGAGAGCAACAAGACCAGAAGCTCACCTTCGTCCTGCCCGGGACTAGCTCATGTTATGCTAATCACAACCCTCTGCTCACTCGTTCATTTGTTTATTTATTCAACAAGTACTTACTGACCACTCACAACGAGTGACGTGCTATAATAGATGCTGGAAACACGGCCGTGAGCAGATTAGACCCAAGTCCCCATCTCCATGGAGCTGACACTCTGGTGGGGAGGTGAACAGGTCGTGAAATGAAAAACGCCAACAGCCGCAGGTGCAGAAGAGAAGGGTAATGGCAGGGGAGGGCTGTGGGCGGGGCAGCGGAAAGCTGAAATGGAAGAGTCAGGGGTGGTGACACGAAGTGTGCTCCAGGACAGGGAAGTGACCAGGGTGACGGGAGCACGCGCGGCCCATGGGAGAGGTAGGTGATGAGGTCTGACCAGGTGGCGGTCCTGGTCCTGTGGGTCTTGGGGGCTATAGTGGGGACTCTGACTCCTGCTCAGAGTGGCACAAAAAACCATTGAAGGACAGTCGGCAGAGGACTGGTGTGATCTGATTGTCTTTTTAGCGGGACGCATTGGTGCTCTGTGTGGAGAGGGCTGCCTAGGGCAGAGTAGGGGAAGGTTGGGGTGGAGCAGACAAACCCCAGAGGGATTTAGGGGGCAGTGGGTAAGGCAGGAAGGGGCTGGGCTTGGGATATAGGTAGTCATGGTGACCAGCTGCACCTGGGAGGACACTTTATTTTTAGCCCAATTTTAATGATGAAGAAAAGGAGACACAGAAAGGTGAAGACAGGCGTTCAAGGTCACACAGATAAAGGCTATGTAGAGGACCCATATAGCCTGTGCATCTGTCCTCCTGGGGCATGGGTTTCCTGGGGCGGGGCAGGTCTGACCCTTCGCTGTGCCCCACACTGAGCACATTGTGTCCTGGCACACAGTAGGGCTCGGCCCCATCCAAAGCAAATTCCCCTTCATCTCCCAGGACCCCGGTTCATTCTGGCCAGTGGCCACTAGAGGGCAGCAGTGCTTTTCCGTGTACACAAAGTTTTCCGACTCCAGCTTCAGCCACAGGGTCAGTGGGGTCTGGTCCCAGGTCAACTAACTGTAGGAGGCAGGCACTTAATGGGTCACCGCCCCTCTACCACGCCCAGGCCCCTGGTCAAGCTGAGGAGTAAAACGCACTTGAGAACCCTGAAGGGTGACTCGACAGGACCATCAAGACCCCCATGGCTGCACCTCTCTCTCCCTGGCCCTCCATCGTATATGAGAAATCGAGGTCCAAAGGGGGGAAGGGACTTTCTCAGGTCACACGGGGACTTGGTGCCAGTGTGGTAGCCAGGTTCTCTGAGACTCAGCCTTTCTCCCAGGTGACACTTTCCTGTGACCTCAGGGACGTCCATCTGCCCAGCTGACACAGATAGGCCGAGGTGGTGGTGGTGGTGAGTGTGTGTGGGGGGAGGTTGTATGTGGTGCCCACAGTCAGGCTAGTCTCCGTGGCTTCCCGGCAGGGACAGAGGGCTGGCCGGCCGGTCAGGCAGGAGTCCAGCCAGGGACAGCCTGCTGCTGCCCACGACCTGCTCTAGTTTTGTTTTGTTTTTTTCTTTTTGTCCACAGACCGAGAGCAGCAATTACGAAAAGCAGACAATATTAAGCCTCCTGGCTGCAGTAATTATCGGTGACGTAACCCCAGCATGCCCTGAGTTTTAAGCACCCTGGACTTGACCTCTGAGAATCCTCAATCACTTGAGAGATGCGCATGGAAAGTCTCAATGATCCTCGATTCCAAAATCCCCAAATAACTATCTGCCCGAGGAGCCGAGAACCTCCTTGGCCCGTTGTAACCTGTTCAGAAGTAACACCCCTCGGCGAGGCGGCTCCGCCCAGCCCCCGCCAGCTTCCGAAGGCCCTGGCTTTTCTCCTGCTGGCAGTCAGGGTGGTGGGCACAGCTTCCGGGCTTCTTCCAGCAGCACCCCGCCGGCCCTGGCTCATGTCCCCCCGGCGATGCCCGTGGAGGCCCCGCTCTCCAGCTGACTCCCGTTCCCTGGGGGCACCCCACTTAAAGCATCCTACCTTTACCAATGTGTCACTGAGTACAGATGTACACCTACTGTGCGCCAGCCCCTGGCCCCCAAGATCTCCATGCAATCACTCATCCACACAACTCTTCACACAACGCTATTCAGGAGGTATTATGACTAACCCCATTTTACAGATGTGGAAACTGAGGCCAAGAGACGCGTAAATGGGAGAGAATTAAGATTTGGACGCAGACTTCTGGCTCGAGCGTGTATCTTGAGCAGTCCTCTGTCCCGCAGTAAGCCATCTGGAGCATCCTAGACGGTCCAGGGTAGATCATGCCGCCATGGCCTCGTGGCCCTCTTTTCTTTGTCTGGAAATTCCCGGTCTCTTTCAGGCTTCCCCTTAGACCCCTTACTCCAGGAAGTCTTCCCAGCATCAGGCCCCGTGTTGACAAAGTAAGGAACTCTCAGTTTGCACCCGGGGTCCGTCCACCGACAGGAGATGCTCTTCTCTGTGGCCAAGTGTCCGCACCCCTTGGCTTCTGCCCACAGTGGCCTCCCCAAGGCCCACCCACATCCCCTTGTTTGCCACCGCAATCCCCTGTGAGATGTAGGAGCACAATTCACAGGTTTATCCTACTTGCTTTTTTTTTTTTTTTTTGGCTGGAAGAGTAATCAGCTGTTGGGTTGACTTCAAGGTCAAAACAAGCCCCCTTTGTGTGGCATCGTGAGCAGCTAGGCCGCTTCCTGTGGAGACCTGGTGAGTACCCCCACAGCAGCCCGCCCCCGCCCCCAGCCCAGGAGTGGTAGAAGTAACACTTTCACTCCCAGACAGGAGTCACAAAGGAACTTTGTAAGAGGATATTTAACACCGGGCAGCCTGAGAGGTGAGGATCAGCCTACAGCTGAGGGTGCAGGTGGGAAGAGAGGTGACCTCGGAACAGCTGGGCTGGGCCAAGGCCTGTTCCTACCTGATCCCTGCGCTTGCAGGTAAGTTACCTCCCCTTCTGAAAGCTCCCTTTTGTCACCTTGAAGATGAGAGAAATCTGTTTTCCTCTAAATGCAGCTCAGCATTGTTTTTGAAACACAAAACATAACAGGGGTCATTGCGTCTGCCTGGGCTCTGTGAGCGCCGAGCCTGCGGGAAACAGGCTCTCAGGAGGAGGCGATGGAGTTCAGGTCTGCGGAGGGACCCAGAGGGGTGAGCTGCCTCCCCTGCAGATGGGCCCCTGGGCCGTCCGTCCGTGCCCGTGCTCAGAAGGGGACACTTATTCCGGAGGGACCCGGAGGGGCGAGCTGCCTCCCCTGCAGATGGGCCCCTGGGCCGTCCGTGCCCATGCCAGGAAGGGGACACTTATTCCGGGGCGCAGTCTCCTGGAGAAAGCACGCCTGTGGCCAGAGATAGGCAGGGGCTATAAATCCATTTTACCCAGGCTGAGGACGCAGGCCTCCCCGGCAGCTGCATGTGGCTTTGCGGCACCGTTGGCTCCACTGCCCAGGCCAGGCTGCAGCCAGGGACGCTGGGCCAGCTGGGAGCCAGGCTTATCAGCGAGTTCAGGAGGCCTGCGACCCTGATAACAGGGAACCCGGAGTTCATCGCTCTTATGACACCAGAGGGGCTCCACCCTGCCAGCAGTGCTCAGGCGTCCCGAGCCGGTGCCTGTATCCCTCCGCGGTGACCGGCCTCACAGTGGGGGTTTCAGTTCGTTATCGTGGTCCTATGGCGCCAGAGGAATTTTTCAGCACCAAAACTGTGCATCTGAGGCCCTGACCAATGCGCCAAGGTTGAGAGTTCAATCCCTGGTCAGGTCATATAAAAAAAGCAACCAATGAATGCATAAATAAGTAGGACAACAAATCCATGCTTCTCTCTCTCTCCCTCTTTTTCTCTCTTTCTCTCCTTTCCCCCCTCTCAAATCAATCAAATAAAAAATACAGTACCTACATCCAGATTAATTTTCTCTGCTAAATGTGTCACCCCCACATGCCTTTCTTTCAGAGAACAGTTGCTGTATTTCTCACTTTACAGTAATGATTCCTTGTTTCCTCACTCTTAGAACTGTTTTTTTTTCTTTATGAAATAACATTGCATGAGGCTGTGAAATTGATGAATCATTCCAGAACTTTCCATTTGAGACTGAACAGAAGAGGAAGAGGTATGGGAGGGAGGAGGAGGAACTGATGGAGAAATGTAGATTTATGAATAGAAGGGGGGGGAGGTGGGTGGCAGGCAGGTGACCTTCCTGCTGGGAACATCCTATCTATCAGTCCTGGGCCGGAGCAGAGAAGTCTACCAACAGGCCATTGAAGATGCTAGTCCGAAGGGAAAAAAAATCTATGTGGGACAAACAGTACAGATGGCCAGACAGACGTATGACGGAATGCCCAAAGCAGCAGGAAGGTCAGGGAGGGGCGTTTCTGGGCCTGAGGCACTTTCGTTTCTCTTTCCTCCTTCTCTTGGCAGGTAGATCCTCAGGTTGTGAAGGTGTGAGGACATCAGGCGATGTTCTTCCATCAGGAGGCCAGGAGGTGGAGCTCCCACACGGACGTCTTCCTCTGGTACCTGCAGTAGATCGGCACCGGGCTCCTGCTGCCGCCAGGTGGGCGAGTGGAGGACCCGGACTCCTCCTGGCCCTGGCTGGCAGCGGGACGCAGAGGCGAGGGGAGGACTTCGGCTTTGGTAGTTGTGCAACTGAGCTGCTGTGTGGCCCCAGCCAGAATACTTCCCTCTCTGAAACTCTCGTGCAAATATCTAGGACCTTGGTCGGCAAACCGCGGCTCTTTGGTCCTTTGAATATTTACCAAAGGTCAGCTTAGAAGTACCCTAATTAAGTTAATCACAATGTACCTACCTATATAGTTTAAGTTTTAAAAACTTGGCTCTCAAAAGAACTTCAATCGTTGTACTGTTGATATTTGGCTCTGCTGACGAACGAGTTTGCCGACCACTGGTAGGAGATACTCGCCCCGCCTGGCCAGCCTGCGGAGCTAAGCCAGGTGGTCCCCATCTTCTTGATGCGTTTTGCCTGCTCATCCAGGAAGTGATTTCCCGGGAAGTCACAGGGCCGAGGGTCTGTGTGGGGAGCACCCGGCCACGAAGATTCAAAGGGCCTCATGCGGGCTCTCTTTTAGGACCATGGTGGCTTCCATGTGTCCTAAGGGCCACCCTGCTCAGTTTGGGTCAGCTCCTGCACATCCTGGAGGAGGGTGCAGCCGCCACGCACGCTTTTCATCTTCAACAGACGCTTCTCCTCGCCTCGCCACGCCCTCCGAAGCCACAGTGTCATGATGGAAAGCGAAGCCCAGACAGAGGTGGGTGTAGGGGGCCTGCAGTTGCAGGGTGACCTGGTGGTTGACAGCAGCCTCCACCTTAGTGGAGTAATCCTGGCGAATTTGTATTTTTCTGAAGTTGGAAACAGGGAGGCAGTCAGACAGACTCCCGTATGCACCCGACTGGGATCCACCCGGCATGTCCACCAGGGGGCGACGCTCTGCCCATCTGGGGTGTTGCTCTGTTGTGACCAGAGCCATTCTAGCACCTGAGGCAGAGGCCATGGAGCCATCCTCAGTGCCCGGGCCAACTTTGCTCCAATGGAGCCTCGGCTGCGGGAGGGGAAGAGAGACAGAGAGGAAGGAGACGGGGAGGGGTGGAAAAGCAGATGGGCGCTTCTCCTGTGTGCCCTGGCCGGGAATCGAACCCGGGACTCCCGCACGCCAGGCTGACGCTCTACCGCTGAGCCAACCGGCCAGGGCCAATTCTGGCGAATTTGAAAGCTCGTGGTTGTTCAGCAGGAAGGAGTTAAGCTAAAAAAAGGAAAATGGTGTTGTCTGGTCTCAGAGGCTGAGGACGGCTGAGACGTCTCTGCAGGTGGCGACCGGAAAGTAGGTTGGACGGTGGTGGAAGGCAGGAAGAAGGGGCGTCCCTGGGTCTGTTCCATCCAAACACTGTTGAAGCAAGAGACAGACGTGGGGGGCCACCCAGGGCACCGCCTCCAAGAAATCTCCAAAATCTCTAAACAGATACTGATAGTTGTATGAGTTGTTCTCTTGTTAGACAGTGGTTTTGAGATCCATGCACGTGGGCTCATGGGCGTCTGACTCATCACTTATCCGGTTCCACCACTGATGGACTTTTGGGTTGTTTCCAGTCACTTGCTATTGCAAGCATCCTGTCTTGAACATCCTCAGATGTATTTGCTGGGGGCACATGGGCCAGCCTTTCTCTGGGTATAAGTATATTCTAGGGATTAAAATCGCTGGATTGGCCCTGGCCGGTTGACTCAGCAATAGAGCGTCGGCCTGGCGTGTGGAAGTCCCGGGTTTGATTCCCGGCCAGGGCACACAGGAGAAGCGCCCATCTGCTTCTCCACCCTTCCCCCTCTCCTTCCTCTCTGTCTCTCTCTTCCCCTCCGCAGCCAAGGCTCCATTGGAGCAAAGTTGGCCCAGGTGCTGATGATGGCTCCATGACCTCCGCCTCAGGTGCTAGAATGGCTCTGGTTGCAGTGGAGCAATGCCCCAGATGGGCAGAGCATCGCCCCCTAGTGGGCTTGCTGGGTGGATCCCGGTTGGGCACATGTGGCTGTCTGTCTGTCTGCCGCCACCCCCAGCCCCCACCCCCACTTCTCACTTCGGAAAAATACAAGAAAAATATTGCTGGATCACTGGGTACAGACCTCTTCAATTTCGCTAGGTACTGCCAAAGCAGCATTCTGTCAACTGCCACGTGCCTTCACAAGTGCTCGGTATGGTCAGATTTGAAAATGTTAGGCGTATTTGTGGCATAAAAGGGTATTTAATTGAAGCTTCGCTCTTAAATCCATAAATGGAGATGAACTGTCCTAATTCCCATTCTCCAAGGTTGGCACAAGAACGAGAGCTGACAAAGGGAAAAGGGACTGAGGCTCTTCTGTAAATTGCACAGTTCTGCACATACCGAAGAGGCTGTCATCATCGATAACTAAGAGTACTTTGGAGCGTCAGTACACAATGTCAGGGCCCAACTCCAGACCCTTCCCCGTTAGAGCTGACAATGTCAGGGCCCGACTCCAGACCCTCCCCCGTTAGAGCTGACAGCTTCCAGACTCAGGATGTCTGCAGCACTGCTGGCCGAAGGAGGGGTCCGTTACTGTGACGGTGACGGCGACCTGAGCCCGTTCAGAGGAAAGGACGTCTTCCGATTTCATGACCTGGATTGACGCTGGCTTCCCGGGATCAAGATGAAGCGACCTAAAAAGCAATAAATTCAGAGCACATTTTCCTGTCTGTGTGGCTGCCAGAAGAGTCTTGAAAAATAAGTCGGAGCTGCATTTTAGGAACTTGATTGCAAATGTGTTAGAAATGCATTTCCCATGTCCAAGTAATTCCCGGGATACCTTCCATGTGCAGGGATAGAAACCCTAAGTTTGACTGCTGACTTGGCCATTTTCTGTATAATTGTGCTCCATTTTTCTACTCCCCCCCCCCCCTTCTCCTCCAACGCTTAATCGACTTTAGGGCACTTCCTTCCTCTGTCCTGTGAGTTCTCGATCCGACTATCTATAGACCTGAAAATACAGAAGGAGGTTTCACGTTAGGAGCACTTTGCAAATCAGCGAGCCTTCAGCTACCAGGATCTTTGCCTAATGATGCTCTGTCGGTTGAATCGCCCCTGGGTGTGAAGGGGTCCCCGCTGATTTCAGCGCTCAGAGCTGCTCGGCAGCCAGCCAGGTGGACGTGGAGGCTTTCCGATGTTCCGGGGAGGAGAGCTCAGGCCTCTGAGCCACTCTCTGCAGCTGGCTGCCGCCCAGGTGTGTTCGGTGGTCAGAGCACTGGGAGAATGAACACCCACCAGATGCGGGTGTGTGTGTGTGTGTGTGTGTGTGTGTGTTACTGAGGGGTTTTTTTTTTGTTTTTTTTTTCTGAAGTTGGAAACGGGGAGAGACAGTCAGACAGGGATCCACCCGGCACGCCCACCAGGGGCGACGCTCTGCCCACCAGGGGGCGATGCTCTGCCCCTCCGGGGCGTTGCTCTGTTGCGACCAGAGCCACTCTAGCGCCTGGGGCAGAGGCCAAGGAGCCATCCCCAGCGCCCGGGCCATCTTTGCTCCAATGGAGCCTCCGCTGCGGGAGGGGAAGAGAGAGACAGAGAGGAAGGAGGGGGGTGGAGAAGCAAATGGGCGCTTCTCCTATGTGCCCTGGCTGGGAATCGAACCCGGGTCCCCCGCACGCCAGGCCGATGCTCTACCGTTGAGCCAACGGCCAGGGCCTGTTACTGAGGTTTTGATGCTGACCAAACCAGCAAGAACGAGCGGTTCCCGGCCACAGGAAGTGGGCCTGTGGGGCTCTGGGAACAGCAGCGTGCGCGAACAGTGCGCAGCCGATGAAGGAGGAATGGGCGCGGGCCGCCCGGACCTGCAAGATCGTGACCATTGACTTCTCCTGGTCTTCCCAGGAAGCAGTATCTGGAATCCGTAATCATCCAGAATATAGTGACTGAGCATCTGCTGAGCGCCGGGCACGGTGCCAGGTGCGGGCAAGAAGACGTGGTCCCTGCCTGCCTGTCAGGGCTCCCAGTCTAGTGTTGGGGGAGGGGGGCATGCAACAGGCAAGCAAGCAAACGGGTGAACTCATGGCCAAGCGCCATGTGTCAGAGGACGGGTGCTGTGTGACAGGACCGGTGGCGGTGGGGGTGGCACATAAGGGATTTGTAGACCAAGGTGAGGAGTTCAAGCTTCATTCGGGGTGGAAGCCGCAGGAAATTGCTCAGTAGGTGGAGGACAACTGCTGTATTGTTTTTCACACAGCAGTTGTCGTGCGGTGTTTTTCAACTGCTGGTCTGCGGACTGGTGCCGGTCTGCGCAAGAGGTAACCACCCTGGTGTTGCGTGAAGAGTCTAGAGCCTCTCATCACTGGGTCTGTGGACCAGCAGTGGAAAATCACAGCCCTGATGTGATGGGTGTTTGAAGCAGGCTGTTCTGCTGTTGGGTGGAAATTGAGTGGGAGGGAGCAGCAGTGGAAGCCGTGAGTGGTACCTGGTTCTGGAAGTCCCTGGAACCCCACACAGCAGTGGTCCCCAACCTTTTTTGGGCCGTGGACCGGTTTAATATCAGAAAATATTTTCACAGACCGGCCTTTAGGGTGGGATGGATAAATGTATCACATGACCGAGACAAGCGTCAAGAGTCTTAGATGGATGTAACAGTGGGAATCTGGTCACTTTTTAAAAATAAAACATCGTTCAGACTTAAATATAAATAAAACAGAAATAATGTAAGTTATTTATTCTTTTTCTGCGGACCGGTACCAAATGGCCCACGGACCGGTACCGGTCCACGGCCCGGGGGTTATGGACCATTGCTTTAGAGAAAATAAAAATGAACATGTGAAAATTCTTTTTTTCTCCCTTTACTTACTCATGACTAAAAGGACCACTGCCATACAGCAGTGCTGTGCTCTTGTGCTTCTAAACAGAAAATAAAAACGTAAGGAAGCAGACATCCTCTGAGCAGCCAGCGGCATCTGAGGTCAAGGAGGAAAAGCAGGGCCCGTGTGTCCAGAAGGGAATAAAAGAAACAAGAAAGCTCCCAACGGCTCACGTGACATATTTTCAATCATCCGCTTGCTGAGATTTTATTCTAGGTTTCAGGAATGAATTAAACAAGCGGCTTCACCTGCAGAGAAGCAGCACGGGGCCCCCCGGGAAGAGCAGGGGTGTTGGAGGCCTTGCATTCAGTCCACGACCAGCCCGTGACCTTCAGCAAGTCGTTCCATCTACAGGAGCCTCAGCCTTCCGTGACGCCCATCTCCAGGCGTGGTACAACGACTCCATGGGCTGGTGTTCGCGCTAGGGGCCGGGTCCTGCACTGCCCGTGGGTGCCAGGCAAAGGACAGCATGTCCCCAAACCCAAATCGGAGCATCTTCCAATGCCTTCAGGACGGACATGCACGCAGGTGGGTTGAAGCAGACGCGGAAACCCCCGCCCGCACCTGGTGGGAATAAGGGGAGGAAGGGTGCATCTCGCCGAGAGGAAGGGTGCATCTCGCCGAGAGCAGTGACTTTCAGAAAGAGCCCAAGGCAACCCCGACCTCCACTTTGGACAAGAACGGCGGGACACGTGCTTCTCAGTGGAAAGATAGTCTTTATTGGATTCTTAACACCTTTCAAGGAAAGAGTGGCTCCCGGCAGCGCTGTGTAATCACAGACCTTGCAGGGGCATCGTATAGGCAGGAACATTTCCTTAGGAGTGAAAAGTAACCCTAGGAAAGTTTGGGGTGGGAGAGGGGACACAGTAGAAGTTTGGTTAAATGTAAGCGGGTTCCTATCGAGAAAGAAGAACGGGTAACACTACACCGTTCGAGGGGTACTCCGAACACACGATGATTTTGCTTGTTCCCAAGCTACGTGTTCATAAGAGAGAAGTTGTTGTGCCCTTCTCCTCGTCGTGATCACATAAACCCGCTTGCTTGCCTATCTAACCATCCCGGCGAGCCAACGGGAGTGACAGCAGAGCGTCTAACTATGCTCAAGGTAAGTCTCAGGGTTGTCGGAGCATGAGCCTGCTTTCCAGAAGGTAAGGAGACACGTGACAGTCTGAGATGCCACGGTGAACAGGGAGACCCTGAGGGGGCCGTGGCTGTAGCCGCACCGTGCCCGGGCAGCTGGCGTGCTTCATTCCCCTTGGGCTCTCTCCCTGGGCCGGGCTGCCTCAGCCTTGGCGATCTGGAAGGGCCGTGGTGGCCGGGATCGGGTACTCCAAGGCGTTGCAGTCATCCGACAGGAACACCAGATCCTGGAAAAGATGTGCAATGAGCAGGACTGTGACTGGGGGGGGGGGGGGCTGCAGAGCCCAGGCGCGGATGACGGATGTGGGACTCCCACCTATCCTCAAAGTTGTTCCCTTTGGGTGAAAACCTCCCATCCCTTACTCTCCCAAGGAGAGCTTGTCACGTCTTCACGTTCGCATAGAATCTCATATGTTCTCTGTTATTTAGTGAAGTCACTCATGCATTGGTGGACCAGATGGATAGATGGGGGAAGGAGGGAATGAATGAATGAATGAATGAATGAATGAATGAATGAACCTTAATTACTGAGCAATAACTCTGGGCCCAGCGGTGGGGATACCATAAAAAACACCCAGGGCTCACCTTCAAATGCTGTAGAGTCAGTAACACCACTACTCACCAGACTGTATTAGTGATGGCTTCTTCTTGTCTCCCCCCCCCCAACAAAGACCAAAGGGAGAGGGGAATAAGAAGGAAAACGGGGCCCTGGCCAGTTGGCTCAGCAGTAGAGTGCTGGCCCAACATGTGGAATTCCCAGGTTCGATTCCCGGTCAGGGCATATAGGAGAATTGCCCATCTGCTTCTCCACCCTTCCCCCTCTCCTTCCTCTCTGTCTCTCTCTTCCCTTCTCGCAACCAAGGCTCCATTGGAGCAAAGTTGGCCTGGGCGCTGAGGATGGCTCCATGGCCTCTGCTTCAGGCGCTAGAATGGCTTCAGTTGCAACAGAGCAAAGCCCCAGATGGGCAGAGCATCGCCCCCTGGTGGGCATGCTGGGTGGATCCTGGTCAGGTGTATGCGGGAGTCTGTCTCTCTGCCTCCCTGCTTCTCACTTCATAAAAATCCAAAAAAAAAAAAAAAAGAGAAGGAAAATGGGTGTGGGGAGGAAATGCATAACAAGTCTTCTAACTGAAATGTTAATTATTAAAGTTTCCTGAGGACTTGCTCAGCCAGGCATGCTCCTAGGAGTTCTGTGTGCAGTCACCCTCCCGCGGTTCTTAGGTCAAGGGCATTACCAGCACCCACACACACGTGCTCAAGCTGTAATTACAATTGTCCTTCTAATGATCTTGAGACAGCCAGTGTTCTGTCCCCAGTTCAGAAATGGGGAGACTGGTTGGAGAGGTGAGGGGACGTGCCCATCTGGGAAGCGGGGCGGTGGAGACAGGCGCGTGGGTCTGTCTGAGGCTGAAGCCCGTGCCTCTCGGATCACAGGGAAACTCCACCTTCCACATCTCCACCTGGCTGGTTTCCTGCTCTTCCCGTCTCTTCCCCCTCTTCTGCCCACCACAGGGCACCCCGAAGCCCCCTCCCCCACAAAGTCTCCTCTGACCCCGGGAAGGGGCTCTGGAGTTCCCAGAATCCCGTAGCCCTCTCCCCGGCCCCGTTTGGCTGCAGAGAGTCTGTCTTCCGTGGTTGGCAGGTGGTCCAGGGTGTCGGCTCCCCATCAACACAGAGCTTGTGGCGGCGTGGGGGCTCGTCTGGAGTGCCCGTCACTCACCGAGGGGACAGTGGCTGAGGCCGCGCTTTGTGGACGGGAAGCACCCCATACCCTCTTCCTCCTGGTCGTCCCCCTCCCCCCCACCCCTCCCCTTCTGAAAGTCCCAGCTGACAACACGCAGCCTAACACCGTCCCGTGACGCCACTCACCCTCCTGCAGAAGGAGTTCAGGATGGTGTACAGCTTCCGCACTTTGTCCTTCAGGGCGTCCACCCGGGCCACTTTCCAGCAGTGTGGCGAGGCCACGAAGTCCCGCAGCTTGGCCAGCACGCAGTAGTTCTGGGAGTGGATGACAGAGGGGGGCTCGTGGGGCATGCCGGTGGCCTGGGGTCGGGAGCTGGAGGCTCCTGCAGCCTCCCTCTCAGATCCCCCCCGGGGCTCCCCCCCCAGGCAGGCAGACCCCTCTTACGTGGATATCCAGGTACAGTCTGGGCAGGTACCGCACGCACGACCCCTGCAGAAAGGGAAACCAGTTGCTGTGATGCCCGCAGGGTCCCAACCTCAGCCTGGCCACAGAAGGCTCTCTGCCAGCCCTGCCTCAGCCTGCCCAGCCCCAGGGCGCGGGGGTCTGGATGCGGACAGACGCCGGACTTCCTCGTCCTGGGGCCACAGTCCTCCAGAATTCGACTTTCAGAGAACAGACTTTATAGCTGCGAGTTTGGGAACCAACGCAGACATCCACCCGTACACGTGTATATTTAAGCAGTTCTATAACTCTAATGTAGAGATAGCAATGTCTGTTCATAACACACGGTGGTAAAACGGAAGTGTGTGTGCGTGTATACTTCGATATCACTGCATTTTATTTTTTGTGCAGGTCTGAAGGCCAGAGACCCAGTGTGGGGGTTGTGGACCCTAACACCTTCTTTGAAATTCTCTGTGTGACCATGGGCAGGTCTCCTTCTATGTGACTCAGTTTCCTGGTTGTAAAATTAAAGAGTTAGAATACATAATCTCTCCACATCCATCCAGCCCTGCTGTTCTGAGCCTAGACATTGTTTTGTTTTTACATTTTTCAAATCAGATTTCTTGAAGAGATGTTTGCTCTATACATGTGATACCAAGGGGTCTCTGGGTAAATTGTGGAGCAAATTCACAGCAGAACACTGATACAAAAGAATATTAATTTAAGTGATGCTGTTGTTTGAAAGTGAATTGCAAAACTGCTGTGCTGTTTGATCCAATTTGCTCCCACACACGCACACACACTTGTGCACGCACACACGCATGTATGCACACGCACACACGCTTGAAGACCTCTGCACAGATGGAATGCTGAGATACTACCCTCCAGAGTGTCATGGCAGCAGTTACCTCTAGGGGGCAGACTTGCAAGAATATTTATTTTCTTCTTTGTCCTTTGTGCATTTTCCAACCACTCTACAAAGTATTTGACTTTCGTAATTAGAAAAAAGTAAACATTATGCAACTTTTAAAAGAAAACGCAAAGAGAGTGTGAGGGTACCATACACCCCATATCTGAGAAGGATTTCATTTTGTTTAAAGCGCTTACAAGTGGGTGAGGGACACTTTTCAGTCTTCCCAAAGCTTTTCATGGAGTTTATAATTCATTTTGTTTCTACATTGAATCCAGGAGGCCTGGGTTCTAGCTCTGGGCGGACCCTTGGTCTGGTTCTGAGCCCCTGGGGTCCTCCTCTTAAAAGACTGGTGATAACGAAGGCTGCCGCTCCTGGGGTCCCCCACGTAGTCCCCGCTCTGCCTGCTGTGTCTTCTGGCTTCACTCGTCCAACCCTCACAGCTGACCAGAGTGGGTGGGTGCCCAGCCACTCACAGAGCAGGACAGTGAGAGGCCAGGGCTGAGGAGTTTGCCCAGGTCCCATGGCAGGTAGGCGTGGAGTCACCCCACCCCCACCCCCGTAGAGCACCCTGGGGAGGGAAGAGAAATAAGTCATCCAAAGTCGCACTCCTCCTTAACTCCAGTATTCTAGACTCTATTGGGAGGCTGGGTTTGTTTTTTTTTTCTTCCTTTCTTACCTTTTACAACAGCTCCTCTGATACTGTATTTGCTACTAAGTTACAAGCAGAAATTGTGAAGCCTTTGATTACGTTTCCTTGTATTTAAATGAAGGGGCTAACCCTGGGTATCCTATTTAAAAGGATGGGAATAAAACACACAAACACCCTTAAGATGAACACTGAGCAGAAAAGAGAGACAGCCATTTCTTTTTCTTGGTTCAAAGGCAAGTTTTCAGGAAGCAGGTCTGTGCCGACCCTCCGTGGAGGGGACCCTCCGTGGAGGGGACTCACCGAGGGCTCTGCAGCCTGCAGGCTCTGGAAGTCCCCGGTGATCTCGCGGCTCAGGCCCAGCATCCTGGAGTAGCAGGTCGGGGGAGCAGGCCGCGCTGCGGGGAGCCCCGCCAGGAGCAGCAGCAGCAGGGGGAGCAGCCAGGGTGTCATGGTGTAAAGGGACCTCTGGCAGCCCCGAGCCTGCCGCCCCTTTAAGCAGCTGCCTGGGGGTGGTCCTCCACGCCTCCGTTTCCTGTGGGGCCCAGCCAAGGCCATGGAGCACACACACGAGCACGCCCACCTGGCCGGGGACACTGGCTCCTTTCAGACCTGAAGGCCCCCCTTTGCGCGAGGAGGGGCTGCCTGGGGGGTGCAGGACGCCCCGAAGAGGGAAGCGGGGTCACACCTCCTTAGACGCTTCTCCCTCGGTGGCTTTGTCCAAAGTGGCAGGACCCGCAGATGAGGGGGGTGGTTCATGAAAGGCCAGGAGTGGGCGGCCAGTACCCCCAGACTGGGGACCTGTCACAAAACCGGCTGCTTTCCTGGAGCAGAGTTGGGGGGAGGGGAAGGACCAGGAGTGATGGGTTGAGCGCCAGTGATCCAGGGCCTGGGGCCTGGGCCGCTGGGTGTCAAGGCCACCCGCCACTGACCAGCCAGGGGAACCTTGAGCGGTCACCCCCGCCACCCAGCAGCTGTGTCTGTGCATTGGGCAGGGGGCTTGGTGCAGGCGTGTGTGGTGGGGGAGGTGAGCATTGCCCGGCCAGCCCACTTCCGGCTCGGGGCACGGGCTCCACACACAGGCAGTTCTCCCTGTGTGCCGCTCGCTCGGGACAGGGTGCTCTGCGGGCAGCTCTCCTGTGCCCGGTCCTAGGACAGGGAATAAGCCGTCTCCACAGATGCTTGGTGGATGTGTGGCTACTCACCTCTGGCGATGACCTTGGGCACGCTCCTCAACCTTCTCCCTCCTCTCCTTATCGGTGAAGTGGGGGAGATGGGAGCACCCCGCTCAGAAGTCTTAGAGAGGAATAAAAGTCCTTGGGCTAATATCCCTGAGCTGATGTCATAGCCAGTGTCACTGTCTCCCTTCCTACAAGTGTCCCTGTGCCACAGGGGCCTCAGAAAACGGCCCCCGTTCCAGGTGGGACACTCGAGAACCGGACAGCTCCAGCGACGTGCCCGTGGTCACAAAGCTGGGGGTCGATGGGTCCACGGGACTCGGTGTCTTGTCTCTAATCTCCCAACCCACCCGCCACCCCTCCATGTGGGACTGGGGAGGGGCAGGAGTTGCAGCTGGAGTTGAGTTGGGGCCTCTGGCCTGTCCAAGACCATGGAACAAGCAGGGAGAAGGAGCTGCTGTTAGAGGAAGTTTCTTCCTTAACACCGAGCACCACTCAGGCCCCAGTGAGGAGGCGAGGAGGTGTGAGCACGGGAACGCTGCTCATGTGGCACTTATGTGGCAACTATGTAGCTATGGCCAGAGCCTCACAGAAAGCCAGTGAGGTGGGCGGGGTTATCCCCATTGCCCAGAGGAGGAAACTGAGGGCCAAGGGACGTGAAACTGTCTGAGATCACAGGGCTAAGGAGGAGACGGACAAAGCTCCAGATTTGTGGCTGTTTGTCTCCAAACCTCATTCAGTGCAAGAGAGGGCAGAGAGGGGACCAGGCAAGCCACACCCCCCCCCCTCGCCCAGAACAAAACAGCCAGAGTTGAGGACCAGGTGGGTGAGTGAAAGGAGCGTGGTGTCCTGGACGAGGGTTGGCTCAGGGTCAACCGCAGGGATGGAGACCGTGCTCCAGCCTCTCCCTGTTCTGTTTGCCTGGTCCTGGTACCAATTCCCTGTCCATAAACACTAGCGTCACCCTGGGCAATGCCGGAGATCTTTCCAGTCCTGACGTTCTGTTGATCTGTTTTTCCGTGTTAAAACTGCGGGCGGGATCACGGCATGCCTTCCTGTTTAGCAGGTGAGTGTGCGGCGAGGTGACCTGGGGACCATCTCCCGGGCGCCCCCTCAGACAGGCAGGACCAGAGGAAAACACAGGTGCGTTTCTTCTGGATGAAGGAGCCTCCGCACCCTCTCCATGGGGGTGGGCCCCCTGGCAGCCCAGCCGGCCCAGCCAGGGACACCGCGTCCCCTTTGAAGTGTTCCAGGGCTCTGGATGTGCTCATCCAGTGAGCGAATGAGCGTCACATTCGGGACAGGGAAACAAGTCCAGGCACCAAAACAAGCCCTCGGACCGTTCAGATCCAGGAGCCACTCTGCTGCCAGAACTCAGGACCAGCCTGTGCCTTTGAAGTGCAGATGACCCGTCCTGAGGGGCTGACCCTGTCCACCCAGGACACCCTGGGCGCTTGTCCACGGGCTCCTTGGGCAAACTAGAAGCTCCCCCTGCACCCTGAGCACCGACAGGCAGCTAAGGGGATCCGCCTGCCTGCCTCACCCACCCAGTGCTCCTTGGCATCTTGGTTGGTCAGCACTTGGTGCCCAGCTGGGCAGAGCAGGCGCTTGGGAAGGCTTTGCCGAACAGACCTGGTGGTTGTTAATCTTGTTACGTAGAGCGAGGCACAGCCCGTTAAAAACCCATACAGCACAGCCCAAACCAGCCTCGTCCTGGGTGCCCCAGACTGTGGCCACGGTGCAGGCGGGCTCGGGGTACCCTCGTGTGTGCTCTGTTCACAGAGGGCCTCTCTGCTAATCTCCCCTGAAGCCGTTGGCCCCCTGCCTGGCCCGTTCCCCTGCTCCTTAGCACCAGGCTGCTGTCGGAAATGTGAATAGTAAAAATCCGGGCGGGAATGTCCCAAAGGTTTCACCCATCTCCTTCGGTCTGAGCCGGAGCCTGGGCCTCATGGTACATGGAGCCTCAGTGTGCCCCCTGAGGGAGTGCCCCAGTCAGGGCTAAGGAGCAAGCTGGGGACTAATTCTCAGCTTGATAGCAGCCTAGTCTTCGAATGGATTCTTTATTCCCTTGCTGGACACAATATAGAGTTACATTTTGAGAGTCGCCTGAGATGGACCGCAGGGGTAAACCATGATGGTGGAGAAACGCACGGGGTCAGCGGTGTGCCCACAGGAGCCCCTCCCTGGCACCGGCTCCCTCTGTGGGGAGCGGGATGGGTACGGAGGTGTGTGTGTGTGTGTGTGTGTGGTGGGGGGGGGCACAGAGAGAGAGAGAGAGAGAGAGAATTTGGAAGATGCCGTGCTGCTGGAGGAAGAGGCCACAAGCCACGGGATGCAGGAGGCCTCTGGGAGCTGGAAAAGAGCAGGGAGAGGACTCGCCCCCAGAGCATCCAGAAGGAACGCATTCCTGCCCTGACCTTGGTTTTTCGCCCAGTGGGACTCATGGTGGCCCCCTGGCCCCCACAACTGTGAGAGAATGGATTGTGTCACTTTAAACCACGCAGGTTCTGGGGGGAGGGGAGTTTGCTACAGCAGCGTAGCAGCCTAGCACCCCGTCTGGGAAGCCATCTGCCTCAGCCTGCCTGGCGCTGGTGTTTCCTTACAGCCTCCCTGCCGAGCGCTCATCCAGAGTCGGCTTGCATACCTCCCTGGACGGGGAGCTCATTGCCCCCGAAGGCCTCCCACCGGTTCTGTGCAGCTCTGACACAAATTCCTCCCGAAGTGAAGGTGAGATGGGTGACTCCCTGCTGCTGCCATCCTTGGCTTAAACCTCCGGTGCCTTCTAGGACCACGATCACTCCTCACTCTGTTCCCGCCATTCACCCTGCCCCTCCCCCACCCCGTGATACAGACTCGGTTCTCTTTCAGAGCAAATGTCCCCATTTCTTGAAACTTCTTTCCATGGGAAGTGGCTTCAAGACCCTTTTCCACAATCATATCACATGTAGCGTCTCTGCCCGGAGTGGGCTGTCTCCCCCCAGTCGCCAGTCCTAGAGGAGAAATATACCCTTGCCAGCCGGTTTCAAATTCTCCCCTGCTTCCCTGAGGCCTGGAGGATCGTCTGAGATCTGGAGCGGGGCCCTGGGCCAGCTCTCGGCCATCCCATCCGGAGCCTTCTCTGCCAGCACGCCGACTCAGGGGGTGATGATAGTGATGACGATGATGACAATGATGACAGTCGCTAACTCTGACAGTGCCGCCTGGCTCCGAGCCAGAATTGATTCCTTTTTGTGTTTTATGGTTTTGTTTTTGTTTGTTTGTTTGTTTTAGTGAGAGGAGGGGAGGCAGAGAGAGACTGACTCTCGCATGTGCCCCGACTGGGATCCACCCAGCAAGTCCACCGAGGGGTGATGCTCTGCCCATCTGGGGCTGCTGCTCTGTTGCTCAGCAATGGAGCCATTCTTCTTAGTGCCTGAGGCCAAGGCCATGGAGCCATCCTCAGCGCCTGGGCCATCTCGGTCGAACCAATCGAGCCATGGCTGCGGGAGGAAAAGAGAGAGAGAGAGAGAGAAGGGGGGAGGGGAGAAGAAACAGATGGTCACTTCTCCTGTGTGTCCTGACCAGGAATCAAACCTGGGACATCCACATGCTGGGCCGATGCTCTACCACTGAACCCACCAGCCAGAGCTGATGCACTGGTTCTATTATCATCATGTCAGGGCACTGAGACATGAAGGTTAAGTGACTTGCTCCAAATCACACTCTATTAGCAATCAAAGTGTTTGCAGTTCTCACCCAAGTGGGCTTCGGCCTTCGTATAGGCTGTTTCCTTTCGTTCTGCTTCTTTGGTTGAACCTGGACACATATACCATCAGCTCCAACTTAAAGCTGAGTCCCTGTGTGGTCACAAGGTGGCTGCCAATACAGTCTAGGACAGTGGTCCCCAACCTTTTTTGGGCCACAGACCAGTTTAATGTCAGAAAATATTTTCACGGACTGGCCTTTAGGGTGGGATGGATAAATGTATCACGTGACCGAGACAAGCGTCAAGAGTGAGTCTTAGACAGATGTAACAGAGGGAATCTGGTCATTTTTAAAAAATAAAACATCATTCAGACTTAAATATAAATAAAATGAAAATAATGTAAGTTATTTATTCTTTCTCTGCGGACCAGTACCAAATGGCCCACGGACTGGTAGTGGTCCGCGGCCCAGGGGTTGGGGACCACTGGTCTAGGACACACACTATCTCATCCCTGTCCAGGGAGGTAACATCCCCCAACCACCGGAGAAAGTCCTGAGCTGCGTACCAGAAGCTGACCCTGCCCCGTGTCTGTCTTGTGACCTAGTGAGTGTTTTTCGTGGCCTGGGTCTCCTTTTCGGCATTCCTAGAAGAAGAGCACTTAACCTTTTCCTTCTGGCTGTTCAGACTGGCCGGTTCCAATACGTGATGCAGGTAACCAGGGACTTGCTCTTTGCTCCCAGCCCCAGTGGGCTATGGGAAATTCCTGAGCCGACCATAAGAAACAGGAACTCCCCGTTTCCTTGGTCCCTGGTCACTTGGCTCAAACGCTGAATCACGCCTTTCCGTAGCGTCCCCTACGTTGCTGTCCTGTGCGCGCTTGTGAAGGCAGCCAAGGTCGAAATGGCCACGGCCCCTCTCACGTCTCGTCCGTTGCCCAACATCCGGCCAGTAGCCGTCTTTGTGGATGACTGGGAAGAGCTTCCGTTCTGTGCAACACGTCACCCGGCCAGTAGCCGTCTTTGTGTATGACTGGAAGAGCTTCCATTCTGTGCAACACGTCACCCGGCCAGTAGCCGTCTTTGCGGAGGACTGGAAGAGCTTCCGTTCTGTGCAACACATCAGACCCGACACACACGGACTCGCTGCGATGCTAGCGGCAGGACCTGGCACTGAGAGACCTCGGGTCTCTCCTCCCTGCCTGCCTCCTGAGGTCAGGATCCAGGTGAGCCGGGGCCACCTGTGCGGCCCTGACCCAGCACTCACAGCCTGCAGGTACTGGAGGGGGGGGGGGTAGGTGGAGCAACCAGCCAGACGGTGGCCTCCGGCATTCCTGCCGACAGCAGTGTTCCTCTGGTGAAAAGCAACACCTCTTCACCCGGCTCCGGCTCTGGGATGTGTTTCCGAGCTTGTTCCTTGAGCCGTTGGCAACCTCAAGTGGAAAGTTGGCCCACACGGTCCAGAGGGAAGGAGCGAAGACAAACACCGGGGTTGGGCTTGGCTTCCCGACAGCGGTTATGAAAAGGCTCCCATGTTCTAGAATAGAGACGCCTCTATGAGCCTCAAAACATGGGTTCATGAGAAGCGATGCACCAGACAAGTTCTCCCAGATGGCCTTCCTGGGCCTGTTGACGCAGCAAGGAGTCAGGAAAAAAAAATCTCTTTTAGGAAGAGTCCCGACTTGGCTGAGTACAGAGGGCACAGGCTTCGGAGTTACACAGACTTCTGTTTGATCTTACTAGTGTTTTTGTTTTGTTTTTCATTTATTTTCAGTTACAGTTGGTGTGTAACATTATATTAGTTTTGGGTGTACGACATGGTGCTTTGACATTTATATACATTACAGAGCGAGGCTCCTGAGAAGCTGAGGACCCGTCTGGCCCCGTAGTTATTACAACATTATGACTATCGTCCTGACGCTGTACTTGACATCACCGTCACTATGTTTATGACTGGCAATTTGCACCCCTTAACCCCCTTCCACTTCTGTGAGGGTGTGACTGCGTGCGAACCCCGTCATCCCATGTCTGTCTTTGATGCGTGGAGTTCCTAACATTTATTGCAGAGTTTTTGTATAGATGAAACAAACACAAAACAGCTGGTGTGATGGTGAGGGCTGTGGTTTTCATTGTATTTTTTTTTTTTTTTGTATTTTCTGAAGTGAGAAGCGTAGAAGCGTAGAGACAGACTCCCGCATGCGCCCAACCAGGATCCACCCAGCATGCCCACCAGGGGGCGATGCTCTGCCCATCTGGGTCATTGCTCTGTTGCAACCAAAGCCATTCTAGCGCCTGAGGCAGAGGCCATGGAGCCATCCTCAGCGCCTGGGCCAACTTTGCTCCAATGGAGCCTCGGCTGCAGGAGGGGAAGAGAGAAACAGAGAGGAAGTAGAGGGGGAGGAGTGGAGAAGCAGATGGGCGCTTCTCCTGTGTGCCCTGGCTGGGAATTGAACCGGGACTTCCACACTGGCTGACGCCCTACCACTGAGCTAGCCAGCCAGGGCCTCATTGTATCTTTTATTTATTATTTTTTTTCCAGTTAAAGACCTTGTAGGCCAATTCTTGCCCCCTGCCCCCACTACGGACATGGTGATGGGTACATGTCCCAGGATGGAGTAGTTGATACCCTTCCCAGGGATTCACAGATGGCTGAGAAAGTGGCTCTCGAATCCCACCTCCATTGTTCCTACATGGCTTCCGGGGAATGTCCCCACCTCCCTGGAGTGGGAATGTCTGCCAGCAGCCGGGCCAGGATGGGCCCTCAGCGGGGCTGGGAGGTGGACGGAGGGAAGTCGGATAGAGCCACATCTCTCGTTCCAGTCCCGGAGGCCGGGTCCTGCGATTCAGCCTGAGACTCTGTAAGCGGCTCTGGGCTCATTTCCGGTAACAGAGCTCGCGTCTCCTCCGGGCCAGCGCGGGCGGTGGCTGCAGTGGCTTTCTTCCGTCTCTGGCAGCTGAGAGAGCTCGGACTCGCGCAGGGCCAGTGCTCACCATGGTGCTTTCCCCTCGACGAGCCACCACTGCCCAGCTGTCGGTGCCGGTCATCACCGACGTCCGGGCTCCGCTCTTCCCCAGACCGTGTCGGCGCTGAGCTGCCCTGGGCCCTTGAAGTCATGTGTGGCCATGGGAGTAAGTCTGTGTGGTGACACTTGGGGGGAATGACGTGTTGCTGCCGGGCAGAGGCTTTCCAAGCCTGTGTGGACATTGGCGTACTCTTTCTCTCTGCCATGGGACCAGTCGGAGATGGTGGCTGCCCTGCCAGCCTCCCCCTGAGGGAGAGGAGACCTGCCGATGTCCCGGCCCACCTGAGCTGTGGCCTGTGGCTTGTTCGTGATCACAGCAGAACCTAGCCCAGCCTGACTGTGGATGCAGAACCCTGCGGCGACCTTCCATGGCCCCCGTAGAATCCCTTTCCTTGTGGGAGGGGCGGAGCCCATGCATAAAACGAGACACCTCTCCTAAGGTTGGGTTAGTCATACGGTGAAAGGGTTAGTCCAGTGGCCAAAGGCGTCTTGCAGATGTCCTTGAGGGGACTAACCAGTGGGCTTTGAGTTAATCAAAAGCGATAAGGCGGGTGATCCAGTCGCCTGAGCCCTTTAAAAGCAGAGAGGGTTCTCAGGTTGGTGGCAGGAGGGAAATCAGAGAGCTTCCCCGTGTGGAAAGTACTTGGCCTGACATGGCGGGTTTGAAGGAGGAGGGGGCAACATGAGAAGGAATGGAGGTGGCCTCTGGGGGCTGAGTGTCGCCCGGGGCTGGCAGCTGGCAAGGACAGGGGAACCTCAGCCCTGCGGTCCTAGGAACTGGGTTCTTTCAATGCCTGAGCGAATGTGGGAGCGATTCTTCCCAGAGCCTCAGCTACGAGCCCAGGTCTGTGTGTCCCTGGGACGAGAACCAGCCAATGTCACCTGGTGGGAGCCCTCAGGAGCTGTGAGCTAACAGGCTGTGATGTCTCTGCTAACTCATCAGGCGGCAACAGAACACGTATACACTGAACACTATTATTATTTGAGGTTATTCACTGAGGATTATAATTTTTTCAACTCAGTGACTCGTGCGCTGTTCCCCGCGCTACCTGACAATGGTTTATCCGCGTCTTCCTCAGACTCAGGATTCCTGATGGCAGGGGCAGAGCGGGGCGTCTCTGTGCTCCCTGGGCCAAGCTCCGGGCCTGGAAGGGGTGCTCTCAAGAGTGTGCGAGGTGGACACCCGGCAGAATTGTGAAGTTGCTGCAGCTTTTCCGCCAGCCTGCCGCATCCCACCGCGGGCGGGTCGGGAACCGGGAATTGAAGGAAGGACAGCTGACGTGAATCCGGAGGCGCTGGCTGCTGCTGCCCGCCTTAGGGTGCCTTGCGTGTTACCCAATGCCGTCCTCGTAGAGCCCTCCGGGGCACGTGCCGGTACCGGCCCATCTCCGCTGCACAGAGACCCCAGTAGGCACCACGCTAGGGAACTTGCTCAAGGTCACACGCTATTTAAGGGTAGGGCCCAGGTTCCAACCCGACAGGCTGGCTCAGGTCTGTGTCCCTAACCACCGGGTATCCTGCCACCTGAAAGAAGAGACTTGATAAATTTTATTTGCTGAAGGGCAGAGAGAAAAGAAGAAGAAAGAAAATAACTGACTTAGAGGCTTGACCAGCCGTGTGATATTGGGCAGGTCCCCACTCTACCTGGGGACTTTCATTTCCTTGGACAGTGTGAAGGGTGACTTTAGTGAAGGTGATGTTTTGGGTTTTTCTCTATTCTAAACGTGGTGATTTCACTGCTGGTAAGGGGCCCATCGTGGGCGTGCGCGTCCTCTCTGCTGGCTGCGTGGCCGATCCCGGGCTCCTGTCCACCGCTTTGTCAGCCCGCCATGTTGGGAAGACGCTTGACCCAGGTTCTCAGTGTCCTGGTGCCCCTCACAGAGCAGTGAGCATGAGGATAAGTAGGTACGGTACCAGTTTCAGGCAGAACAGGGGATGTCCAAGAGGAGTCTCCCTTCCCGGACCCCGTCTTTGGAGCCTGTGGACAATCTCCCCACGGTGAGCAGGTAGCCCGTTGTTGGAGAGCTTGCTTTCAGGGTTCCAGATTTTTTCCCTTCAGTTTTTTTTCTGAGGCACTAAACGATTCGCCCGATGGACTCTTTTCAACAGATGTGCAGAACGGACGTAGCTGACCCGATATGCTTGTTGCAATGGTGTCGTGCTTATAAAACCAGAGTTCCTGGAAACCTGGCACCCAGGACCAGCAACCAGCGACGGCTCCTGCTGTATGGAAAACATACTGCACCCTTGTAAAGCCAGAAGGCACGGCCAGGGCCACTATCACAGCAGCCTCCTGGCCCATGCAGGTTCGCATTGGATTCGGACAGTCGGTAAAGAAACCATGGAGCCAAAAACTGGTGGGCCATAGCCTTTAATCCTACCTTGCACCCGGCGGGCAAGTAAAAATACACACTGGGCTCCAAAACCCAGTGACACTCAGTGCTCACAAAGCCACTGACTTATCCGAGTTTCCTAGAATCAAAGGTTTCTAGCTCACCAGACTTCTTCTCCTCAGTTCCCCATCTCCTTCCTTATCCCAAATACAAACTCTACACAAACTGGCATCTCACTCAGCACTCCACCATCTTGGCTGCTTCTCCTGGCCTCCTCCACGTGGCCTCCTTCTGCTCTCTACTCTGCTCTCTCCTCTAATGATAACCTCAGGAACCAAGCGCCAAGTCCCGTTCTGCCTCCATTTTATAGTGTAGAAATCCAAACCCTTAATCCAATATACATAATAGGGAAGTCTCTTAATACAAAGTCACTTCTCTGAGGCATGATTGGATTGTACCACCCCACATCAAAGAGGGTAGGAAAGGCTTAATCCTAAAACCAAGCCCCAGGCTACAAGGATTCTGCCTGCCTTTAGCCCACCCCCAACTCACATTAATATCACCTGGGTGACGGCCTCCTCGTGTCATCTTTAACAAAGTGAGCATAATACATTTTATCTGCCCAACAACCCTCCTCCTTTAACGATCACTTTTATGGGGAAAGATGACCCATTTCTTGTGCAATGCAATGAGCATTTCTAGCTACCGATCTTGCCCTGTACCTATGACAAAATTATTCTTTTGGGATAAAATGTATGTAAGATACTTTTTTTTCTTTTTTACCACTTTTAAGTGTCTGTCCAGTTCAGTGGCGTTAAGTACATCCACACTGTAAAGCCAGTAGCCACGGCCACCATCATAGCCGTCTGGCCAATGCAGGTTCACATTCGATTCGAACAGTCGGTAATGAAACAACAGAGCCAAGAACTGGTGGGCCATTAGCTTTAATCTTAGCTTGCACCTGGTGGGCAAGAAATACACACAGGGGGAAAACACTTCCCTTTCCATTCAGGGCTCCCAAAACCACTGACTTATCCGAGTTTCCTAGAATCAAAGGTTTCTAGCTCACCAGCCTTATTCACCTCTGTTCCCCATCTCCTTCTCTCTGCACAAACTCTGCACAAACTGGCTTCTCCTTCAGCACTCCACCATCTTGGCTGCTTCTCCTCTTCTCAATGTGGCCTTTCTCTGCTCCCCTCTCTAATGCTAATCTCAGGAACCCAGAGAAAGCAAGCTCCCGGTCTGCCCCACTTCATAGTGTAGAAATCAAAACCTTTAATCCAATATACAAACAAGGAAGTCTCTGATACACAGTCACTTAGGGTGAGAAAGGCTTAGTCTTAAAACTAAGCGTTAGGCTATAACAACCCTGCCTGC
The DNA here is from genome assembly GCF_036850995.1 of Saccopteryx leptura. Classification (NCBI taxonomy): domain Eukaryota; kingdom Metazoa; phylum Chordata; class Mammalia; order Chiroptera; family Emballonuridae; genus Saccopteryx; species Saccopteryx leptura. The sequence goes on along the minus strand of NC_089507.1, from coordinate 4,701,802 downwards.
TTACAGCCTGTCCCCCACACCCAATGCAAACTATAAGGGAGCAAACCTATATATCATATTTACAAACTTATTTGACCAACACACACTGTCCTGCAATTGTCACAATCATCACCAGCGTCCTCTCCAGATCGTTTTCATCTCCCCAAACTGAAACTCAATCCCCATTACACAACCCTCCCCCCCTCCCCCCCACCCTGGGGCACCTTCACCTTCTCCACTCTCCCCGAGGTGCCAGCTTGATTTAGGGGTTCCAACTCACACCAGAGAGCAGAACTCAGGGCTCACATACTAGCTCTGTCCCTTTCCAGTGGTGTGACTTTCTCTGCTTCCACATCTGTGAAATGAAACAACACTGCTTACTCCCCCCCCAAACCCCCCCTCCAGCCCCCAGGGCTGAGAGAAGATTAACCAGTCTATTATGCAAAGCCCCGAGGTCTGATGTAAACATTGTGGGTTTGCTTTATTGTCAATCATGTGATTTCCAGCCCCAGAGTCAGAGTCTCAACACTAAGGGGCTCAGGGCCAGGTGGGGCGGGGTAGGCTGTGGCCTGTCACCTCTGTCCCCAGGAACCAGCCCAGCGCTCCGCCCCAGCAGTACAGAGCATTGTCGGCAGAAGGAGCAGGTACAAGCAGGTACAGCACGTCCCGCACTGCCTTTCCTCTCCCTGTACGACGGCCACTTGGAGCCCAGCGCCCAGCACCATCACCACCAAACAGGCGCCCAGCTGGGCCCTGGCCCCCGGAGGGAGCGCCACTTGGTCGTCCAGTGCCCCTGGACGCCAGCCCCCGTGAGTGAAGTTAGGGCTTGCTCCCGCGGGAAGCGTGGGGAGAGTTTTGGCCGGGTAGCCAGCTCACACCCGGGGCAGGAAGCGACGAGAATAACTGTAACCCGGGGGAAAGTGGGCCAGCCTCTGCAGAAACCATTTCAGGACCCGGCGCGGCCTCTCCACGTGGCTTGGCACGGAGAACCGTGTTAAGTGTGACCGCCTATTTATTTTCTTTTTTCTCTGAATAGTTCCCTTTTTTTCCTTCCTGAGGAGGCCATAGTTTCTGAGGGTGCGGCTTGCCGAGGGCCTGGCGTAAGGCAGGTGAGGAGGACCGAAATATTTGTTGAGCACTTAAACGATCGCCGGTCTCAGAACTTGCTCTCTTTACAACGAGCCTGAGAGCTGAGGGTAAAATGCCTCTGACGCTCGGAGCTCCTAGGCTCAGAGGGGCCCAGAGGTCTTGCCAAAGTTGTGACACTGCTAACGGACGGACTGGTAACAGACACTCAGGTCTTCCCGAGGTCAGAGCCAATGCTCTTTACGGTCCAGTGTCTTGAAACCACCTTCCTGGGCCAGGCTTGTCCAAATTCGCTGACACCCACACGGGCTGCATTTACGGGTCGCACTTTCAAAGGACCTGGGGAGTTTTGCAAATTGAGCTAAATTCACTGTTGCATAGGAGACAGGAGACCCCCTTCAACCTAATATACAAATTCTACCATTGAAACATTTCAAAACAAAGAAGAAAAGGCAAAGAAAGCAGAGAGAGGAATAGCGCGTATGCTTCCAGACTGCTCACACAGATTTCACGCTACGTGACATAGCCTTCCCTAATTCCATTTCGACTCCAAGGAGCGTGGGACTCTTATTGATTTGCTTATCGATTTGTTCAGCAGCAAGTTATTAAATTAAGTAGCAATTGCGCCTCTGACCGCTGTAGATGTCCTCTTTTGAAAATGAAACAGCAAATGAATGGAAATTAATCAAGTCTTTCTCACCAACTGAACTGCCATAGCAATCTTTTATATGCGGGCATCAAATGTGTCAGTTTTCCCTCTGACGCCTGGGTTTCTGACCATGCTGTTCCCTCGCCAGGGACACTATTCCTTGCTCTCAGCCCGCCTGCAATCAAGCCTCGACTCCTGGGCATCTGGACTGCCCCTTCCCTGACAAGGCAAGATGAGGTGCCTGCTGTGCCCCCCAGAGGTTCCTGTACTTACTGGTCCTGACACGAGTCACAGATCTTTGCTAGTTTACTGTTCTTCCTTCTTGTAGAACTCTCTGTTGCCCACAGCTGGACCCTGAGCACCCAGCACAGAGACTGCTGCCAGAAACATTCCATGTGCTCCCCCACTCCTCCCAAATGTTTGATGAGTGAATGGCAGAATAAACCCATTCTACCAATAGCCTTCCTGCAGGGCTTCCCGCCCAGCTTTCATTTTCACTATTGATGGCATGATATATAGACTGCATATATATATCTATATCATATGTATATACTGTGTGTGTGTGTATACACACACACACACACACACACACACTGTGTCCGGAAAGTCATGGTGCACTTTTGACCGGTCACAGGAAAGCAACAAAAGACGATAGAAATGTGAAATCTACACCAAATAAAAGGAAAACTCTCCCAGTTTCACCTATTCAGTGCAGTTCGATGTGGGCTCACGCACAGATTTTTTAGGGCTCCTTAGGTAGCTATCCCGTATAGCCTCTACAGACTCGTCACTGACTGATGGCCTATCAGAATGGGGTTTCTCCACCAAACTGCCAGTTTCTTTCAACTGCTTATCCCACCCAGTAATGTTATTCCTATGTGGTGGTGCTTCATTATAAACGCGCCAATATTCACGTTGCACTTTGGTCACGGATTCGAATTTAGCGAGCCACAGAACACACTGAACTTTCCTCTGTACCATCCACATCTCGACTCGCATGGCCGTGGGCTGCTCCGCTGTATACACGGTGTTACGTCATCACCTGCACATGCGCACATGCTGCCACATCATCCTACAGAAACTGGAAGGGTTTTTCTTTTACTTGGTGCAGATTTCACATTTCTATTGTCTTTTGTTGCTTTCCTGTGACCAGTCAAAAGTGCACCATGACTTTACGGACACACTGTATACACACACACTGTATACTGTATATATACATATATATACGTATACACACACACATATTGCCTGATGCTTTGCAAAATTGATCTGCACACTTAAAAACAGCTTCACCTTTTTGTGCACAGGTCCGGTGTTTTACGGAATAATCTTTACATTCTCCTGCTTGATTGATCATTCAAAAATAAGAAAAACAAAGCTTTCCTCATCCTTATACTTATTCGGCTGATTCTTTAGCTGCTCTTGCAGTCTTCTCCAGGCTCCGTCACCGGACGCTGGCTCTCCATGTGATTTCACGGCAGCCTTGTCACAGCAGTCCCGCGGCGAGGTCAGCAGCAAGAGACTTAATTACTCCCCTCTCCCCCCACCGCTGGTGTCTGCTTTCCCCCTACTGGCCATCAGTGACTGCCTTCAACGGCGGCTAAAAATGCACTTTTATGGCTGGACATAAATTTGATTACAGAATCCCAGGAGCACCTGCACAGTTGTCTGAAAACCGCCAGCATTTACGGACTCCGCTGGGGAGGTACTGAGGGCCGAGCTGAGCGCGGGGCACTTGGAGCCTGACAGCCTCGCGAGATTTGAGAAGCGCACTGCGTGGTCATTTCGCCACCACGCTGCCCACACCACGTGCTACCTTCACGTACAGCGCCCCCCAGTGCCCATCTCATGGGAGGTCCCCATGCAAGTTCACTGAAGAAGTGACTAGAGGAGTCAGTCGCTGAGACTTACTGTTCATGTACAGAAAATGGAAAAACTGTGTTTATAGGAGGGTTAAAATGATTAATTTTTGTAACATGCTTATTATACCACTTGGCCCGTTGCAGTTGCTCGATGAATGGATAAATGGTGATTAACATTCTTAGTAGGGGCTGGAAGAGGGATTGGAAATTCATGCTGGGAGGAGGACAAGGGGGAGGGAGTTAGAAAAGGGGACAATACATTCAGCAATGCTTCCTTCCCCAGTATTCTGGGTGATCCTTCCCCATGTCTGGGGCATCTAACCATGGGATCTCCTGAGGGTGCAGGAGGGGAGACATGGTCAGCATCTCCGATGCCGGTGCCTAGACGCCATGGGACCGTGCTGCAGCCTGCTCGGTGGGGTGTCATCATCATGGTTCTTGGCTGCATCAGGCCCTGTTCACTTCTCTGGGCATCCCAGGGAGGGTGTAAGCTAATGAACATCCTTTCGGGCTTATATGTCCTAGGACTCATTCTGCTTTTGGCAACAAGGAATCCTGATTGTGCACTTGGTCAGTAGGTAGAATTTTATCGCCTGTCACCAATACCATTTTTGCCTATATCAAAGGTTTGTGTAAATATAATAATACATGCTAAAGCCACCTGAAGGCAGCTAGGTGCAGTGATCATAGGGACTGTGAGTGTTTTACTGTCCACTGAATACCCAGCACTTAGCACAGCGCCCGGATTATAGTAGGTGCTCAATGAATACTGGCTGAAAATCGCTACATCATTACACCCTAACTGATTCTCATCATCACCATCACCATTTCTGCTCCTTCCCCATTTCGGGCCCCCTGTGGTTCTGATCATGCAAATTGGGTCCAGGTGTCTGTGCAGTCAGAGGAGGCAACCCTGCTCATGGGGATCCTGAAATCAAGGGGACCTGAGCGAGTAGGGATCAGGTTCTACCAGCAACAGTTCATATGTGGGTGGAAAACTAATGCTTGTGCTGCTGGTATTTTGGGGCAGGTGGTTCCAAAATTCCAACAGTCTCAGAAACAGTCTTTTATAGTTACATATTAAATACCAAGGCAAGGTTGGCATTGTTAAGTGCACACAACAGTTCTCTAGCATCAGTCTGAATGTATCATGTTGAGATTGACATTTTAATGCCTTAGAAGACTCCCAGCGTTGACACTATTGACCTTTTGGGATGGATAGTTCTTTGTTGTACAGGGCTTCCCTGCACATTACAGAATATTCAGCAACATCCATGGTGTCTAGCCACTAGATGTCAGCAACACTTCTGGGCTATAGGAATAGTCCTCATGTCACCAAATCGGCACCCGGTCACATGTATTGAGCCCTGCTTTGGCTAGCAGCAGGCACTCGGTTGCTACTTTGATTCAGACATATACGCTATAACAGGGGTTGGGAACTGTTTTGGCTAAGAGAGCCATGAATGCCACATATTTGAAAATATAATTCCGTGAGAGCCATACAACGACCCGTGTTACGTTACCCATTATCCAATAAAAATTTGGTGTTGTCCCGGAGGACAGCTGTGATTGGCTCCAGCCACCCGCAACCATGAACATGAGCGGTAGGAAATGAATGGATTGTAATACATGAGAATGTTTTATATTTTTAACGTTATTATTATTATTATTTTTTAATTTTATTTTTATTTTATTTATTCATTTTAGAAAGGAGAGAGAGAGGGAGAGGGAGAGAGAGAAGAGAGATAGAGAGAGAAGGGGGGAGGAGCAAGAAGCATCAACTCCCATATGTGCCTTGACCAGGCAAGCCCAGGGTTTTGAACCAGCGACCTCAGCATTTCCAGGTCGACGCTTTATCCACTACGCCACCACAGGTCAGGCTATTATTATTTTTTTTATTAAAGATTTGTCTGCGAGCCAGATGCAGCCGTCAAAAGAGCCACATCTGGCTCGCGAGCCATAGGTTCCCAACCCCTGCACTATAAGATAGAAAACATTGTCCCCATTTTTGCAAGGGAAGAAATTGAAAGGCAGTGACTTGTTTAAGCTAACTGACAACACTGACTGAGGGGCCCAATAGCCAGAGGTGGGTTCAGATCACAAGCAGCTCTTCGCACCCCCTGGCTAGAGCTCTGACCCCACTAGGGCCCCAGGTTCATGGCTAACAAATGAGAGTTGCTCTGCAGACAAAGGGAGTGGATCTAGACCAGGGGTCCCCAAACTTTTTACGCAGGGGGCCAGTTTACTGTCCCTCAGACCGTTGGAGGGCCGGACTATAAAAAAAAACTATGAACAGGCCCTGGCCGGTTGGCTCAGCGGTAGAGCGTCGGCCTGGCGTGCAGGGACCCAGGTTCGATTCACGGCCAGGGCACATAGGAGAAGCGCCCATTTGCTTCTCCACCCCCTGCTCCTTCCTCTCTGTCTCTCTCTTCCCCTCCCGCAGCTGAGGCTCCGTTGGAGCGAAGATGGCCCGGGCACTGGGGATGGCTCCTTGGCCTCTGCCCCAGGCGCTGGAGTGGCTCTGGTCGCGGCAGAGCGACGCCCTGGAGGGGCAGAGCATTGCCCCCTGGTGGGCAGAGCGTCGCCCCTGGTGGGCGTGCCGGGTGGATCCCGGTCGGGCGCATGCGGGAGTCTGTCTGACTGTCTCTCCCTGTTTCCAGCTTCAGAAAAATACAAAAAAGGAAAAACAAGAAACAAACAAACAAAAAAAACTATGAACAAATCCCTATGCACACTGCACATATCTTATTTTAAAGTAAAAAAACAAAACGGGAACAAATACAATATTTAAAATAAAGAACAAGTAAATTTAAATCCAGAAACTGACCAGTATTTCAATGGGAACTATATGGGCCTGCTTTTGGATAATGAGATGGTCAATGTCTGGTTCCATATCTGTCACTGCTAGCCGTAACAAGTGATATGACGCACTTCTGGAGCCGTGACGCGTGTGTCCCGCATCACCGGAAGTAGTACTGTATGTGAGCGCCGCCATCACATACAGTACTCCAGGAGCACAGGATGCAGATGTTCTCACTGACCACCAATGAAAGAGGTGCCCCTTTCGGAAGTGCGGTGGGGGCCGGATAAATGGCCTCATGGGGGCCGCATGTGGCCCGCGGGCCATAGTTTGGGGACCCCTGATCTAGACCAAGGAGGAGGCCTTGACGAGTCGGAGTACCAGCTCTGATCGCTGAACTTCCCCGGAGCAAACCAAGAACTCCTGGTGGTGTTAAAGTGGGTGAAGATAAAGAGAGTCCCTGTCTAGAGAAGAGCTCCGGGTGCCTCTGAAGACTCAAAGATGAAAGCATCACTGTGTTTGAGCCTGTTTCAACTTACACTCAGCCAAAAAAAAAAAAAAAAAAAAAAAAAAAAAAAAAAAAAAAAAATGCTTTTCCCTGCCATTGCACCATTCTCTTCATTGGTTTGTGAGGGTTGCACGAGGACTTGTGCATGTCTGCACACACAGAGGCCTGGCATGTCAGAAGCACATGTTTGTAGAGTGAACGAATGAATCACTGAAAGGAGAGAGGACAGGGGTGCCTCTTGGAACCTCCCCTCCCCATCCTTCGTTTGGTCAACGCTTGGCCGAGACAACGCCAGTCACCACTGGGTTGTTCCTAGGGACCCCCGGTTCTGAGAAACAACATGACAGGATTTTAGTATTGGGAGGATACTTGGACATGATCTCATCCATAGCCAACCCAGTCCCTGAATCATCCCTATCGTATCCCTGCCTGTGAAACCCCTGCGGTCGTTCATTTATTCATTCATTCTTTCAGTTTGCTGGGCGTCTGCTACGTGCCTTTATTGTTCTGGAAGTAAGGGGAGAGGATGACGAAGATGACAACGATGACATTGGGTGTGTGCATTTACCCGATCTGTATGAGTTAAATAATGGGCTAAACTGCTGGGTCACAGAAACCCTCAAATTCAAAATACAGTAGTTTAACTATAACAGTGTTTTATTCTCTCTCAACGGTCCAGAGGTGGGCAGGCTGTCTGAGTCCAGTAAGGCATCCTGCTGCATGGGGTTATCCAGGGCTCCCTCTATCTGGCTTTCTATTACTCCTTAGGGTACGGTCCTCTCCAGCCAGGCTGAGTTGGCTCACACTATCAGGTAGGCATCAGAGCCTATAGAAAGGGGAAGGGAGAATGCAGCCCTTATTCACAGCATTTCTTGCATCCTATTGGCTGGAACTTAGCCACATGGCCACTCTTACCTGTAAAGGATGCTGGGAAATGTAGTCTTCAGCCAGGTAGCCATGTGCTCAGCTAAAACTGGATGTGTGTGTGTGTGATTTCTTTTTAAAAAGGGATAATGGATACCAAAGATCAAGTAGCAGTCTTTGCCATACAGTACAGCTCCTTCATTCCTTCAGTTTAAATCAAGGGAAACTGAGGCTCAGAAAGGGGAAGCTGCTTAGCAGAGGTCACAGAAGGAGTCAGTGGCAGTAGAAGTTTTAAGGCGTGTCTCCTGCCTCCTGAGCCACACACTTCCCACTCAATACATGGTGTCTTTCTGTAAATCGTTATTATTGCTCCTGCTACATGTGGTTCTGCTTTCTAAGAGAAGAATTTATTCTTCCGGATAGACTCTTCTATAGACCAGTGGTTCTTAGCCCTTTCCTTGGAGGGGAGGGGTGGGTTTATGGAGCCTCTTAAAAAACTGGGAAAGACTTCAACTCTCTCCCCATAAAAGTGCTCCAATGTGCACACACACACAAGTTCAAGTACAGTGTCAGAGTGTCCCTGATGACTCCCTCACGCCCTCAAGAATCCCTATAAATCCAGGTGGGACTACAATGAAACTCACTGCACGGAGGCTGCTTTTGGCAGCGGGGGAGGCTACCTCCTGACCCAGCCTGGTTCACAGCCCAGCAGGAATTCTCCACAAACACTTCATCTGAGGTCGCCATGGAGCTGCTATGCAAAGCGTTTCAATGGAAGAACTAGGAGTTCAGAATTGCTGGGCTACCGAGTTCCAAACTATGACAATGCCTCTGGGGAAGGGTTATAGTGCCCCCAAAATGCAGACACACCACATTAGTAGCAATTAATGGACCTTAGTTTGTGTGAGTGCATACACACACACACACACACACACACACACACACACACACACACCCCTACACACACAGGAACTCCAGAAAAAGGTTACTCTTGAAATTACGAGTTTTTCAGCATTAGGAATGACAATTTGCTATCTGAGTGAAACGATTTCCAACCGCAGAACTGAATGTGCAAACGCCGTCTTATCTTGGTGTGCTGCAAAGCAGCCTGGAGCGCTGTTTCCCCCTTTATGACATCGGCTGCTGCCAAACACACCAGAGAGCAAGCAGACGGTCTTTATGCTGAGTGAACCCGAATCAAGTTTTAAATAAAATGGGCTTACCAGAAAGAATAACAAAATCCGATCTAGCCACTCTGAAAAATGGTTTGGCACCGAAGACGCCCTGCCCTGGGGAACGACATTAGCCTCTCACAGCGTGATCACATTACATAAAATGAAAGGTTACAGGCGCTGGAGTTTATAGCTCCAAGTGCAAGCGCAGTGAAGGCTTGATCATGTTCTCAGTGACAGGACTAGCAGCCCCAGGACCCTTCTCCTGACAATTTATGTCAGAAAAAGGATCCCAGTTGTTATTTCTGTGTCTATACTTGGGTATGAGAACACAGTATCGTGTACTGGGCTCCTTGTCAGATTCATAGGAGAACCCGTAGACCGGTGATTTTCAACCTTTTCCATCTCATGGCACGCCTAAACTAATGACTAAAATTCTGCAGCACGTCGAAAAAAATTTATTTTGCTAATCTGATAAAAAAAAAAAAAAGGTAAAATTTTGATTCATTCACATTGGATGGCTATTGTTATGTTGGCTGTTGTCATTTTTTTAAATTTGACCGTCTAAGGGAAAAGAGGTCAGTGGCCCTGACTACACAGTCAGGCACTGGGTGTTTTAAAAATTCTTGTGGCACCTCCATCAAAACTCGCTCCTCTCTTGCATGGTTTCCCACAGTCAACTTTCTGGGAAAGCCAGATGCGCTCAGTGCAGAGAAGCAGATGGCTTTTATTTTATGTATTTATCTATTTTACACATAGTTAGAAGACCATGCAAATCCTTATTAGGCTGTGAGCCTCGAGCTGGCTTCAGCGAGAACGCAGCTGGAACCAAGTCCAGCCATTCTCTCTCAGGGGGCTGGACGGGGTTCCACACCACGGAGGAAGTAGATGGGGAATGTGCTTACTCCACAGTCGGCCAGCCAGACTGTGTCGGTGGTACATGACCCATTCCCTCAGCCCAAAAGAGTCATGACTAGGGTTTCTGGAGGCTTCCACAGTCAGCTGTCTACTAGGGAGACCAGAGTGAGAGACGCTGGGATCACCTTGTCACCCACTCCCCCTTTCCATACTGGGAGACCTTTCCAGTTGAAAATGAGCTTTGGCACCTGACCAGGCGGTGGCGCAGAGGATAGAGTGTCAGACTGGGATGCAGAGGACCCAGGTGCAAAACCACGAGGTCACTGGCTTGAGTGCGGGCTCCCCAGCTTGAGCGCAGGGGTCACTGTCTTGAGCCCAAGGTCGCTGGCTTGAGCAAGGGGTCACTCATTCTGCTGGAGCCCTCCGGTCAAGACACATGAGAAAGCAGTCAATGAACAACTAAGGTGCCGCAACAAAAAACTGATGCTTCTCATCTCTCTCCCTTCCTGCCTCTCTGTCCCTATCTGTCCCTCTTTCTCTCTATCTCTGTCCCTCTCTGTCCCTGTCTCTCTTGCTAAAGAAAAAAAAAGAAAAAGAAAATGAGCCTTGGCAAGGAGGGCAGCCCAGGTCCAGGTGGTCAGATTCAATGTGTGACCTGTCCCCTGTCAAAAGAAGCAGCCCTCACCCAGGCACCCATAAAGGATTGAAGTTCCCACCTATCTTCAAATATCTATCGAGTCTCCTCTGTGTCATTCCTTCCCAGGGCTGCGGAGTACTTTATACAGCCATCTCTAGCGAGAGTTAGAAATGGAATCCTCTACTTGGAATAAAACCTTACTTGGACTTGGCTTTTCAACATACTTACCATGTGTTATTCTTTTATGGTGAATATAGTTTCACTTATATCTCTCATCAATCTCTATCTCACATAACCCTGGGAGCAAGCGGCTACTTTGTATATCGCTAGACACAGAGACAGTCATAAAGCTTCCAGATAACCTGTGATCACAGAGGGGCTGGTACCCATTTCTGCTCACTTCTCCTTAGCTGTCTCAGTCCAGAGTCTGACGCAAAACACAAGCTTGGAGTAAATGATTGTGAGAGAACCTTTTGCCAGGAGCATTTAAACATGATCTTGGACTAGGTGGGGTTTTTTTTGTTTGTTTGTTTTTGTTGTTTTTGAGTCAGGTCCACTTCTTGTGCTGTCTGCATGGCCAATATAAACTTGTATTGGTTACATACAGATATCCCTCACTTTTCAAAAGTTCAGTTGACACCAGTTTGATTTTATGAAAGACCTGCCTTAGCACCTGTTTTCATTAACTGAAGGAAATGTGAAGAGGGTTTTTGCTTTTACGAAAAAAAAAGCAAATAGCAAAAAGCAGCAGCCCTAAGCCAAAAAGAAACAAACAAACAGACAAACAACAACACACCTGGAGCACCAGAACCGGGGAGACTCCTGGAACTGATTTCCCTCAGAGCCCCAGACGGAACCCACCCTGCCGACAGCGTAAGTCTGGACTTCCAGCCTCCAGGACAGTCAGAGAACATACAATAGTTTTGCTCTTTCGAGCCACTCAGTTTGTAGTATCTTGTCACAACAACCATAGGAAGCTGATATGATAGCATGGCACAAAGGACAAGCCACCTGACCCTCGGAGCCTCCTTTTCTCCATCTGTAGTATGGGGGCGATCACAGTCCCTTCCTCATGTCACACGGCAGCCGCAGGGATGGATTATGAAACACGCCTTACGAAATCAGGTGTAGTTCGTGTCCACAGATTTCTTTTCAAAATGAAAAATATTTATCATCCTTTTTCTTGATTATTACAATAATACATGACATAATACAAAGCTACTTAAAAAATCGAAGAGAAATGACCCGAATTTCACAACTCCAGAAATAGCTACCACCTCCTGCCGCCTTTCTTCCCGCTTTGACATATACGGTGAATTTGTGGATTTAAATCTCAACCACCTGGCCTGGGTGTAGCCTCTCTGTGCCTTTGTCTCCTTCAGTGCGGGGATGAGAACACCCACCTGGCAGGTTTGTCGTGACGATTAAAAGGAGTGATCCAGAAAAAGCACTTGTGATAACAGGGCCTGGGACCTTGCGACGTGCTGACACAGAGCCTGTCGCCCAGGGAGCGATCAATACCCACGTGTACTCAGGACCCAGACACTGTTGCTGCTATCCCGGCCACTCCCACACTCCGATGCTGGGCTCCAGTGACTTGGAACTAACTGCTCTCGGCTTCTGCAGGTGCCCTTCTCTGTCGGCCTCAGGGACTTTGCACAGGCTACCCCGCTCTTCTTCTCACCTGGCTGATTGCTCATTGCCTTTCCAGACTCAGCTCAGGCAACATTTCTTTCAGGATGCCTTCTTTGACCCGGAGTGTGGTTCAGGTGTCCTCTGTCCTCACAACCTTTACTGATGTGCCTCCCACCCTGTCAAAGTATGACTCATTCTTGAGTGTTGTCCTTGTCCCACACTGGACTTCTGAACTTCAACTCCATGAAAGCAGACTCTTTCTTATACCCCACTGGCTCTGTCCCCAGCCCTTAGCCCAGGGCCTGGCCCACAATAAGTGTTCAGAAAATGCTTGTTCAGCAAAGAAGGAAGGGGAAAGAACACGTACTCATGACTCTTCTTGTGGGGACCATCTGATTTTCCCGCCTCTCAGAGCTTGGACAAGTGTCTCCTGTGTTCCCATAGTCTCTTCAGTTTCCTTCTACTGCAGCACAAATTACAGTGTGGTCTTTGTATCCATGACTATGTATTTAATATATGCATCAGTCAGCTGTTTCTGTGATAATGCCGGAAAACAAACACCCCCTCCCCAATCTAAGCGGCTTACAAGAACACTTATTTTTGATACTCGTGAGCCTGCAACTCTGCTTAGGTTGCAGGTGAGGTTCAGGTCTGCTGCTTGAGTCTGTCATTCTGGGAATAGAGGCTACCCCAGGGCCAGGTCTTCTAAGGATGGATGGAGAAGGCATAAGAGAGCTGAGACACGTGACATCTCTGAAGGGCGTCACTCGCTTGGAACTGGCACTCTGTTGCTTCCTATGGCAAGCTCCACATCAGTCATGTGGGGGAAGAGAGAGACACCCCTCAGCCAAGTGAGCAGAGGAAGGATAGGGAGAGAAGGAAGAATTGTGTGCAAACAGTACAATTCGCAGAACAGCTCATTATTGAGGATAATGGCTAACATTCGTGTTGTGCTTTTACATCTCAAGCACCAACATTAATTCGTTTATTCTTCATAATGACCCTAGGATGGGAAGCACTATTACCCCCATTTTACAGATGAAAAAACTGAGGCCAGAGAGGTTAAGTAATTTACCACGTTAGCTTGTTAGAGTGTGGCAGAGTGGGATGAGACCCGGGTCTCCTTTATTCTGGTTCAGCACTTTGCTTGGTGTAGACCAGCCACCCCATCAATGCTTGTTGGTAGAATGAAAGGCAAGAAATATTTGTTAATCATTTGTTATATGCCTGGAGCTGTTATGTCACCTGCCTTTATAAATAGTATCTGATATAATCCTCACAGAAACCCTGGGCGTTCATATCAACCTCCCCATTTTATAGTTGAGAAATCCAAGGCAGACAGGACCGACAGGAAGTGGCAGAATCAGGCCTGTAAATGAGGCCGGTCTGACCCCCCGCCTAGCAGTTGGGTCCAGTCTTGAAACTTCAGCTGGGTTGCGCTGGATTGAGCTGGATTGAGCTGTCTCCATGGTTTCAGCTCTTTCCTGTTGTGTCCAGGAGTTTTTGTTGTGTTAGAGAGAAACCCCCACCCCCATCTCTGGGACAGAGAGGGAGAGGGGAAGGGAGAAGGAGGGAGAGAGTGAAAGGGAATGAATGGGGAGACTCAGAAAGCACAGCTTTCTTCCAAAGCACGGACAGTGGCTTACGGAGTCCAGCAGATGGCAGGATGTGGCCGAAGATTCTGCAGTCAGGAGGGCGGGGCAGGCGACCGCGCAGCGGGGCAGGCGACCGCGCAGCGCAGGACCCTGCGCGTCCCTCTGGGAACCGCCTCTGAGGGTCCGCACTTGCCCCGCTCGGTCCCACAGGTCTCGGGGCGCACCCATTGCACTGCAATCTTTTTTCTTTTTTTTCTGAAGCTGGAAACGGGGAGAGACAGTCAGACAGACTCCCGCATGCGACCGACTGGGATCCACCGGGCACGCCCACCAGGGGGCGACGCTCTGCCCACCAGGGGGCGATGCTCTGTCCCTCCGGGGCGTCGCTCTTTTGCGACCAGAGCCACTCTAGCGCCTGGGGCAGAGGCCAAGGAGCCATCTCCCGGGCCATCTTTGCTCCAATGGAGCCTGGGCTGCAGGAGGGGAAGAGAGAGACAGAGAGGAAGGAGAGGGGGAGGGGTGGGGGGAGGGGTGGAGAAGCAGATGGGCGCTTCTCCTGTGTGCCCTGGCTGGGAATCGAACCCGGGACTTCCGCACGCCAGGCCGACGCTCTACCACTGAGCCAACCGGCCAGGGCCTGCACTGCAATCTTTAACACCCCACGTCCCTGGCGCGCCACCTCCCTCTGTCTGGTCTCCCCACCTCCTGCCGCCAGGGGTCCACGGACCCAGATGTAACCGCCCCTTAATCTTTAAGACTCTGAGGCCGCACAGGGGTAATCCCGAGGCCCAAGCCCATCAGCCAGGCCTGGGGAGAACCGTTTGGGCAAACCGTGCCCCATTTGGGGTCTCAGTTTCCCCGTGCACAATGAAGGGCCAGATTGGACACTCAAAGGTCTAGACTCTTAAACACTTAGAAACATATTCCGCTCGAATGGGCAAATAAGGCACCACGGGGTGTCGTGGGGCTCCCCTGGCAACCAGGACGGCCCAACTCCTGATTGAAGAGCTCCTTTACCTCTGAACCTCAGTCAGCCTGGCTCTGAAATGGGCAGCAATGATTTTTCTAACCGCGGAGACAGTATCAACGAGGCGCTTAGCGGGGCGGGGGACAGAGAGAAGGGAGCGCGGCACAGAGTAGGTGCCCACAAATCGCTTACTGCCTGGAGGGAGCGCCCGCTGCCGGGCTCGCGACTCCTTAGGGCCGACCCGGCTCTCAGCTCGGGTGGGTGCGCCCCCCGCGTGTCTGCGCTCGCCCGCCCACCGTGCCCGCCACGCCCCCTCCTCCAGGCGGCCGCGGAGCCCAGTAGCTCGCCGTGCCCGCCACGCCCCTCACCAGGCCGCCCCCCGCGTCTGCGCTCGCCCCGCTGCCCGCCACGCCCCTCACCAGGCCGCCCCCCGCGTCTGCGCTCGCCCCGCTGCCCGCCACGCCCCTCACCAGGCCGCCCCCCGCGTCTGCGCTCGCCCCGCTGCCCGCCACGCCCCCTCCTCCGGGCCATCCGCCGAGCTGAGCTCGCACGCCGGGCCCGGCCCGTGCAGCCCCCGCCAGTGTCCTCCTTCCTTCCTTCCTTCCCTCCTCCTCCGCCCGCGCCGCCTCCCGCCTCCCTCCCGCTGCATCTGGTGAGAAGCGCGCTCCTTGGCCCCAGCGTGGGGAGCGAGACCCCGGGGTCCTGGGGGGCGCGGCGGAAGAGCGAGCGCAGCCCGGGGGCCGTCCGGGAGGAGAGGGTGCGGTCTCCGCCCCTGCGCGGCGCTCGGCTGCTGGAGCTCGGCGCACAGCTGCAGGCTGGGCTGTGCGGTCGTCGGCATCCCGAGTCCCGCATCCCGAGTCCCGCACCCCTCACGACGCACTCGGCACCCGGCACCCGGCGCCCCGCACCGCGCAGAGCGCTCGGCATCCCCGTGGCCGGGCATGTAGCAGCGGCAGGCGCCGCGGCGGAATATGGGCGGGAACCACTCCCACAAGCCCGCCGTGTTTGACGAGAACGAGGAAGGTAAGAGGGCGCTGGGGCCTCGGCCGGATCTCCCATCTCCCCTCCCCCGTGCGTTCCGTCACCCAGGCGCGGGGCTTCCACTCCGGCAGCCCCTCCGTGTCGGGGCCCTAGTAGGGGTGGCGGGAACCCCGAAGCCTTCCCTCCCTCCGGGAGCAGAAGGGAGGAGTGGCCTTCGGAGGCGAATCCCGCTGTGGCCTCGGCACCGGGTCCCTGGAAGCGGGTCTCCTCCGGAGCCCGAGACTGCAGGAGGCGGCCTGGGCGCGTGTGTGCCCACGATGCGAATGCCCTCCTGTAGGGCAGCTCCACACCGCCAGCCTTACCGCCCAGCACAGCCGAGGGAAACTTTTCTTGGTTAAACTCCGTGGCTCCGAGGAAGGCATCCATCCCACCGGCGGAGTGGTGTGGGCCGTCACACCCTATCTGAACTCCAGGGCCTCGGGTCCTCGCAGGCCCCGGGACGCTACAGCTCGGTATTTGGACTAGCAGAACCCCATGTCCAGTGCTGTGTGTCCGTGCAAAATTTACTAAACTTCTCTGAAACCTTTGTTTCGTGACCTATGAGATGAGGATTAGGATGCCACCTAGTACTCTGTGGGGTTGTTTGAAGCTTAACCGTTGGTAACCATGTGAAAAGTGCCCTGTAAATATAGTCAGTGTAGAGCCCTTTGCCTGTTGTGGGTCATCTGTTATCCTCTGCCTCTAAAAGCTTGGTTTCCTGTTACAATGGCTTCCCCGGGGCTTTAAAGGAGGGCTGAGGCTACTGAGCTCATCCTAGGGCTTTCTGGGCCCTCTCAGGCCTCGCAGCAACCCTGGGAGCACTATACTTTTCCTCCTCCATTTGTAGTTGAAGAAAGGGACCTGTCCTAGTCACAGCTCCGCAGGGGCAGGGTGGGCTTTGAGGCTGGACAGTGTGCCCCGGAGGCAGGGCTGCTCATCACCACTGTAGGCCTAGCTGTGTGCCCAGGCCCTGGTTTCTAGAAGGACCAGGGCTGTGGGGGGTAGTCAGATGCTTGCCCAGACAGCTTCTTTCCAAAGGATGCCGTCATATCGTCAACGTAAGTTAAGTGAGTCAGGCCCGTTCGGTTCCTTCTTAAAGGAGTTTCTCATCTAGTGGCACTAAGTAGTCAGTGACCATCCGTGGTGGGAAGGGCAGGGAGCGGGGTCCGTGCAGGGGCCTGGGGACCCACTGAGACCCAGCCCCTTCCTGGTTCTGGAGTGTGGAGCACAGGCAGGTGAGGAGCCGGGAGCTGGCAGAGGAGGCTGGCAGGGAGGTGATGGAGGCGCCTGGGTGTCCCCGGAAGGATCTGGACACCGTGTAGCTGAGTTCTTCCTCAGCTGCGTTCACATCGTCCCTGAGCTTCTCACGGGAGTCGGTGACCTGGACCCTGACCTCAGCATGGGAAGGTCCGCTCTGCCGTGGGACAGTCTGCTGGGGGTGGGTGCCCTCCCTGGAGCACTGCTGTCCCGTGAGGGGATGCTCGGAGCGGCTCGGGCCCTCGGAGAAGATACACTCCTTGACAGGTGGAGACGCTGACTTGGGCCGGAAACTTTCTGTCCTCAACAAGTCAGAGTTTTCCTGTTTTTTTGGGGGAGAAGGGGGTCTATGTCAGTCTGCCCAGGCTACGCTAACGAGGCACACGCACCTCAGCAACAGAATTTGTGGTTGGCAGTGGCTCGAACAACAGAAATGCAGTATCTCACTGTTCTGGAGGCTGGGAGCCCAAGATGCCATCATGGATGGGTTCTGGTGACAACACCCTTCCTGGCTGGCGACAGCCACCTTCTCACTGTGTCCACACTCGGCCTTTTCCGTGTGCGCTTGAGGACGTGGAGACCTCTGGTGTCTCCTCCTCTTCTAAGGACACCAGTCCTCTCAGATTCGGGCTGGCCTCTATGACCTCACTTAACCTCGATTATCTCCTTAAAGGCCCTGTTTCCAAGTGCAGTCCCACCGGGGGCTGGCGTTTCAACATAGGAAGTTTGGGGGGTACAGTTCAGCCCATCACAGAATCCCTTGATGCAAGCCGTGGACTTCTTTCTCTGAAGAAAGCACAAACTTCCACATCACCCCAGTTTGAGGGCTCCCTGGTTCTAGCCTGGGTTAAAGGTCACGCTCTCAGTAGTCCCCTTAGCATACTTCTCTTCATTTGCAGAGAAAACCCACCTATCTCCTTATATTTACAACCGTGTCTGCCCTTTTTCCCAGGAAATGAGCTTAAAAATACTTACTGGCTAAATAGTGACGGCTGGTGTCACCAGCCTTTTGACTTTCCTGCCGTTGTTCCTCATTCCAGAAGGGGTTGGGGGCCAAGGTCAGTGGCCAGTTTCGCGGCTTGTTGACACGCAGGGTTAGTTCTCTCCTCCTGGGGCCCGCTGCCCGCTGCCCGACCCGTGAAACATTAACTCGATGTTGCCGCATGCTTCTCGGTTGTTTCCGTGTCTGAGTCCAGCAGTCAATTTATTTATTTCGCAGGTATTTACTGATCCTCTTTTTCATACTCATGCCGGGGCTGGGCACCAGGGAGATGGAGAAGATGAAGGCCAAGCCCCACCCTCAGGGAACCCCCTGAGCAAAGAAAGAGCAGGACAATGCAGGGAGCTCAGGGGACTGCTTTTCTAGAGGAGGGTCCCTAACTCCCCCACCCCCAGCCCCGAGGAGAGAGGACAAGTGGGAGAAGACTTCCTTTTAGACTGGAGTCTTGCAGAGATGGTAGGAGTTATCAGGGAAGGAGGAGTTGGTAGAGGAGGGAAGGGTGTTTCAGAGGGAGGGAACAGAAAGTGCAAAGGTAGATGGTAAAGAGTCATCATGGCTCACTGGGGAGATTGTAGGGGGCTTAGCACTTCTGCAGTGTGGAGTGTGAGGCTGGAAGGCACGGGGGTGGACTCTGAGTGCCCGGCCAACTTTAAAGGGCCCAGTGGCCATGTGTTTGGACTTGATCTTATAGGCACTCTGGAATCACTGAAGGATTTTAAACAGGGGAGTGACACGGCAGTCCAGTGAACGAACATACTCTCCCTAACCTGAGTCATCGGGTTGTTGGAGATGCAGACACCTGACCCACCAGAACAAGTCTTGTTTGTTATTTAACGCTACACCGGAGCCAACAGTTTGCCACTTCCATTCTGGTGGCGGAAGTTGACCCCGAGTCCAAATGATGTGACTGATAAGATGTAACTTACCTCGCACGGACTACTTTTCAGACCTAAGCGGGAATCATTTTTATGACTCAGCCAGGGAGGCCTCAGAATCTGCATTTCACTAGAGAGGTAACTGAGGGTCCCAGGGCCTGTGTGGATGAGCCGGCACTCACGCCCAGGGCTGTTTAACTCCGGAACCCGGGGCCTGCCAGTGTCCCCGTGCTGTATCCAGGGGCCAGCAGGACACCTCATCTCTCACAGACAGATACGTATGCGCACAGAGAATGAGACCAGCATACAGGTCAGAGTCCGACAGGGGTCTCTTCATACCTACCTACCGGGGTGGGAAGACAATAAGAATGCATTCTGACAACACCTGATCGTCTTGGAGACTGGCTTCCAAAAATATTTGTTGAGCAGTCATGTCATAATACAAGGCTTGGGAATGGAAACAAAACCATCGACCGTTTCAAATTCGTGTCAGAATTGCTTTTAAGTGGTTTCTCCCCTTACTGCCCCTATCCGTGTCTAGACATTTTTATGTAAGTGTACACCTGCTACAAATAAAACGAGTCCTGCTTTTTCTCTTAGCAAGCATGGTGTTTCAGGTAGTTATGTTGCTACAGTGTCTCCAAAATTAATATTTTAATGGGTTTTAATATTCCAGCAAGTGGAACTATTGTAGTTTACTTACTTTCTTATTGTCACTAATATAGGTTTCCAGTTTTCCATCTTTATACATAGTTGCTTTGAAATTTTGTATGTAAAGAATTTCTCTTCTTTACAGTGAAATCCTTAAAATAAAGTGCAAGGAGTGAGCTTATTGGATCAAAGGGATTGGAGACTTTTTAGGACTCTAGAAACGTATTGTTAAATTATGTTTCCAAGGGGTTGTGAATCAACGTTTTATCAGCCTATGGCAGCCTCCACATTGGAGGGGTATCGATTTAACAATCTCATATCCAGCTCTGGGCATGCTCATTGTAGACTGTCATGAATCAAAGAGATATTTAAAAATAAGTGCGTTTTCTATATTATTATTATAGGGCCGAGTAACTTCACATGTGGCTTGCAACATGAAAGCATCTTCTTGGTCTAAATAAATATGCAACAAAGGTCGTTTTCCCCCCCGGAAAGATTCAGATACCTAATCACTCCCTGAAGGTAATTGCATAATCACTCCCTGGAGTTGCAGCCAGCCTTCACCAGGAGACAGTCTCGTGAACCTGGGGTGTCCGTGCCCCGTGTGACTCACAAAGGGCTGAAATCGCTACGCTGCAGGCTTCTCCCCCAGCTTTGTGTCAGCTCTCTCGGAACCTGAGGCAAACTTACTCATTGTTACACCTTGGTTTCCATACTTGTACCAGCTGTGGCTTGTGTATAAGGTGGAATCCACCAAAACTATTCTGGGAAAGCTCGGAATTTGCTCTCATGTAGAGAGTGCGCACAGAGGTGCCCGCTGGAGGGGTGCCTGCTTGGGCTGCGGGCTGATAGGCTCGGTGCCATGTTTGTATGAGCCGTGGGCATGTCTAATGCAGGGTGCTAGGATGTGAAGCTTAGAGTTTGAACTGCACCTCCTTTGAAAAAGCATTTTGATTTGTCTTGTATACCAGGCAGTGGCGCAGTGGACAGAGCACTGGACTGGGATGCGGAAGAACCAGGTTTGAAACCCCGAGGTCGCCGGCTTGAGCGCGGGCTCATCTGGTTTGAGCAAGGGTTCCCCAGCTTGAGCGAGGGGTCGCTGGCTTGAGCGTGGGATCATAGACATGGCCCCATGGTCGCTGGCTTGAACCCAAAGGTTGCTGGCTTGAGCCCAAGGTCGGTGGCTTGAGCAAGGGGTCACTTGTTCTGCTGTAGCCCTCTGGTCAAGGCACATATGAGAAAGCAATCAATGAACAACTAAGGAGCTGCAACGAAGAATTGATGCTTCTCATCTCTCTTCCTTCCTATCTCTCTGTCCTTATCTGTCCCTCTCTCTGACTCTCTCTCTCTCTCTGTCTCTGTAAAAAAAAAAAAAGTGGCCATAAATCAGTATGGGATGGTTTAGTAGACATGGATGGGAGGATTCCTCTATACCTTTCGGGAGTCACAGAAAATAGGGGTGGGTTTTCTAAGTATAACATATTTATCAGTCATCTCTGCACAGTAAGATGTTTTCACACTGTTGTCTTTCACTGATTGGAAGGCTTACGTTTTCCGTGTGTGAACGTCTCTGAAATTGGGCTGTGGTTGATGATCAGTGCTGGCCAAGATGGCATCTGGGATGTTGGTTTTATTGTCTGCGTGTGATCATCCTGTTCACAGTCGCATGACAGAGACGAGAAAGAATCACGCCCTGGATTAGTGGGCAGCGTTTCTTCTTAGCGGTACATAAAATGGCGGTGCGTTCCATGTGAGTGACAGCCGAGATTGGATGGAATGGGGCGTGCCCGACAGCCTCCTTCAGTGGCAAGGGACAGAAACCCGCCAGAAGTTCTTCTGAGAGGAATTCATCAGCTCCGGCCACTTCTGACCACCTCCATCACTGCCTTTCTGGTCCACGCCTTGGTCACATCTCCTGCTTTAGATGATTACAATAGCCTCCTTCTCTGCTGTCCTTACCTTTCCCTTCCCTCCTTCGCTGCCACCTCAGTGCCGTAGCCAACGTGATTCTGTTAAAAAAAAAAAAGTGCTCTGGTCAGTCTGCCCCCACTCCCCACCCCCAGCAACACGTAAAAGAGAGAAAGAGAGAGAGAGAGAGAGAGAGAGAGAGCGCGCAGAAGTCCCTACGGATGCCGGATGCTGACTGGGCCCCGCCCTCTCTGACCTCATCTTCCTCTTTTCTCTTAGTTACTGTCTGTTTTGCCTCCACTTGGTGGGTACCAGTTCCTTAAAAACAGGGACTTTGTGCCCTGGCCGGTTGGCTCAGCGGTAGAGCATCGGCCTGGTGTGTGGGGGACCCGGGTTTGATTCCCAGCCAGGGCACACAGGAGAAGCGCCCATCTGCTTCTCCACCCCCCCCCCCTCCTTCCTCTCTGTCTCTCTCTTCCCCTCCCGCAGCCAAGGCTCCATTGGAGCAAAGATGGCCCGGGCGCTGGGGATGGCTCCTTGGCCTCTGCCCCAGGCACTGGAGTGGCTCTGGTCGCGGCAGAGCGACGCCCCGGAGGGGCAGAGCATCGCCCCCTGGTGGGCAGAGCGTTGCCCCTGGTGAGCGTGCCGGGTGGATCCTGGTGGGGCGCATGCGGGAGTCTATCTGACTGTCTCTCCCCGTTTCCAGCTTCAGAAAAATACAAAAAAACAAAACAAAACAGGGACTTTGTGTGTTTTCCTCCTCAGGAGTTACAGGCTCCTTAAAGGTAGGGGGTGTGGTGTGATTCATTCGTAATAGTATTCCCAAGACTCGAAAGACCTGGAGCGCAGCAGGGCCAGGACGTCTCTGGTGGACGAGTGGGTAAATGAATGAATGCAGGTGTGGGTCCCGTCAGCCAGGGCGGGCGCCAGGTTCCCGAAGGGTGTCATCAGGACTCGTCCTCCGTGGGCGCTCTGCTCTCCTCTGTGTGGCTTCGGGCAGACGCCCTCCTGTGGGACCCCTGCCCTCTCCAGACTCAGGTCTGGAGGAGGGAACATCTTTTCACGGCTGTTGCAGAGAAAAGTCCCCGGGTGAGTTCTGATAGTTCTGATGAGTCATTCTCGGGTCATTCTCCAACCAGTCGCTGTGACCAGGAAACACGAGGCTCTCACTGGCCAGGCTGGGTCGCGTGCCCAGGCCTGGATCCAGGGGCCGGAGCTGGCTCCCCTGCAGGCATGTGGACGGAGGGTATGTGACAGATATCTCTAAGGAATACGGGAGCAGGCAGGTACAAACACCAGATGGATTTTGAAATGTATAAAAGTTGCACCATGTTTTATGTATTCCTCTGTAATGTTCTGTTTTTACTCAAGATGGAGCTTTGGAGAGTTACCCAGGCTACTGTGCATTGTTGCAGTCTATTCACAGTCAGTGCCATATAATATTCCATCAGTGGCTACACCACAGTTTATTATCCTTTCTTCTGCCTGTGGGACATTTGTACTCTTTCTAGTTTTTGAATCTGTGAACAGCGGTGCGTGGAAGAGCCTCCCTAGGACACGCACCTGTAGGACAGCGATGGGGTCATAGAAGAAGTATATGTGCAACTTGACATTGAAAGCAATGGCAGACGGTGTTCTGACGTGGTTGTATCATTTGATGCTCTTCCAAGCCTTGTGCAAACGTCTGTCCCCATTGTTCTGCGTCAGCACTGTTCCGAGGAAACAGAAGTAAGACCACAGACAGCAGCCACGTCGGCCACTTAAAATTTTCTGGTGGTAACACTATAGAGGTCGGAAGATGTAGACCAGGGGTCTCAAACTCGCGGGCCGCATGCGGCCCGCCGAACAATTTTGTGCGGTCTGCAGACTAATCCACGAACTACAGTTTCTGGTCGTTTTGTGACACTGAAAAGTGTTGCGTAACAGTTGCCTTTTGTAGACCTAGTGCGGCCCGCCGAACGGCTGTGATCTTGCTCTGCGGCCCACATGCTGAGTTGAGTTTGAGACCCCTGATGTAGACGAACTCGATAATCCATCTTACTGAATGCCACATGCCAGACGTGATATGGTTTCGATGTGTAAGCAGTGTCAAAATGGTGAAGATGTTTTGTATTCTTCTACCCATCATTGATATTGAGGGTGTAGCATGCACTTACAACAAGTCTTTTTTTTTTTTTTTTTTTGTATTTTTCTGAAGCTGGAAATGGGGAGGCAGTCAGACAGACTCCCGCATGTGCCCGACCGGGATCCACCCGGCACACCCACCAGGGGGTGATGCTCTGCCCATCTGGGGTGTTGCTCTGTCATGACCAGAGCCACTCTAGCGCCTGGGGCAGAGGCCAAGGAGCCATCCTCAGCGTCCGGGCCATCTTTTGCTTCAATGGAGCCTCGGCTGCGGGAGGGGAAGAGAGAGACAGAGAGAAAGGAGAGGGGGAGGGGTGGAGAGGCAGATGGGCGCCTCTCCTGTGTGCCCTGGCCGGGAATTGAACCCGGGACTCCTGCATACCAGGCCGACGCTCTACCACTGAGCCAACCGGCCAGGGCCTACAACGAGTCTTCATTGGGATCAGCTACATGTAAAGTGCTCAAAAGGCACCCGTGGCCTGTGGCCACCACACAGGGCAGCGCGGCCTCCGTGTGTCCTCGTCAGTGTCTAGGATTCCTGCCTCCTTCGTATTTGCCAGTTGGATGAGCCTGACATGTTTGAAGTCGCGTTTCCCACGAGCACAGCCAAGGTGTCTTTCTGTATTCAGTCCCCGCCTTTGTGACGTGCCTGCTCGTAGCGTTAGGAGTTTTTCAGATTGAGAATTCTGAAGTGGAGAAGCGTCTGTAGGGTCCTGCTTCACGAGCAGTGGATATGGAGCCGAGCGGTGACATTAATAACTGGTGCATATTCCCAGGTGACGGTGACTCAATAATTTATTTCTTCCATTCATATTTTCTCCTGTGGGCTCCACATCTGTGTTCCTGGGTATAATTCCACCTGGACATCCGGAAAGAATGACATTCTCCCAAGACATTCAAAAGGACCTCAGTCAGACCCCCTTCTGCCAGAACCTCCCAGTGTTCACAGAAGGGACAGCTGTCTGGCCAGCTGCGGAGGCTGCAATGTATCTCGGGCTCTCCTCGGCACGTCCCTCTCCTTCGCCCTCACCAGTCCCACGAGGCGCCTGGCCGTGTGCATCTCACCCCTCAGTGTCCCTCACATCTGCCCCTGTCCTTCCGGCCAGGCCACCCCTGGCTCCACTGAAACATCGCCCCTCGTCGGGACCCCGTGCTGCCTCCGGACTGTCCCCGCTCCTGTGTCGTCCCCTTCCTGCACGTCCTCCTCGCGACGTCCAGAATTACAGCCTCAGATGGCAGGTGTCACCAGGGCGGTCGCACGCTTAGCACCCTCTGGTGGCTCCCACTGCTCTTGGGGTTGGGGTCGAGGTCACGAGCCGTGAGAGGACCTCCAGGGCGCTGCGGCCCAGAGCCTGCCCGCCGCTCCCTCCCACCCCGCCGTGTGTCCCCCGCCCTGTGTGAGTGAAGTGCCGCAGTGAGTGAAGCCCTCAGCCCACCACCGGGCACAGGGCTGCTCCCGGCACCTGCCGTCAGCTGCTTGTTGTTCTTGCAGTGAATGTTCTTCAACCCGGTGGGCTTCCCTTCGGTGTCCCGTCGGCTGCGTGCTCAGCCCTGCGGCAGGGCCGTGTCACGCGTTGTTCCCACTTGGCTCAGTTTTCTCCCACTCTCTTTCTTCAAGGTGCCTTCCCTGGTTCCCCGATGGGCCAAGACCCCCCCCCCCCGGGATGCCCTGAAATAACCACATGCCCCTTCACTGCCTGTACACGGCCTAGAACCCCCCCGGGATGCCCTGAAATGACCACATGCCCCTTCACTGCCTGTACACGGCCTAGACCCCCCCCCCGGGATGCCCTGAAATGACCACATGCCCCTTCACTGCCTGTACATGGCCTAGACCCCCCCCCCCCCCCGGGATGCCCTGAAATAACCACATGCCCCTTCACTGCCTGTACACGGCGGTAGTTCTGCGTTTCCTTGTGTGAGTGCCTCCTGCGTGTCGGTCTCCCCTGGGAGACCCCAGTCTCTGGTGAGGACAGGGCCTGTGACTCTTAATGTTTTAACGTGGGTCCCCCTGCAGCCCAAAGTGTCTGCCCTTGTAGCTGTGGTTCTGGAGGGTTTGTCAGAGAAAAACAAACAAACAAAGCAACAAAAGAAAGATCACTGCTTAATCTAGGAAAGTTAACGGGTTCCCTCCTGGTATCGGGAAGAGAGAGTCTGGGGCGGGAGAAATTCAGATTCAATGTAACACCTACGCTGGGCCGGATACGTCCCAAACACACTTTGCAAAAAATTATTTTATTTATTTATTTATTTTAGAGAAGAGAGAGAGAGAGAGAGAGAGAGAGAGATGGGGGGAAGAGTAGGAAGCATCAACTCCCATATGTGCCTTGCCAGGCAAGCCCAGGGTTTTGAACCAGTGACCTCGGCATTCCAGGTCGACGCTTGATCCACTGCGCCACCACAGGTCAGGCTCCAAACCCATTTTTATTTGCTCTTCATAATCACACGGTCAGAGCGGTGACAGCGTCACTTCATACCCGCGGTCCTCGGGGTCCGGAGGTTAACCAGGTTGCCTTGGGTGACGACATTGTGGTGCTTGGTCCCACTTCTTTCTGTGTGACTGAAAGACAGTCTTCTCCAAATTATTATTGTTGTTGTTATTATTATTATTATTACTATTTATGTTTGCCGTAGCTATGCATTCCTTGCTCTGTTATTTCAGACTTTTCTCTCTCTCGACATATTTTACTTTAATAGGCCCTATTGCAGAGGAACTTGATATTCCCGGCTTAAGCTGAGAACGGACTAAGACGTCTGCAGACAGGCAGTGAGAGGAGGTGAGCGGGCGCAAAGCTGCGACAGGCTCTGTAGGAAGAAGCCAGCAGCCCTCAGTGTGGGGCTGGCCCCGCGGACGTCTTATGAGTGGATTTGTGATGCGCGATCTGTCAGTGGTACCGGACGGCAGCCGTGCGCATGCAGGGTCGGGGCAGTGGGCGGGTCTGCAGCGTGCGGGCATGTCAGCGTGAAGGTGACGGCAGGTCCCCAAAGGGAGGTGACATCACAGTTTCTCCCCTCCCTCGGAGCTGCAGCTGGTGCCCTTCTACTCGGTCTCTCCCTCTCACACCACATGCAGCCCCAGCCCGGCTCCCAGGTCGGGAATGGGCCTCTCTGGGCCTGTGTGTCTCTGGGGTGCACAAGGTCCCCCGCCCGGGCCCTGCGTGGGGTCCCCCAGCACGGATGCCCTTACACAACATGGTGGTTCAGAGCGCGGACTCCGGAGTCAGACTGCCTGGAGTCCCCTGCTGG
This sequence comes from Saccopteryx leptura, assembly GCF_036850995.1. NCBI lineage: Eukaryota > Metazoa > Chordata > Mammalia > Chiroptera > Emballonuridae > Saccopteryx > Saccopteryx leptura. The sequence continues at coordinate 4,675,109 of NC_089507.1, read as the reverse complement.
CCCTGCCGTTTATTAGCTGAGTGACCTCCAGTCAATTTCTTTTTTCTTTTTTTGTATTTTTCTTAAGTTAGAAGCGGGGAGGTAGAGAGACAGACTCCCGCATGTGCCCGACCGGGATCCACCCGGCACGCCCACCAGGGGGCGATGCTCTGCCCATCTGGGGCGTCACTCTGTTGCAACCAGAGCCATTCTAGCACCTGTGGCAGAGGCCATGGAGCCATCCCCAGCCAACTTTGCTCCAGTGGAGCGTTGGCTGCGGGAGGGGAAGAGAGAGACAGAGAGGAAGGAGAGGGGGAGGGGTGGAGAAGCAGATGGGTGCCTCTCCGGTGTGCTCTGATCGGGAATCCAACCCGGGACTTCCCCGCACTGGGCCGACACTCTAATGCTGAGCCAACTGGCCAGGGCTCCAGTCAATTTCTTGACCTCCCTGACCCTCAGTTTCTTCATCTGTAAAATGGGGATTAAATGGTACTCACTTCACAAATTGCTCAGAGGAGTTCATGAGTTGCCACATGTAGAACGCTTGCTATGCAGTCCAGCCCATGGCAAGTGCTGTGTGAGGTTTATTCAGTTCAGTTCAGGTTTGTGTTGAAGAAGGTCACTACATGGAGGTTGAAAGCACAGACTTTAGGGTGAAAAGCACAGATTTGGGGATTCATTCACAGGTTCAGATCCTGATTTTTCAACCTATTGTTTGTGTCACCTTGGGCCAATGCCTTCAACCTCCCCGAGCCTCTTCCTCCTCTGGAGAATGGGGACGTGGCCTGACAAGGTCGCTGCGGCAACGGAGTGAGGTGAGGTGAGCAGAGGGCTGTGCAGTGGGCAGCGCTCAGGGGGTCGCCGGGCTCCCCCCCCCCCTCCCGGCAACTTAAACATGAGCGTTGCAAGAGGTGGGGCGAGGGATATTGTCCCTGCTCCCCCACGGGAAGTGGGCGCTTCTGACTTCCTCCGCCTAGCTTCCCATCCCTGCTGCTCGGAGGTGCTGTCTCATTTCCGTTCTTCCAGGAAACAGCCAGTTCTGACAGCCTGGGCCTCGGGGGCCCCCCCGCGGAGCCCTCGGCCTCTGTCAGGCAGGGCAGGGCCGGTGTCAGAAGCCTGACTCTGGCCAGTCGTGTGTGACCGGTGATTGGGGAGCGGCCGCCCTCCCGTGGGTGGGATCAAGCCGAGCCTTGTCTTTGCTCATGCTTGGTGGCCCCTGCGGAGGGCTTGGGGCTGGAGGGGGCTTTCGGGAGGATTGGAGACCCGGCTCCTGTCTTTTAGAAAATGTCAACCAGCTTCTGTGCTTGAGGGGAGAACCAGGAAGAGTTCTGGACGCCGGTGTTGCGGGTGGAGCTGGGACTCCTGGGACAAGACATGTGGAAACCTCACCCAGATCCCTCAGAATGGGCCCTCACTGAGAGACACAGAGGTAATTAAGTTAGAGTGGGTCATTAGGGTGGGCCCTAATCCAATAGAATTGGTGTTACCAGAAGGGGACGCCTGGACACAAGGCAGAGAGGCACCCAGGGAGCACGCCGTGCGAACGTGAGTGCAGAGATCGGGTCATAGACCTTCAAGCCAGGGAACCCCCGACATTGAGGCGGTCCACCCGCCGCTGGGGAGAGGCGTGGGACACTCTCTCCCTCACGGCCCCAGAAGGAAGCAGCCCTGCCACCATCTTCATCCTGGACTTGCAGCCTCCAGGACTGTGAGGGAATTGACTGTTGTTTCAAGCCCCCCAGGTGCGGTACTTTGTGGAGGTGGCCAGAGGAAACGAGTGAAACGTAGTTTTACCGTTACGTAGTGACTTCAGTGCAACGTCTCAGAGGAGGCCCCAAACCAGGTCTCGGTGATGTTTCCAGAAGAGGGGATTTCTGAGCTGGGAAGATGGAAGGACCTTCAGGGCAGTGGGAGGGGTGTGTACAGAGGCGAAGTCGGGGAGAGGGCTGGACAGGGTTCGGTACCCCAAGTTCATGGGGAGTGGCTCTGCTGGGGGGAGGGGCGGGGGGGAGGAAGCTGTAGAGAAGGGGTGGAGCCTGAGGCCGGAGCCAGTCACTGAAGAGCCCAGAATGGTGCACTCGTTGTCGCAGTCAGCTTGGGCTGCTGTGACTCCTGCGATAGACTGGGGGCTTCAACAGCAGACACTGATCTCTTCTAGTTCTGGAGGCTGGGTAGTCCGAGGCCAAGGTGCTGGTGAGAGTGTGTGTCTGTACATGGCGGACAGAGGGAGTGCTGGTCTCTGTGTCTTCTTATAAGGACGCTGATCCTTCATGGGAGCCCCCCCCCCTTGTGACCTGTCTAAGCTAATTACCTCTCCACCTCCAACCCTGTCCCCCTGGGGTCTCCAGCATAGGAGCTTTGGGAGGGCAGCAATGTACACATGTTCATAACAGTTAAAGAGTTTGAGTTTTATTCTTAGTCCTCGGGACTGGTTACATCAGGCGTGGGACTCAGAGCAGAATAAAAATATGAGGGTCCCTTGCTCAAAACCCAGAAAAACAGCACGACGGAATCCGAAATATGAAGCATTTCCCTTTCTTTTATAACCTCCTTCTGTCTCTTGGTTTGTCATGAGCTGTGTGTGTGTGTGTTTATTTGCTTCTTGATAGTAAAGAAAATTAAAAGATCTAAACGTTAGCAAGAACTTGGCCATTCATCTCTGTGTTGTACAATGCCGGTTTCACATGCAAACACGAGCCTTTGCATCATGGGTAGAGCTGTCGAAATGACACAGTCCATATTTCAGAATACATGCATGCACGTGTATTTTGTTCTCACCAGGATGCTGGGGGCGCTGCATGAAATTAACTCAGTTGTTTTACTTTAAAATTTTTTTCCATTGATTTGAGAGGGGAGGAAGGGGGAGAGAAATGGAAAAAGAGGGAGAGAGAGAGAAGCATCAACTCATCGCTCCACTTAGTTGTCGCATTTAGTTGTGTACTCATTGGTTCCTTCTTGGATGTGCCCTGACCGGAATCAAACGTGCAACCTTGGCATGCTGGGATGATGCTCTGTCTACTGAGCCAGAGGCCAGGGCTAATTTCACTTCTTGATACACAGTCTACCACCGTCCCTACCTCCAGCTCACTGATGAGTAAGAGAGACCAAAAGAACAAAACTGTGGGTTGCCCTGTCTCTTTCCCTTGTGTCCTGAGTTTGGCCTCAGCAATGAGCCAGCCCAGAGAAGGACGCACAAGCTGAGAGGCTCCCATGGTCCTTGCAGTCTCTTGGGACAGACACCATTGCCTTCTTTCTGCACTTGAAGCAAGTTAGTTCTGGTCGGAACAGAATACTGACTCACCAGGGGCCGTCGCTGCCCCTGCTGACTGACATGAGTGTAGACGAACCACGCTCACCTGGGTCTTGGTGAACCTCCATCCCTTGTGCTCCCACCAGGACTCCGTGCACCTGGGGAGTCACGAGTGCGACATTCACGTGCACAGAGGGCGTGGCTTCTGCTCCTGCGGGAGCTTCCTTGTCATTCCTTACAGAGCAACATTGCAGATAAAAGACAGCAAGGCCAGCGTGTTTAACCAAGCTCGGGGCCCTGCTGGGACAGAGCACTGTGGGGGTGCCCAGGCCGCCTGTCTGTCCGAGAACCTGACCCTGCCGGTGGAGAATGAGCTGATCCTCACGGTCTAGATCTGGGGGAGTGGTGTGATGAGGTTTGGTCTAGATCCGGGGGATGGTGTGATGAGGTTTGGTCTAGATCCGGGGGAGTGGTGTGATGAGGTTTGGTCTAGATCCGGGGGATGGTGTGATGAGGTTTGGTCTAGATCCGGGGGAGTGGTGTGATGAGGTTTGGTCTAGATCCGGGGGAGAGGTGTGATGAGGTTTGGACTAGATCGGGGGAGAGGTGTCATGAGGTTTGGTCTAGATCCGGGGGATGGTGTGATGAGGTCTGGACTAGATCCGGGGGAGTGGTGTGATGAGGTTTGGTCTAGATCTGGGGGGAGAGGTGTGATGAGGTTTGGTCTAGATCCGGGGGATGATGTGATGAGGTTTGGTCTAGATCCGGGGGAGTGGTGTGATGAGGTTTGGTCTAGATCTGGGGGAGAGGTGTGATGAGGTTTGGACTAGATCGGGGGAGAGGTGTCATGAGGTTTGGTCTAGATCCGGGGGATGGTGTGATGAGGTCTGGACTAGATCCGGGGGAGTGGTGTGATGAGGTTTGGTCTAGATCTGGGGGGAGAGGTGTGATGAGGTTTGGTCTAGATCCGGGGGATGATGTGATGAGGTTTGGTCTAGATCCGGGGGAGTGGTGTGATGAGGTTTGGTCTAGATCTGGGGGAGAGGTGTGATGAGGTTTGGTCTAGATCTGGGGGATGGTGTGATGAGGTCTGGACTAGATCCGGGGGAGTGGTGTGATGAGGTCTGGACTAGATCTGGGGGATGGTGTGATGAGGTCTGGACTAGATCCGGGGGAGTGGTGTGATGAGGTTTGGTCTAGATCCGGGGGAGTGGTGTGATGAGGCCTGGTCTAGATCCGGGGGATGGTGTGATGAGGTTTGGTCTAGATCCGGGGGAGAGGTGTGATGAGGTTTGGTCTAGATCCGGGGGAGTGGTGTGATGGGGTTTGGTCTAGATCCGGGGGAGTGGTGTGATGGGGTTTGGTCTAGATCCGGGGGAGTGGTGTGATGGGGTTTGGTCTAGATCCGGGGGAGAGGTGTGATGGGTTTTGGTCTAGATCCGGGGGAGAGGTGTGATGGGTTTTGGTCTAGATCCGGGGGAGAGGTGTGATGGGGTTTGGTCTAGATCCGGGGGAGTGGTGTGACGAGGTTTGGTCTAGATCTGGGGGAGAGGTGTCATGAGGTTTGGTCTAGATCTGGGGGAGTGGTGTGATGAGGTCTGGACTAGATCCGGGGGGATGGTGTGATGAGGTTTGGTCTAGATCCGGGGGATGGTATGGTGAGGTTTGGTCTAGATCTGGGGGAGTGGTGTGATGAGGTTTGGTCTAGATCTGGGGGATGGTGTGATGAGGTTTGGTCTAGATCCAGGGGAGTGGTGTGATGAGGTTTGGACTAGATCTGGGGGATGGTGTGATGAGGTTTGGTCTAGATCCGGGGGATGGTGTGATGAGGTTTGGTCTAGATCTGGGGGAGTGGTGTGATGAGGTTTTCGTTTTAGCAGGATCGTGCCAGTTGCAGGCTGAGGAACGGACGGGCCGGGGGAGAACCTGGTGGCTCCGAACACATTGTAAGAATCCTCAAGAAAGGGAGGAGTGTTTTAAGTGTTCTTCCCAGTTGGATGTGTCTGCGTGTTACTTTAACCACCGTGCACTGATGTACAGGGGAGCATGTATTCGTATCTGTAGGGAGCCCCTACAGATGCTTTGCAGACCTTCTAGTTCCTTGATCCTGTATAAAGTGCCACTTACAGGCAATACGGCTTACCACATTCGACACACTCGTTGTGCGTCAGGGTGATCTGCTGTTCACTGAAGTGGTATGAGACACATGTAAACTCCACTTAAAATGCAGTTATTTTTAAAGCACATTTTTAAACAAAATCGAAAAGTCGCTGGGTGTCATATTCAGTAAGCTCCAGCACAGCCCCTAAACCCTCCCCTCCAGGGTATGATCACTCCGTCAGTCCTCCCCGGAGAACCAGAGGGGACTCCAGCAGCGCGCAGCCGTGCACGCGCTAACCAGAGTGACGTGTGCGTGCTTCAGATTTGCGCGCCGGAAAGTGATTTTTGCTTTGTCATTTTACTCCTTCCAGGAACTAACAAATGTTTCTGATCTTTCTGCGGTATTGTGGCCTCTTAAACGAGGTCACCCATCTTTCCAGAGCTCTGTTTAATCCATCCCTGATTGGGAGGCAGCGAGACAAACCTGTGATTCACGATTGTTTTTCGTTCTTAGTCAGCTGGGTCAGACACTGGATTGCTTCCCCCTCCCACCCCCCCATGCAGGCTGGCGGTCTGGTCTGTGAAGCGTGTGCCCCTGACCCGCCCCTGCGGGAGAGGCGCTCCCTGCCCAGCCTGCAGGTGCGTTTATCTGTTTCTAAGCAGTGGGAAGACTGAGTGAGGTTTTGATAAAGATTTCCGGCTAAAGCCAACAAGGCAGAGGTCCTCAGATAGGATGTTGATTTTGGGATGGGTTGAAAGGAATAGCTATTTAAAATACCCTTCTATTATTGGCTGACAGCTGCCTCATTTTTTTTTTTCCAAGGCTCAGCCTGAACCCCACAGGCTCAATTTTTAATTGCCAACCCACTACTTTCACATGGATAACTGGTAGAAAGCTTACTCTTCGTGCCCTTCAATTGAACGCTTGTTTCTGTGACTCGTTCTCAAACCTGCTCTTTCCCGTCTTGCTCCTCCAGCCAATAAAAATTGTGTTCTTCCCGTTGGTGAGGCCAAAACTTTGGAGTTGTCCTTGACAGATACATTTTCCGTTTCTCTCTCTTTTCTTCTCCCTCCCTCTGGCACTCCAATAACATGCATGGCAGACCGCTGATAGCATTCCACAGATTATTGGGGACTTGGTTCATTCTCCCCCCACCCCGATATGTGTGTTAATATATTTTCTCACCCATTTATTTATTTATTTTTTTTAGTTTGGATATTTTTCCTGTTGATCTGTCTTCAAGTTCACAAACTCTTTCTTCGGCATCGTCTGGTCTGCTCTTTCAAGGAAATGAATCTTAAAGTTTAAGAGGTTATATTTTTCAGACTAAGATCTTCATTTGCTATTTCGGATTTTCTGTCTCTCTGCAGAAATTTCTCATGTGTTTCCCACCAAACTTTTATCTTTTTTCTATAAATTCTTTAACAATTCTGCTAACTTCAACATCTTAATCATGTGTGTGTTACTCCAGACGCTGTTTTCTAGACCATGGGACCCATTCTCTTGTTTCTTCGCGTATCTAGTAATTTTCTTTGCATGCTAGACATTGTAGATGCTACATTATAGAGGATAGTACATGTAAAGCACTTACCTCATCCCTGGCACTTACCTCATCCCCAAATATTTCTCTTAAGTTTTGTTGCCACCAGCACAAGGTAAGCATAATGATTCTACCAGACCTTTTCTCCCCAAAGTGTTAGCATGGCTGAATCTGTTTTCTCAATTGAGTGGATTTACTGTGCAAGTCAAGGGTTGTGCTCATGCTGATGACACTGACTTCTGAGGAAGACCCTTTTTTCATGCCTTTATTCACTGTGTACATGTCCTCTGTGAATATTGCCTTTTTATATGTTTGCCCATTTTTTCTAATTTGTTTTTTATTGAAAATATGTCAAAATAGGCTCAGTTCACTCCTGCACTTAACCCTTTGTGTAGTACGAACGTTCATCTATGTCCTTGTGCCTCCTGACCACCCAGATATAAGGCAACATTAAAAAAAGGCAAATGTATGTTCTTCTTGTTTCCATAAATTGTTTATCAAACAAACATGATTTTAAGTTAATAAAACTGTAACTGGAACTAATTTCATTTTCTAAAAAGAAAAACTCACTCCCGGGGGTCAGCGAGGATGAAATAACTCGCTACTCAAAGGGTTAATCCTTGTGTCTAAGTTTATTTTCTCCTCCTTTTAAGATTGGTTTATCATGAGATAAATTGAATGTTAGCCAAATTCAGTTCTGGTACATTATTTAAGTTTGTATAGGCTTAGTATAGAAAATTTAAAAATTTAGAAAACTTGAAACAATTTCAGTAATCTTCATTTTGATGGATTTTCTAGTGTCCTCTCTCCAAGCACAGGGTGGGGCGCCCCCTCCGTAGACTGAAAAATGCCATTTTTATCCCACTTTTCACTTAACAGTGGTACATATCTTCCTATTCTTTTTTTTTTTTTTTTTAAATATTTTTTTATTTTATTTATTCATTTTTAGAGAGGAGAGAGAGACAGAGAGGAGAGAGAGACAGAGAGAGAGAAGGGGGGAGGAGCTGGAAGCATCAACTCCCATATGTGCCTTGACCAGGCAAGCCCAGGGTTTCGAACCGGCGACCTCAGCATTTCCAGGTCGACGCTTTATCCACTGCGCCACCACAGGTCAGGCCCTTCCTATTCTTTTAATAAATATTTATTAACATGTCTCTACCAGGCACAGTGCAAAGTTCCATGTAGCTACAAGTTTGCCTGATTGTATCTGTCAGTTTTAGCTGCATAACATGCTGACCCAGCATGCAATGGCATATAACCGTAAAGCATTTATTTCTTGCCCCTGCCTCTGTGGCTCTGGAACCCTGGAGCTGGAGATGCAGAGGCAACCCGAGGAAGTCCTCACAGCAAGGCAGACATGCAAGAGAACGAGCCCAAGTCCACAAGCACATCTCACAGATGGTGTCATCTCTGCCACCATGCATTGGCTGAAGGTCACACAGCCAGGTAAACCCAAAGTTAAGGGGTGAGGAAGTATATACTCTGCTGACGGTGAAGCCTGGGCCTCCGTGTGGATGTTCAGTAGGACTATGCAGGGGGGAAGAATTGGGAGCGGTAATCTCATCTGCAACAAGAATGGATACATGTTATGCTTTAACTATTCCATATTGTCCTATCATATGACTGACTATACTATAGTTTTTGAACTTGTCTCATTTCAGGGCATTTGACTTATTCCTATTTTTTATTTGTATAAATGATGCCAAATTGGCTATTATTTTTTACCTCTTGGATTTAGGACTGTTTTTTTTTTTTTACAGTTGCGATGTCCCAAGAGTGAAATTACCGGGGCAAAGCACCAATGCATTTTTAATGTCTTCCGAGTCCCAATTGTTATTCTGTATTGCTGACAAGCATTTTTCTCGACATTGTTTTTTATTTCCCCATTGACGGGTAAATACTGCATCTCCACAAGGCTGATCTCTGCTGACATAATCTGTGTTTTGCATTTCATCAGCTCATGCCGGGGAAAAATGTGCTAAAAAGATGTTGAATTTTAAGCTGGTAAACTGTGTGCGTCGTAAGGACAGTCGGCAAGAGGGTGTGAAGAGAAACCCAACGTGTGCAGGTATCTACCTGCCTGGGCTCCAGCGGCTAAGCTGATGGGGGCGAGAGGCTGGCATCCCAGGGTGCCTACCTGGACCTCTTTTGCAAGTTGGCCTGGGTCGCAGGGAGATCTTTATTCTGTCATTGTCAAACTTGACAGGGCGGTGATTTTTTTTTTCTTTCTGTGAATTATTTTTGGAGGGCGAGGTCATGTGGGGGAGGAAGGGAAAATTGAAGAGAGAAAGGGGTGCTCCCGTGTTCAGGTGGGGCCATCCACAGTGACCCCCAAGGATGGGGGGGTGCTGCGCCAGGCTGCATTCCTGGACTGTCACCTCCACCGTATGGAGACCCCGTTGCCCTTCTTGTCTCCGAGCACACAGCCACCCGAGCGCCACACGGCGCGTCACCCACTGGCCCACGGGGTACTGGGTAAAAGAATAAACGAGCCCCCGTGTGTTTGTCACATTAGCATTTACTGTGGTCGGCCCCGTGGCTGTTTACAGATGGCACAAGAATGTCATGACAACGAGAACAAGCCGAATCTACCTTAAAACAAAACAAAACAAAACAAAAACCCAGCCTGCCCCGGCTTGAAAAGTGGAGGCTAACAGCAACCCAGCTGAGTCCAGTGCAGGGGCCCCAGTCCCGTGAAGTTCCGGCTCGTAGAGCTGAGCCCACTAGGTGGCTGGGGGGAGATGGTGGGGACCCGGAATTCTGGGGGTCCCGCCCTAGCCCTGAAATCTATCTAAGCTCCAAATTCCACCTGACGCCTCCTCGTGGCTTTGCCCACGCTGACTTAAATATCACCCACAGTCAGGTTCAGGAGAAATACTGGGGACTTGGGGAGCCATCCTCTACTTCCTAGGTTCCCAGGTCAGGGTGCCAGCGTCGCTCTGCCTGGCCTCAGCTTCCCCTCCGACCCCCCCAACCCCCGCCCTGGCTTCTCACGTCTCCCGGAAGCTAGGGGGCCGGTGTGAGGAGGGACCCATCCAGCGGGAGCGGTGTTATCACGGGGCCTAGCGTCTTTCATTTTACATCGCAGCTACCGACGGGAGTAGAGTAACCATCTCGGAAATAAATGCAGTGTTTTCTTTATAAAATTAAAATAAAAACATTGAAAAGGTTGCGATTGGAAAGAAAAAAAAAAGTATTCTCCTCACCCAGGGACAACTGCTCTACCGAGTAATTCTCTGCCAAATGTTTTTGTTATTTTTTTTAGTAGTCTTTTTTACATCGCTGCCATATTGTGTTACATTTTGAATTGCCATTTGTTTCAAAACTATGTTTTAAACTCTTGTTAAAAAAAAAAAAAGAGAAAAAGAATGTTAGTGGCTGCAGAATGTTCCATTGTGTGGGTGGGTGTCCAATAAAGTATTCAACTCTATCTGTCTTGTTGGAGATCTGGGTTCTTTCCAGTGTTTCATTTTCAGAAAGAAGAATGTATCAACCAGGCACATAAATCTTTGCACATTTTGCTTTTTCCCTAGAATAGATTACTTGGAGGGAATTTAACAAGATGAAATTTATGACCACTGCTTAGAGTCTTAGTTTTTTATCCCCAGATTATTTTTCGGGAAAAGTCTAAGCCTGTGCTTGACTTACCACATCCTGGCGAGCAAAGAAAGTTATACTATTTTATATCTTTGCTCATTGAAAAGGAAAAAAAAATTTAATCTCATTGTTTTAGTTGGGATTGCTATTTCTTATTGAGCTATATTCATACTGTGTGTCTGAAACGGAACTTGTGATCTTCACCCCTGAACAGCTGCTGCCTCGAGTTCACGGATCCTCTTCTGTTTCCAGATGCTCAGGACGACCTGTTGGTGTCACCGTTGACACCGCCCTCTCTCCCACCCTGCATCCCTCACCTGGGCTGCCACACATCCTCCTGCCCCCTCCCTCTCCCCTGCCCAGGGCAGCCATCGGTCCCCGAGTCCTTGCTGCTGCCTCCTGGTTGCTGTCCTGCACCCAGGTCTCAGTACAGCGGCCAGGGTCACCCCACGGAATGTGACACGGATAACCTCACTCCAGGGCACAGAGCCCTTTCTGGCTCTCTGTTACAGTCAGGGCACGAGCCCGGAGTTCCAATCCCAGAGAGCCTTCTGTGATCAGATGTCCTGCCACCTCCCAGACACGGTCCCTTCTCCTCGCCCATCCCTCTCTTGCTAGCCTGAGGCCACGCCTACCTCAGGAGCTTTGCACTTACTGTCTGAGCTGCCACATGGGCTGCTTCCTTCCTATTCTTTGAACTCTGTGGCATGGCCTCAGGACCTTGGTACTTGCTGTTCTGTTCTCTTCCCTAGCTACCTGTGTGACCGGCTTGACTCCCTTGTTTCCTTTAGGTCTTTTTCTGAAATGTCATTTTCTCAGTGAGTCCTTCCCGTTGAAACTTCCCGTCCCTCTCGGCGGTCCCCACACCCTCATCCCGATCGAGCCACTGCATGGTTTACTTGCTGTCTGTCTCACTGCTGTGGGCACCTCCACTAAAATGCTTCAATAAAGCAAGGGTTTTTGTCTGCCTGCCTCACCCCTGTACCCTCCCAGTCTCCAGTGTCTGCTGGGAATGTCGTGGCAGCTCTGAGTATTTTTTTTTTTTTTTTTGGTATTTTTCTGAAGCTGGAAACGGGGAGAGACAGTCAGACAGATTCCCGCATGCGCCCGACCAGGATCCATCCACCCAGCACTCCCACCAGGGGCGACGCTCTGCCCACCAGAGGGCGATGCTCTGCCCCTCTGGGGCGTCGCTCTGCCGCGACCAGAGCCACTCTAGTGCCTGGGACAGAGGCCAAGGAGCCATCCCCAGCGCTCGGGCCATCTTTGCTCCAATGGAGCCTCGGCTGCGGGAGGGGAAGAGAGAGACAGAGAGGAAGGAGGGGGGGTTGGAGAAGCAAATGGGCGCTTCTCCTATGTGCCCTGGCCGGGAATCGAACCCGGGTCCCCCGCACGCCAGGCTGACGCTCTACCGCTGAGCCAACCGGCCAGGGCCCAGCTCTGAGTATTTGAACGAACGTGGTGTTTTCCAACTGCCAGTCCACGGACCCGTGCTGGTTCACCAGAAATTTCATTCCGGTCCATGAAAGAGGGAACCACCCGGATGCTGTATGAAGACGACAGACCCGATGATCTTAGTTGGCTTTGCTTACGCTCAGGGTGATTTCTGCCTTAGCGGTCCCTGAAGTAATTCTCCTGTTGTCACTGGTCCCCGGGTGTGAAAGGTTGAAAACCACAGGGTGAATGGATGTATGTGCATTGCCTTCCTGGCGTGGTCTGCCCAGAACCCTTTGCATTCGATTGGTTGAGATCTTCATTAACATTTTTTTTTCTATCGTAAAAATAATACATATTTATGATTTTTAAAAAATTGGAGAAAGCCCAAAACTTACAAGGGGAAGAAATTGCTGCTGCAGTCTGAATTTTGAGAGGAAATCTGTGTTCAATTTAACTTCATTTCCTGGGAGAACGTTTTCTTTTCCTCTCTGCAGAAGTATTTTTAAAATGTTTTTATTGTGCAGGACAATTTTACATTCAACGTTCCTACTTTCCATTGTGAGCAGTGTGTGTTTTCCATGTGACGGTAACAGTTTTACCATTGCCTTTTTACTGATTTCAGAACTGCATTCAACGGACTTCCTCTGTTTTCCTCCGTGTCCGTTGTTGGCTCTTGGCATTCTTTCCATTTTATTTGCAATGATAAATAACTCTGTGATGAACGTTTTAGTGCCTGCCCCTCTCTCTGCCTGTAGGTCAGTTTCGTGGACTAGATTTTTCCAAAGTAGAAACTGTTGCTGGATAGCTTTAGAGGCTCTAACATTCTGTCAGCTTGAAGGACCTCCCTTGGGAGGCAGGGAGGGTGGCCGAGGTTCAGCTGTACCTCCTCGTTGCCCTTTCAAGATATATTTAGAAACCTGTATTCTGTTCGCTTCAGATGTGTTTCTGAGACGTGCTCCTTTCTGTTTGTGGAGTCTGTCCGAGAGGCCATTCGGTCCCGTGGACAGAAACGGGCTCTGAACTGAGACGTGTTTTCAGGTCTGGCCGAGCCTCTTCTTGCTGAGAGAGCCCGGGGCCAGTTACTCAGCTTTGGAGTGACTCATGTCTGCGTTAGCCAGTTGCATACAGTTATATCTGCTTCGTGGTGTGGGTCAGACGAGCTGGGGCACGCAGAGCCCCGTGCACGGAGACCGGCACACGGCACACGCTCAGCAAACGGACATGGATATCCCTACTGGGCGAAACAGTGGGAGGCAGGAATTGTCCCCTTATTCTCTCTGTGCAGAAGGAACATAGAGAAGGGTGTTTTTTCATCGTGCATTGAAGTAACGATGGGGAGGGCAAGCGTCCATTTCGCTTCCCTGGATACAGGCTGCTCCTCTTCCGGCCCCTGGGTGGTTCTAGTTTCCATCCAGTTCTCTCTGCAAGACCACACTTTCAGTAACAGCAGCCCCTCTATTTTTCAGTCCTTGCGCTTTTCTTGGCTGTGTCGTGGTTTAGGGACAGTTTTCTTTTGGTGAATGTGTGGATGCTTTTAAATACCTCCTCAGCTCTCTCCCTATGTCGCATCGATCCCTCTTGTCACGGCCCTGTAGCCGGGGACCGTGGCCTCCTCGGCTGCCGCCGTCTCTGTGCGCCTGCTGAGCCGGACCGCCCCCATGTGGAAGGGGGACCCTGGCTTCCCGTGTCTCGTCCCGAGCTGCTGACCTCAGCGTTAAGGAAAACAGGGACAGGTGGGCCGCTACCTGGACAGTCAGCATGGGTGGACGGGTTCCGTGAATTATGGTACTTTCTGGGAATGGAATATTTTGAAGGTACACACACACACACACCAAAAAAAAAAAAAAAAAAGAAAAGAAAAAAGGATGTTTCCAGAGAGCTTTTTTTAATGGTATAAAGATAATTTTAAATAAAAATTACGTTCACAGCAAGATTCAAAGGCTGAAAAGGAAATCAGATAGTCAAAATGTTACAAAGAGCTCCGCTGGCAGAAATGACTTCTGAGTGGAAGCGTGAGGGTCTTTACATTCTGTGCCTCTACACGGATTGGCTGTCCTTTTTTTTAAGCTGAGAACAAATTACTTTTTTTGTTGGAAAAAATAACCTAGGCAAAAACAAACAAACAAACAACCCCCCCCCCCCCAATAATAAAACAAAAAACTGAAGACTACAGCAGGTGGGTTCTGTTCACTGAGTTCTCTTCTAATTTCATAAATTAAAATTATGTTGTTAAAATCCTGCTGGAGGATAGAATCTTCTGGGGCTTTTGTTGTTGTTGCTGCTGCCGCTGCCAAGGTCGCCTTCCAAGCCGGCCCCCCGCGGAGACGCGGACAGGCGGAGGGCTCCTCTGATCATCATCACCCGGAGAGCTCCGTGTTCCCATCTTCAATCAATATTTAATGTAGCCGGGGTCTACGGCATGATTTACGGCGGCAAAGGTGTTGAGAGAAGCAGAAACCGGTCTCTCGGTTATTAGCGAGCTCAGCATTACCCAGAATGGATTCTCTGAGACATCTGAGCTTTCCAGACTTCCCCGTGAACGGACGTGTCGGTGGTCAGAGGCGGTAGTAAGTTCGGGAAAGGCGGCCGGCTGAGGTGCTGGCCCGGGGCACAGGCCGGGTACTGCTTTGTCTGAGTGACTGACTCTGGCGTGGACTAGTTGGGATCATTTACTTCAACTTCCCGGCCTCAGTTTCTCTGCCTGTAGACTGGGCACAGTGTGATAGGATGGTATGAATCACACGAGGTCCGGAGAAGCAGCTAGCACTGTTCCCAGCCCACAGGTTACCCGCTCTCCCCGGTTTTGTCCTGTGTCCTTGCCTTGAAGGAGTTCAGTGTCTTTGGAGAGCGTATTCAGACCCCGAGAAACCCCACAGGGAGGAAACGTGTGTGACCCTGTCCCAGCAGCCTGTCCCAGAATCCCTGCCCCCACCCCTGTCCCGGGATGGAGCCCCAGCTGCCTTCCCGTGGCACCAGCGCTCTGGGGGACAGTCACTGGGGACGTGGCTCTGGATAATGCTAAAGAAGCACTCGGGACAGTTCAAGGGCACCCTCAGCCATGTTCAGAACAAACATCAATGGCACATGAGTGGACGTGGCAGAAAGGAACCCTGAAATTCTGAAAAAACTGGCAAAAAAAAAAAGTCAGAATCCATCCACTCTTTGGAACTGTGGGCGTGAAAACCGTGGAATCTTGGCGAGGACAGCAAGCTTGGTGGTATTTTTTTTTACTTTATTTATTTTTGTATTTTTCTGAAGTTAGAAGCAGGGAGGCAGACAGACAGACTCCTGCATCGCCCGACCAGGATCCACCCGGCATGCCCACCAGGGGGCGATGCTTGACCTCTCTGGACTGTTGCTCCATTTCAACCAGAGCCATTCTAGTGCCTGAGGCAGAGGCCATGGAGCCATCCTCAGCGCCCGGGCCAACTTTGCTTCAATGGGGCCTTGGCTGCTGGAGGGGAAGAGAGAGACAGAGAGAAAGGAGAAGGAGAAAGGTGGAGAAGCAGATGGGTGCCTCTCCTGTATGCCCTGACCAGAAATCGAACCCGGGACTTCCACACGCTGGGCTGTCACTCTACCACTGAGCCAACCGGCCAGGGCCGCTTTGTGGTGTTTTAATTCCCCCTTCTTTCCCACTTCCTACGTCCGCCATGACCTTGAATGTAACAGCCCACGTCCCCAGAGCCAGAGGGGGCAGCGTGGACCTCAGTCACAGAGCACTGCCATCACCTGACCGGTCTGCTGGTCCCTGCACAGGGACCGCCTGGAAGGCTTATCTGCATTTCACGTGCTTGGAACTTGCCCACGGCGGTCTGGTCTGTGGGTCACAATCTTTTACAGGCAAATGGTTAGTCATTTCCCCCTGAGGCTCACAGGTACGGACGGACCGGCCGTACTTGGTGTTGGGTACAGGCTGGTAAAAGGGACATGTCCCTGCTCACATGGCCCTTCGGCTGTGGGATTAGAAGTCTTCGAGGCAATGTGTCTATGATGGAAAACACGTCATATGTTCCAGTATCCCATCCTAAGAGAATGGTTGTCATTAGGGGGCATGATGTGATAAAATGCGGCCAGTCATTCCAACTCACGTTTGTTGGTGATTTTGGTGGGAGATGTTTAGGATTTGAGTGAAAAGGCAGGTTGCAAACATGAACTGGAAAAAAAAAAAAAAGGTGGTTGGGTATTGTACCAGTTATTTCACCGGGTGGGGGTGGGTTTATGAGTGACGTTCACCGTGTTCTCAGGGAAACATTTTCTACAAGGAGCCTGCGTCATAACACAGCAAAACAATATTTAACATGCCTTCTGAATACCCCTGAGAAAGCTCCAGCTTTGGGTCTTTCCCGCAAATACTCTTTTAGAATTCTCAGACAGCTGATAGGAGGGAGGGATAGAGTACTATCTTCCCACGTTAGGTTCTCTGTACCTCCCGGTAAAAATAACAGAACCTCCTCTCCTTTCTCAGCGTGGGACCCTGTGCCCCATATCGGGAGCCCCGGGGGCAGCCAGCGTTTCCACCCGCCCGCCCGCTGTGGGGCGCGTTCCCTCACCCAGGGAACCCGGGCTCCAGGGGGCCTACCCTCCGGTGGCATTCTGACAGCAGAGACCAGACGGTCCGCAGGCAGGCGCAGCACACCTGCTCCCCGAGACGCCCTCCTCGCAGCCTGGAGCTGCCTGCCCAGCCCGCCTCGTCTTCCGATGGATCTCCACTCTCAGTGTGAGGGAGAGTGTTGTGCCTTTCCATCAGACGGGAGGCCTTCGTGCGGTTTTATCTTTCGTTAGCTCTTAGAAAGTGGGCGCCCGTGGCACCTGCTGAAGCCGGTTGGGGACGGCGTGAGGTTTTCCTGAGATAATGGGAAGGGGGGGGGTGTTAGTCACCCCCCCCCCACCCCTTGCAGATGGGTACGTCCGTGATGCCACATAAGGGACCTGGGAGTCTTGATGGTCAGAAAAACAGGAGCTAATACTAATACTCTTAGCAGCGAGGGTTCTTTCCGTGATGTCAGCCAGCAGTGAAGGGGGAAAGAACTAACGTTTCCTGAGCGCCTGCTCCGTGTCAGGCACATGCCACGTGGAAGCTCATTCAGCCATCGCAGTGACCCTAGGAAGTGTTTTTATTTCTTCTCCAGAGAAGGTGCAGTGGAAGCCGGGAAGGGAAGGCACTTACCCAGCTTGTAACCGGAGCTGAGAGCAGAACCTCAAATGTCCTAACTCTAAAGACCTGTTTCTTCTTGTCCTGACCGTTGCTTTATGTATATGAAATCTCATTTGACCGAATTGGCCTTTTTTTTTTCTTTTGTATTTTTCTGATGTGAGAAGCAGGAAGGCAGACAGACTCTTGCATGCGCCTGACCGGGATCCACCTGGCATGCCCATCAGGGGCCGATGCTCGGTCCTTCTGGGGTTGTTGCTCCGCTGCAATCAGAGCCATTCTAGCGCCTGAGGTGGAGGCCATGGAGCCATCCTCAGCGCCCAGGCCATCTTTGCTCCAATAGAGCCTTGGCTGCGGGAGGGGAGGAGAGAGAGACAGAGAGGGAGAAAGGAGAGGGGAAGGGTGAAGAAGCAGATGGGTGCTTCTCCTGTGTGTCCGGACCAGGAATCAAACCTGGGACTTCCACATGCCGGGGTGACGCTCTACTGCTGAGCCAACCAGCCAGGGCTCTGAATTGGCTTTTCTTTTCTTTTTTTTTTTTTTTTTTTCTGAAGCTGGAAACAGGGAGAGACAGTCAGACAGACTCCCGCATGCACCCGACCGGGATCCACCCGGCACGCCCACCATGGGGCGACGCTCTGCCCACCAGGGGGCGATGCTCTGCCCATCCTGGGCGTCGCCATGTTGCGACCAGAGCCACTCTAGCGCTTGAGGCAGAGGCCACAGAGCCATCCCCAGCACCTGGGCCATCTTTGCTCCAATGGAGCCTTGGCTGCAGGAGGGGAAGAGAGAGACAGAGAGGAAGGCGCGGCGGAGGGGTGGAGAAGCAAATGGGCGCTTCTCCTGTGTGCCCTGGCCGGGAATCGAACCTGGGTCCTCCGCACGCTAGGCCAACGCTCTACCGCTGAATTGGCTTTTCTTGCTCATGGTACTTGTACTCTGGGATGGAAGGAGACGGGGCAATGGTTATTGCACTACCTGTGGAAACCCACCTCATTTCTGCCTGACATGGTTGTGGTCATACTCCCTCCATGTTTGTTGAATGAATCAATGATACACTTTCAATGCATAAGCCTTAAAAAATGGTACAAGTTCTCCTTCTTGTCATACTCCTATGCATGTACATGTTGGCATTTATTGTGGTGAGAAGATTTAACAAAGCTCCACCTCCATGAATGTTTGAGAGTACAGTCTGGGGAGGTTGACTCTAGTTATAACGTTGTACGCAGCTCTGTAGGGCTCACTCACCTTGCTTACCGATACTTTGTGTCCACTGATGACTAACTCCCCATGTCCTCCTCCTCCAGCCCTGGCAGCCACCATATACCACTCTTTGATTCTATGAATTTGACTAATTTACTTGCCTTATGAGTGGAATCAATCAGTAGTTATCTTTCTGTGTTTGGCTCATTTCACTTAGTTAGCATGATGTCTTCCAGGTCCAACCGTTGTATGTATGTATCTATACCATGTTTTCTTTATTCACTGCCCTGTTGATGGGCATTTAGGCTGTTTCCACATCATGGCTGTTGTGCACAGGGCTGCATTGAACACGGTAGTGCCAACATCCCTTTGAGATCCTAGTTTCAATTATTTTGGATAAATACCCAGAAGGGGGGTTGCTGGATTTATATGGTAGTTTTATTTGTAAATTTTTGAGGAATCTTCACAGCGTTTTTCTGTAGCGACTGGACTGGTTTGCATTCCCACCAACACTGCAAGGTTCCACTTTCTCCACATACCCGCCGAGACTTGTTGTCTTTTGTGTTTTTGATAACAGCCATCCTGTTATCAGGTGATGTCTCATTGTGATTTTTATTTGCATTTCCCTGACGGTTAGTGATGTTGAGTATTTTTTTCATATACCTGTTGGCCATTTGTATGTCTTTTTCTTTGGAGAGAGACAGGAAGGAAGAAAGATGGGAAGCATCAACTCATAGTTGCATCACTTTAATTGTTCATTGATGGCTTCTCATATGTGCCTTGAAGGGGGTGGGGCATTCAAGCCAAGCCAGTTGACCCCTAGCTCAAGCCAGTGACCTTGGGCTTCACACTAGCGACCTTTGGGCTCAAGCCAGCAGTCATGGTATCATGTCTGTGATCCCACGCCCAAGCGGGCGACCCTGCGCTCAAGCTGGTGATTTCGGGGCTCTGAACCTGGGACCTCAGTGTTCCAGATCAGTGTTCTAGCCACAGTTCCACCACCAGTCAGGGTGGATATCTTTGGAGAAATGTCTATTCAAGTCCTTTGCCTATTTTGAATTAGGTTATTAGAGCCTTTTGTTTTACTATCGAATTGCAAGAGTTTCTTATGTATTTTTCAGAGGAACCCCTGTTGAGATCTGGGATTCATCATATTTTCTCTCTCCCGTAGGGTTGGTTGCCTTTTCACTCTGTCAGTTGATGTTTCCTTGGCTGAGCCCTGGGATGAAACACTGTCTCACCCCCACTGCACTTTGTCAGCTACATCAAATCTCCAGGCCTCCTCGGATGCAAGGACTGAGGAAACAGACTGCATCTTTTGATGTGGGGAGCTGAAGAGCTTCTGGGGACAGGGTGTGCTGTGGAGACAGCTGGGGATAAGGGGTTAGGAGCCGTAATGGGCACAGGGTGTGCTGTGGAGACAGCTGGGGAGAAGGGGTTAAGGTCCGTAATGGGCACAGGGTGTGCTGTGGAGGCAGCTGGGGAGAAGGGGTTAAGGGCCATGACTCGGGCAGGGACAGTGGTTACCCACACAGGAGAACTGGGAGGGTCTCTTTGGATGTTCAGACCTGCATGGATTATTCATGTAACAGAAAGACCCAGGGAACAAGGACGCCCCGGGGGCTAATACACCACCCCAGTCTCTCTTGGCTGAGAACCAGAGCTCTTTTCTTGCCGAGAAAACCCACTGTCAGCAGCAGAGAGTGGATTGAAATGCGTCCTAGGAGTTTATGGTTCTCTGGGGGGGGGGGGGTTGTGTGTTTGTGTGTGCTCAGCATTTGAAATGAGTCTCCAGGGTGTGCCTGGCACTTCTCCCAGTAATTCTGTCAGGAGGGATGATAGCCCCATTTTACAGGCAAGGGCACTGAGGCTGGCCCAGGTTAAACACCTCACTACGGTTGCCGTCGCTACTGGGTGGCGGGCAGGATCCTCTCCTCCATCTTCAGAGGCCAGAGTGTGTGCACTCTCCTCTGTCCCAGCTGCTCTGGCTGTTACAAGCCGGTTTCTCAGTGGTTTAGTAGTGTGTCCTGGTGACAGCAGTGTGGGGTGAGGGACAGCACATCCCTGTGATGCTGGGACCCAGGGAAAGCAGGTGCCGTTGGATCCACCATGCAGGCATCTATCGGCACCTGCTGTGTGTGTTAGGTTCCTATCTCTGCCCTGACTAATTACCATCACCAGTGGCCTAGAACAACACTGGCTTCGTTTCTTACAGCTCTGGAGGTCAGAAGTCCGCAGTGGATTTCACTGGGCCGAATCCAAGGTGTCAGAGGGGCTAAGTTCCCTCTGGCAATTCTGGGGAGAGTCGATCCTTTGCCTTCCCAGCAGCTGTGGGTTGCCTGCACGCCTTGGCTTATGGCCTCTTCTGCTCTGAAAGCCCACAATGGCCGGTTGAGACCTTCTCACATTGTGTTACTCTGACTGGGACTTTTCTGCTTCCTTTGTCCACACTTAAGCTCTCTTGCGATGACATTGTGCCCACTTTGGGTGACCCAGAGCAACCTGTCCATGTACAGATAGGGTGATTAGCAACCTCCATCTCATCTGTTCCCTTCATGCCTTCTGTCATGCAATGCAGTGTTGATGAATTTCAAGAATTGGACTGTGGAACCCTGGCTAGTTGGCTCAGTGGTAGAGCATTGGCTCGGCATGTGGAAGTCCCGGGTTCATTTCCGAGTCAGGGCACACAGGAGAAGTGACCATCTGCTTCTCCACCCCTCCCCCTCTGCCTTCCCTCTCTCCCTCCCCCCTTCCCACAGCCATGACTTGATCGGTTTAAGTGCATCAGCCCCTAACCGGTACTGAGATTAGCTCCATGGAAACTCAGTCTCAGGCACTAAAAATAGTTCAGTTGTAGAGCATGGCCCCAGATGGGCAGAGCATTGGCCCCAGATGGAGGTTGCCAGCTGGATCCCGGTCAGGGTGCATGTGAGAGTCTGTCTCTCTATCTCTCCTCCTCTCACTTGGAAAAGAAGAAGAAAAAAAAAGAATTAGACTGTGGGCATCTTTTGTGAGGGGCATTCTTTTGCCCACCATAGAGAATTTGTGCTACATTGGGGAACACAGATGAATTAGGGTCTGTAGTCTCAGAAGTGTACAGCCTGGTGTGTGTGTGTATGTGTGTGTGTGTGTGTGTGTGTGTGTGTGTGTGTGTGTGTGTGTTTTCACAGCTACATGGAGTTAAAGGCAGGATGTGAAAAGTGCCTGGTGGGGATGAATGGAGGGTTAGAGGTAGTGCGAGGAGGGGGCTGGCTTCAGACTGAGGAGTTGGGGGGGTAGAGAAAGGCTTTGTGGAGAAGGTGGTCTGTGAACTTGGCCTTGAAGGGTGGTTGCCATTTCAGAAGGTAAAGTTCGTTGGAAAACATTGTAAGCAAAGGGCATGGTCTGGAAACACAGCTGCAGCCTGAGCACTGTGCTGGAGGTGTGGGGGTCATGGACCCCATCTCAGCTGCCTCCAGGGGACAGAAGTCACAGGAATGGCTTGTTGGCTCCTGTGTTTTCAAGAGGGCCTGTCCCAGTCAGTGTGGGCTGCCACCTCCCAGCTCCAGCAAATTGTTGCCCTGCAGGAACCTGTGCTGAGGTGGCCAGTTTATTGCTTTTCTGAAGAAGCCTGATATCTGGATCTTTAGGTCAAATGTTTATATTTTAAATTTTTTTTTTAATTAATTTATTTATTTTTTATTTATTCATTTTAGAGAGGAGAGGGAGAGACAGAGAGAGAGAGATAGAGAGAGAGAGAGAGAGAGAAAGGAGAGACAGAGAGGGGGGGGAGGAGCTGGAAGCATCAACTCCCATATGTGCCTTGACCAGGCAAGCCCAGGGTTTCAAACCAGCAACCTCAGCATTTCCAGGTCGACGCTTTATCCACTGCGCCGCCACAGGTCAGGCCAAATGTTTATATTTTAAAAGATAATGTCTAATTAAGTTCTTAAAAAAAAAACCCAAACCCCCACAAGAAACAATGACAACACTGAATAGGCCAAGTAGAAATCAGAGCATTTCCATCTGCATCCTCTGATGCAAGGCACAGAGAGGTTGAGTTACTTGCCAGAGGTCACACAGCCTTGCTCAGTGATCCTTGGGTTCCTGATACCATGCTCCAAATTGCATGGCAATAATGAGCATCCTCCAGAGAGGCGGGTAGGCAGCTGTCACGGGCCACAAGAGGCGTCCACACCGGGAGGGGATGGCCACTGTTCGGAGAGATGGCCCCCTAGGAGCGCCGGTGAAGGAGGACAAGCTTCCCTGCATCCCCCAGATGCCGTCCTTCCTGGAAGATTTGGGGCATGTCATGTGGCCTCCCAGAAGGGCTGCCCTGCCCCTTGGCGTGGGGTCCCTGCGCTGATTCCGGAGTTTACGTCCTTCTGGAAGAGAGAGGGGAGGGGAGGGGTGGGGTGGGAGGGAGGGAAAGGAAGAAGAAAGAGAAGAGGGAAGAAAGAAGAACGAAAATTGCCTCTTTTGTTTATGCCGGTAGAAACGACATGTGGCTCACAAGAGGAGATGGATAATTAAGACCATTATTGATAGGAAAGTTCACTGAAAACTCGGTTATTTATCTATCTTCCCCCCAAGAATGAAATGATCGAAATGACTTCTTTATCCTGGTCGCCAACAGAATAGAAATCTCATCCCATCTTGTACCCCAATTACAGACTATAATGACTTAGTCTTCTGAAAGGCCTTTTTTTTTTTCTTTAAATACAAAGCATTTCTTTAATTTGCATTTCTACTCTCTAGGGCTGAATCACAGGCTGTGCAGTAATGAAATTACAACTGCAGGGTGAGTGGCTGTGGGTTTACCTCGGGGAGCGTGCTTTTTGGCACACGCGCCGTGCTCCCTGCGGTTCCGTGTCACAGATGGGTGTTGCTGAGCGTTACGTGGGGGTCCACATCCCGGCGCCCAGGAAGAACCGGCCCGAGTCAGTTCACTCCGTATTTATCGATGAAGTCACTTTGCACCCCTAGTTTGCTGGGGTGGCACTGTCCTGTTTTTCCCAGTGCCTCCTCAATTTAGTGCTACCCCTTTTATTCTCAAAAGTGTCCTGGTTCTGACAGTCAATCAAGTATATGGTCGTGCTGACCATGGGCTTTCTCTGCACCAGGCCCTGCTCTCAGCTGGAGGGGACGGGTGAACGGGGCAGATGCTGTCCCTGCCCTGTTCTGATGTCACTACTCATAGCTCAGTGACCCCGGACAAGTCCCCTGCACCTCGGTTTCCTCATCTGTAGAACACAGCTGGTTGTATCTACCTGTGTCTAGCTGGTGAGGTTGTTGTGAGAATTAGATGACCCATTGCACGCAAAACGCATAGCAGGGTCGCCGGCCCAGAGAGCGAGTTGAACACGTTAGCTCTCGGTATGACTCATATCTTTCCCGAGTGGTCCACCGTGCACGGAGGAGGAGAAGGAGGCTCACAGAGGCAGGCTATTGACCGGCATGCACCCCCAATGACAGAATCCAAAGGCATGTTTTTTTATTCATTCATTTATTTAGCAAACAGTTTACTGGTTTTGCACCAGATGCCCCCAGGCTCTGAACTGGATTATGGGGACTCACTGGGGACCGAGAAGTAGACCCTGGCTCACGAGGCCTGCTGGCGCTGTGGCCCGCTGAGGCCCGGGCTCTGGTTTGATCCAAGGAGGCTTTATTAACTTTTTTATTTGATTTTAGATTTTTTTTTAATTTGTTTATTTTTAGAGAGAGAGGGGAGAGAGAGAGAGAGAAGGGGGGAGGAGCAGGAAACATCAACTCCCATATGTGTCTTTGACCAGGCAAGTCCAGGGTTTCAAGCTGGCGACCTCAGTGTGCCAGGTTAACGCTTTACCCACTGCGCCACCACAGGGCGGGCAGGGAGGTTTTCCGTGATGGGTGAATAGTCTCAGAATGCGTTCACTGAAGCCCTAACCTCCAGGCCCTCAGAATGTGATCTTATTTGGAGACAGGATGTTAACAGAGGTAATTGGGTTAAAATGAGGTCATCAGCGTGGGCTTTAACCCAGTGGTGTCTGGTGTCTTTATAAAAATGGGACCTTTGGACCCAGACACGCACACAGGGGGAACGTGATGTGAAGATGAGGGCAGAGACGGGGGTGATGCGTCACGACCCAGGGAACAGCCGAGATGCCAGCCACCCCCCCGGAAGGCAGGGTGGAGGCCTGGGTAGACTTTCACACATAGCCCCACTTTCTGCTAACACAGTGACCTCGGCCTTGTGAGAGAGTCAATTTCTGTCCTCTGAGGCACTTTGTAACAGCAGCCGGGGCCACTGGCACAGCCTCCCAGAGGACCTGGCATCCAGGCAGGTGTTGCCGATGAACCCAGGCACGGTGACGGTGACGGTGGTGGTGGTGGTGGTGGTGGTGGTGGTGGTGGTGGGATGCCCCCCTCCCAGCGCCACTGTAGGCCCGCCCCCTCTCTTGCCCTTGGATATGGAGGCTCTGAGCTCCATTCGAGCCCAGTCCCGTCATCACAGGACTCCAAATCAGCGTCCCAGGGTGACGGAGAAGAGATGAGGCTCCCAAAGTGTGTTCAGAGGGAGAAGGACACACATGGTTGTGTTCCGGAAGCCAGCGATACCCTGCAGCAGCTGTGGGAACGAGGGCTCCCTGCGGACCACCGAGCACGGCTTGGAGCCACCGGTCGCCTCAGCCACTCTGGGCTCCTGCTTTCTGCCGGGGTCCCGCGGCCGGCCGGCTGCTTTGACCAGCTCGTCGAAGGAGAGATGCTCACTCTCTCTACAATCATGGGGAGACTGTGGACATCTCAAGTCACCAGGTACCAACCAACCCCGGCCATTTGGAAGGGTTAGGTCTCGTGTTCCTCATGAATGTGAGCAGTCACGAGTCAGATCACTCTCTTGTTCTTAATGATCTTTTAAAATGACGTGTGTCGGACCCAGACAAGTAAGGAAATACTGTGATGCACACCGGCGTCTCCTCCCCTCGCCGAAGGAAGGGAACATCCATCGTAGCTGGAATTGAAGTCCCTGGTCTACCACGCCCTGATCTAGAGACCACCACAAACATTTCCATAGGGTTTTTTTATTCTTGTGCCTCATGTTATGTAACCCAAAGCGGTAGATCCTATTTTTAAACTCTACCCAAATGCAATGAGATCATTCTGCAACTTGCTTTTCCACTCCCTGTTCTGTTCTGTGTTGAATCATCCGTGTCAGCTGCGCTGTGGCGTTGCCTGTGATTATCCACAGTTACTGACTCGTCCCCTTGTTGGCGGTGGACGGGCGCGTTCTCTTCCGGGTTTTCTTGTGCACACTCACGCCTGGCAGCCTCTGGGGGGTCCTTGCCATAGAACACGCACTGAGAAATCGTGGAATCACTGGTCCGTAGAGTGGGCGCCACCTTGGAATTTATAAAATAGTGATGGGCAGATTACTCCCCAGGAGAGGACTTTGTACACCCACCTGCAATAAATACTTGGTCGTTCCTACTTGCTCATGTGTAGTCAACAGTTGGTATCATCAGTTTGTACATTTTTGCCAATGTGATGAGTTTTTTAAACTACATTCCCTGATCCTAGTGAGGTTGAACCTCTTTTGAAATATTTATACTTCACTGAGGTTTCCAAAATGGGAAAGGACATGGACCACATGTCTTTGGCCCATTTTACCCCCTCCCCTAGTGGGTCGAATAATGAATAGCATTAGTAATAGAGGGCAGCTTTCTCATACTCCTGTCTTCAGTGGAAATGCTTCTAAAGTTTTAACATTAAGAATGATATTTGTTGTGTGTATACACACACACACACACACACATTATTTTTCTTAAGTGAGAAGCAGGGTGGCAGAGAGTCAGACTCCCACATGTGCCCCACCTGGGATCCACCTGGCATGCCCACTAGGGGACAATGCTCTGCCCATCTTGGGTCATTGCTCTGTTGCTTGGCAGCCGAGCTATTTTTAGCGTTTGAGGCAAGGCTATGCCTCAGCACCTGGGACCAACTTGCTCCAACTGAGCCATTGCTCGGGAGGGGAAGAGAGAGAGAGAGAAGGGAGAGGGGGAGAGGTGGAGAAGCAGATGGGTGTCTCTCCTGTGTGCCCGACTGGGAATCAAACCCAGGACATCCACGTGCCAGACTGACGCTCTACCACTGAGCCAATCAGCCAGGGCCTGTGGTAGGTTTTTTATTATTAACTATGGCTAGGTAAGGAAGTTTACTATATTTCTAGTTTGCTGAGAGTTTTATAAAGCATTGTGAATGGGTGCTAACTTTAACTTTGTCATTGAAATATTACGTATATAAAAGTGCATGGGGCCGAAGTGATAACGCTTTCAGAAAGTGAGCATACCCAAACGGAGTCAACAGCCAATCAAAGAATAGCTCATTAACAGTAACGCTCGCGCCCCCTGCATGCTTCCGCCCTCTGTCTGCTCAGAGGTGATCCTCCTCATGGTTTAACTCCATAGGTTAGTGTTGCCTGTCTTCAAACCTTATGTAGACAGAACCAAGGAATAGCTATTATTTTGCTTGTGGCTTCATTTTTCTCAGCACCGTTTGTCATTTCCACTCACGTTGTTTTCTGCAGTCTTGTTTTTATTTCTGTCATGTTCTATTGTATGCATATAATACATTATCTTTTCCTGTTCGGATCTAGATACACGTCATCAACAAAACAGCATTCTTTCTTTATTTTTTTGGGGGGGAGGTATATACCCTAAAGTAACACTTTGAGGTCAAAGGCATTGCCTATGATCAATTTCCCAATTGCACCAAGTGACATTCCCGCCCATGGTGTTAGGAGTGTCTCCTTGCTCCGTGTCCTCTCTGACGATTGTCATTGTCATGGTCGTTCTTATTTTAGCTGTTCTGGTAGGGTGTGCGGTGGCAATTTATTGCAGCTTTCATTTGCATTTTCCATCACTGCTGCCGTTGAGCACCTTTCTGTGTGATTAATTTCATTATAGGAGTCCTTTTACGCTGTACCTTTCAGTTCTCTGCCGACTCTCTTCTGCTGACTGACAGGAGTTCTTTCTCTCTGTGCTCCGGATCTATGCTTTCCCATGGAGATCTCAGCTGTGTGACAGGGATATCTTCCATTCCGTATGGTGCATTTTTATTTCCTTCATGCTGTCTTGATGAATAGATGTTCTTGGATTTAATTTGTTAATCTTTTACGATTGGTGTGTAAGAGTCTTTGCCTGCTCTTAGATCATGAGGATATCCCAAGTGACAACAGAGATTGCCCGTTTCCCCTCAATGGATTGAATTGTTGAGTAGCGTCAGTACTCGAGTGTGTCCTTCCCTTATTCCTGACTTGAGTGGAAATGTTTCTGAAGTTTTAGCATGGAACATGATGTTTGTTTAAAGTCTTGGGTTGTTAACTCTTACTGTGTTAAGGAAATCAACTGTGTTCCCAGTTTTCCTCTAGAAAACTTAGGGTTTAATCATTCACGCTCAGATCTGCAACCTACTTGGAATGGAGTGTTGCAATAAGGTATACGACAGAGGTCTTTATCACATGTAATGAAATTAACAGTAGTTACTAAATATTACTCATATCCATATTTCACTGTCCTTCGTTGCCCAGAAATTGCCTGTTATTGATTGTTGAAATCAGGATCCAAACAGAACTCCATCTATTCTGTTTCTTAATACCTTGTCTTTTAATTTTCTTTCGTCTTTTTAAAACTATAATGTTGTTTCTCTCCGCGTCACTTTTTCATGCTACTTACTTGAGAAGGAGGTCGGTTTTTCTCACTGGATTTTATTATCGCTTCCTTACGGTGTCATTTAATTTTATTCCTCTGGACCTTATCTAGCGTTTGGATCTTAAAACATATAAAATGTGGGTTAGATTTAAATTTAACATTTGGGGGCACGCATTCTTTGCTAGTGGAGCCGTGCACCATGTCTAATTATGGATGTTTTGCTTTCAGTGATGCTGGCACTGATCAGTGGGTTGGGTCGTGACAAATTGATCTCTTTCCTATAAAATCCCTCTTCAGCCCCCCACCCAGTGGTTAACTGTCCCTCGATGACCATCGCCAGAATCAGGTGTCACCTGAGGGATTGCAGATGGAAACTTTTAACTCTCCCGTTTCTCCTGTTTTTTTAAGAACGCGACCTCATCCTCTTTGCTGTGTGGTTGCCCTGGGATAGAAGTCACTCTAGAAGAGCAGAATAAATGCTGAATTCTTGCTTTACACTGGATTTCAGCAGACTCGGTGTCTTTGCGTGGTCCAGCCTAACACACTGGGTTTTGATTCTTTCTGTCTCCTTTTTTAAAAAAAAAAATTTTTGAGGTTCATTATGAACTTGGTTTTTGTACATTCCGTGCAGTTTAGTAAGTTTAGTGTTTTTTTATATAACATTTTATTGAAGCATAACGTGTACAGATCACTGCACCAACTGTATGTCTGGCTCAAGGTAGTCATCACTAGGTGGACAACCTGTGTGACCCCTGCTCACGTCAGTAACTCTCTCCCGAGGCCCCAGGAAACCCCTCGGTGCTCTCTCCAGCTCACCTGCCCCCAGAGGGAACCACGACCCCGGCTTCCTCACCTTTGTGCAGTTTTACCCTGGCTTGGAACGTGTGTAAGCAGCGCTGCGATGTATGTGTCTTCTTTTGTGCGTGACTTTT
Source organism: Saccopteryx leptura (assembly GCF_036850995.1). Taxonomy (NCBI): domain Eukaryota; kingdom Metazoa; phylum Chordata; class Mammalia; order Chiroptera; family Emballonuridae; genus Saccopteryx; species Saccopteryx leptura. Next base: position 4,646,250 of record NC_089507.1, on the reverse strand, counting down.
TCATCCGGCGTCGTTTCTGAGGATCACCTGTACTGTGTCAGGTGCTTGCGGGTTGTTTCTTCTTCCTGGTGCCCCCAACTCCAGTCTGGGAATATACTGCAATCTGTCTGTCCCGCACCTGGTGGGAACTGGGCTGTTTCCAGAGGTTGGAACAGTCCTGTGTGTGTCTCGTGCCGGGTGTCTGCTGGCCCTGCGGTTTTTATTTGGACGGACTTTGAAGTGGAGTTGCAAGGTCGCATGTGAGTGCCCTGCTTCGACCGGCATGGTCAGAGGGTTTTGCAAAGTGTTTTTCTGGAATTAATCGAAACTCCCACCGGCAACATATGAGAATTCCAGTTGTTCCGCATCTTTGCCAACATTTAGAACTCATTGCTATTCTTAATGACTTTGGAGGTGCTGGTGGGTTGTGTAGTGACATTCTGTTGTGACTTGACTTCATAGCTCTCGGACGCGTGTTGAAGGTGAGCACATTTGCATAGGTCTGATGACTACCGGACACTCCTTTTATCAATTGTCTGTTCAAGTCCTTCGCCAGTTATTTCTCAAACTGTGTTCCCTCCCTTCCTACGGACCTTGAGGTGTTCGATGTGTTCTGAGTAAGAACTGTTTATCAGTTCTATACATTGCAAAGATTTTCTCATACGCTGGCTTGTCCCGCTCAGATATCTTCTAGTGAACAGAAATCGTTGCTTTAATGTGCCCAACATAATAAGTTTGTCCTTTTTTGATGATTAGACTCCTTTTGTGTCCTGTTTTAAAAATCTTTGCTTCTAATGCCTGGCATAGGTTTTATTCGTATGTAACCCTGTGAAGGTTTGCATTTTTCACCTTACACTGTTGGTGTTCCATCCGTCTAGAAGTGATGAGATATATGGGGGAGGGGGAGGGGGCAGTACTTATTTCCAGCTGACTTGCCACTGTCTATTGGAGACTGTGGTAACAGTTGGCTACCACTGTGTAACAAAAACCACCCCAAACTCAGTCACTTAAAACAGCTACCACTTATTTTGGTCACAGTGCGGCACCTCAGTGATTCGGGCTGGGGTTCACTCAAGGCAGCCAGCGTTTGGGTTTGTGGGGGGCCCCTTGCCGTCAGGTGTGTCGTTAGGCAGCAGGGTAGTGTGGGCGGTGCTCGTGGCCGCGGGGATCTGGAAGACGAGGAAGCGTGTCATAATGGGAACGCACTGTCCCATCTCCGCTCACATCACCTTTGCTATGGTCTGTCTGGCCAGAGCAAGGCCAGGGGTCAGCCCCAGACTCACTGTGGGAGGGGGCTGCCTCGTGTCATGGAGACAGGGAGGCGTGGTCAGAGTTGGGGTCCATCCTGTGACAGTCTGCCCAAACCATCCTTTCCCAGAAGCACCGGCCGCTGGCCACTGTCTCAGAGGCATGGGCTGCGTGGCTGCCAGCCTGGGCTTGCCTTCTGCACTCCGTGCCCTGCCACTGTTCTCCGTCCCCGGGTGGGTGACGGGTGGCCTTCGTGCCCCTGACTCTGTAACTCTGGATGTGGCCCGTGCACCGCTCTGCCTACTCTGGTACTCTCCTTCGAGACTGCCGAGCGCCAGTGGCTCCGGGAGGCAGGTTCATCCTTCCACCTCCTGGAGTGGCCAAGTAGAAATCATAAGGAGAAAAAAAAAAAAAGAAATGGCAGAGTGACTAAAACCGTAATTAGGAGAGAATCGTGATGTTTAAGTCTGAAACGCTCATTAGTTTTGAAGAATGGAAACCTTAAAAGGCAATTTATATGCAGAGGCTCCCAAGGTTAGTTCGCTCCTGGGGCACAAGGCCACGCCCCATCGTTAGTTAGCCGGCCGAGCTCCACCTTCCCTCCTTCTTCCTTCCTAATGACCGCGCTCTCCCCGGCTTCCCTGTCCTGTGAATGCAGACAGAGCCGTGCCTCTGTCCAGAGCCGTGGGCTTCACCATCCTGCAGGCTCCTCACGTCACAGGATCGCAGGCCGTGGAAGCTGGAAGCAGCTTCCAGGTGCCTCGTTTCTTTAACGAGGGGCTGAGGTCAGGGAGAGAGGACGTGTGTGTGTGTGTGTGTGTGTGTGTGTGTGTGTGTGTGTCCAGGGCTAGTCCTTCCTCCATTCACTTACTTGACAGGTATGTGTTCAATATTTGCTGAACGACTACTTCTCGCGAGGACGAGGGAAACAGAGGCGGACACGTGTCCTTGTTGCCGACGGGCAGTGAGCCGACAGGCGACTGTGTGAAAGCGAGAGGCCGTGCCAGGTGCCAGGAAGGACGCACACAGGGTCCTGTGATGGGCAGTGAGGTGTGTGCACGGACCTCCTTGGAGGGGGTTGTCGTAGTTTGGGTTTCTCCAAAGGCAGACCCTGAGACAGGGGACCACGTGCAGGTAGTGTGTTTAGGAGGTGGTCCCAAGACCCCTGGGGGGCTGCGGGGAAGGGAGGCGGAGAAGGCAAGGTAGGGCGGCAAGTGAAGCGTGCGTTATTGCGCAGTCAGCACTGTGGGCACCTGCGGACCTCGGGGAGCCGTGGGGCACATGTCCCAGCAGAGTCGTCACCCTGCAGTTAAGGGACTTGGGGTAATGACCCACCCATACCCATCAGTCCCAGGGTTCTTTCCGTTCCGGGTATTTCCCACCCGATGCGCACAGTGCCATCACTAGAGAAAGCCCTCCACTGAAGAGATGCGGGTGCTTGCTCTTTGTGTGTGGAGGTGGTAAGGACCGAGGGGGTGGGCCGGGTGCCCACAGTCAGCTGCAAGGCGGTATTAGTCAGGGGCCACAGAGAAACAGGATCAATAGGATGGACGGATGGATGGATGGATGGATGGATGGATAGATGATGGACAGTAGGTAGATAGATAGGTAGTTGATAGATAGATAGATAGATAGATAGATAGATAGATAGATAGATAGATAGATAGAGGTAGGTAGGTATATAGATAGATTGATAGATGGATGGATGGATAGATAGATGATTGATAGGTAGGTAGGTAGGTAAGTTTGTAGGTAGATAGATAAAGATGGATGGATGGTACAGAGGTAGATAGATAGCCAGATAGATAGATAGATAGATAGGTAGATAGATAGATAGATGATAGATAGATAGATAGATAGATAGATAGATAGATAGATAGAGGTAGGTAGGTATGTAGGTATATAGATAGATCGATAGATGGATAGATAGATGATGGATAGATAGGTAGGTATGTAAGTTTGTAGGTAGATAGATAGGGATGGATGGATGGTACAGGGGTAGATAGCTAGCTAGATAGCCAGATAGATAGCCAGATAGATAGATAGATAGATAGATAGATAGATAGATAGATGATAGATAGATAGATGATAGATAGATAGATAGATTAGATAGATAGATGATAGATAGATAGATAGATAGATTAGATAGATAGATGATAGATAGATAGATATATGATAGATAGATAGATAGATAGATAGATTAGATAGATAGATAGATAGATAGATAGATAGATTAGATAGATAGATATATGATAGATAGATAGATAGATAGATAGATAGATAGATAGATAGATAGATAGATAAGGAACAGGCTCAGAAGGCTGAGAAGCTCGAAGATGTGCCGTCAGAGAGTTCAAGACCCAGGAGAGCCACTGGTGTGAGGTTCAGTCTGAAAGCCGGCAGGCTCGAAACCCAAGAGGAGCTGATGTTTCAGTTCATGTCTAAGCTGATTTCCCAGCTCAGCCAGTCAGTTGAAAGAGTTGTCACTTACTTGAATGAGGGTTGGCCTTTTTTCCCCCTCTATGGACCTTCAGCTGATTGGGTACGGCCCACCCACACTGGAGAGGGCAGTCTGCTTGACTCTGTCTTCTGATTCAAATGTTACTGTCACCCAGAGCACCCTCACAGACACACCCAGAAGGTATCCGAGCAACCATCTGGGCACCTCCTGTCCTAGTCAAGTTGACTTTCACAAAGGTGGTGTGAGAAGGCTCCTCTGTGGGGGGCGCAGTCAAGCTGAGACTGGAAAAATGAACCCCGCTGAGACTCACAGAGAACTGGGGAAGAAGATTCCAGAATTAGGGAGAAAGGGAGCCTGGCTGGCCCCAGGGGTGGACAGATGGCTGTAGTTGACCAAAGAGAACAAAACAACACTTAATTTCTTCAACAGATCAGATTGGGTGCCTACCACGTGCCACTAGCTGATCTGTGTGGACATGTAGCAGGAGTGAGAAATACGCATTGATTGTTATAAGCTACTAAGCTTTGGGGCTTGTTTGTTACACAGCATCACCTAACCCATACTGATGGACCAGGCATCTTGCTAAATGGCAAAACAGATCCTATCACCCCATTGCTTAAATATGCGTGCACACACGGACACACACAGAGACACAAACACACAACACCCTACCACTCAGGTCCCTGTAGGGTTCCCTACTGCCCACAGGGTCAGGAATTACACCTGTATCCAAGCCTCAAAGACCCAGCATGGTCTGGCCCTGCCACCTGTCCAATCACCTCTTGCCGTTTCCCCATCTCAGTGTCTGTGAACTTGCCGTTCCTTCTGCTGGGCACAGTCTCATACTCTCCCCACTTCCAGCTCCCCCTTCATACTCTCCCCACTTCCACCCCCCTTCATACTCTCCCCACTTCCACCCCCTTCATACTCTCCCCACTTCCACCCCCCTTCATACTCTCCCCACTTCCACCCCCCTTCATACTCTCCCCACTTCCACCCCCCTTCATACTCTCCCCACTTCCACCCCCCTTCATACTCTCCCCACTTCCAGCCCCCCCTTCATACTCTCCCCACTTCCACCGCCCTTCATACTCTCCCCACTTCCACCCCCTTCATACTCTCCCCACTTCCACCCCCCTTCATACTCTCCCCACTTCCACCCCCCTTCATACTCTCCCCGCTTCCACCCCCCTTCATACTCTCCCCACTTCCACCCCCTTCATACTCTCCCCACTTCCACCCCCTTCATACTCTCCCCACTTCCACCCCCCTTCATACTCTCCCCACTTCCACCCCCCTTCATACTCTCCCCACTTCCACCCCCCTTCATACTCTCCCCACTTCCACCCCCCTTCATACTCTCCCCACTTCCACCCCCCTTCATACTCTCCCCACTTCCACCCCCCTTCATACTCTCCCCACTTCCACCCCCCTTCATACTCTCCCCACTTCCAGCCCCCCCTTCATACTCTCCCCACTTCCACCGCCCTTCATACTCTCCCCACTTCCACCCCCTTCATACTCTCCCCACTTCCACCCCCTTCATACTCTCCCCACTTCCACCCCCCTTCATACTCTCCCCACTTCCACCCCCTTCATACTCTCCCCACTTCCACCCCCTTCATACTCTCCCCACTTCCACCCCCCTTCATACTCTCCCCACTTCCACCCCCCTTCATACTCTCCCCACTTCCACCCCCTTCATACTCTCCCCACTTCCACCCCCCTTCATACTCTCCCCACTTCCACCCCCCTTCATACTCTCCCCACTTCCACCCCCCTTCATACTCTCCCCACTTCCAGCCCCTTCATACTCTCCCCACTTCCACCCCCTTCATACTCTCCCCACTTCCAGCCCCCCCTTCATACTCTCCCCACTTCCACCCCCTTCATACTCTCCCCACTTCCAGCCCCTTCATACTCTCCCCACTTCCACCCCCTTCATACTCTCCCCACTTCCAGCCCCTTCATACTCTCCCCACTTCCAGCCCCTTCATACTCTCCCCACTTCCACCCCCTTCATACTCTCCCCACTTCCAGCCCCTTCATACTCTCCCCACTTCCACCCCCTTCATACTCTCCCCACTTCCAGCCCCCCCTTCATACTCTCCCCACTTCCACCCCCTTCATACTCTCCCCACTTCCAGCCCCTTCATACTCTCCCCACTTCCACCCCCCTTCATACTCTCCCCACTTCCAGCCCCTTCATACTCTCCCCACTTCCAGCCCCTTCATACTCTCCCCACTTCCACCCCCCCCGGCCCCCCCTTCCTTCCGACGTTGCCTGTGTCCTCTGGTCTCGATGTTAGGTTCACTTCCTCAAAGGAGCTTTCCCTGCCCCCAGGGAGGTTCCTTCCCGTGACACATCTTGTCATACTCGGCACTTCCTCACATGACAGGTGAAATTTCCCATTTTGATCCTAGACTCCCGGAAGTCAGGCATGAGCCCTGACCATGTCAGGGAAGCAGCTCCCTGTAAATGAGTGTCGAATGAGTAAGTCAGAGGTCTTTCTGACGGCCTCCCACTAGCTTGCTTTTATGCAACACCAGATCTTCTCTTTAGAAGGGATCTGGAGTAGAGACATAGGACTCACTTCTGTTCAGTTCAAATCTCTCCAAAGACCCCTCCCTGCTTCCCCCACCCCCAGTCTTCCAATGAAGGGAGAGACGACATTAGTACCAAAGAGGCCGTCTCCTCCAGGACGCGCTGTTCCTCCTGCTGTGCCGGTGCCTGTGCGGGGACACGTGGAGGGTTCTAAGCAGCGGTGTGGTCTCCTTGTTTCCCGGGGTGGTGACACGCTGCCTGTCAGGGGTTGGTGCTTGTCACTTGTTTGGGATTTCTCAGGAGCCTGGCTCCTCCCACTTGGTGGACCCCACATTCATTAATCGAGTCAGGGCGGGGCCACGGCTTGCGGCTTGTGGCTTGCGAGAATCCTGCTCTGCGTGTGAGAGAGCAGCTGTGGGGGGGCATTGCTGAGACCCCGTCATCTGTGTTCAGAGACAATAGTGGAATCACCAGTGTACTTGGTTAGAAGTGCAGGGGTTTGGGGCAGTTGTCAGGGCAGCTCTCTGTGAGGGTCACAGCGTGAGCAGCCCTGTGCTGCCGCTTAGCTTTGTCGTGTGGCTTTTATCGTCCAGACGGGGCATCCCAACGCCCACCCCTCGGGCCTCAGCTGCCGTGCCAGTTTGCGCCAGCTGAGCCCAAACCCAGTTCCAGTCTCTGGACGGCCCTGCCCCGGAAAGGATCCCAGTTAGTCGGGGAGACCACGTGCTGAGCTCGAAAAACTGCTTTTCTGCCGCGTTCCGGGAAAGACTGAAGTGGGCTCAGCAGGCGCTGGAAGTGTGCGAGGGTGGCGCGCACGACAATGACGGGAGTGAGGACAGAAGAAGAACAAGGAGGGGGCAGGAGCGGCGTCCGTGTGAAGTTTGAGATGTGTGTCTTCAAAGCCCTCACGCAGGGGGAAGCCTCCTCACAGCCAACTTAAAAAAGCGCACCCCAGGCAGTTAGTTGCCTGTACAGAGAAACCAGACCCCCTGCCCAGGAGCAGCACGGCCTCTCCTACCCCTGAGGGGACGGCCACTGCACCCGTCACCAGGACAGCTGGCTGTCACTGTGGCTTTGCTGGTCACAGGAACACAGGGCCGAGGCACACCGTTCCTTGTTAAATCAAAGGCAACCTTCTCTGCTCTGTCTTACAATGGCCCCAGGAATTTCCTGTCCCCCCTTCACTCCCGTGATTATTATATTATATTGTAACAGGAGATTGTCAGGATGGGTCTGTGCAATCACACGAGCCCTCTAAAAGCAGAGGTTTCTCCGATCGGACAAGGAAGGCAGAGTAAGAGAGACTGGGTGCATGAGAAGGATCCGGTGCACTGTCACAGACCTCCAGGTGCTTAGAGGACTCTAAGCTCACAGCCAGGAATGAAGTGGGGACCGCCGTCCTACAGCCACGAGGATCCGAGTTCTGCAGGTCCTCCGCCAGCTGCCCGAGCTCCTCCTCGGACCGGACCTCACTGCGGGGCTGCTTCCTGTTCCTGTCGAGGCGAATTGCTCAGGGGTCTGACCCCAGCTCTCTGCCAGAAGCCTCTTGCTTGGACTTAAGTGAAGGGTCATTTTTTTTTGGCCCCTGGCTGTCCCGTTGTGCCAGCACCTTTAGTGGAAGGCTGTCCTTCCGCCACCGAGTTGTCTTTGCACCTTTGTCAGAAATCAGTTGGGCCCCTCCTGTCGGTCTGTTTCCGAGTTCTCTGTTCTGTTCCATTCATATGTGTGTCCGTCTTCCTTGAAGACCCCCAGTCTTGATTTCCTTGCTCTCTGTCGCTGCACAGTAGGGCCCGATGTCGGATAGAGCAGCTCCTCCCATTCTGTTCTTCTCTTTCAAGATTAAACTGTTCTATGGCTATCACAGCACACCTCTCTTCAGACCATCCTTGGGCCCTGTATCTCTCTCTCCCTGGTTGCCTTTTTTCTCCTCTCCCCTCGTCCCTCCATTTTTCTCCCTTCCTTGGTCTTATGGTCCATGACGCCCTGCGGCAAACCGCTCCCAAACTCGCGGCTTCCACCGGCACGCCTCGGCACCCTCAGTCCTCCTGTGTTGGCTCTGATCGCTTTCGGGCAGACAGTCTCACTCGTCGGGGGGTTTGGCTGGCGGTCAGATAGTCTGAGATCGCTTCACCTGGGACATCCTGGCTGCTGGGGCTGTCCAGCGTCCCAGTGTCCAGAAGGACGCCTGGCCACACGGGCCTGTGCTGAACGTAGACCAGCAAGACAGGGATCGAATACACGGAAGGCCTGGCTGAGTCACACCTGCCGACCCTGCCTCGGCTGCGTCACGGCACACGGGTATGCCGCGCAGAGCATCCGTGGTGGGAAGATGTCCTTCACCCCTGAGCCACAAGGACGCCTTGCAGAGGACGTGGATCAGGGAGCGATGGAGAGTGGGGGTGATCAATGCTGTCCCTATACCGCAGCCCCAAACCCCTCCCTCTGCCCCTGCCTTTCTGAGAGGCTGCCCTGCTCTGATCATCAGACTCTGGCACCAGGCCAGCCTCAGCCACGTCAAAGATTGGGTCCCAGGAGTTGAAGTCTAAGGTCCTGGTATGATGAGCCCCCATCATAGACAATGAGGGGTCTTCATGTTTCCAGGACCCCAAATCTATGGCAGCTGATGGAGGATGTTTGCGTATTTTTTAATTAAAAAAATTTTTTTTTAAATATTGCATCTATTAGGGTGACATTGGTTCATAAAATTATATAGGTTGCAGGTGCACAATTCTGCCACGAGAAGATAAATCAAAACGTAATCTTCGGCACCCGAGTACTGTCTCATTGACTCCTGTCTGGCTGAGCTCCCGTCCCGGCTCCTGAATGAAGCGCTTCGGCGGAACCAACATCCAGGGCGCCTTCGCCTCAGCCGGGAGCAGCAGATTAGTGAGGCTGTCATCTCAGTGCAGCTGTCCCCTCCTGCCCACTCTGCCCATCGACCGACCGGCCGCGGTGCTGAGAAAGATCAGTCGATTCTACGCCACGAACGAGGGCTCTAATCTTCCACCGTCTTTCCCTAACAGGAATCAGGAAGTCGGTAGCTTGGTTTTCGGAGAAGCGGTCCCCCTCGGTGTATTTGCAGCGCTTGTCTGGGGGTCATCGTGTGGAGAGCTGGCGGGGACCTAACAGCAAATGTCGTCGTGGGGCTTTCTTTCGACAGGCTTTGTCCAGCGTTGTCCCGGAGAGGTTGGCCGGAGAAGTAGCCACGCCCTGCCTCTCCCAGAGCTGCTGAGCTCTGATGTCACCTGAGAACGAAGAGCCGGTGTTGTTTCCGGAACACCTCATTGTTTCTGCGGCGTGGGCAGGTGCAGGAGTACACGCAGGTGTGATCACACAGGTGCACAGGGACGTGGGCCCACTGGTTTGGTCATCCATCTACCCATGCAGCTGGCGTCTTTTATGGAACCTCTCCTCTAAGCCAGGTGGCTTTCTGGATGTCCTGGGTGGACGACTGTCTTCCCACGCCCCAAATCCATGCTCACCTGGGACCTCAAGAACACGACCTTACTGGGAAGCAGGGTCTTTGCAGATGCGACGAGTTGAGATGAGGTCGTACTGGGTGAGGGCCCTATTCTAATGACTGGTGTCCTTCTAAGAAAAGGATAAAAAGCAGGGACAGACACAGAGGGGAAGGGGCCAGGTGATGACAGAGGCAGAGATTGGAGTGGCGTGGCCACCCGACAAGGTGGCCGGCACCGCAGCGGCTGGGAGAGGCCAGGAGGCTCCGTCCCTCGAGCATTTGGAGGGACCTCGGACTGCCCGCACCGAGATGTCAGACTTGCGGCCCCCAGAACAGGGAGAGAAGAAATCTCTGTCGCTTTAAGCCCCTGGTGTCACGGGGCTTTGTTACAGCAGCAGGAAGTGAATACGGCGGGCGCAGAGGACGCACGTGAGTCTGAGACAGGCCTCACTTTCGAGGAGGTGTTAGGGTCCCACACTTCTCTCTCTCACGGGCACGTGGGTTTGATACCTTCCTATCATGGACCCCACATCTTCACCAGCGCCCCAAAGTAGCCGCTGCCCTGAGATGGCCGCCGTGCAGTACTGTCCTGTCTGAACTGGGCGTGCGATTTCTTGAGGGCTCATAGGTTCGGCGTTGTTGTTGATCAGAGGGCAGAGCAGGGGAAATAGCCTTTTGGGCTTTCTGAACCCCGTTCGTCAACTGGAAAACAAAACCGGTTTTTTTTTGTTTGTTTTTTTGGTTTTTTTTTGCATTTTTCTGAAGCTGGAAACAGGGAGAGACAATCAGACAGAATCCCGCATGCGCCCGACCGGGATCCACCCGGCACGCCCACCAGGGGCGACGCTCTGCCCACCAGGGGGCGATGCTCTGCCCATCCTGGGCATCGCCATGTTGCGACCAGAGCCACTCTAGCGCCTGAGGCAGAGGCCACAGAGCCATCCCCAGCGCCCGGGCCATCTTTGCTCCAATGGAGTCTTGGCTGCGGGAGGGGAAGAGAGAGACAGAGAGGAAGGCGCGGCGGAGGGGTGGAGAAGCAAATGGGCGCTTCTCCTGTGTGCCCTGGCCGGGAATCGAACCCGGGTCCTCCGCACGCTAGGCCAACGCTCTACCGCTGAGCCAACCGGCCAGGGACAAAACCGGTTTTGAATGAGGCTAACAGAGGTTGTAGCTCAGGTTAGCAAACACTGGTTGTTTGCTCTGTACCGGCGACGTAGGAGAGGTCTGTTCGGAGCACCTGGTCCCGCTGTGGTGCCGGCCAGACAGTGTGGATGGTGGCCAGGGCTGAATGATGTCTCCAGCTAAAATTCAGCCGTGGATGGGCATGTGGGTGACACGTTAGGGCAGAGGAACCAAGATGAGTGAGGGAGGCAGTGTACAGAGGGCAGTGTGCAGAGGACTGTGTGCAGAGGGCAGTGTACAGAGGGTGGTGTGTAGAGGGCGGTGTGCAGAGGGCTGTGTGCAGAGGGCAGTGTGCAGAGGGCAGTATGTAGTGGGTAGTGTGCAGAGGACTGTGTGCAGAGGGCAGTGTGCAGAGGGCAGTATATAGTGGGTAGTGTGCAGAGGACTATGTGCAGAGGGCGGTGTGCAGAGGGTGGTGTGCAGAGGGCAGTATGTAGTGGGTAGTGTGCAGAGGACTATGTGCAGAGGGCGGTGTGCAGAGGGTGGTGTGCAGAGGGCGGTGTGCAGAGGACAGTGTGCAGAGGGCTGTGTGCAGAGGGTGATGTGTAGAGGACTATGTGCAGAGGGTGGTGTGTAGAGGGTGGTGTGCAGAGGGCGGTGTGCAGAGGGCTGGGACAGACCCGTGAACAGGATGTAGAGGGGGTTTCCAGGTACACCTGATAGCCTTCAACATTTGGAGCAAATATATACATGCGGGTCCTCAGTGCAGGCTGGATTCCCAGATGGGAAGCTGTCCATTTCAGCCCTGGGGTAGCCAGCGAATCTGGACTTCGAGTAAGTCACTTCCTGCTGAGGGTGGATGAGTTGTGTGGAAGGGAAGAGACTGATTATTAATTTATTTTATTTTTCCATTAGAGTTGACATTTAATATTATATTAGTTTCAGGTGTGCAACATAGTGATTAGACATTCATATAATTTACGAAGTCTAGTACCCACCCGGCATCATACATAGTTCTTACAACAGTATGGACCGTATTCCCAATGCCGTATTTTCCACGGCTCTGTTTTATGTCTACCAATTTGTACTTCTTATTTTATTTACTTATTTCTTTCCAATTACAGTTTACATTCAGTGTTACTTTGTATTAGTGGCAGGTGTACAGCACAGTGGGTTAGACAATCATGTACTTTACAAATACTGATGGTTATTGCGGGAGGGAGACTGGTATTGACCACGTGCCTTCTCTGTCGGGCGCTGAGCTTTATGGTTTCAGATACTGTTACATTTCACTGACTTGCTCAGAACTTTATTTTGGGATCTTGTGAACAGAGAGGTACTCGTTTGATCTTGTTTTTGTTCAGGTAACTAACCAGGTCTCCCAGCCTGGCCGAGCATCCTGGCCACTCTGCTGGAGCCCAGCTGGGCCTGTCTATCTGGAGACTGAGGCCCTTCTTCCGCTCTCAGATTGTGTCTTCTTGTCCTCCGCAGGCATCTGTCACCTGTGTGACTGTTCGTTGACTGAATGTATAAACTGTGTGTGTCTCCATATATATATTGTGTACATATATATATATATATACTAGAAAGCTCGGCGGTCATACGAAATGATCGCTGTTCTAGATATTATAAATTGTAATTAAAATGATTTGTGCAAAGGTGTCTGCTAATTCAAACTGAATTACCCAGGGCAGGCGGCGAGGACGCCCCTTTGCTTAGTGCCCCACAGGGTTTCCCCCTTCTACTTGCTTAATTGCTTAGAGTAGAGTGCAATGAAGGAAACCACTGGCGGTACATTTCTTAAGAGCCACCGCTAGCTCAATAAATAAAGGTGATTTAAATAATAAAATGTTAATTCACATGTCAAAGATCTCTTTCTACACAACATTTCTTGTGTAGATCTTTCCATCATTTTTAAGCTCGCCTTGCAGAGGACCATCAATTATTTTTAATTTTACGTCCGTTCTTTCACGAACTCTTGAACAGGCAACATAAAGTTGACCGTGTCCAAATGCAGGCTCAGGTAAAAAAATGCCAACACGCCTAATTGTTTGGCCCTGAGTCTTATTGATGGTCATAGCAAAGGCAAGTTTTACAGGAAATTGTCTACGTCTCAATTGAAACGGCAACCCTGTTTGAGATGGAGCCAAATCAATTCTTGGAATGACATGTATTTCACCTTTAGAGGAACCAGTCAAAGACTTAGCTATTATGACATTATTTTTCAATTGGAGAGCCTCTAGTCTTGTACCATTGCAAAGACCCCTTCTGGTGTTAAGATTTCTTAACAGCATAATAATTGCTCCAATCTTTAACCTCAATTTGTGAGGTGGCATGCCAGAAGGTGGGACTATTTGAATGCCGTCGCAACTTCACCCCATTGGCTAGTACAGTTACGCAAGCAACCAATAAGCTATCGGCAACAAACAGACACTTAAGCCGCATATAATAAAGATTGGATGAGAGAGACAGGAAGGGAGAGAGATGAAAACCATCCACTCATAGTTGCTGTCAGTGATTGCTTCTCATATGTGCCTTGACTGGGAGGCTCCAGCCAAGTCTGTGACCCCTTGCTGAAACCAGTGACCTTGGGCTCAAGCTGGTGACCACGGGATCATGTTGATGATCCCACACTCAAGCCGGTGACCCCGTGCTCAAGCTGGTGAGCCTGCGCTCAAGCCGGTGACCTTGGGGTTTTGAACTTGGGACCTCAGTGTCTCAGGTCAATGCTCTATTCACTGTGTCACCACCAGTCAGGCAAGCTCTGTATCCCTATATCTGGTAGAACTAGACTTCTCTCCTCAAAACTCATTTGGCAAAACATGTTACCCTATCCTGGCCTATTTATTCCCCTTAGAATGAGTTTGTCAGTTTTGGGGAACAACCTCGAGTATGATTATGGTAAATGTGAACATCAATTTGAGAGGGGGCCCTGGCCAGTTGGCTCAGCGGTAGAGCGTCGGCCTAGCGTGTGGAGGACCCGGGTTCGATTCCCGGCCAGGGCACACAGGAGAAGCGCCCATTTGCTTCTCCACCCCTCCGCCGCGCTTTCCTCTCTGTCTCTTTCTTCCCCTCCCGCAGCCAAGGCTCCATTGGAGCAAAGATGGCCCGGGCGCTGGGGCTGGCTCTGTGGCCTCTGCCTCAGGCGCTAGAGTGGCTCTGGTCGCAACATGGCGACGCCCAGGATGGGCAGAGCATCACCCCCTGGTGGGCAGAGCGTCGCCCCTGGTGGGCGTGCCGGGTGGATCCCGGTCGGGCGCATGCGGGAGTCTGTCTGACTGTCTCTCCCTGTTTCCAGCTTCAGAAAAATGAAAGAAAAAAAAAATACTCAATTTGAGAGGAACTAGCCATTCTCTTCTTGTGTCCTGAATGAAGGCTTTAGAGCCTCATCACCTTGACATGCGATGGGGCAGGCAACCTTGTGCCCATTTCACAGATGACTATGGCGAGACGCTGAGAAGTGAGGGCTGGCGCCCCCTGGTGGCAGGCAGAAGGAACTCGGACATGTTCATGTGCACAGCTCTCCCTTGGACTTCTCCCTTCCAGGACACCTTCATTCACTCACTAGGTGTTTGTTGAGTACCTACTATATGCCAGGCACTATTCTAGGCTCCAGGGACACTGCAGCGAACGAAACAGGCAAACATCCCAGCCTTCATCAAAGAGGTGACATTCCAAAGTGGGGGTGCAGACCATGGACAGGTTGCGAGAGAACAGCAGCTGTTTCAGTTTGTGACAGTTACGGTGAAGGAAATTCAGATGGCGAGGAGGCGGAGGGACGCAGAGGGAGGTCACCGGCAGGGCGGTTGGGGAAGACCTCTCACTTCTCCAGGGAGGGGAGACCGGAGGATGGGGAAGAGCTGGCGTTGGGGTGAAGCAGGGCCCAGCGTTCCAGGCGGGGGACCAGCAGCAGAGAGCCTGGGCGGGGGTTGGGGGGAGGCATGCCCGGAGGCCCGGGAGGCTGACCTGTGTCCAGGGAAGACCGTGTGTGTGTGGGGGGGGGGGGGGAGGCGGCAGGAAGGCGAGGACTCAGCCTGCAGGTCATGGTGAGGGACGTGCATTTTGTCACCTACACAGCCGGGTGCTCCTGCACAGCCTCAGCAGGTCATGGTGAGGGACGTGCATTTTGTCACCTACACAGCCGGGTGCTCCTGCACAGCCTCAGCAGGTCTTGGGCTGGTGGGCAGAGGAGGAAGAAAGGACTCTTCCTGGTCACGTGCCTGGGAGCACACTCAGACCCTCGAGTGGGGGGCAGAGGAGGAAGAAAGGACTCTTCCTGGTCGTGGGCCTGGGAGCACACTCAGACCCTCGAGTGGGGGCAGAGGAGGAAGAAAGGACTCTTCCTGGTCGTGGGCCTGGGGGCACACTCAGACCCTCGAGTGGGGGGCAGAGGAGGAAGAAAGGACCCTTCCTGGTCGTGGGCCTGGGAGCACACTCAGACCCTCGAGTGGGGGCAGAGGAGGAAGAAAGGACTCTTCCTGGTCGTGGGCCTGGGAGCACACTCAGACCCTCGAGTGGGGGCAGAGGAGGAAGAAAGGACCCTTCCTGGTCGTGGGCCTGGGGGCACACTCAGACCCTCGAGTGGGGGCAGAGGAGGAAGAAAGGACTCTTCCTGGTCGTGGGCCTGGGAGCACACTCAGACCCTCGAGTGGGGGGCAGAGGAGGAAGAAAGGACCCTTCCTGGTCGTGGGCCTGGAAACACACTCAGACCCTCGAGTGGGGGCAGAGGAGGAAGAAAGGACTCTTCCTGGTCACGGGCCTGGGAGCACACTCAGACCCTCGAGTGGGGGCAGAGGAGGAAGAAAGGACTCTTCCTGGTCGTGGGCCTGGAAACACACTCAGACCCTCGAGTGGGGGGCAGAGGAGGAATAAAGGACTCTTCCTGGTCGTGGGCCTGGAAACACACTCAGACCCTCGAGTGGGGGACAGAGGAGGAAGAAAGGACCCTTCCTGGTCACGGGCCTGGGGGCACACTCAGACCCTCGAGTGGGGGACAGAGGAGGAAGAAAGGACCCTTCCTGGTCATGGGCCTGGGGGCACACTCAGACCCTCGAGTGGGGGGCAGAGGAGGAAGAAAGGACCCTTCCTGGTCGTGGGCCTGGGGGCACACTCAGACCCTCGAGTGGGGGGCAGAGGAGGAAGAAAGGACCCTTCCTGGTCGTGGGCCTGGAAACACACTCAGACCCTCGAGTGGGGGCAGAGGAGGAAGGAAGGACTCTTCCTGGTCGTGGGCCTGGGAGCACACTCAGACCCTCCAGTGGGGGCAGAGGAGGAAGAAAGGACCCTTCCTGGTCACGGGCCTGGGGGCACACTCAGACCCTCGAGTGGGGGCAGAGGAGGAAGAAAGGACCCTTCCTGGTCTTGGGCCTGGAAACACACTCAGACCCTCGAGTGGGGGGCAGAGGAGGAAGAAAGGACTCTTCCTGGTCGTGGGCCTGGAAACACACTCAGACCCTCGAGTGGGGTCAGAGGAGGAAGAAAGGACTCTTCCTGGTCACGGGCCTGGGAGCACACTCAGACCCTCGAGTGGGGGGCAGAGGAGGAAGAAAGGACTCTTCCTGGTCACGGGCCTGGAAACACACTCAGACCCTCGAGTGGGGACAGAGGAGGAAGAAAGGACCCTTCCTGGTCGTGGGCCTGGGGGCACACTCAGACCCTCGAGTGGGGGGCAGAGGAGGAAGAAAGGACTCTTCCTGGTCACGGGCCTGGGAGCACACTCAGACCCTCGAGTGGGGGCAGAGGAGGAAGAAAGGACTCTTCCTGGTCACGGGCCTGGGAGCACACTCGGACCCTCGAGTGGGGGACAGAGGAGGAAGAAAGGACTCTTCCTGGTCACGGGCCTGGAAACACACTCAGACCCTCGAGTGGGGACAGAGGAGGAAGAAAGGACCCTTCCTGGTCGTGGGCCTGGGGGCACACTCAGACCCTCGAGTGGGGGGCAGAGGAGGAAGAAAGGACTCTTCCTGGTCACGGGCCTGGGAGCACACTCAGACCCTCGAGTGGGGGCAGAGGAGGAAGAAAGGACTCTTCCTGGTCACGGGCCTGGGGGCACACTCAGACCCTCGAGTGGGGGCAGAGGAGGAAGAAAGGACTCTTCCTGGTCACGGGCCTGGGAGCACACTCGGACCCTCGAGTGGGGGCAGAGGAGGAAGAAAAGACTCTTCCTGGTCACGGGCCTGGGAGCACACTCGGACCCTCGAGTGGGGGCAGAGGAGGAAGAAAGGACTCTTCCTGGTCGTGGGCCTGGGAGCACACTCGGACCCTCGAGTGGGGGACAGAGGAGGAAGAAAGGACTCTTCCTGGTCGTGGGCCTGGAAACACACTCAGACCCTCGAGTGGGGGGCAGAGGAGGAAGAAAGGACTCTTCCTGGTCGTGGGCCTGGAAACACACTCAGACCCTCGAGTGGGGGGCAGAGGAGGAAGAAAGGACTCTTCCTGGTCACGGGCCTGGAAACACACTCAGACCCTCGAGTGGGGGGCAGAGGAGGAAGAAAGGACTCTTCCTGGTCGTGGGCCTGGGGGCACACTCAGACCCTGGAGTGGGGGGCAGAGGAGGAAGAAAGGACCCTTCCTGGTCATGGGCCTGGAAACACACTCAGACCCTCGAGTGGGGGGCAGAGGAGGAAGAAAGGACTCTTCCTGGTCGTGGGCCTGGGGGCACACTCAGACCCTCGAGTGGGGGGCAGAGGAGGAAGAAAGGACCCTTCCTGGTCGTGGGCCTGGGGGCACACTCAGACCCTCGAGTGGGGGCAGAGGAGGAAGAAAGGACTCTTCCTGGTCATGGGCCTGGGGGCACACTCAGACCCTCGAGTGGGGGCAGAGGAGGAAGAAAGGACCCTTCCTGGTCGTGGGCCTGGGGGCACACTCAGACCCTCGAGTGGGGGGCAGGGGAGGAAGAAAGGACCCTTCCTGGTCACGGGCCTGGGAGCACACTCAGACCCTCGAGTGGGGGGCAGAGGAGGAAGAAAGGACTCTTCCTGGTCGTGGGCCTGGGGGCACACTCAGACCCTCGAGTGGGGGGCAGAGGAGGAAGAAAGGACCCTTCCTGGTCGTGGGCCTGGGGGCACACTCAGACCCTCGAGTGGGGGGCAGAGGAGGAAGAAAGGACTCTTCCTGGTCACGTGCCTGGGAGCACACTCAGACCCTCCAGTGGGGGCAGAGGAGGAAGAAAGGACTCTTCCTGGTCACGGGCCTGGGAGCACACTCAGACCCTCGAGTGGGGGCAGAGGAGGAAGAAAGGACTCTTCCTGGTCGTGGGCCTGGGGGCACACTCAGACCCTCGAGTGGGGGGCAGAGGATGAAGAAAGGACCCTTCCTGGTCACGGGCCTGGGAGCACACTCAGACCCTCGAGTGGGGGCAGAGGAGGAAGAAAGGACTCTTCCTGGTCGTGGGCCTGGGGGCACACTCAGACCCTCGAGTGGGGGCAGAGGAGGAAGAAAGGACCCTTCCTGGTCATGGGCCTGGGGGCACACTCAGACCCTCGAGTGGGGGCAGAGGAGGAAGGAAGGACCCTTCCTGGTCGTGGGCCTGGAAACACACTCAGACCCTCGAGTGGGGGCAGAGGAGGAAGAAAGGACTCTTCCTGGTCGTGGGCCTGGGAGCACACTCAGACCCTCGAGTGGGGGGCAGAGGAGGAAGAAAGGACCCTTCCTGGTCACGGGCCTGGGAGCACACTCAGACCCTCGAGTGGGGGGCAGAGGAGGAAGAAAGGACTCTTCCTGGTCGTGGGCCTGGAAACACACTCAGACCCTCGAGTGGGGGGCAGAGGAGGAAGAAAGGACTCTTCCTGGTCACGGGCCTGGAAACACACTCAGACCCTCGAGTGGGGGGCAGAGGAGGAAGAAAGGACTCTTCCTGGTCATGGGCCTGGGGGCACACTCAGACCCTTGAGTGGGGGCAGAGGAAGAAGAAAGGACTCTTCCTGGTCGTGGGCCTGGGGGCACACTCAGACCCTCGAGTGGGGGCAGAGGAGGAAGAAAGGACTCTTCCTGGTCACGGGCCTGGGAGCACACTCAGACCCTTGAGTGGGGGGCAGAGGAGGAAGAAAGGACCCTTCCTGGTCGTGGGCCTGGGGGCACACTCAGACCCTCGAGTGGGGGCAGAGGAGGAAGAAAGGACCCTTCCTGGTCGTGGGCCTGGGGGCACACTCAGATCCTCGAGTGGGGGCAGAGGAGGAAGGAAGGACTCTTCCTGGTCACAGGCCTGGGAGCACACTCAGACCCTCGAGTGGGGGGCAGAGGAGGAAGAAAGGACCCTTCCTGGTCACGGGCCTGGGAGCACACTCAGACCCTCGAGTGGGGGGCAGAGGAGGAAGAAAGGACTCTTCCTGGTCGTGGGCCTGGGAGCACACTCGGACCCTCGAGTGGGGAGGTGAATTCCGAGCAAGGGTGTCCCTCTCTGAGGACTGCAGTGGTCTCATCTTCTGTCCCAAATCGTCCCTTCCCGGGAGGCTGACCAGCCTGTGGGAGGGCGGCGTGGTAGCCCAGGGGAGGTGGACCCTGGAGCAGAGCTCGCCAGTCTCCGTGAGGCCGGGGCGTCCCCGCCTCGAGGACGTGTCTGCTGATGCCCGGGGCCACCCCCCCACCCCGCTTTCTCATTTCTCCCCAGTCACGCCCGTCCTGCGTCCCAGGAACTCACCCACTCGTGGCTCCGGGCTCCTGTTTCTGTCGTCGCTTGTCCTGGAACCCAGGACAAACCCTGCATCCCCTCCTCAGCTCCGGATAACTCGTCATTCCTCAGAGCCACTTGCCCTGACGGCCCCTGCAGGATGGGAGGGACTCCCCCCAAATCTGTCCCTTTTCATTAGGACAAAATGCCTTCCCAGAAAGAGCCCTAATTACGCTCTACTTAGATCGCATTGACTAGACCTGGACAGTGAGGTCAGCGCCAGCCGCCTGAAGGGGTGACTGGGGAAGTGGGGAGCAGAATTGTCCAGGTGGCCCTTGGACCGTCGGTCTCACTTGTGAACTTGTTAGAAATGCAGGTTCTCTGGCCCCTCTCTGGAAACTCAGGACAGGGTGGGGGTCATGACGATCAGTCCCTAACAAGCCTCCAGCGATCCTGATGGTGGCCGCAGGATTAGACCAGTTGTGACTCAGCGCCCGGGCCTGGCCACACTGGTCCCTAAACAGACCTGATGTTCCTATTGAGGCAAAGGGGCGAGGTGAGCCTGGCTGGACACACAGCCAGTTATCTAACAGCCTGTGAGCCAGTGTGGCAGCCGTCCGGCAGGTCACTGGCCCCTTGGGCTTGGCCTTTGGCCAACAACGTGCCATCTGCTTCTACCTTCACTGTGTCCTTATGACCGGGTTACCCTGGGCGGCCCTCTCTAAGTGTCCGGTCACCAGACACTGCTTTTCAGGAATGCTCCTCGCTGACCCACGGGCAGCTTGGCAGAGCTGGCGACTGCTTCAGGTGGGACAGTGGAATGACCAGAAGTGGATGGATGATTGTCTCGGTTCTCCCAGGACTGCGGGCGGGGTTTCCAGGGGTATAGGACTTTCCGTGATAAAACCAGGGGGTGTCCCGGTTTTCCCTAAGATGGTCACCCTCAGGAACTGACTCTTAGTGGACAGAAAGTCATCCCAGTGTGCTAAGGTGAGGGGTTCCATCCCTGGTCAGGACACAAATGAGCGCCCACCTCAGAGGAACAACTGAGTGGAACAGTGAGTTGATGCCTCTCTCTCTCTCTCTCTCTCTTTCTCTCTCTCTCCCCCTCTCTCTCCCTCTCCCTTCCTCACCCCTCCCCATCCCACTCAAATCAGTGGAAAAATTAAAAAAATAAATGAAGGAAAGTAAGAATCCGACTCTCTGACTCTTGCACGCAACCCCCCACCCCCACCCCAGCTAAGTAGTCTCGCCAGCATTCAACAATGCCGTGTCTAGGACCGTGTGTGGCCTGGCCCATTCACAACAGAGCCCGTCTCAATCTGCTTACCAACTGCCGGCCTTGCCCTCCTGCACCCACGTGGGTGCCATTATGTAAATATCCGTATGCCAGGTCTCAGGGAGATGCCCAGTCAATGGAAAACACAGGCCGCCGTGCCAAACTCATTTAAATCCCATCTAGTTCCATAGAGAAATGTGCATTACGTAGGGTACCCCAGCGCCCTGTCCGTTATGTCCGATCGCCCCCAGGAAACACGCAGATTGGTAGGGGATGTGGATGAGTCAGATTATTTTCCACGTTACAATACTGATCGTTAAGATAATAACAGCCTCCGGCGTTTGCCCGTTCACACAGTCATGAGCAGCCCTCTCCCGTCAGTCAGGAGACCAGTGGAGAGCCACGCCTTCTCTCCTCCGGGGAGAGAGCTGGGAGCCAGGTGGGGCCCAGGAGGGCAACGCCCGGCATCGGCCAGACTCGCCGCGGGCTGTGCTCGGTGACTGGGCCCCCCAAACCCCTCCACCGGCCAGACTCGCCGCGGGCTGTGCTCGGTGACTGGGCCCCCCAAACCCCTCCACCGGCCAGACTCGCCGCGGGCTGTGCTCGGTGACTGGGCCCCCCAAACCCCTCCACGCGGCGGCTGTGTCTGAACAGCTCCCGGCGAGCAGGAGCAGAGGAGAGGCTGGGCCCTGCAGACAGACTCCGGAGGGAGAGCCGGACCAGCAGGAGGAGGCTGGTGCATCCTTTTCCCCGGCTCTCTGCTCCAACACCTCGCACCCCCTCTGCTGGGGTGACCGGCTGGAAATACCTCTCCTGGGACACACCCGGGGGGAGGGGCGACTGCAGACACCTGGGGCCACTCAAGAGGTGGCTCTTCCGAAAGTGGGCGCCACGTCCCCCGTGTTACAGATGAGATGGTGGGGGGGGGGCACACAGGCCACGTGACTCGCCCACGGTCACTCAGGCAGGGACAGATCCTGAGCAGTCTGCATCCAGGCGGGGTTCTCTGGTCCCTGCAGAAAGTTCAGGGACTGCCCCAAGGAGAAGGGGTCTTAATGGGGGTGGGGGAGCCTTCATGAGGGAGAGCCCCTGCGAGGCATGACAGAGGCCAGGTGGGAGTCCCCCCCGCATAGGGGCTTTGGGGAAACTGCTGTCCAGGCAGCATGGCGCAGCACGGGGCCCTCTGGGAAGCCAGGCGCTGGTGCCGGTGGAAGACAGGTAGGTGACCAGCGCCAGCGGGGGGGACCTGCCTCACGGGACCGTGGGGGTCTCGTGAGGGGATACGTACAGTTCCTAGCTCGTTGCTGGTCACGTACAAGTACTGTACAGCCCGAGCCCCTGACTTTTCTCCCTCGGCCTTCAGCAAGTGGGGAAGACCTGAGGTAGGGGCTTCCTTTCCCCGCACGTTATCCTCAGAGGAGACCAAGGTCTGTCGCACAACCAAGGTGTTGCTACGTTAACCAATAACCCGTCTCTCTGTGCTAACCGAGCACGTTAGGCGTTAGAGGGCACACTGGCTTCTGACCTTGGCTGGGCGGGGACGTGCTTCTGCACAGTTATCCTCCGCTGTGTAAGCTTCACACACAGGGAACTGGCGGTATTCACCCCCTTCCCCGCGCCCTCGCCCCCTTGTTACATAGCGAACCAATCGTTCTACTTTATCTTTGGTAAATAGCGTATTTCTCCTGGCTACCGGAAGCTGGCTGTCATCCAATCTAATTAAGGAATATTTCCCGAACACGCATTACGTTGTCCTAGGAATTGCGTTTGGCACTGTGAATACGGAGGTCTTCTCTCAATCACTCCTTACGCCGAGGACTACTTGCCGAGGACTACTTGTCGAGGACTGACCGCGCGCTACCACTGCGTTAGGTGCTAGGGAAACAGTAGAATAAAGAAACATGGGCCCTGGCCGGTTGGCTCGGCGGTAGAGCGTTGGCCTGGCGTGCGGGGGACCCGGGTTCGATTCCTGGCCAGGGCACACAGGAGAAGCGCCCATTTGCTTCTCCACCACCCCCTTTCTCTCTGTCTCTCTCTTCCCCTCCCGCAGCCAAGGCTCCATTGGAGCAAAGATGGCCCGGGTGCTGAGGATGGCTCCTTGGCCTCTGCTCCAGGCGCTAGAGTGGCTCTGGTCGCGATGCCCCTGAGGGGCAGGGCATCGCCCCCTGGTGGGCAGAGCGTCGCCCCTGGTGGGCGTGCCGGGTAGATCCCGGTCGGGCGCATGCGGGAGTCTGTCTGACTGTCTCTCCCTGTTTCCAGCTTCAGAAAAATACAAAAAAAAAAAAAAAAAAGAAACATGGCCTTTGAGCTCGGTGGGCGTGGGAGGGCGCTCCGGGCACTGGAGGGCCTCGAGCTGTGGGGAGGAACTTGCTCTCCTCCATAGGATCAGGGGGGCAGCGTGGAGCGCCTCAGGGTGGGGTTTCAGAGATGTTGGGAGACCATGGTGGCCCCAGATGAAGGTGGATTAGACGGAGAGTGGCCCAGAGGCCGACAGATGGGAGAGACGGGGAGGAGGTAACGGGGACCTGACCTGCTGAGGGACCGGTGATGGGGTCGGGAGAGAGAGAAGTCAAGGATGCATTCTAGGCTCTGAGTTTCTGAGGTCAGGTGAGTGTTGAACTGCTCATCCTGGGGTCTGCTTTGAACCTGTGGCGTTGAAGGTGGCTCGGAAGCCTCCAAGGAGCTGTGAGGTGGGCAGGGATCGGCACACGCAGGCTGGAGGGCAGAGAAGCCTGGGAGAGCCATCGGCAAACGGTGGTGATGGAAGCCTTTGCGGCCAGTGTGAGGGGAAGGTTGTAGGATGCGGGCTGGAGGGGCTCTGTGTGTGAGGTTTGGGAAGACGAGGCTGTGTGTGCAAGAGGAGTGGACGGTGAGGGGGGTCCTGCCGTGGAAACCAGGCAGGTGCTTCGAAACAGAGAGCGTGGCCACGGACAAGGAAGACAGAAAGGCGTCCGTTGCATGTAGTGCATGGCCGTAAGCTGTTGAGCTGTAGGGACGTGGTCAGAAGCCAGACTGGAGTGAAGAGCTAGAAATAGCAAGACTGAAGAACCCCATCAAGAAGTCCACCATGAAGGGGAGATACAGAGATGGGATAATAGCAGGAGGCGTGGGCTCCTCCTCATCCTGTAGCTCACAATGCCAGGGCTTAGACTGGCATCCAGGCAGGAAGGAACCATGATGTGGTCAAGGCAGTTGAAGGCTCAAAATTTCTATAAAAGAGGCAGGATTAGCTTCTTGGACACTTACACAGATAAGCTGATATAGAGTGTGTAAACTAAAAGCGCCAGGTAGACGAGGTTGGCACCAGACATGGGGAAAGGTCAGCCTGGCGAAGAGAACAACAGCATGTACAAGAACTTGGTGTCCTGGCCAGTTAGCTCAGTCATTGAGCATCGGCCCAGTGTGTGGATGTCCCAGGTTTAATTCCCAGTCAGGGCACACAGGAGAAGTGACCATCTACTCTCCACCCCTCCCCCTTCCCCTTCTCTTTCTCTCTCTTCCCCTCCCGCAGCCATAACTCTATTGGTTCAAGCACATCAGCCCCTGGCACTGAGGACAGCTCCATGGAGCCTCTGCCTCAGGTGCTAAAAATAGCTCAGTTGGTGAGCATGGTCCCAGATGGGCAGAGCATCACCCCATAGGGGGCTTACCGGGTGAATCCCCTTTGGTCACGTGTGGGAATCTGTCTCTCCGTCTCCCCTCCTATCACTAAAAAAAAAAGAATTTGGTAATTTATGTGTCCAAGTTTTTCTCTGTCATCCCTACCCTAGAGACCCACTGGGGAGACATTAACTGCCAAATGTATGCTTTGGGGGCGGGGATGGAATATGTCAAGGAGTATCCATTCAGTGATGGGGGCCGGAATGGAATATGTCAAGGAGTATCCATTCAGTGATGGGGGCCGGAATGGAATATGTCAAGGAGTATCCATTCAGTGATGGGGGCGGGGATGGAATATGTCAAGGAGTATCCATTCAGTGATGGGGGCGGGGATGGAATATGTCAAGGAGTATCCATTCGGTGATGGGGGCGGGGATGGAATATGTCAAGGAGTATCCATTCAGTGATGGGGGCGGGGATGGAATATGTCAAGGAGTATCCATTCAGTGATGGGGGCGGGGATGGAATATGTCAAGGAGTATCCATTCAGTGATGGGGGCGGGGATGGAATATGTCAAGGAGTATCCATTTGGTGATGGGGGCGGGGATGGAATATGTCAAGGAGTATCCATTCAGTGATGGGGGCGGGGATGGAATATGTCAAGGAGTATCCATTCAGTGATGGGGGCGGGGATGGAATATGTCAAGGAGTATCCATTCAGTGATGGGGGCGGGGACGGAATATGTCAAGGAGTATCCATTCAGTGATGCGGGCGGGGATGGAATATGTCAAGAAGTATCCATTCAGTGATGCGGGAGGGGATGGAATATGTCAAGGAGTATCCATTCAGTGATGCCGGCGGGGATGGAATATGTCAAGAAGTATCCATTCAGTGATGGGGGTGGGGACGGAATATCTCAAGGAGTATCCATTCAGTCGGAGTGCTGCCCCAGCAAATGTAATGCAATTCAAACCAGAAGCCATTTGGAATAAAATAGTTGGGTATGTAGGTTAAGAGCTTTCGAGAACCAACAAAGGTTTGAGAAGTCTGACTTGTTTCTCCTCCCCTCCCCTCTTTCTTTTGCAGTCAACTTTGACCATTTTCAGATTCTCCGGGCCATTGGTAAAGGGAGTTTTGGAAAGGTAAGAATGATGGATCTTAAAAAAATATCGAAAATAAAATATAAATGTCCCAGCCGGTGGGCTGTGTGTGCGTGTATGTGCGTGCGTGTGCGTGTGCATGTGTGCGCGCGCGTGTGTGTATATATGCACGTGTGTGCGTGCGCGTGTGTGCGTGCGCGTGTGTGTGCGTGTGTGTGTCTGGTGTTCTGGGGCTGTGTGTGTGTGTGTGTGTTCTGTGGGCTGTGTGTGTGTGTGTGCGTGTGTGTGTGTCTGGTGTTCTGTGGGCTGTGTGTGTGTGTGTGTCTGGTGTTCTGTGGGCTGTGTGTGTGTGTGTGTGTGTGGTGTTCTGTGGGCTGTGTGTGTGTGTGTGTGTCTGGTGTTCTTTGGGCTGTGTGTGTGTGTGTATGTGTGTCTGGTGTTCTGTGGGCTGTGTGTGTGCGCGTGCGTGTGTGTGTGTGTGTGTGTCTGGTGTTCTGTGGGCTGTGTGTGTGTGTGTGTGTGTGTCTGGTGTTCTGTGGGCTGTGTGTGTGTGTGTGTGTGTGTGTGTGTGTCTGGTGTTCTGTGGGCTGTGTGTGTGTATATGTGTGTGTGTGTGTGTGTGGTGTTCTGTGGGCTGTGTGTGTGTGTGTGTGTGTGTGTGTGGTGTTCTGTGGGCTGTGTGTGTGTGTGTGTGTGTGTGTGTGTGTGGTGTTCTGTGGGCTGTGTGTATATGTGTGTGTGTGTGTGTGTGTGTGGTGGTCTGCGGGTTGCTGGGCCCTGTTTGGCAGGAAGATCTGGACTTGCCAAGATTGAAATCTAAAGGAAATCGGGATAGTTTCCTTTGGATCTGCTGTAATTTCACCTCGAAAATTAAATTACCACGGCAGCCCTGGTTTAGGTGAATTACGCTGGTAATTATTTTGAGGTCGCTGATGCTATTTCTTCCTTGAGGATCTAAATGAGGATAGTGGAAAAAACCCACACACTTATGAGATGGTCAACCTCTGCTCCTTCCTCCAACATGAGCATTGTATAAATATGTAGATAAAAAGGTATTTGGAAAGAATACTTACCACGAGATCTGCCCTCGAGCAAACTTCTCTGCACCCAGTGTATGATTTGGCTCTGGGCACAGTGTTGTCCAGCAGGGCTCCAGAGGTTCTTCATCTTGCTGGACTGAACTGTATGCCTATTAGTTAGTGACTTTGACTCTCCAGGCCCCCTCCCTGACGCTGTCCAAGGCGACCACAGTGACTGTTTTAGAGACCCCACTTAGCTCGGAAACATGCTGTATCTGTCTTCCTGTGGCTGGCTCATTTCACTTCGGGTAATGTCCTCAAGATGCCTCCAAGCTGTAGCATACTGCAGACTTTCTTTCTTTCTAAAGGCTTTCGCTGTGTCTGTGTGCCACGCTTCTTTATTCCTTATCTGTCCCCTTGAGCCACATTCTCCGTCTGTATCACCACCTACGCCCCCACCCAGGAGACGGGTCTGTGGTTAGAGGGGAGTTCAAAGACGAGTCTGTGTTCATAAGGAGCATCTGGTCCTCACGCAGTATCTACCCTCCGGCCAACAAGCATTTCCCTTGGGGTGTTTGTAACCACTGGACCACTGGGGGGTCAGTCAGCCAGGGCTCATGAGCACGCAGGCTGTGTAAAAATGGACGTGTCCGTGTCTTCCACATCAGGTTGTTGTGGTAAATAAATGAGATTATATAGTTGAGTTCCCATCATGTAACCAAACCACCACTTAGTCGGTATTGATTCCCTCACTGCTTAGGCACTTTCCCTCCTGAGAAGCAGGGAGTGGGGAAGAGAAGACTTTAACTAAGTGTGTGTGTGTGTGTGTGTGTGTGTGTGTTGAAGGAGGTAGTAGTAACAGGCATGCCTGGTTTTTGCATGGAAGGACATTTGTGTGGACATACACGTGGACTGGGACAGGCGGGGCTGTTGTGTACATTTACATTCCCAGAGCACCTCACCCTGTGTGATGTGTTGCTGTTGACAGATGGTGGGACAAGACTTGGCAAGGTCATGGTCTTGCATGGTACTTGTTCTATTGGAAACCCACATAGTTCTGATTTAACAGAAGCTTTGCCACTGAGTTTTCTCTAATTCTATGTCTTGTTCTGTTATTGGGAGTTTGTGTACAATACCAGATTTTGAGTTTCTGAGGTCAGGTGAGTGTTGAACTGCTCATTCTGGGGTCTTCTTTGAACCTGTGGCGTTGAAGGTGGCTCGGAAGCCTCCAAGGAGCTGTGAGGTGGGCAGGGATCAGCACACTCAGGCTGGAGAGCAGAGAAGCCTGGAGAGCAGAGAAGCCTGGAAGAGCCATTGGCAAACGGTGGTTTCTTCATTCTTTCATTCATTCATCCATTTACTTATTGCTACATCCAAAGATCCAACTATTTACCCATCCATGCATGCATCCATCCATTCACTTATCCATCCATCCATTTATCCATCCATCCATTATCCATTTATCCATCATCTATCCATCCACCCATCCATCCATCCATCATCCATCCATTCATCCATCCATCCATTGTCCATCCATCCATCCATCACTCATCCATCATCCATCCATCATCCATCCATCATCCATCCATACACACACACACACACACACACACACACACACTTATCCATCCATTTATCCATCCATCCATCCATCCATCCACCCATCCACCCATCATCCACGCACCCATCTATCATACGGATGATCACTTTGTTCTGGATTCTGTTCTAGGGTCTGAGATACAAAAATGAACCGGGTATGGTGCTTGCTTTTAAGGAGCTCTCCTACATGCAGGAGGCAGACAGATAAACAGATCATTAAAGTCCAGTCTGAAAAACAATGGTGGAGAAAATCCCAGGAGGTGTGGGTACACAGGGGTGAGTTTGCAGGATACCAAATGCAGACTTCACAGAGTACATGTTCTGTAGAGGGCAGGGTTGACTAGATGTTTATCCAGTATTTTCTGACATTTTAGTGTGAAAATTTGCAAACATACAGCAAAGTTGAAGGAATTTTATAGTCAACACCTGTATTCACCATTTACATTCCACTTAACATCAACCAAACTTATTTTATGAAATGCCTATCCTATTCATCCATTAATCTATCTTTTCTTTTATGCATTTTGTAGTAATCTGAAAATATCTGTATACTTACCCCAATTATCTCAGCATTTGTCCATAGTTTTTCTTTTGCTGTAATAGCACATACAATAAATACACAATCTTAGGTTTGCATTTGTTGAGTTTTGAGAAATGCATACACCTGCGTAGCGTGAAGATTTTTCAAGATATAGACGATTACTGTCGCCTCAAAATCCCGCTGACCCTGTCCAGCCAAAACTCATCTGTATCCCAACCACTTCATCCTCTGGAGGTTAGATTTGCCTGTTCTAGAACTTAATATATAAATGATATCATACAATAAGTACTCTCCAGTGTAAGGCTTCATAATGTTTTGCATTTTGCCTAATGTTTTTGAGATTCATCCATGTTGCTGTGTGTCAGCACTTTTTTCTTCTTACTGATGAATAATGTTCATTCTATTAACGTATCACAGTTTGTTAATCCATTTTCAGCATGACAAGACTCTTAGACTGTTTTTAGTTTTTGCTGGTTTTCAGAAAGTTGCCATTAAACTTTGTAGTCCTTTTTTTGTGAACATGTGATTTCATTTCTCTTGGGTTCAGATCTAGGATTAGAATTGCTTGGTGGAGAGGGTTTGTTTTACTTTGTACAAAACCGCCGAAGGGCTTTCCAATGTGGTTGTGCTATTTTGTACTCGTACTAAGTTCCATTTGCTTCACATCCTGGCCAACATGTGGTACTCTCAGTATTTTTCACTTTAGGTATTCAGTAGTATCTCAATCTGGTTTTAAATAGCATTTCTCTGATGAGTAATGGTGACCATTTTTTTCATGTGCCTAAAAGACCAATCTTATGTCTTTATTTGTGAAGTATGTATTCAAAACATTTTGCCATTTGAAAACTTGGGTTGATGTATTATCGCTGAAGTGTGGGACAGAGATGTAGATACCAGTCCTTTCTCAGATATGGGACTATTCTCTAAGAAACTGTAGTTCATCTGTTAATTTTATTGGTGGTGTACTGTAGTGCACAGACATTTTACGTTTCGATGAGGTATAATGTATTGAGTTTTTCATTTTGGGGTTATTGCTTTAAGTGACTTGTATAAGGAAACCTGGCTTAAGAAAACATACTCATGTCACAAAGATATTTTCCTATGTTTAGTTTGTGAAAGTCGTGTGAGTTAGCTTATAGGTTTAGTTCCTTTAGAGTTAAAATTTTTTGGATGATGTGAAGTAAGAGTTGAGGTTCATCGTTTTCGTATAGGGATGGCCATTTCTTGAAAAAATTTTTCTTTGCTTGTTGGATTGCTTTGACGTCCTTGTGAAAAGTCAGATGCCTTTTAGAAGTGGGAGGTCTACTCCTGCATCCTAATCTGTTTGTCTTACCTACTCGTACAAATACCAGACTGTCTTAATTACTGTAGGTGTATAGTAAATCTTGACATCAGGTAGTGTAAGTTCTCCAAATTTATTCTTTTTCAAAATTTTGTGGACATTCTAGGTCTTTGGACTTTCATAGAAATTTTGTACTTGCTTGTCAATTTCTCAAAAAAAATGGGTGGGAATATTATTGGGTTTATATTAGCTTTATATATCAACTTGAAAATACTTGCTATCTTAACAACATTGAGTCTTCTAATTCACAAATAAGGTGTACCTATCTCTCTGTTTCTCTTTACCTTTATTTATTACTAAAGATTCTTTATTTTGATAATGTTTTGAAATTTTGTAGGCAGGGGCTTTGCCCTTTTATTTTGTATCAGTTCTTTTCCTAAATTATTTATGAAGTTTTTCTTCAGGGGGGCACTATTTTAATGGAATTGTTTTTAATTTAATTTTTTATTTTTTATTGCGAGATATAAAAATACAATTGATTTTTATATATTGTATCCTGAAATCTTGCTAATTAAATTATCAGTTGTGAATAATTGTAGTTTCCTGTAGTTTTGTTTTTACGTTTGTTTTTAGGATTATACTAGTTTCACAAAGTGAGTTGGGACATTTTTCTTCTCTGTTTTCTGAAAGGGTGTGAAATTGGTGTTAGGTCTATCATGATTTTGTCCATTTTCTGCTTTTCTTTGTCTGTTTTGCTGTTTTTCCTTTTCTGTATTCTTTTGGATTAATTGAATATTTAGAGCCCCCATTTAATTTATCTATTGACTTTATAGCTATAATTCCTTGTATTATGCTTTTAGATTGTTGCTCTAGGGATTATAATATACACCCTTAATTTATTCCATAGTCTTCTTAGAGAGTTAATATTTTATACTTCCCATGACATGTGGATGAACCTGGCAACCTTATGGGACCTTATAGGTCCATTTACCTCGTCAACCTTTATACTATAGCTGCACAAATGACAGCTTCTTAAATTATAAATCTCCAATACAATCTTATGGTTTTCTTTGTTAACTATATATATAAATATATAGACTCCACTTGTAAATATATTGCACATCTTAAGAAACATGTAGCCCTGGCCGGTTGGCTCAGCGGTAGAGCATCGGCCTAGCGTGCGGAGGACCCGGGTTCGATTCCCGGCCAGGGCACACAGGAGAAGCGCCTATTTGCTTCTCCACCCCTCTGCCATGCTTTCCTCTCTGTCTCTCTCTTCCCCTCTTGCAGCCAAGGCTCCATTGGAGCAAAGATGGCCCGGGCGCTGGGGATGGCTCTGTGGCCTCTGCCCCAGGCGCTAGAGTGGCTCTGGTCGCAACATGGCGACCCCCAGGATGGGCAGAGCATCGCCCCCTGGTGGGCATGCCGGGTGGATCCCGGTTGGGCGCATGCGGGAGTCTGTCTGACTGTCTCTCCCTGTTTCCAGCTTCAGAAAAATGAAAAAAAAAAAAAGAAAAAAAAAAAAAGAAACGTATATCTAGATCTGTGTTTTTTGTTTGTTTTTAATAAATTTACCCATACTCTCACCAAGGTCTGAAATTCCCACTGATATCATTTCCATCCATTCTGAAGAGTTTCCGTTTGTATTTCCTGGGATGCCAGTCTCCTCTCAGTGCAGTCTCTATTAATTTCATTTTATCTGACCGGCATTCATTCTCCTGCTTTCTTAAAGACTACTTCTTCTGGGTACAGATTATTGGGTTGACAGTTTTTTTCCTCATTACTTTCAAGTGTCCATACCACTGTCACCTGACTGCCATGGTTTCTGATGAGAAGTCATGGCACTTTGAACCACTTATTGTTATCTGGTATGTCACGTGTCACTTTTGTCTCTCTCCTTTTAAGATTTCCCTTTAATCACTGACCTTTAGCGGTTTGACTAGAATTGCACTTAGGTTGAAACGCTTGAAATTCTTCATTTAGAAAAGTTTCTCTCTCTTGGCTTAGGTTTTCTGTATTTTCTTGTATTCGTACCACACTGCCCTTTTATACCGTGCAGTATTGTCATAGTCACAGTAGCTGTTTTAATGTCCTTTATGCTGATCCCAACATCTGAGTCACCTGAAGCTTTGCCTTCATAAGAATGGGGTCACATATTCCAGGTTCTCTGTGTGTCAAATCGTCTTAGGTTACACCCTGGACACTGTGAATGTTATGTTGCGGAGACTTTGGGTTCTATCGTATTTCTTTGAAGATGTCCTTTTCACAAGTGTTTAACTTGGTTGGACTTACACTGCTGGCTCCCCCTCCCCCATTGGGCGTGTACACAAACCTCTGTCCACTTCCTTTTCGTTTTTTACTGGACTGCTTACAGTCACCTTTAAGGGCCAGCCGGAGATCTGGGCAGAGTTTATGTGATACATTGGAGCCTCCTCTTCTCTGGATTTCTCAGAAGTGGGCGGCCCGGAGCGTTCAGGAAGTCTGCCTCTAACCTCCTGAGCCGCGGCTACCCTTCACTACAGCACCACATGTCAAACACCCACCGAACCGTCACTTCCTCTTGTCTGTCATCCTCGTGCTGAGCATTCCATGACGTAAGGGGACTCGATGCACATGTCTGAGTCCACAGCGCAGCTGCGCCACCACCTGGGACACTCAGAGGCCCGGCAGCCTTCACGCTGGCGTCCCTGACGATGTCGGTCCCGGGCCCTCTGCCTCCCTGCCTGGCATGCTACCAGATCCGCTAGCGGGCAGCCTCGTGAGTTTGAGGTTGGTCCTATCTCGTCACCGTCCTTTGAAAGATTTCTGTCTACCTTTGCTGCCTGCATCTGTACTGCCGTTTGCCCGCTGGTTTGGCTCTTAGAACCTGTCACCCAGAGATTACGCGTGTTAAATATGGTTATCGTGGGTGCTTTTAAGTTAGTCTCGGGTCATAGCGATTGCTTGATGACACCCAGATGCACGTGGACTATATACAAACCTGCGGTGTTCAGGAGGAAGTTGGTTTCCTTCAGAGGGAGGAGAACATGGCTCCGTTCTGGTCAGCACACCAAACCTTCGCCTCCTGTCACGGTAAGGGCGGAAGTCGGCGTGACTGCTGCTGAGGTCAAGGTCGAGGGGCTGGCCCAGGGTGAAGGGCACTCCCTCCTCACAGGGAGCAGTGTGGCTCTGCTTTCTGTCTGTGGCGGGCTCGCTGACTGGCATTTATTGGTAGTTTTCCAGGAGGACCTTGTATTGGGAGTTGGTGACAATAGCTTTGGTTATCAGGAAAGAGCACATGTGGATGGACAGAAAACCCACGTTAGGTCCGTGCCTCCTCCGTGCTGCGCCAAGGCCCACAGCGGCCGGCGGTCCTTCCGCAGGAAGTCACTGACCTTTGTGTGACCCTCTCAGGACTGAGCTCGGGGGCAGGTGCGGCACAGCAGGGTAATTTGTACGTATCCACGGGGAGCACGAGATTCGGGAGTCGACCCGAGTCTGCTTCGTGTTGGTCGTGGACACCTGGGGAAGTAAATGAACAAATCTGAAGCTTAATTTTTCTCATCTGTAAAGTGGAAAAAGAATGAAGAACTGTAGTGATGGCTGTTTTTTTGTTTGTTTTTTACTTTTCTGCATGCTGTTCAGTCCCCTTTCTTGCTATAATAACATCCCTTTCCCTTGGAGACTGCCTCCTCCCTCCTTGTGGCCCAGGGGATATCCAGTCATTGTGGTCCCGCATGCCTTTCTGAGATGGACATGTGATGTGCCAGCTGCATGGACCATCTTCAGCTGGACCATACAGGATACAGATACATGCATGCATGTGTATATGCACCTGACAAGCAGTATACACATATACGTATATGTACATACACCCACATACATACATGCATAGCTACAATGCATATATCTTGTCTACACATATATAGTGTATACATATATGTATGTGTGTATACCCTCTAAGCAGTACATATGCATATATACATATACACACATATCCCCTAAGTGGTATATGCACACCTATGTATATCTTATGTACATAGGTGTTCAACCACTAAACAGTATATAGTTATATATATATATATATATATATATGCCCCCCACACAGGATACAGATACATACACACATGTGTATATATATATATATTTATATATACATATGCATACTCTCACATAACAAAATATTTATACACACATGTATATGTACACCCACATGTCCACACGTTTAGATATGTACACATACCACTGCACAGTGTGTATGTCTGCATACACATATAGTATATATATACATACACACATGTACTAATGATTCAGAGAACATATATTTGACACATAAGTGAATGAGTATTATATAAATGAATCTATATAAATGAGTGAAGAGCCTCACAATTAGCCAATCAACTGATAAGAGTGAGTTGGCGGGTTTACACCAGTTGTCTCTGGGCTCGGGTCCTGAGGTCAGTGTCTGCATCGCCCCTGCAAACTCTCAGAGCCGCCCCTGCAAACTCTCAGAGCCGCCCCTGCAATCAGCACCTCCCCCTGCAGCCCTCACACTCCACAGCCCGCGCCTCCCTGAAGCGGGAGCTGGGCCGGTGGAGAGTCCAGGGTGAAGGGTTTCGCCCTGAGTGAACTCGGACGTGAACTGGGCTTAACGATCTTCAAGGGAGGGAGGAGGAGACTTTGGGAGAAGTTTCTGAGAAGTTTGCTTCAAAGGTATCTCTTCTGGATTGACAGTGGTGTGGGCTCTCTGCTTAAAGAGCTGGTTGGAGCAAAATAAATGGGGAGTTAATTAAAATTCATGGACTTGCCAGCGGCAGTCTGCACGTAAAGCAGCAGAAAGTGGCAGAGTCATATGACAATAGTCCTTTATGTCCCTCTGAGGCAGATTCCGGATGGCGCCGGACAAGGACGGCACAGCCGGTGGCTCCAGACGCTGCGCCGCCTTATTATGCGGCGCTGATCACTTCCGTCCGCAAGCGTATTATTAGTTGTCTGATTCCGTGTCCCAGACTGTCACATCTGCATGCGGATTTATGGTGTGAAAAAAATATATTTGATTAATAGCAGACTAACCAATTTACGGCTCAGACTGCAACAAATCCACTTTGGAATTAAGCAGGGGTTAGGTTTTACATAGGCGTTTATCAGTTTGAAAGTTTGAAGACATTTGACTTGGGTCTTAATTTATTATTTATTTATTTATTTATTTATTTTTTACCCCTTAAAAATATTAGCTTCTGTAATCTTTTTGATCTTTTAAGTTGCCAGGCCTTTGCGATAGCGGCAGCATGGCAGACGTGCACAGCGGGGTTCTGAGCGGGATGGTAAATGTTTGTGGCCACTGCTCTGCCCGGCATTATTCTGGGTGGTTGTGTGTGCCAGTCAGCTGGACAAGGTCCGTGATGTTACAGAGTTTCATCCGTAGGGGAACAGACAGACACGCAAACAGCAAACAAACACGGTGTTTCAGCAGTGGTCATTGCTCTGTGGCAGAGTACCGTGCTGTGACCCGGGAGGACGGAGGACAGCTTTCTTTGGAGGAGAGGGGAACAGAGAAGGCTCCTTTGAGGAGACATTTAAGCCAGGTCCTAACTGTTTAGTGGGAAACAGACCATGTGAAGATATGAGGGAAAGAACGCCCTAGACAAAAGGGATAGCAGGTGCAAAGGCCCTGCGGCGGGCACAGAGTTCGTAATGGGGCAGGGGCAGCAGGTGTGTCTGAGAGGTCCAGCCAAAGCCAGGACTCAGACTGCACGGTGGCTCCTCTCGGGAAAGAGCCCGAAGCCTCAGGCTGCACGGTGGCTCCTCTCGGGAAAGAGCCTGAGTGAGGCCTCAGGCTGCACGGTGGCTCCTCTCGGGAAAGAGCCTGAGTGAGGCCTCAGACTGCACGGTGGCTCCTCTCGGGAAAGAGCCTGAGTGAGGCCTCAGGCTGCACGGTGGCTCCTCTCGGGAAAGAGCCTGAAGCCTCAGGCTGCACGGTGGCTCCTCTCGGGAAAGATCCCGAAGCCTCAGACTGCACGGTGGCTCCTCTCGGGAAAGAGCCTGAAGCCTCAGGCTGCACGGTGGCTCCTCTCGGGAAAGAGCCTGAGTGAAGCCTCAGGCTGCACGGAGGCTCCTCTCGGGAAAGAGCCTGAAGCCTCAGGCTGCACGGTGGCTCCTCTCGGGAAAGAGCCTGAGTGAAGCCTCAGACTGCACGGTGGCTCCTCTCGGGAAAGAGCCTGAAGCCTCAGGCTGCACGGTGGCTCCTCTCGGGAAAGATCCCGAAGCCTCAGACTGCACGGTGGCTCCTCTCGGGAAAGAGCCTGAAGCCTCAGGCTGCACGGTGGCTCCTCTCGGGAAAGAGCCTGAGTGAAGCCTCAGGCTGCACGGTGGCTCCTCTCGGGAAAGAGCCTGAAGCCTCAGGCTGCACGGTGGCTCCTCTCGGGAAAGAGCCTGAGTGAAGCCTCAGGCTGCACGGTGGCTCCTCTCGGGAAAGAGCCTGAGTGAAGCCTCAGGCTGCACGGAGGCTCCTCTCGGGAAAGAGCCCGAAGCCTCAGGCTGCACGGTGGCTCCTCTCGGGAAAGAGCCTGAGTGAAGCCTCAGACTGCACGGTGGCTCCTCTCGGGAAAGAGCCTGAGTGAAGCCTCAGACTGCACGGTGGCTCCTCTCGGGAAAGAGCCTGAAGCCTCAGACTGCACGGTGGCTCCTCTCGGGAAAGAGCCTGAGTGAAGCCTCAGACTGCACGGTGGCTCCTCTCGGGAAAGAGCCTGAAGCCTCAGACTGCACGGTGGCTCCTCTCGGGAAAGAGCCTGAGTGAAGCCTCAGACTGCACGGTGGCTCCTCTCGGGAAAGAGCCTGAGTGAAGCCTCAGACTGCACGGTGGCTCCTCTCGGGAAAGAGCCTGAGTGAAGCCTCAGACTGCACGGTGGCTCCTCTCGGGAAAGAGCCCGAAGCCTCAGACTGCACGGTGGCTCCTCTCGGGAAAGAGCCTGAAGCCTCAGACTGCACGGTGGCTCCTCTCGGGAAAGAGCCTGAAGCCTCAGACTGCACGGTGGCTCCTCTCGGGAAAGAGCCTGAAGCCTCAGACTGCACGGTGGCTCCTCTCGGGAAAGAGCCTGAGTGAAGCCTCAGGCTGCACGGTGGCTCCTCTCGGGAAAGAGCCTGAGTGAGGCCTCAGACTGCACGGTGGCTCCTCTCGGGAAAGAGCCTGAAGCCTCAGGCTGCACGGTGGCTCCTCTCGGGAAAGAGCCTGAAGCCTCAGGCTGCACGGTGGCTCCTCTCGGGAAAGAGCCTGAAGCCTCAGACTGCACGGTGGCTCCTCTCGGGAAAGAGCCTGAAGCCTCAGACTGCACGGTGGCTCCTCTCGGGAAAGAGCCGGAGTGAAGCAGTCTGTTAAGCCCAGCAGCTAGGAAGCCTCAGCTCCAGAGTCTGTCAGGGCTGAGCTGGGACTGGGGCTCAGAAGCAGGTGACTCCGGGCAAGTTGCCCGACTTCTCAGAGCCTGAAAAATGAGCTGTTTTATATTCTTATGTAAGAAGCGCTTTTAGACTTCTGAAACACGATGCTTGCACTAGAAGCCGTGATTGTTCACGCCAACGGCTTTCATAAAGGATGGAATTCCATTTCTTTTCAATTAAATATTTAGCCATTTGATATTAATTAGATTGTGTTGGGCTTGAGGCATAGTGTGAGGAATTCGCTGGCTCCCGGAATCACTTTATTAAGTGCTAAACATCGCAGGAACAGCAGGCTCCCGCGTGAATGGCTCTCAAGCCTCGGCCAGAGCCGCTGATCTGTTGCCGCCGGCCAGGTTGACAGACGTCATTGCTCCCGTGCACTTCCTGTCATCTCCCGCGTCACTCGTCTGCTGGCTGAGGCTTGTCGGGCCTGTTCACGTGCAGAGGACGCTCCAGCCTCGCTTTCCCCGGCTCGTTCCCGGTGCCGAGGGCGTCAGAAGCACCAGCGCTGGTCCTGCCCCCACCTGTCCCTGTGCCTCCCTTCGGCGTTTCCTGACGCTGCCGTCTCCCCTGTGACTGCAGAGGTCACCGGTGTGTGTGTGTCAGCAGTGGCGTTAATTATAGAGTCACCTCCTGGAGTGGCCCTCCAGCGTTCCTGTACCCGCTCCCAGAAAGATCTCCCTCCTCCTCCTCACATCTCAGACTTCCCGTGTTGCTGGTTTGTCTGTTCTTTCTTTCATTCATTTATTTATGACTGTATACCTGGGGTCCACTTTTAACACCCGCCAGAGGCTCTCCCGGGCCCTCGGGACAGAAGGCCACTGCCTGAGTTTGCACACACTGCCGGGAGGGGGTCCCGCAGACTGGGGGGGCTTACGCAGCGGAGGGACTGTCCCAGCGCCGGGGGCTGAGGCCTTTCTCGGCAGCATCCGCAGGGGCGGGCTCTTCTGAAGCGTCTCTGCTTCGCGTGTGGATGGCCGACACCCCCCTTTGCCTTCACGTCATCTTTTCCCTGTGTGTGTCTGTCTCTGAAATTCCCTTTATATATATATATATATATATATATATACACACACACCAGTCATCCTGGATTAGGGCCGACCGACCCTCATGGCCCTGTTTTCACTCTTTGAAAAACCCTCTCTAAAAACACAGTCGCATTTTAAAGCACTGCAGCTCGGGGCTTCAACTTCTGGGTGTGGGGAAGTGCAGTTTGGCCCACTGCGCCAGCCTTTTCAAACGTGGCATTTAAGGCCATCTGTCACCGGCCTGTTGCTCACCTTTGTCTCCTCTTCTTTTTGCCACCATCTCCAAGATGTCTGACGTCCTGCCTCGGGCGGAGAGCAGGGAGCGGCACCCAGCCCGGGCTGGAACTCAGAGACGAAGGGTCCGCGGGGTGGGTGTCCAGTCTCTCAGCACCCCTAGGGGAGGGTGCGGCGGCTCAGAGCGTAGCTGCGTACAGCCTGGGCCGTGTCCCAGTGAGGGATGCCTCCTCGTGATGCTGTCCCTTTTAATATGCTGACGGAGGACAAACAGTTTAAAATCAAGTACCTAGCAACTTGAACACTTTAGAAGGTGATGGAGAAAAGCCAGCACGCAGCACAGATGGCCACAGTGGCTTGGTTCCCTGGGCCCATGGGAGGTTGAATTCAGGTGCTGACTTCTGATCCTGGCTAGCTCACTGCCAGATGTGTTGGTCTAGGTTCTCCAGAGACACAGAGCGAACAGGATGTGTGTGTGTGTGTGTGTACATAAGTAAGCTCCAAATCTGGAGGGTAGGTTCTCAGTCTAGAGACCCGGGAAGAGCGGATGCTGGAGTCCAGTTCCAAAGGCTTTCTGCTATAGAATTCCCTCCTGCTCAGGGGAGGTTTGTTTTTTGTTCTCCTTGGGCCATCAACTGATTGAGCAAGGCCCACCCATATTATGTAGGGCAATCTGCTTTACTCAAAGTCTACTGATTTTAATTTATCTAAAAGTAATTTCATCCAAAAACACCTTTACAGACACATCCAGAATAATATTTGACCACATATCTGGGCACCGTGGCCCAGCCAAGCTGACATGTAAAATTAACCATCACACCAGACAATTGGGAAATGGTCCCTGAGGCCCTCCTTGGGCCACTTCTGCCCATCTCTACAGTGTTCTCTGCTCTTATCATCAGAACGTGTATGAGTGATGATCATGATCACAGTAATAATAAATGACTTAGTAAGTGCTTACCGTGTCGCCCTCTAAACCCCCCACGGAAGTCAGTACTACTCTTTTTTTTTTCAGAGACAGAGAGAGAGAGAGTCAGAGAGAGGGATAGACAGGGACAGACAGACAGGAACAAAGAGAGATGAGAAGCATCAGTCCTCAGTTTTTTGTTGCGACACCTTAGTTGTTCATGGATTGCTTTCTCATATGTGCCTTGACCGCAGGCCTTCAGCAGACCTAGTAACCCCTTGCTCGAGCCAGCGACCTTGGGTCCAAGCTGGTGAGCTTTTTTTTTTTTTTTGCTCAAGCCAGATGAGCCCGCGCTCAAGCTGGCGACCTTGGGGTCTTGAACCTGGGTCTTCTGCATCCCAGTCCGACGCTCTATCCACTGCGCCACCGCCTGGTCAGGCATTACTACTCTTATCCCCATTTTACTGATGAGCACGGTCAGAGAACTATTGACATATCTAGCATGCTAAGGGCTTGTCCCCTGGCTCTGCTTCCAGCAGGCTGTGCCCTCTCCCCTCTAAGGCACTTCTTCCTCCCTCCCCTATACCTCCATCTTCCTGAAGCCAACTCCGGACCACGGAGAAACAGTTCAAATGCAGCCTTTTCCAGAAGGCCTTGCCCTAATCCCATCTCCTGGTTTGGCTCCGTCTTCTGAGGCACGCTCCACTCTCCTGTAGCATTGCCCTTCCCTACAGAGTGACGCTCCACGCGTTCATTCAGCCAGCTGCAGGCAGCCACGAAGCCCTGCTTTGTGCCAGGCTCTGTCCCAGTCACTGAAGGTAGAGCAGGGAACCAAAGGGAGGAAACCCCCTATGATCACGGGGTTTACAACCCAGCAGGGGAGACTGACAGTGGATAGACGAACCAACCAAGATGCACATCTGCGGCAGGAGCTGGTCAGGGTGATGGAGGAAACAGGTCGGGGGGGGGGGGCGGGGCTGAGGAGGGGTTGGCTGTCTCCCACAGGAGGTCACAGGTGCTCCCCTGATGAGGTGACTTATGAGCGGAGCCTGAGAAGGTGAGGGCCCCAGGCTGCGGACACGTGGGAAGGGCGTGCAGTCGGAGGCACGGCACAGAGGCCAGGCCAGGGTGGGAAGTGAGCAGGGAGGAGGGTCACAGAGGTGATCAGAGGGGCGTCGGGGCCAGGCCACGGGAGGCCCCGTGACCCAGAGTGAGGGGTTTCAGCTTTCTTGAGTGTCGTTTGTTTATCCCATTAAACCTTGAGTCCCTAGGGGACTGTCATACCTTCATGGCTAGCTGGGTACCAGGTCCATGGCAGTCATTTAATAAATGCTTACACATCCAAATGAGTATTTTTCTTGAGGCCAATGTTTTCTTTTCTTAATTTATATTTTTACGTAAGTGTAGTTGGCATACAAGCTTATATTGGTTATATTAATTTCAGGTGTACTATAGTAGTAGAGTGATTTGACATCTCTATGCCTTGCGATGTGATCACCCCACTGATTCTAGTCATCCTCTGTCACCGTGTAGACTTACCCCAGTATTATTGACTATATTCCCCTTCCCCTTCTCACCCGTCCCCTCACTCTCTCCTGCTTTCTGGTAGCCAGCCTGTTGGTCTCCGTCTCCATGAGGCCAACTTTTGACTGCTCCGGTGAGGTCAGCATTGATTAGAGCCCGTGTGGGTGGCCTTTCTGTGCTGTGAGAAAGCATCGTGCACTTGGGTGTATCAGACGGGGATGTGGGAAACAGAAAACCGACCTGACAGCGGCTTAAACAAAGAGGAGCTGGCTTTTCTCACATAACAAGAAGTCTGAAGGTAGGTGGCGCCACAGTAACAGGGTTAGAGTCTTTGAGAGGCTCTTGGCCTCATGGTCCGAAGGGGCTGCTGCAGCTCCAGACATTACACGTGTATTCCAGGTAGGAAAGACAAGAATGTGGTGGAGGGGAGGAGAGTGGGCCATTGGTAGCTATTTTCTTTTGTTCAAAAAAAGCAAGACTTTTCTGAGAAGCCTCCAGCAGATTGTTATATCTCACTGGCAGAAGCATGGTTACCTCCGGCTACAGGTGTTTAGTGGGTCACATGGCCTCCTTGAGGAAAACTGATGTCCTGTTATAGAGACAGAAGGGAGGATGCGCTCGGGCAGTTAACAATCATTGTCTGCAAAGATGGTCCATGTGTCAGCTAAGGACATTTGAACAGTGGACCCTGCATGACCACTCTGCTTAGTAATGGTATTTAATCCTGATTTTTTTCCTCTCCAAATCAACTGTTTGACAGAATCTTGCTCTGCAAACATAATAGTGCCCTTTAATGTCACACTGTAGCTGTTTATTCATTCGATAGCATTGGCTAGGCGCGCTCCAGCTGGGGTGGGGTGGGCAGTACACGGAAGGTTGGCTGAGTCAGATAAGAGGGGCAGTCTGGGCCAGCCCACAGGGCAGCACCGGCCTCGCACCCCCATACTTGTGGGTCCCAGCCCGACCCTGGCCCCTCTGACTCTGGGATCCTCGGAGCTGGCTTGCCCGAGCTGAGAAATAAGGGCCGGAACCCTGACCATCAAGGTCACTGAAGAGGCAACCAGACAAAAACTTCCCTGACGATTCTAGCAAAGTGACTCTGCACCTGTCTGCACCTCACACCCCACGGGCGCTTTTCAAATGTGTTGAAATCCGGGCCCTCCCAGAGCTCCGGGCGTGACCGACATTGTCCACGCTCTGCTCTGCGTGTGACGTCTGGCCAGAGGCCTCCGGGTGCCGCGCCGGGTGGAGTCTTGTCGCCCTTGCTCTCTGCTGACTCGGACCCACTCCCCAGTGTCTGAGCTGCGGCGTGTGCCTGCCACGTGTCATTCTCATGAAACCCACACTGGCTAGCATGTATTTGTCTGTCTCGATACATTGTGATTAATGACGATAACGTTAGTTCCTAATTGAATCAGACAACTGAGGAATGTTAATTGGGTGCTTGCCTCTTAGCAGCTTGGGTGGCTTTGGCCAAATGGCTCGTTCTCTGCCTCATCAGCTGGGATTTCTTGTGGAAAGGGCTCTGAGCTGCCCCGCTAGGGAGCGGTGGGGCCCCTGGGGACCCACCCCTTCCGTTTTGACGTTGACTGTTGCTGGGACTTGGGCCAGCCACCTCTTGATGAGGAGTGCTAGCATCCCTCTAGAACAGGGGTCTCAAACTCGCGGCCCACCGAACAATTTTGTGCGGCCCGCAGACTAATCCACAAAGTTCAAAATATTTTGGATAAAATTAAGTAAGCCTAGGGGCCTACTGGTATTTTTCATTTCTCTAGCATCCTAGCTAGATATTAGCTTAGTTAACAGCAGTTGTGATGCGAACTACAGTTTCTGGTCGTTTTGTGACACTGAGTAAACTGCATGTATGATTGTGCTTGTTGTACTGATTTTTTTTTTGTTTTCAACTGCAGTGAGAAAAGTGTTGCGTAACAGTTGCCTTTTGTAGACCTAGTGCGGCCCGCCGAACGGCTGTGATCTTGCTCTGCGGCCCACATGCTGAGTTGAGTTTGAGACCCCTGCTCTAGATAGAACACCTGCCGGGAGCTGCTGCTCCCAGGACTGAAGTGCAGCTGAGGCTCACAGGTTCCCTCAGTCACAGGGTTGCCATGGGGCTCAGAGCTGGGAGGAGCAGAAGCCCCTCCTCCCACGCTGCAAACAGGGAGGCCGGAAGGACCGCCCACCTGCGGGGGCCACGCAGGGCAAGGCGGACCCAGTACAAATGACATTCCAGTTCCTCTGTGCATTCCAGCTCAGGCCTGGAGGTCAGGGCCGGGCAGCCTTCAGGTCGGGAGGGGGTGATGCCCGCGGGAAGGGTATTCTAAGCAGAGGGAACGGGATATGCCCGTGGGTCCCGTTCCCAGGCTGTGGAGGGTCAGACGGGGCGTGGCTTTTTGAGGGGAACCATTCAGCCACGACTACAGCCTGCATCCCCTTCCTCTTCGGTTTTCCATTCCGTTCTCTGTGCCTCAGTCGTCCTGCCTGACTCAGAGCCTGGGCGCTGCTCCCAGATGTGTTCACTCCTTGGTTCTGCAACATGACGGGCGGGGCTCAGGCCCCTGGCTGGTTATTGGACATGTCACCCGAGTTGCCCCAGAATGCTTGGCTCTGGCTATTGGGGCAGAAATGTCTGCAACCCTGTGTCCTGGGAGCAGACCTTGCTCACAGCACCCAGCCTTCCCTCAGATGAATCCTGCATGCTGGTTATGATGACGGGACTAGTGATTATTACAGTAACTGCTATTCGCACGGAGTGCTCTGTCTGGGGACGTTCTGTGTGCGTAACCCTGAGAGCAGTAAAGAAAGTTCACCTCCACTCAGTGCCCACAATGTGCTGGCACCGTACCGCACCCTTACAGACATTCCCTGCATGTCCTCATAACAGCCCTGGCGGGAAGAACGTCACCGCCACGTTACTGATGAGTAGACTGAGGCCCAGAGAGGGTGGGTGATGTGCCTGTGGTCACACAGCAAAGCTGGAGTATGAGCTCTATGGGGTCAGAGTGACCCCAGAGCCCAGATGCTTTCTTTGTCTTACCCAGGGCATTAGACTTAGACTCACCACCACCACATTCTAGCCTCTCAGTGTCTCCTGGTCAGGTTGGTTCAGCTGTTGCTACCAGCCTCACCTGGCCAACGAAGAAGGAAGGCCAGACGAGCCAGGGGTCTGAGGGTGGCGCTATAGCTGGCCCGGAGCCAGAGCCAGGTTCTCCTGACCCCGGGTCCAGCCTTCTTAGCGCTGTGTCCTGAGAAACATAGGATGTTTTTAAGAGGCCCAAGAAAATGGAGCCAAACCCTCCGTGTACCTAGGAGGGCGTCAGGGCCCAGCCAGACCCCTTCATCTGCATAGAGGTAGCCAAGAACCCCGCCCGTCGACCTCTCTTCCCTCACTTGTAAATCCAAACTTGCAAGCGCTACCTTGTATCTTAGACCATCTGCCTTTGTTAAGTCTTGTACTGAAGTTGGACTTCTAAACTCTGTTCAGATACCAGTAGCTCTACTTTGAAAGTTGGAATTCTCCCTGGCCGGTTGGCTCGTTGGTAGAGCGTCGGCCTGGCATGCGGGAGTCCCGGGTTCGATTTCCGGCCAGGGCACACAGGAGAGGCGCCCATCTGCATCTCCACCCCTACCTCCTTCCTCTCTGTCTCTCTCTTCCCCTCCTGCAGCCGAGGCTCCATTGGAGCAAAGTTTGCCCGGGCGCTGAGGATGGCTCTGTGGCCTCTGCCTCAGGCACTAGAATGGCTCTGATTGCGGCAGAGCGACGCCCCAGATGGGCAGAGTATCGCCCCCTGGTGGGCATGCCGGGTGGAACCCGGTCGGGCGCATGCGTGAGT
Source organism: Saccopteryx leptura (assembly GCF_036850995.1). Taxonomy (NCBI): domain Eukaryota; kingdom Metazoa; phylum Chordata; class Mammalia; order Chiroptera; family Emballonuridae; genus Saccopteryx; species Saccopteryx leptura. The sequence goes on along the minus strand of NC_089507.1, from coordinate 4,601,469 downwards.
CTGTCTGACTGCCTCCCCGTTTCCAACTTAAGAAAAATACAAAAAAAAAAAAAAAAAAAAAAAGAAAGAAAGTTGGAATTCTAATTTAGCTTTGAAGGATCTCTTCTGATTGCACACCTGTCACACCTGTCTCTGAGCTGCTGTGTCCCCCTCCGCCTGCCCCTCCCTGGGCGGTGAGAGCCACCTGGGCACCTCTGGCCGTCGTCATCACGGATGAGAGTCAGGGACTCGGAGCCGGGGGCCTCGCACAGACACGGTCCCATCACAGCCTGGCTTTCTGAGGTTGGTGCAGCCGGCTGGACCGCGGGCTCCTAGCCCCGGCAGAGGGACTGTCCGTTGGCCATCTCTTCTGAGAAGACAAATGAGAAGTGAGAGGGAGGAGGGTACTAACCAGTGGATTGACCAGCCCACCACACGTCTGCCTGCAGGCGTGGGCCTCAGGTACCCAGGGCTCCAGAAGTATCCGCTGGGGTCCCCCACAAAGCCGGGTGTCCTGAATACACCAGCACGCCTTTGCCTCCTGGTGTGTTACAGGTTCAAGGTCACTAAAAAAGAAACTTCCATGGGCCTTCAGACAGCTCATTTTACTGCCTGGAAGCACACCCTTTCTGTGCACTGTGCTAATTAAGCCATTAAGAGTCCCCTGGCATTTACCCACCCCCCACTACAGTGGGACACTCACTTCCTCGGTCTCACCGAGTCTCCTGGAGTGTCCCCTCAGTGGTGCAGGGGGGGCTTTGCTAGTCCAGTTCAGACCGAGGCTGAGACGGGGCTCAGGGAGGCAGAACCGAAGCTGGGGTTGGAATTCTGGCTTTCCCCCCTGTCCCCCATCTGCCCCAAACAGATCCACGGCCCGTCGGGGCTGAAAGGGGTCTGACCTCCCAGCGCAGAGCAACCTGGCTGCTCGGACAGAGAACAACCCCCGGCTCCCCGGGCTCGTGGTTTCATGTCGGCGTTCTCTCTCACACGCCCTGCGTTCAGGGAGGAAGCGTCCTTCGTGATAAGTGGTGACCGGGGGAGGTGGAGAGTGCGGGTTTGAGTCCTGAGACGTGAGGAAGGTCTACACCCTTTCTCTGCCTCTCTCCCTACCTTTTTCTGTCAAGCGAGGACAGTAATCGTGGCTACCTGTAGTGGTGAACAGTGTCCCCCCAAATTCACGATCTCCTGGAACCTCAGTAAAGGACCTTATTTGGAAATAGGGTCTTGGCAGATATAATTAGTTAGGTGGGGTCACCCTGGGTTAGGGAGGGGGTGCTGAATCCATTCAATATGCTGGTGTCCTGATGAGGAGATGGAATTTGGTGGCAGGGACCCCACCTCCCTCCCGCCCCCCAGGAGTTCCTCCAGGGAGCATCCTCTCACAGTCCACCCTCCCCACCCCGCCCGGCAGCCCCCAGCAAAGGCATCACTCGAGGGTCAGACTGTGGGGGGTGGACAGAGAGTCCTCTCACAGTCCACCCTCCCCACCCCGCCCGGCAGCCCCCAGTAAAGCATCACTCGAGGGTCAGACTGGTGGGTGGACAGAGAGTCCTCACACAGTCCACCCTCCCCACCCTGCCCGGCAGCCCCTAGTAAAGCATCACTCGAGGGTCAGACTGTGGGTGGCATCTCTGCCCAGCCGTTCAGCAGCTTGTTGAACTCTGAGTGGGTTAATTTCGCAGGGGTGGGGCTGGGGCTGGGGCTGCGGCTTCTTCTTGCTCGGGGGTGGGGGCAGGGGGGGGGACAGCTTTATTCGTAAGGGTCTTGTGAGGACTGAGTGATAGGAGCGGAGTGCCCAGTGTCGGGCCTGCAACAAGTGCTCAGCCCACGGAAGCTGTCATCACTGCCCCTATGACTTGTCCTTCGCTCGTTCAGTGGCCATGAGCCTTAGTTTGGTTTGCTCAAGAGCAGGCCCCCAGGCAAGGATTTGAGTACAAGGCACAGGACAGGTGACAGAGCAGAGACAGGTGAGCTGTGCAGTGTGTCAGGGAAGGAGAGACAGGAAGACTGCCCGTTCAGGGGGTGCCATCACGACAGTTACCCCCGCGGGCAAACTCTTCAACCCTGGGAGCTCTGTGAGCCCCAGACTGGTCCTGCTGGACGGGCCCAGGGCCTGCGGTGTGGATGCCCATAGCCCGGCAAGGGTCAGGTGTTATGCAGAAGCAGGGAGGGCCAGGAGACGCGGGTGGGCACGCCGTGGAGCTCGGGCCGTAGATGTGGGACCTTTGTCTGTCTCCTCCGGGGCTGTGAGCTCCTGAGGACAGGGCTGCCTCTTCCCTTTCCTGTCCCTCCGGCTCCTCTTCCGGCACTTACACAGGCCAGCGCGGCGTGGGTGTTTGATGAGCAGGTGAATGGGGGCCAGCTCCCCCCTGTTACAGATACGGGGCGGGGGCGGGGGCGGGGAGAGGCCTGGCCAGGGCGCTCTGCTCGCGGGCTCTCGGAACGGAGCCTCGAACCCGGAGCAGGAATGCAGCGAGGGATGGCTTTTCCTTTTCCTTTAAACGTTGGCCTGAACCTTCTCCCTTGGACCGTCGCGCAGGTATGCATCGTGCAGAAGCGGGACACGAAGAAGATGTTCGCGATGAAGTACATGAACAAGCAGAAGTGCGTCGAGAGGGATGAGGTCCGCAACGTGTTCCGGGAGCTGCAGATCATGCAGGGGCTGGAGCACCCCTTCCTGGTCAACCTGTGGTGAGTAGTCCCACCGGCCCGGTGACGTCCGTGCGGCCCCGGTGGCGTCCACGCGGCCCGGTGGCGTCCGCGCGGCCCCGGTGACGTCCGCGCGGCCCCGGTGACGTCCGCGCGGCCCCGGTGGCGTCCGCGCGGCCCCGGTGACGTCCGCGCGGCCCCGGTGACATCTGCGCGGCCCCAGTGACGTCAGCGCTGCCCCGGTGATGTCCGCGCGGCCCCGGTGGCGTCCGCGCGGCCCCGGTGACGTCAGCGCTGCCCCGGTGACGTCCGCGCGGCCCTAGTGACGTCCACGCGGCCCCGGTGACGTCAGCGCTGCCCCAGTGACGTCCGCGCTGCCCCGGTGACGTCCGCGCGGCCCTAGTGACGTCAGCGCTGCCCCAGTGACGTCAACGCTGCAGCGCCGCAGGGAACCCTCTGGGGGTGGCGGGGAAGGATCGAGCTCTTCTGGGTTCACGCAGTTAGTTGGTCTTGGACGTGCTGCAGAGTTTCTTTTCAGACGACTCGTTTGTAACGACATTTTCTGGTGAAATCTGTAAGTGTTGGCTTGACGTCCATTTTAATCCCGTCTTCCCTCCCCGATGAATCACAGTTGAAGATGGATCTAGAAGAGGTTTTTTTGCACCTGAGAACACGGAAGGGGGTGGGGCTGGGGTAAGAGAGCGCCACCTACTGTCTTCTGAGGGGACTTTTCACTTTTCGGAAACACCTCCCCCCCCTAGTGTTGACAGTGAGAAGGACTCAGGGTGGCCGCCCATGGTGCACACCCTAAATTCTAAGTTCTGAATCCAGCCCACAAGCCCAGCTGGGATCCACATTCTGGAACTTTCTCTCCATTCCCATCCCTAATTATTATCTCTGCTTTAAATTTGCACACAAGAAACACCACCCTGCTAGAGGGTCCCTGCCTCTGTGCCTTTGCATGTGACGTCTCCTTTTCCTGAATCTTCCCCGTCCCCTGCCGGGCTCCCCGGCTTCCTGTAACCCAGTCCTGAGCATGCCTTCCGTCCAGCTGACGGAGGACTTCGGCCCGGAGCCGTCAAAAGCAAGGGCTGCTCGCTGGTTCTTGTTTCTGGGAGTCTAGCATGGCCTCAGACACACTGGCAGCACTGACCAGACACCTCCTGAGCTGGGCTTTGTTGTAGGGGAGAGGCCAGACTGTGCTAGGAACCCCACCCTGTGGCATTCTGACCTCAGTTGGCTGATCCTGGATGTTTAGAGCATCAAAGGTGACCCCTGATGGGGAAGTCCGGTCTGGTCCGTGTTCTTAGTATCACCGACGATTTTGGGTTGCTCTTCATAGAGTCACTCTGAGCACTGGCCGATAGGACAGGAGGGACATGGACTATCCTGTTTGAGAAAATCCGGTGTGCCTGGCAGATGCCACGGCCATGGGCATTTGCGTGGGGAAGCCAGATTACGTGGGACACACAACTAGAGTCTTAGTCACAAGGGCAAATTCTTCAGGGTTTCAGCAGTGATCCAAGCACTTGTGTTGTTTGAGGGAAATAAACCCCTTTGTGTTTTGATTGCTGTACAAGGGACTTTTTTTTTTTTTTTTTTAATTTAGTGAGAGGAGAGGAGGCAGAGAGACAGACTCCCAGATAGACTTCTGCATGTTCTCTGACCAGAATCCACCCAGCAAGCCCCCTGTGGGGCAATGCTCTGCCCATCTGGGGTGTTGCTCTGTTGCTTGGCAACTGAGCTATTTTTAGGGCCTGAGGCTGAGGCCAAGGAGCCATCTTTTGCACAGGGGGCCAGCTTGCTTTAACTGAGTCATGGCTTAAGGAGGGGAAGAGAGAGAGAAAGAATGAGAGAGAGAAGGAGGAGGGGAGTGGAGAAGCAGATGGTCGCTTCTCCTGTGAACTCTGGGAATTGAACTCAGGACATCTACATGCTGGGCCAACCAGCCAGGACCCACAGGGAATTTTTTAAAGTAAATTTCAGAAAATGAAATACTTAAGAAGGCAGTGATGAACCAGAATCCTTCTCTTCTTCAGATTACTATGGCACTGATATAAAAGAACATACGTAACCATTTTATATCCTGCTTTTTCAAATTACCGTATTTTTCGCTCCATAAGATGCACCTAACCATAAGACATACCTAGGGTTTTAAGGAGAAAAATTTTCTGAACCGAATGGTGTGTTAAAATATTTAATAAAATACCATATTTTTCGCTTCATAAGACGCACGGGCATTTTCCCCTCCACTTTGGTGGGTGGGAAAGTGCATCTTATGGAGCAAAAAAATATGGTCATGGTTCGGTGGGAGAATTATCATATTATTGCAGAGTCTTTGTAAATCCTTTTTAATGGCTATATACCGTTCCACTTGGAGACATTCAATAGGGTGTCTAGCTGTAATCCTGGCAGACAGGTTGTATCAGGCTGTTTCTCATTGTCTGGCCAGTGTCAGTAACGCTGAGGTGAAGATCTCTGAGCGTGGACTTTCCCAGGGGAGACTCCTGAGATCGGGCAAGGGGGTCGGATGCACGTCTGGGCTGTGACGCGTGTTGAGAGAGGGGAGTATAAGAAAACCCTCTGAGGACGCTGTCTTCCACCGTCAGCAGGAAAGGGGTGGACCCGCTGCTTGGATTTGGAGTGGCCTCTCAAACTCTGTGGACTCGGAATATTGCCTCTTGATGGAGGTCACTTCCCCCTGCTTACTGCTAGGACTGTTTCGAGAATTAGCTGAGAGGAGGTGATGTGGAAGTATATTTTCTGTACATGGAAGATGTTCACAGTACAAGGTTCTATGTACAGGGTGGGCCAAAAGCGGGTTTATAGCTGTATGTAGGGAAAATAATGTAATACTTAATAAGTAATAATACGAGAAGAAACTGTGGTTTGCATACTCACAACTGTATACCTACTTTTGCTCTTGCAGTGTGTGTGTATATATATATTGTAATGGCTGGAGAGTAGATGGATGACAGATAGATAGATAGATAGATAGAAAGAAAGAAAGCAGACAGATGATGCCCCTTCAAGGTTTCAGGTGAGAAGGAGTCCACAATTCATCGGTTGTCTTGTGTATTTTGCGCAGTAATGTATATCATCAGGATTTATAGAGGCACAGGGGAACAGAAACTTAAAGCAGCGTCAGCACAGAGAGGGATTTCTTGGTTGTATAACTAGCGTGGCGTGCCGGCCGACCGGGTCTCTAGCTCCTACTCTCGTCCGTGTTAGATTGTTTCCGAGGTGAGACTCGTGCTGACCACTGGCTGCTCCCGTGTCTCCTCCTGCAGCCCCGGCAGCAGCCGCAGGTCACAGGCTGGCGTGTGGGGCCTGGCAGGGACCACGTGCCCACCCAGAAGCAGTGGCAGGGACCACGTGCCCACCCAGAAGCAGTGGCGGAGGGATCACGTGCCCACCCAGAAGCAGTGGCGGAGGGGTAGGAGGCTGGGCCCACCTGAGTCCCAGGAACCGAGAATGAGGGAGGGGAACTCCAGAGGGAGACTGGTGTTTCCAGAAAACAGTGGAGACTGTGCCGGCCACAGACCTGCCCCTCGAACATCGAACGTCGTATCCTGTGCTGCAGGCTGCAGAGCCGCCCCACGGTGGGGGTGGGGGGCTTGGGGCTCCACCTCACTGAGAGGGAAAGCAGGGCCCAGAACAGCTCCCTGCCTTGTCTGGGTCGATTGAGTCGTCCCTCCCACTTGAAACCCTCCCCCGTGCCCTGAGGTTTTCCGTTCTTGGAGGAAGATGACCACTAACCCTTCCTGGTCCTTGGTCAGTGTCTTCAACTTCTTTAATCCCTGGACAGTGTTTCTTACTTGCCTACCACCATCCTGATTTTATTATCCCCATTTCTCAGATGGGATAGCTGAGTCATACCAACTCACTAGTAAGTGGAGGAGATGGAACTCGAAGCCAGGCTGTTGGGTTTCATGGCCAGCCCTCGCCACCCCCTCACAGCTGCTCTGAGAAGGCTCTGGCCCTTCCCTGCTTAGCCCACCATGTCCCCCAACCCTCACAGAGCCCCTCCCTCTAGACTTCTGTTGGCTGCTCCCCCCCCTTCCTGACCAGGAAGGCAGCACAGGAGAAATTGCTTGTCATGTTCTAAGGACACCCCTTCCTTCTGTTAATTACATGCCAGCTCTTCACGCCATTGAGCGGAGAGTGAATGATCGCGGCCTTGGGAGTCCTGACGCGGCCCCTGCGCATTCTTTATTTTCACCGACGTGCTGGGTCGCTGGCACCGGCCGAGTCTGGGCGTGCATCCTTTTCCGGACTGTTTAGTCTCTAAGGAGTGAGTGATGGGTGCTCCCGAGCCTGTAGTGGTCCAAGTGGAGTTGTCAAGAGCAATCTTTTCACCTGTTCTGAAGCAAAGCTGTTTAGTACTCTTGGGCTTTCAGCAACCAGGGCGAAGGAGAAAGGGAACAGAACAAAGAGCAGCTCCCCAGTGCGGGAGTGCATGGGGGGGGGGGCCCTGGCGAGGAGGGGAGGGCGTGATGGGGCGCTGGGGTGGGGGCAGACGTGGGGGTGGGCGGCGTTTCCGCACTCTGGCCCCGAGGGCTGATCTGCGTGCTCTGACCCCAGCTCTGCCTCCTGCAGGCCATGGGGCTGCTATACGCTGAGTGGTGTTCCCCTCCCCCAGCCCCCAGTGTGACCACGTCTGGAGGGAGGGTCTTTAGGTAGTTGTTAAGGTAACCGAAGGATAACTCCGTCCCAAGGTTGCTATAAGGACCAAACGAGGCAATATATAGCAAGTGGCCACACAGTTTCTGGCACGAGGTGACCACTGCATGGCGGACCTCCGTGGAGTTGATGTTAGGAGCACTTGTCACTCAGGTCAGCCTCTGGCTGGAAGCCTTGCTGTCTCGTTCTCTTCTAGCAGTGCAAACGGGGGTGTGCTGACACCGGACGATGAGTCTGGAGACTTTAGTACCAGATTTTTACCCTGGTTCAAAGGTATTGGGTAGGCCCTGGCTGGTTTGCTCAGTGGTAGAGCGTCAGCCGGGTGTGTGGATGTCCTAGGTTTGATTCCCGGTCAGGGCACACAGGAGAAGCAACCAGCCACTTCTCTAGCCCTCCCATCCTCTCTTTTCCCCTCCTGCAGCCACTGCTTGATTGGATAAAGCAAGTTGGCCCCAGGCTCTGAGGATGGCTCCTTGGCCTCTACCTCAGGTGCTAAAAATAGCTCAGTTGCCAAGCAACAGAGCAACACCCCAGGTGGGCAGAGCATCACCTTATAGGGGGCTTGTTGGGTGGAACCCCGGTGGGGGCACAGGCAAGAGTCTTTCTGCCTCCTCTTTCCTCACTTAATTAAAAAAAGGAAAAAAAGGTAGTGGGTAGATAGTTCATGTGTGTTTTCAGATTGTATTTTCAAAATCCATTTTTTCTTTCCTAATTTACTTAGACTAGCTGTTAAAATGTTTTGTTTAAAAGCCTGACTTAGTGCTGGAGTAACTGTGGAATGAACACCTGGAATTCAGTGAGAACAGATGCCTGCGAGCAGCTTAAACAGTTCTCATAGCAAGCGTATGTTTCCAGAACCTTCCCTGAGTAGCCACGGACTGAGTCAAGACACAGATCTCTGGGTGCCACTCCAGGCCAAGACAGAACCAGTTAAATTAGTGGCTGACTTTTTTAAGGCCATTGAGACCTTTGATTAAAGTAAAGCTACGTAAGGTGTTCACAGGTGCGGCTGGGCGGGCTGAAGCTGGGGGCAGAAGGGGGGTTGGGGGGGAGGACAGAGCCCGGAAGCCCCTGGGGAGACTCCGATGAAGGATAGAAGTCCTTTAGAAATAATCATCAGGCGCTGAGCACCTCATTTCCACAAAAATAATCACCTTTGGCCTCGACTGTTGCCGCAGCCTCCCAGCTAGCAGCTCGCGTTCCTGCATTCAGCCAGCGGTCTGTCACCCGTGTGCCCTACACAGGGTGCCTTCGTCCGGCCGGGCCGTCATAACTAATGACCGGAGACTGGGTGGCTTAAACAGCAGATCTTTACCTGTCACAGTCCTGAAGGATGGGCAGTGTGAGATCAGGGGGCCACACACTCCGTTCCTGATGAGGGCCTTTGTCCTTTCCCTGGCGGACAGGTGGCCACCTTGCTGTGAACTCACGTGGGAGAGAGAGAGAGAGAGGGAGCTCCCTCTTGGTTCCTTGTAAAAGGGCACTAATCTCATGCTGAGGGCTCCACCCTCATGACCCAATCACCTCCTAAAGGCCCCACCTCCTACTCCTGTCCCATGGAAATCAGGGTTTTAGTATATGAATCTTTAGTGGGACACAAACATTTAGTCCATAGCAAACCTTATCAAAATGCAAATCTGAGCCCACCTCTCTTCTGTGGAGAACCCCGCAGTGGCCCCAGAGCCCACAGAGTGAGTGTCCCTGCGTGCCCTGGCCGCCGACATTATGTCCGTCTCTCCTCCTGCCCCCGGCCCTGCCGCCATCCTGGTTCGTTCTTGTCCTGGCTGTTCTGCCTGACTAGCGGTACTGGTCATTCTTCTCCCTGCTCGCATCTCTCCGGGTTTCTGCACGTGCTGTTGCTTCTGCCTGGAGTCCTCTCTCCCTTTTGCTCACCGTGAGAACTTCTGCTCATCTTCCCACAAGTGTCCCTTCATTAAACAGACGTTTCTTGGGCTCATATTCGGTGCCAGGCACGGTCTTCATGTCTAAGGGCCCGGAGGTGAACAGAAAGCACGGCTCTGCCTTCTCAGAGTTTTTGTCCCGGTATCGCCACCTCCGTGGAATGTCCTTAAGACCACCCCCACGCCCCCACTGGCAGGGCTGTTTTCTGGACTCTGTGATTAGTACAGAGCAGCTCGGTCGTGTGTCTCCGTTTGCCTGTCTGTCTCCCCCCTCACCAGTGAGACGCCTGGGGAATGGGACCGTGCCCTCCTCATCTCTGTGTCCCCAGCATCTGACAGCCAAGAAGTTCGTGCGTTCAGCATGTGTGAAGGGCTTACGATATGCCAGACGCTGTGCTCCGTGCTGGTGACAGAACAGTGAGTGAGGCAGGCCCTGCCCATCTTTAGAGAGCTTCCAGGTGAGGGAGGACGGACATTACACCTGCAGTGGATTCTGCTCCTCTGCTCTGTAACTGACATCTTGAGTAGTCACTGTCCTTCTGGATCTTGGAGTAAGTTAAAAATACATCGAGGCCCTGGCCGGTTGGCTCAGTGGTAGAGCGTCGGCCTGGCGTGCAGAAGTCCCGGGTTCGATTCCCGGCCAGGGCACACAGGAGAAGCGCCCATCTGCTTCTCCACCCCTCCCCCTCTCCTTCCTCTCTGTCTCTCTCTTCCCCTCCCGCAGCCGAGGCTCCATTGGAGCAAAGATGGCCCAGGCGCTGGGGATGGCTCCTTGGCCTCTGCCCCAGGCACTAGAGTGGCTCTGGTCTCGACAGAGCGACGCCCCAGATGGGCAGAGCATCGCCCCTTGGTGGGCAGAGCATCGCCCCCTGGTGGGCGTGCTGGGTGGATCCCAGTCGGGCGCATGCGGGAGTCTGTCTGACTGTCTCTCCCCTTTTTCAGCTTCAGAAAAATACAAAAAAAAAAAAAATACATTGAGAATACAAATAACCCACCATACCCTGGGGGTCAGGTGGTGCCCTGGGGTCAGAAGATGCCCTGGGGGTCAGGAGATGCCCTGGGGGTCAGGGGATGCCCGGGGGTCAGGGGATGCCCTGGGGGTCAGGAGATGCCCTGGGGGTCAGGAGATGCCCTGGGGGTCAGAAGATGCCCTGGGGGTCAGGAGATGCCCTGGGGGTCAGGGGATGCCCTGGGGGTCAGGAGATGCCCTGGGGGTCAGGGGATGCCCTGGGGGTCAGGAGATACCCTGGGGGGTCAGGGGATGCCCTGGGGGTCAGGAGATGCCCTGGGGGTCAGGTGATGCCCTGGGGGTCAGGAGATACCCTGGGGGGTCAGGGGATGCCCTGGGGGTCAGGGGATGCCCTGGGGATCAGGGGATGCCCTGGGGGTCAGGGGATGCCCGGGGGGTCAGGGGATGCCCGGGGGGATCAGGTGATGCCCTGGGGGTCAGGAGATGCCCTGGGGGTCAGGAGATACCCTGGGGGGTCAGGGGATGCCCTGGGGGTCAGGAGATGCCCTGGGGGTCAGGGGATGCCCTGGGGGTCAGGGGATGCCCTGGGGGTCAGGAGATGCCCTGGGGGTCAGGGGATGCCCTGGGGGTCAGGGGATGCCCTGGGGGTCAGGAGGTACCCTGGGGTCAGGAGATGCCCTGGGGGTCAGGAGAGGCTCTGGTCCATCCCCAAGACGGAGACAGAAAACGCTTGTGGGGGTTTTCCGAATTCCGGTTAGTGATGATGATTTCATCGTTCTCCGTCACCATGGTAACCCCCTTCAGGGAGGAGGACAGGGGATGTTGCCGTCTCGTCCAGGGTCCTTTTCGCATCTCTTGCTATTCCGGGACTCGTTAACGTCACTGGTGACTTCAGCTTGTGCTTTCCAGATGCCAGGTTTCCCAATTTGATTTTTTAAGTGATGCGGGATTGTTATTCTTCAGGGGGCAGGGCTGGGGCTGTGTCGGTGGATTATAAGCTAGGTCAGCCTGCATTCTGACATCCGAGGGTCAGCCGTGTGAGGAGCTGTGCAAACACGGGGCTCAGGAGGGACGGCGGGATTGGATCCTGGGGGTCGGCCCTGGTGCATCAGGTAATTCTCGTGGGTGAATGGCAGACCCTGCTACCAATCGAGGAGAGTATGGGGTTCGTTCAAGGTCATGGGGGAGGACCAGGACCCGTCATGGACCCGCCCACGCTCTTCGGGGTGCTCTGCTTCCCTTCCTTCTGCCCCAAGACCACACCTTCTTGTGCCCATTTCTCCGACTGCTCCTCATGCTTCCCTGTGTGCTTTTCTGCAGCTGGGACTGCCCTGGACCCGTGAGGAACGGTTAAATTCATTCCGCACTCCTTCCGTGCCACGTGATGGTGGTCACACCACCGCTGATGGACCTCCGGGTGTGCACAGCTCTGTCCCTATTTTATATTGATTCGTCCTCAGGCCCCTCTTGTAAAGTAGATGCTCTTCTTCCCAGTTGGAGAAGCTGAGAATTGGTGGGTTCAGTAATTGACACAAGACTCCATAGCTAACAAGGGACATCATGGGGGATTTGAAGCAACAATGTGCCAGGGGGCACTCAACAACCAGTTCTCCAAGGGGACAAAAACCCCCGATACAGAAGTAGCCAGTTCCCATGGTGCGAACCCTCCCCTCGTGGTGTGCTGTAGACGGAGTGTTGGTGTCTCCCCAGATCTTGTAGGTTGAAACCGAACCCTAATGTAATGGTGTTAGGAGGTGTGGCCTTCGCTAGGTTCTTAAGTCATGAGGGTGGGGCCTCGTGAATGGGATTAGTGCCCTAATAAAAGACACCCCGGTGAGGTCCCTCGCTCCTTCCTCTGCGTGAGGACACAGTGAGAGACTGGCCGTCTGCGAACAGGAAGCGGCTCCCACCAGACGCAGAGTGTGCCGGCCCCCCGGCCGCGGACGTCCAGCCTCCACAGTGAGAAATCAGTCTCTGTCCTCATGAGCCACCCAGGCGATGGTAGTCCGTCATAGCAGCCCAGTGGACAAAAACGTGGTTGATTTCCCATGAACAGCATGATGTCAGCAGCATGCAAAACTGCCAGAAATCTAGCATCTCATGAACCAGGAGGAGCCAGCCCCAGTCCAGCCTGGATGGACGCTGAGCTGACACCACGACCTGTGCTCTCTCCACACCCAACTTCTGAGAGCCGGGCTTGGGACCGGGCCTCCCACTGGGAGGCTGAGCGGGCGATGGGCCCTGCCCCCCGGGAGAGGGATACTTGGGGAGGAGAGGACACAGGGACGTGTGGCCCGTGTACACCGGACGCGGAATGGAGAGGGGGAGATGTTCCTTCCCTTCCTCGGAGGGTGTCCTCGGAAGCCCCAGTTTCCTCATCTGTAAAACGGGAATACACCCTCTCCCTCCCATGCTTTGTGACGGCCCGGTCAGATGGGGTTCCGTGGATGGAATCCCTGTGGAAATGGTAAGTTGTTAGCAGAGTGTACGTTGTTAGACATCCTTCCGAGAAAAACCCAGGTGCGGACAATAACCTGTGACCATGTGGGACAGTTTATGACATCGCCCGTGGGAGGCAGTGAGCGTGGTTAGACTGTAAGGGCCGTGGACAGTGCTGAGGGGCGCTGTGACCTGGCGGTTCTGTGTGGACAGTGCTGAGGGGCGCTGTGACCTGGCGGTTCTGTGTGGACAGTGCTGAGGGGCGCTGTGACCTGGCGGTTCTGTGTGGACAGTGCTGAGGGGCGCTGTGACCTGGTGGTTCTGTGTGGACAGTGCTGAGGGGCACGGTGACCTGGTGTTCTGTGTGGACAGTGCTGAGGGGCACTGTGACCTGGTGGTTCTGTGTGGACGGTGCTGAGGGGCGCTGTGACCTGGCGGTTCTGTGTGGACAGTGCTGAGGGGCGCTGTGACCTGGTGGTTCTGCGTGGACAGTGCTGAGGGGCGCTGTGACCTGGTGGTTCTGTGTGGACAGTGCTGAGGGGCGCTGTGACCTGGCGGTTCTGTGTGGACAGTGCTGAGGGGCGCTGTGACCTGGTGGTTCTGTGTGGACAGTGCTGAGGGGCACGGTGACCTGGTGTTCTGTGTGGACAGTGCTGAGGGGCACTGTGACCTGGTGGTTCTGTGTGGACGGTGCTGAGGGGCGCTGTGACCTGGCGGTTCTGTGTGGACAGTGCTGAGGGGCGCTGTGACCTGGTGGTTCTGCGTGGACAGTGCTGAGGGGCGCTGTGACCTGGTGGTTCTGTGTGGACAGTGCTGAGGGGCGCTGTGACCTGGTGGTTCTGTGTGGACAGTGCTGAAGGGCGCTGTGACCTGGTGTTCTGCGTGGACAGTGCTGAGGGGCGCTGTGACCTGGTGTTCTGTGTGGACAGTGCTGAGGGGCGCTGTGACCTGGCGGTTCTGCGTGGACAGTGCTGAGGGGCGCGCTGTGACCTGGTGGTTCTGTGTGGACAGTGCTGAGGGGCGCAGTGACCTGGCGGTTCTGTGTGGACAGTGCTGAGGGGCGCTGTGACCTGGTGTTCTGTGTGGACAGTGCTGAGGGGCGCTGTGACCTGGCAGTTCTGCGTGGACAGTGCTGAGGGGCGCGCTGTGACCTGGTGGTTCTGTGTGGACAGTGCTGAGGGGCGCTGTGACCTGGTGGTTCTGTGTGGACAGTGCTGAGGGGCGCTGTGACCTGGTGTTCTGTGTGGACAGTGCTGAGGGGCACACGGTGACCTGGCGGTTCTGTGTGGACAGTGCTGAAGGGCGTGGGTGACCTGGCGGTTCTGCGTGGACAGTGCTGAGGGGCGCTGTGACCTGGCGGTTCTGCGTGGACAGTGCTGAGGGGCGCTGTGACCTGGTGGTTCTGTGTGGACAGTGCTGAGGGGCACACGGTGACCTGGTGGTTCTGCGTGGACAGTGCTGAGGGGCGCTGTGACCTGGCGGTTCTGTGTGGACAGTGCTGAGGGGCACACGGTGACCTGGTGGTTCTGCGTGGACAGTGCTGAGGGGCGCTGTGACCTGGTGGTTCTGTGTGGACAGTGCTGAGGGGCGCTGTGACCTGGTGGTTCTGTGTGGACAGTGCTGAGGGGCGCTGTGACCTGGTGGTTCTGTGTGGACAGTGCTGAGGGGCGCTGTGACCTGGTGGTTCTGTGTGGACAGTGCTGAGGGGCGCTGTGACCTGGCGGTTCTGTGTGGACAGTGCTGAGGGGCGCTGTGACCTGGTGGTTCTGTGTGGACAGTGCTGAGGGGCGCTGTGACCTGGTGGTTCTCTGTGGACAGTGCTGAGGGGCGTGGTGACCTGGCGGTTCTGTGTGGACAGTGCTGAGGGGCGCTGTGACCTGGCGGTTCTGCGTGGACAGTGCTGAGGGGCGCTGTGACCTGGTGGTTCTGTGTGGACAGTGCTGAGGGGCGCTGTGACCTGGCGGTTCTGTGTGGACAGTGCTGAAGGGCGTGGGTGACCTGGCGGTTCTGCGTGGACGGTGCTGAGGGGCGCTGTGACCTGGCGGTTCTGCGTGGACAGTGCTGAGGGGCGCTGTGACCTGGTGGTTCTGTGTGGACAGTGCTGAGGGGCGCTGTGACCTGGCGGTTCTGTGTGGACAGTGCTGAGGGGCACACGGTGACCTGGTGGTTCTGCGTGGACAGTGCTGAGGGGCGCTGTGACCTGGTGGTTCTGTGTGGACAGTGCTGAGGGGCGCTGTGACCTGGCGGTTCTGTGTGGACAGTGCTGAGGGGCGCTGTGACCTGGGGGTTCTGCGTGGACGGTGCTGAAGGGCGTGGGTGACCTGGCGGTTCTGCGTGGACGGTGCTGAGGGGCGTGGGTGACCTGGCGGTTCTGTGTGGACAGTGCTGAAGGGCGCTGTGACCTGGCGGTTCTGTGTGGACGGTGCTGAGGGGCACACGGTGACCTGGTGGTTCTGTGTGGACAGTGCTGAGGGGCGCTGTGATCTGGCGGTTCTGTGTGGACAGTGCTGAGGGGCGCTGTGACCTGGCGGTTCTGTGTGGACAGTGCTGAGGGGCGCTGTGACCTGGCGGTTCTGTGTGGACGGTGCTGAGGGGCACACGGTGACCTGGTGGTTCTGTGTGGACAGTGCTGAGGGGCGCTGTGACCTGGCGGTTCTGCGTGGACAGTGCTGAGGGGCGCTGTGACCTGGCGGTTCTGCGTGGACAGTGCTGAGGGGCGCTGTGACCTGGCGGTTCTGCGTGGACAGTGCTGAGGGGCGCTGTGACCTGGTGGTTCTGTGTGGACAGTGCTGAGGGGCGCTGTGACCTGGTGGTTCTGTGTGGACAGTGCTGAGGGGCACTGTGACCTGGTGGTTCTGTGTGGACAGTGCTGAGGGGCGCTGTGACCTGGTGGTTCTGTGTGGACAGTGCTGAGGGGCGCTGTGACCTGGCGGTTCTGTGTGGACAGTGCTGAGGGGCGCTGTGACCTGGCGGTTCTGCGTGGACAGTGCTGAGGGGCGCTGTGACCTGGCGGTTCTGCGTGGACAGTGCTGAGGGGCGCTGTGACCTGGCGGTTCTGTGTGGACAGTGCTGAGGGGCGCTGTGACCTGGCGGTTCTGTGTGGACAGTGCTGAGGGGCACACGGTGACCTGGTGGTTCTGCGTGGACAGTGCTGAGGGGCGCTGTGACCTGGCGGTTCTGTGTGGACAGTGCTGAGGGGCGCTGTGACCTGGTGGTTCTGTGTGGACAGTGCTGAGGGGCGCTGTGACCTGGTGGTTCTGTGTGGACAGTGCTGAGGGGCGCTGTGACCTGGTGGTTCTGTGTGGACAGTGCTGAGGGGCGCTGTGACCTGGCGGTTCTGTGTGGACAGTGCTGAGGGGCGCTGTGACCTGGCAGTTCTGTGTGGACAGTGCTGAGGGGCACACGGTGACCTGGCGGTTCTGTGTGGACAGTGCTGAGGGGCGCTGTGACCTGGTGGTTCTGTGTGGACAGTGCTGAGGGGCACTGTGACCTGGTGGTTCTGTGTGGACAGTGCTGAGGGGCGCTGTGACCTGGTGGTTCTGTGTGGACAGTGCTGAGGGGCGCTGTGACCTGGCGGTTCTGTGTGGACAGTGCTGAGGGGCGCTGTGACCTGGTGGTTCTGTGTGGACAGTGCTGAGGGGCGCTGTGACCTGGCGGTTCTGTGTGGACAGTGCTGAGGGGCGCTGTGACCTGGGGGTTCTGCGTGGACGGTGCTGAAGGGCGTGGGTGACCTGGCGGTTCTGCGTGGACGGTGCTGAGGGGCGTGGGTGACCTGGCGGTTCTGTGTGGACAGTGCTGAAGGGCGCTGTGACCTGGCGGTTCTGTGTGGACGGTGCTGAGGGGCACACGGTGACCTGGTGGTTCTGTGTGGACAGTGCTGAGGGGCGCTGTGACCTGGCGGTTCTGTGTGGACAGTGCTGAGGGGCGCTGTGACCTGGCGGTTCTGTGTGGACAGTGCTGAGGGGCGCTGTGACCTGGCGGTTCTGTGTGGACGGTGCTGAGGGGCACACGGTGACCTGGTGGTTCTGTGTGGACAGTGCTGAGGGGCGCTGTGACCTGGCGGTTCTGTGTGGACAGTGCTGAGGGGCGCTGTGACCTGGCGGTTCTGTGTGGACAGTGCTGAGGGGCGCTGTGACCTGGCGGTTCTGCGTGGACAGTGCTGAGGGGCGCTGTGACCTGGTGGTTCTGTGTGGACAGTGCTGAGGGGCACTGTGACCTGGTGGTTCTGTGTGGACAGTGCTGAGGGGCGCTGTGACCTGGTGGTTCTGTGTGGACAGTGCTGAGGGGCGCGCTGTGACCTGGCGGTTCTGCGTGGACAGTGCTGAGGGGCGCTGTGACCTGGTGGTTCTGTGTGGACAGTGCTGAGGGGCGCTGTGACCTGGTGGTTCTGTGTGGACAGTGCTGAGGGGCGCTGTGACCTGGTGGTTCTGTGTGGACAGTGCTGAGGGGCGCTGTGACCTGGTGGTTCTGTGTGGACAGTGCTGAGGGGCGCTGTGACCTGGCGGTTCTGTGTGGACAGTGCTGAGGGGCGCTGTGACCTGGCGGTTCTGCGTGGACAGTGCTGAGGGGCGCTGTGACCTGGTGGTTCTGTGTGGACAGTGCTGAGGGGCGCTGTGACCTGGCGGTTCTGTGTGGACAGTGCTGAGGGGCACACGGTGACCTGGTGGTTCTGCGTGGACAGTGCTGAGGGGCCCTGTGACCTGGCGGTTCTGTGTGGACAGTGCTGAGGGGCGCTGTGACCTGGTGGTTCTGTGTGGACAGTGCTGATGGGCGCTGTGACCTGGTGGTTCTGTGTGGACAGTGCTGAGGGGCGCTGTGACCTGGTGGTTCTGTGTGGACAGTGCTGAGGGGCGCTGTGACCTGGCGGTTCTGTGTGGACAGTGCTGAGGGGCGCTGTGACCTGGCGGTTCTGTGTGGACAGTGCTGAGGGGCACACGGTGACCTGGCGGTTCTGTGTGGACAGTGCTGAGGGGCGCTGTGACCTGGTGGTTCTGTGTGGACAGTGCTGAGGGGCGCTGTGACCTGGTGGTTCTGTGTGGACAGTGCTGAGGGGCGCTGTGACCTGGTGGTTCTGTGTGGACAGTGCTGAGGGGCGCTGTGACCTGGCGGTTCTGTGTGGACAGTGCTGAGGGGCGCTGTGACCTGGTGGTTCTGTGTGGACAGTGCTGAGGGGCGCTGTGACCTGGTGGTTCTGTGTGGACAGTGCTGAGGGGCGCTGTGACCTGGGGGTTCTGCGTGGACGGTGCTGAAGGGCGTGGGTGACCTGGCGGTTCTGCGTGGACGGTGCTGAGGGGCGTGGGTGACCTGGCGGTTCTGTGTGGACAGTGCTGAAGGGCGCTGTGACCTGGCGGTTCTGTGTGGACGGTGCTGAGGGGCACACGGTGACCTGGTGGTTCTGTGTGGACAGTGCTGAGGGGCGCTGTGACCTGGCGGTTCTGTGTGGACAGTGCTGAGGGGCGCTGTGACCTGGCGGTTCTGTGTGGACAGTGCTGAGGGGCGCTGTGACCTGGCGGTTCTGTGTGGACGGTGCTGAGGGGCACACGGTGACCTGGTGGTTCTGTGTGGACAGTGCTGAGGGGCGCTGTGACCTGGCGGTTCTGTGTGGACAGTGCTGAGGGGCGCTGTGACCTGGCGGTTCTGCGTGGACAGTGCTGAGGGGCGCTGTGACCTGGCGGTTCTGCGTGGACAGTGCTGAGGGGCGCGCGGCGACCTGGTGGTTCTGTGTGGACAGTGCTGAAGAGCGCAGGTGACCTGGCGGTTTTGCGTGGACAGTGCCGAGGGGCGCGCGGTGACCTGGTGGTTCTGTGTGGACAGTGCTGAGGGGCACACGGTGACCTGGTGGTTCTGCGTGGACAGTGCTGAGGGGCACACGGTGACCTGGTGGTTCTGTGTGGACGGTGCTGAGGGGCACACGGTGACCTGGTGGTTCTGTGTGGACAGTGCTGAGGGGCGCTGTGACCTGGCGGTTCTGTGTGGACAGTGCTGAGGGGCGCTGTGACCTGGTGTTCTGCGTGGACAGTGCTGAAGGGCGCAGGTGACCTGGCGGTTTTGCGTGGACAGTGCCGAGGGGCGCGCGGTGACCTGGTGGTTCTGTGTGAGGCTTGCATCCCAGAGAGACACAGAAATTGCCTTAGGATGTAACCCGTTTTAATGGGGAGCACTTACCTGCTGCAGAGAGCTTAATTAAATTGGAAACGGTGGCGGAGACCTGGCTCCTGACGTGTTTTTTTTTAAAGTCCCGCGGCAGCCCCACCCTCCACCCCCCTGCGAAGTTCTCCAGACATCCAGACGTGCGTGCACGCCTCCAACCCCCAGGTCTCTGCACCTGTGCTCCTCTACCTGGGAGAACGTTCTCTGCCACCTGTGAGGAGGATACCTTCACGTCCTCCGGATCTTAGAGGTTATCTTACCTGAGGTTTCCCTCTGACCACCTGGTTCGCCTTGGCCGTCCCCTGCCTTTATACGCTGTGGGGCTCTCCACCTCATCACACGCACTCCATTTTACTTGTTTATCATGGTTCTTTTCCTTGCCTCCTTCTCTCTCTCTCTCTCTCTCTCTCTCTCACACACACACACACACGCACACACACACACACACAAAGGAAGGCTAGCTCCATGAGGGTGGGAACCCTCATCTGCATCTCCAGAAATTATTTTGCTCGTCGGTGCACTGTCTGAACAAGTGGTGTTTTGACCCCTGTACTGTCTGGTCCGGAGTAAGCTTTTGGAACAGAGGCAGGAAGGTGACTTTTTATGTGCTGCTGAGTAACGGGGGCGGCCATTCGAATAGCTGGCCTTTATCACGCGCGTGCTGGGTGCCTGGCATTGTGCTGCGTGCTTCCCACGGGCTGCCCAGTGCACGCCTCACCAGGGCCCTGTCTGTGGGCGCTTTGCTTCTGCATTTCACAGGGGAGACCGTGGAGGCAGAGGGAGGTTCCGTGGCCCGCAGAGGAGCGGACCAGGCGTGTGACTGGTGCCGTCAGTGTTCTGTGCTCCATGGGCTACACTGCCTCCTGGTCTAGGAGTTCATTCATTCAGCGCATCTTTGTCAAGTACCTTTCATGTGCTGGGCACCGTCCTACGAGCTGGGGACATGTGTGGAGCCAAACAGACGTGGCCTCACCCACGTAGAGTATCTCCTTTTCCAGTCTAGGCAGGGACACAGGCAAAAATGAGATCATTATAAAGCTAGGCAGAATTCGAGATTCTGGCGCATGCTGAGAAGAGGGTGCCCAGGAAGGTGAGAGGCCGTGAACTAGAGGGGAAAGGTGGCACCCCTCCGTGGCATCAGGGGCACTCCCCCAGGAAGTAGCACCTTCTGGGCTGCGTGGCACTGACCGCTTATGACAGATGCACCTGGCAGGTGTCGTTACAGGTGGGGAAACTGAGGCTCAGGGAAGCTGAGCGCGTGGCTGCGCAGGGCCCCCCAGGCGCAGGGTTGGACTGCGCAGGGCCCCCCAGGCGCAGGGTTGGACTGCGCAGGGCCCCCCCAGGCGCAGGGTTGGACTGCGCAGGGCCCCCCAGGCGCAGGGCCCCCCAGGCGCAGGGTTGGACTGCGCAGGGCCCCCCAGGCGCAGGGTTGGACTGCGCAGGGCCCCCCAGGCGCAGGGTTGGACTGCGCAGGGCCCCCCAGGCGCAGGGTTGGACTGCGCAGGGCCCCCCAGGCGCAGGGTTGGACTGCGCAGGGCCCCCCAGGCGCAGGGTTGGACTGCGCAGGGCCCCCCAGGCGCAGGGTTGGACTGCGCAGGGCCCCCCAGGCGCAGGGCCCCCCAGGCGCAGGGTTGGACTGCGCAGGGCCCCCCAGGGACAGGGTTGGACTGCGCAGGGCCCCCCAGGGACAGGGTGGCGGGCTGGGCGGCGTGCCCCGCCCTCTCGCTCCCGAGCCTGGACTGCGCAGGGCCCCCCAGGCGCAGGGCCCCCCAGGCGCAGGGTTGGACTGCGCAGGGCCCCCCAGGGACAGGGTTGGACTGCGCAGGGCCCCCCAGGCGCAGGGTCGGACTGCGCAGGGCCCCCCAGGCGCAGGGTTGGACTGCGCAGGGCCCCCCAGGTGCAGGGTGGCGGGCTGGCAGGCGTGCCCCGCCCTCTCGCTCCCGAGCCTGGACTGCGCAGGGCCCCCCAGGCGCAGGGTGGCGGGCTGGCAGGCGTGCCCGGCCCTCTCGCTCCCGAGCCTGGACTGCGCAGGGCCCCCCAGGCACAGGGTCGGACTGCGCAGGGCCCCCCAGGCGCAGGGTTGGACTGCGCAGGGCCCCCCAGGCGCAGGGTGGCGGGCTGGCAGGCGTGCCCGGCCCTCTCGCTCCCGAGCCTGGACTGCGCAGGGCCCCCCAGGCACAGGGTCGGACTGCGCAGGGCCCCCAGGCGCAGGGTGGCGGGCTGGCAGGCGTGCCCCGCCCTCTCGCTCCCGAGCCTGGACCGCACAGCACACAGCACGGCCTTCACTCTCCAGGCTGATGCGATAAACGTGGTTTGAAATTGTGAAGAAAGACAGACCCTCCGTTGGGATTTGGGGCACTAACTGGAAATCTGACAGGTTCCTTCCGGGGGTGACCGTCCTCTGGTTTCCCCTGGTTTCCAAGGAGATCTAGGGGTCCAGGAGGTTCCTGCAGTGTCCCCGGGGGCTGGTGGGGTTGACCGTGCAGGGGCCGAAGCTCTGTCCTGCCTCATCTGCGCCCCTGTTTGGTGCGTGTTCGTGTTCTCCGTTTGGTTTCATTTAAGAAAGGCTTGTAGCTGCGTAACCGTTTTAACAGCCAGGAGCCGGGACGGCCTCTCCTGCTCTGTGCGTCTGCGACCTCACAGCCCCCGGCTGCTTTCAGGGCTCAGTGCTGGGCCCACGCACAGCCACCTCTGATTAGCAGGGAGGGGTGGCCCGGACTCTGTGGTCGAATCAAAGGAAGGAGGGGATTCGTGAAAATCAGCGTCAACTTGTAAAACCAAAAGCCACGCATTAATGGTTAACGTGTTCTCTCCCATATCCCTGTTCACTGTTGTGCCCCCGGCCAGTGACAGACCCTGCAGGGGACAGGAAAGGAGACTGGGGTCACCTTGCCTCCCCCTCCGGAGCAGAGACCCCCCCCAGTGCCAGGGGAAGCCAAGAATTATGTGTAGAAAGCAGAGTGTGGCCATGTCTGCTCTGAGGAGACGGAGACAGGACTTCTCTGATGGATGGCTGCTTGTGCTTCCGTGGTGAGAACAGTTAGGTGACAGTCGAGGGCAGTATCCGTTTAAGGGCCACGTTGCTCACACAGGGCAGAGTGGGGATGTGTGAAGGTCTTACATCTAAGCGGTGCTATTTTCTTAGAAAGCAGATCCCAAGGGACCTTGAGGGCTCTTTTCTCTGCTGCGGGATCCCCGGCGAGACCTCCGCTGTGCCCAGCTCTGGGGGGTTCAGTGGCCTGGTCCTCAGGGCCCTCGAAGGTCAAGGTCGAGCTCCTCAGTGTCCCCTGTCCCCCACACCACGTTCCCTTCCTGGCTGTGCTGTCCCGGGGAAACGGTGTGGAGCAGCCGTTCCCAGGCGTCTGCGTGGAGTGGTGACCGAGAAACCGAGTGAAGGGTGGACGCGCTCGACGTTCCAGCGGTGACTCCTCTCACCTGGTCCCTCGCTTGGCGGCAGCGGCACCCCTGAGGGCATTTATCCTTTCGATCCTGGGCTTCTGGGACTTTCTTTTATCTCTGGGCTAAACGTTGAATTTTATCCGGTGCCTCTGGAAGGGTCATCACGATGCTCGGATGCTTGGTCTCCGTGCTCCCGGGGCATGGCTGATGGTGCTATTATTCAGTTTACCGGCACTGCGTGCGTCACCCCACCCGGAATAAATCCCACTCTGTAATGCTTCTCGGAAGAACATGTGCCGTTCTCTCCCAGCCTCTCACGGTGGCAGCCGCGGCGATGTCGAGAGTTCCCTCTGCGTCCTCTCTGCGTGTCGGTCTCTCTCTGACACGCGTGACCTGAGCCAGCTCGCGTTGCCCTCACGTCGGTCTCTCTCTGACACGCGTGCCCTGAGCCAGCTCGCGTTGCCCTCACGTCGGTCTCTCTCTGACACGCGTGCCCTGAACCAGCTCGCGTTGCCCTCACGTCGGTCTCTGACACGCGTGACCTGAGCCAGCTCGCGTTGCCCTCACGTCGGTCTCTCTCTGACACGCGTGCCCTGAGCCAGCTCGCGTTGCCCTCACGTCGGTCTCTCTCTGACACGCGTGACCTGAGCCAGCTTGCGTTGCCCTCACCTCTGCTTGGGACGGACCGTCCCTGCTCCGCACGGCGCCAGCGCCGCGGGATCTCTGTGGAGGGAGGGTGTGGCTCGCCACAGAGGTCGCCTCTCAGAGTGGGCCGTTCTCGTGATTGTGAAACTTTGCTTCCCTGATCATGGTCGGCTTGAAAGATTAATTCTTACAAGTCGACACGCCAGACCACACGGTTTTGAAGCGGCCTGTGGAGTTACATTTCAGAATGAGACCACTCAGCAAGCACTCTCTACGGATGCTTCTTCACCACCTTCTCCGGGCCAGTTTGATGTGCCCCCCAAAATGGTAACTTCATGTCCTTCTACTACATGTGTCTTAGATTCTAACAAGACTGACTTTTTTTTTAGAGAGGAGAGAGAGTTAGAATGAGAGAGAGAGAGAGAGAGAGAGAGAGAGAGAGAGAAAGGGGGGAGGAGCAGGAAGCATCAACTCCCATATATGCTTTGAACGGGCAAGCCCAGGGTTTTGAACTGGTGACCTCAGTGTTCCAGGTCAACGCTTTATCCACTGCGCCACCACAGGTCAGGCAAGACTGACTTTTTAATTTATTTTTTTAGCCCAAGAAAGAGAGGCAGAGACAGAGACAGACAGGAAGGGAGAGAGATGAGAAGCATCAGTTCTTTGTTGTGGCACCTTAGTTGTTCATTGATTGCTTTCTCATATGTGCCTTGACCAGGGGGCTGCAGATGAGCCAGTGACCCCCTGCTCAGGCCAGCGACCTTGGGCTCAAGCCAGCGACCGTGGGGTCATGTCTGTGATCCCACACTCAAGCCAGCGACCCTGCACTCAAGCTGATGAGCCCACACTTAAGCCGGCAACCTTGGGGTTTTGAACCTGGGTCCTCCCCAAGCCAACACTCTATCCACTGTGCCACTGCCTGGTCAGGCTGACTTTAAAAACAAAACAAAAGAAGCCCTGGCCGGTTGGCTCAGTGGTAGAGCGTCGGCCTGGCGTGCAGAAGTCCCGGGTTCGATTCCCGGCCAGGGCACACAGGAGAAGTGCCCATTTGCTTCTCCACCCCTCCTCCTCTCCTTCCTCTCTGTCTCTCTCTTCCCCTCCCGCAGCCGAGGCTCCATTGGAGCAAAGATGGCCCGGGCGCTGGGGATGGCTCCTTGGCCTCTGCCCCAGGCGCTAAAGTGGCTCTGGTCGCAACAGAGCGACCCCCCGGAGGGGCAGAGCATCGCCCCATGGTGGGCAGAGCGTGGCCCCTGGTGAGCGTGCCGGGTGGATCCCGGTCGGGCACATGCGGGAGTCTGTCTGACTGTCTCTCCCCGTTTCCAGCTTCAGAAAAATACAAAAAACAAACAAACAAAAAAAAACCCAAAACAAAAGAAAACCCACAATTATTGGTCATTATTCAATACCGTCTTCTTGAACAGATATTTGAGAAAACCGAGATTTCACTGTCAGGAGCGTGATCAGTTTGGCAGGCCCGGCAGTAGAAGCATTGCCCGTACACCATCAGCCCCTACGGTCTGCATTGCATCCCGACAGTCCAGCTGATGCCATCATCCTCCGTCCCGAAGAAGCAGCAGGATCCCAGGAAGCAGGACACAGGAAGAAGGAGGCAGTAGGCAGAGAGGGACCACGTGAGCAAAAGAGCAGGAGCCTGGCCCTCACCTCACGTCCAAATCCAGCGCGTCCTTGTGCCTCGAGGCGGTGCGAGGTGCTCGGGAGACACAGCAGCAGATCCGGGTGTCAGGCTGGTTTAAAATTCATGCCGTGTGCAGCGTTTGTACAGAGGTGGCTGAGCCTGTCTTGCCCGTCTAATTATGCGCTTTGGTGTGAGGTGCAGCGCAAAGGAAACTCAGTCTAAACCCCTCTTGACAGTTTCCGTGGGGTCCACACCCTTGCGGTCTGTGCTGGGAGTAATGAGATTTCTGACGAGCCGCGAGCCAGGGCTCGGGGTCTGTGCCTGGACGTTCACCTCGAAGGAGTCGTGGGTCTGACGGAGATCACTTGTGGGGCGCTGTCGGTCACTTAGTGGCACGCCCAGGCTTCTCTTTTCAGCCACACGTCCAGCCAAGGTCGGGGCCTGGTTGAGTGTCGTTTTCATTAAGGATACAAACTGGTTATTTGTACAGGAAGGAGCCCCCAGTGAGGCAAGTGCATCAACGTTGTGCAGAAAGTAGAAAGCCTAATAAGGTGTAGACAGGAGCGGGTACCGTGGGGACCTTTTTAATGAATATATTAAGTGTTTTGCCATTAGCATATCTTTGTTGCTATGTGATTGTGTCGTCCTGAATAATTTGCAAACCCTCTGGTGCCTCCAGCCTTGTTTACATTAGCAACCAGGTCCTCAAATGCTTCTTGGTACCTCTCTGAATGACTCCACGTTCCAAATTTGGGGAGCCCACCGTAATGAGATTTTTTGTTCTGCTTCTTTAAATTGTATTTCCTCTTCTCTCTCTTTGGGTTTGAACATCACTGAGCTTTACAGCACTAGTGAGTTTGGTGACCTCACGCTGGACCCCCCCAGGGCTTAGCTCCTCGGAGGCCCCCATCGCAGGTGCCCTCGGGCCGCTGTCCAGCTGCTTGCCTGCGCTGCTCCATTGCCCTGAGGTTTCTCCCACCCCTGTGTACCCGGTGAGCTCCTCTTTGAACCACAAAACCCTGCCCACCCACCACTCATCCATGAAGCTTTCTCAGAATCCCACCTGAGTGGTGCCTTTTATTTTGAAGTTAGTGCATGGGGAAGAACTGTGCTTTTCCTGAAAAACTGGACCACTTCCACATTCGGATAATGAAAATCATGTGCCTGGCTGTGTCATCCTCCCCTTGGACTGACTGGCAGCTCAGAGCTAACCCACATTAGGCCACATGGGGTCATAAGAATAGAGACCTTGGTCCTGGCCAGCTGGCTCAGTGGTAGAGCATCGGCCTGGCGTTTTGAAGTCCCGGGTTCGATTTCCAACCAGGGCACACAGGAGAAGTGCCCATCTGCTTCTCCACCCCTCCCCCTCTCCTTTCTCTCTCTCTCTCTCTCTCTCTCTCTCTCTTCCTCTCCTGCAACCAAGACTCTATTGGAGCAAAGTTGGCCCGGGCGCTGAGGATGGCTCCATGGCCTCTGCCTCAGGCGCTAGAATGGCTCCAGTTGCAATGGAGCAACAGCCCAGATGGGCAGAGCATCGCCCCCTGGTGGGCATGCCAGGTGGATCCTGGTCAGAAGTGTGTGGGAGTCTGTTTGTCTGCCTCCCCTCGCTTCTCACTTTGAAAAAATAAAGAATAGAGACCTTCCAGACAGGGAGGACTGAATGTGAGGAAGTCTGTGGAGACTCAGTTTCACCATCTATGAAGTGGGACTAAGGTCTCTGTTTCCTAGATTTTAAATGTGTGCCATTAAGTGAAGAGCGTCTGTTCTCCGGCCTGTGCGTTCATTTCCTGTGCTTCGTTTTCAAATTGCCTTGCATTCTACTTGACGTTGAACTTCCATGGCCCCAGATCTCTTTGTATTTTTATCACCGCTTTGATTTGTACGTTGACATTGTAAGCCGCCTGAAGTCGCTTGTGGCACTGGCCATGCTAAGTCTGAAATGAGCTGTTCTGTTTTCAAAGCGGTTGAAATCCCCTCGCTGGTTGGGGAGGGGGTCATGGCGGCCGGCTGTCCTGCGCTGCTTCTCTCCTCCCGGGCTGGGGCGATGGAACCGACCCCACGGGGACGCCGAGCCGGATGCACGCGTGCTGCTTTGTTAATGAATGTCTTGGCGGAGTCCCCACGCCTCATTGCGACGTTCTGCCAGAAGCAGGTTTGGAAATCTCGGCTTGGACTCGAGGTCACGTTGGATCCGTCTTTCTCTAGCTCAGATCTAGACGCGGGGATCCACGAGCCCACGTGAGGCTGCGGAAACAGGGAGAGCCGTGGGGAGCAGACCGAGCGTACTTGCCCACTCTGCTGCTGGGTGCCCTGACCTCCCTGAGCGCCGGAGCACTGGGCTGGCTTCGCTGACGCGGTCCGGGAACCCCGCTCCCTGGTTATGGTCGAGCAGAGAGCATGGCCCTGTTGTCGTCACTGGAGAGCTCCCCAGGTGATTGGATGGTGCAGCCAGGCTTGACGCTATTGAGATGCTCAGCCCTTCAGCGCCAAGCAGAGTGTATGTACGGGGGCGGCGAGCGGGGGCGGGGGGCGGGGAGCGGTGGGGGGCGGGCAGCCCCTGCCCTGGACCGCGTGGATGGATGAATAGGCGGCAGGCTTGGCTTTTGAGGGCCAGCAGATGAATGTCAGGCTCTGATCAACGAGTGGGTGTCTGCTCCCCTTTTAGGGGGACGTGAGCGAGTGGGGAGGAGAGAGACCAAGAGCGTTCTGTAATATTCTAGAGTGGGAAGGGCGGGAGCTCCCTCCCATCCAGACACTCATCGTTGCTCACAGGAGACGTCTGTGTGGAGGGTGAGCATTCCCGCACCTCCCCTTGGCTTGGGAGACCTCAGCTTTCCTCCAGGAAGCTGTCAGTCCGCTGTCCTGCTTTAAGAAAAGTTCCAGGTGATGCCCACATGCTGCTCGCTGGATGAAATCCCAGTGGTACCTCTGCTCCCAACCCCCACCCCCTTGTCTTTTAGTTTTATACTGTGGGGAAAGGCAAGACCAGGGAGCAAGGTTCTCCTGTGCAGGGGATTTGGGGGAAAAGCCTGCGTGGCTTCCTGTCACCTTGTATTGCTCAGGCCGGGCAGCCCAGACCACGGGCTGCCCCTCGGTGTGGGCCTCGCAGTCCCTGCAACGGAGTGCTCCAAGGGTGGTCCCTGCACCTGAGCCGCAAGCTCGTTCCCTCCGTCTGCCCCCAGTGTCTGTGGTTCGGGACTCTGCTCTAGGATTCTGCTCCAGGGCTCACCTGGGGAAGGGACAGCGGAGCAAGGGGCCCAGTGACCCCGGCCGGTGCGGACGCCAGCTCTCGGCTCTGTGACTCTCCACGAGTGTCTCAGCAGCACACAGACTCTTCTCTGGGGCTGGTCATCTGTTGGACCACAAAACTAGCCGCAAAAAAATTTACAGAGGTTGAAATCACATTGAAGTCCCGGCCAGTTGGCTCAGTGGATAGAGCGCCTGCTTGGCGTGTGGATGTTCTGGGTGGGATCCCAGGTCAGGGCACACAGGAGACGTGGCCATCTGCTTCTCTTCCGCTTCCTGTTCCCTTTCTCTCTCTCTCTCTCTCTCTCTCTCTCTCTTCCACTCTCACAGCAGAAATAAAATCTGGACAGACCAAGAAGAAATAAGGAAATTAAATTAGTAATCAAAACCTCCTCATGAAGGAAATTCTAGGACCGCGTGGCTTCAGTGGTGAATTCTGCCAAAACACATAAAGAATTATGCCAGTCCTTCTCAAACTCTTCCAAAACAGAACTAAAAAGGAGGGAGCACTTCTAAACTCACTCGATGAGGCCAGCAGGACTGATACCTAACCCAGATAAAGACACTGCCAGAGCGGGAAATTATAAGCCAGTGTCTCTGATGAACATGATGTAAAAAAAAAAATTAACAAAATACTAGCAAACCAAATCTAAAACACATGAAAAGGATCACACACAGTTATCAAGTGGGGTTTATCCCTGGGGTACAAGGGTCATTCAACATATGCACATCAATAAGGGTGATGCACCACATGAGCAGAGTGAGGGGTAAAAATCTTAGGATCATCTCAACAGGTGCAGGAAAAGCTTTAGGCAAAATTCAACACCCTTCCATGGTAAAAGCTCTCGACAAATCAGGTGCGGAAGGAATGTGCTACAGGCCGTATAGGACAGACTGACAGCTAAGAGGCTGCTCAGGGGTGAAATCGGAGAGCGTTTCCTCGAGGACCGTAGATAAGACGAAAGAGTCCACTCTCGCCAGGTCTGTCCCCCACACACAGCACTGGAAGTCCCGGCCAGAGAAATTAGAAGAGAGAAGTAACAGGCATTCACATCAGGACGGAAGACCTAAAATTGCCTCTGCAGATAATATGGTGCTATATGTTAAAAAAAAAAAATCTTGAAGACTCCACCCAAACCTGTTAGAACTAATAAATTCAGATAAAGTGGCCGATACAAAACCAGCATATAAAAATCAGATGCATTCTGTACAATAATAATAAATTGTTAAAAAAGAAATTAGGAGTATTCTATTTACAATAGCGTTAAAAACGATAAAATACGTAGGAACAAATTTAAACAAGGGGCTGAAAGAGATGTGTACCCTGAAAACTCAAGGACGTGGAGGAAAGACACAAATATCCTGTGTTCATACGTTGGGAGACTTCATATTGTTTAAATGTCCATACTACCCAAAGCAGTCTATGAATTCAATGTATTTCCTATTAAAATTCCATGGCTTTCTTCATAGAAATAGAAAAAAAAATTGAAAATTCATATTGGGAGGGGGGTTGGGACAAAGACCCTGAATAGCCAAAGCAATCTTGAGCAAGAAGAACAAAGCTGCAGACCTTGAAATCACACTGCCTGATTTCAGCCTCTCCTGCACGGCCATAGTGATCAGAGCAGCCTGGTACCGGCGTAGAAACAGACAGACGCACGGCACAGAACAGCTGACCCACACACATATACAGCCGGCTCATCTTTGACAAGGAAGCCAAGCCTGTACCGTGCAGGAAGGATAGGCTCTTCGGTAAGTGGAAAACTGTGTGTACTCATGTAAAAGAATGAAATCGGCCCTTACCTTACCCCAGAATCAACTCAAATGGGTGCAAGACTTAGACTTCAAACTGTGGAACTCCTAGAAGAAGACACAAGGAAAAGTCTCCTTGACATCAATCTTGGTAATGATACTTTATTTTATATATTTTTGGTATATTTTTTTCCCCAAAAGCACAGGCAAAAAAACAAAACAAAAACAAAAATGCACAAATAAACAAGTGGGTGACATCAAACTAAAAAGCCTCTGCACAGCAAAGGTAAAAATCGAAATGAAAAGACAGCCTACAGGGGGAGAAAATGTTTGTAAAGCCATAGATCTGATAAGGAGTTCATTTTCAAAATACGTGAGGACTTCCTACAGCTAAATAACCAAATAACCCAATGAAAAAAAGTGGGTGGTGGAGTGTCGGCCTGGCGTGCAGAAGTCCCGGGTTCGATTCCCGGCCAGAGCACACAGGAGAAGCGTCCATCTGCTTCTCCACCCCTCCCCCTCTCCTTCCTCTCTGTCTCTCTCTTCCCCTCCCGCAGCCAAGGCTCCACTGGAGCAAAGATGGCCCGGGCGCTGGGGATGGCTCCATGGCCTCTGCCTCAGGCACTAGAGTGGCTCTGGTCGCAACAGAGCGATGCCCCGGAGGGGCAGAGCATCGCCCCCTGGTGGGCGGGCCAGGTGGATCCTGGTCAGGCGCATGCGGGAGTCTGTCTGACTGCCTCCCCGTTTCCAGCTTCAGAAAAATACAAAAAAAAAAAAATGGGCAGAGGACCTGAATAGACATTTCTCCAAAGAAGACACACAGATGGTCAACAAGTACCTGAAAGAATGCTCAAAGTCACCAATAATCGTTAGGGAGATGCAAATCCAAACCACAGTGAGATGTCTCCTCACACCTGTCAGGAAGGCTATTTAAATAAATTAAAAGTAGCAATATAAGTCTTGTTGACATGAGGTGAGAAAAAGAGAACGCTTGTACTCTCCTGGTGGGGATTGGAGCGGCCACTATGGAAAACAGTATGGAAGTTCCTCAAAAACTTAAAAATAAGTGGAACTAAAATATGATACTGTAATCCTACTTCCGGGTGTTTATCCAAAGTAATTGAAATCAGGATCTCAAAGAGATGTAAGAACTCCCCGAAAGTAATATTCACAATTGTCAAGATACGGCGACAACCAGTATTTTCCCGGATGGGTGAATGGATAAAGGAAACGTGGTAAATGCACACAGTGGAACGTTGTGCATTGAAACGACACAGATCCTGACATGGGCAACGACATGGACGGACATTATGGTAAGTGACATAAACCATTATGGTAAGTGACATAAACCAAATGCAGAAAGTCCAAAAGGTACGACCTTAACTTACAGAAGTGGAATCTGAAATCATCAAGCTTATAGAAGCAGGGAGTAGAATGGGGGTGCCAGGGTCTGGGGCTGGGGCGAGACGGGGAGGGAGTGGTCAAAGGGCACAGTGTTTCAGCAGTGCAGGATGAGGAAGTTCTGGAGCCCCGCCCACTCTGCCGTCAGTGCCCGTGGCTAACAGTGCTGCATTGTAGCGATTTTCCGGGGCACCGCCAGAATTGTTAAAACATGCAACACCTGACTATTCAGTCAGGGGCACTGACCTCCTTTCCCTTAGATTGTCAAATAAAAAAAAATGACAATGGCCTACACAATAATAGTCATCTGGTGCGAATGAATCAAAATCATACCCTTTAAAAAAAATTTTTTTTGTCAGAGCAGCAAAAGATTTGATATATTTTTGGGGGTGCCACAGAATTTTAGCAATTAGTTTGTGTGTGCCATGAGATGAAAAAGGTTCAAAATTGATGCTATGTACATACAAATTACAATAAAAGGGGTGAGGGGCACATTGGGAGGTGATGGGTACATTTATGGCCTCAATGGTGGTGATGGTTTAATGGGTACATGCTTATCTCCAAAGTCATCGAGTTATGTACATTAAATATGTACAGCTTTTCACAAGTCAGTCATACCTAAATAAGGTGATTTAGAAACAAACCCCCCAAACTGGCATATTTATTAACCTCAGCTTAAGTCACCCCCTACTGGCAACAGCACCTCGCTTTGGGAAGCACACCTCCCAGGGCTACCACCTCCATCAGTGGTAGTCAACCTGGTCCCTACCGCCCCCTAGTGGGCATTCCAGGTTTCATGATGGGTGGTAGCAGAGCAACCAAAGTATAAATAAAAAGATAGAGGAGTGACGTCAGAGAAATGGCACCGTAAGGAGCTATACCGATAAATCTCCCTAGAAATTCAACAAGATCTTCAACCAGAAACAGAACAATCTATCCTTGGAGCCTCCAGAAGTTCCACACTAAACACGAAGGTATGATCGAGTGAAAAATTGACTAAATATATAATCAACCGAAAAATTGACTGAATATATAATCAACCCCGAAGGAAATGAGGAAGAAACACTCCGCCTTCCTCACTAACCTAAATAAGGGCTGCTTTCACTGGGAACTGAGAGTATAGAAACTAAGGCGGGCATAGGGTGTGAATAGAATCAGGCTGCGGCACAAAAACGTCCCAACCAGGCTGTGGCACGGACATCCAAGCCGAGGAAAAACTGTGCTTGTGGCAACCCAGTCAACACAAGCTAACGCTCGTGTCAAACCCAGACAAAGAAAAACAAGGGGGGCAGCCATCGGCCCAATCTCCTGATCGGCGCGCAGATAGTGGGCGAGAGATTCCTCCTAGAGTCCCGGGAGTGGGCGCCCATGTTCCTGGACAGAGGGGCAGAGTCAGAGGCCTTTGTGTGGGCCAAAACCGGAGTCTCAGGGTCACCCCTGCTCCCTGAAAAGCGTCTCGAGGGGAGTGAGCGGGAGTGAAATTCCTTACACTCGAACTTTTCCGTGCGGGCGGGGCGCCTCAGCCGGAGTGAGAGGTGGCTGGCCTGATATCCTGGTCGGTGAGCGCGGAGAGTGGGCGAGAGATTCCCCTGGGAGTGGGCGCCTGTGTTCCCGGACAGAGGGGCAGGTCAGTGGCCTTTGTGTGGGCCGAAACCGGAGTCTCGGGTTCGCCCCTGTGCCATGAAGAGTGGCGCGTGAAAGCGAGATTCCCTACGCTCGAACTTCTCCGGGCGGTGGGGCACCTCACCCAGCCATACAAGCTAACAGACCCGTGAAGGATTAGCTTAACCCACAGTCTGCTTGCCTCCCAACTGACTTATGCGACCCTAACTGACAAGATCTCTCTCAGGTCAGCGATCTAAGACAAGAGGGGAGATATTTTTTGCTACCTCTTGTTATGCTATGCACATAGGGGTGGGGGCAACCTCTGATTGGCAGAGCTTGCCTACTCAGGGCTATATGTTAAAAAGAGGGATTTGGCAGCTTGTAAGTCCTCTTGCTTTGCAAACAGCGACTAGGGCATCTTCTACCCAGCCAAAACAGGTTACAAAGTGCCAAAAGCCTGAGGAAAGTGGTCCCACAGAGTACTGAGGCATTCGGGACACGCCTAGAGGTGCATAGAAAGGCACCTTGAAAACAATCGGCCCCCAGCCCCGCCTGATTATGCTAGCGGCTCTGAGTGACTGAGCCTTACCCAGAGCCCTGCGCCCAGTGGGAATAGAGTGGGGATTTGCCAGCTCTTTGAGCCTCTTACTCTCCAGGCAGAGGCAGCTGCAACCCCATAGCTGTATCATTAGGCTGCTAATTCAGGAAGGAAAGACTAGGAGAGAGGTTCCAGGAAAACTGACTCTCTCATTGTCAGAGCCTGCAAATGCTAATGAGCCTCGACTGCCAATGAGACTGAAGCCCAATATATGACATCACCATAGAGACTTATCAACTGCAAACCTCTACCTAAGCGTGCCACAGGGGCAGAACCCGGGGTACAGAGTCACCAACCAGGAAGAGGGAGAGAAAGAAAAAAAGCAAGAAGATAACCTCTCAAAATCAAGAATAATCCACAGACTTGATAACCTATCCCATTTTATTATATTTGTTTGTTTGTTTCTCTTATCTTCTTGTCTTGATTATTTTCTTCCTCTTCCAGTTTGGTCGTTTAATTCTCTGCCGGTCTTACTCTCTCATCTCCTTGAACTACACTACCCATAAGTGTAACATCTCTCATTATCTTTCCTTTCTTCTTCCTTTCTCTCTATGAGGGTTGCACTCCAAAACCCTTAACTCTCTCTCCTTTTGTTCTTTTTTCTTCTTTTTGTGTTTTCCTCTTTCTTTTTTTCTCCCTCTATATTAGTTTCTTCTTTTCTCCTTTATTTTTCCTCTCATTCAGTCCTCAATCATGAACAGATTATTTTATTTGGGACTCAAATTTTTATTTGTGGCGCTTTGGGGTTTTTTTACTTTGCTTTTTAAACTCACTAGCAGTGCTCCCAACCCTGGCTCTCCATTTTATCTAGTTTTTGCTTTAATAAATACAATAGTAATTTTAAAATTTTTCCCCTTTTCCTGTTTCCCTCTTATTTCTCTCATTATATCACTTAGTCAACCATCACCTAAAAGCATATCATTTTATTCTTGACCCAAATTTTTTCCTTTTTTGCATTTTGTGGGTCCATACCTCCTGTTTTGCCCCTTTATCACTTCTCCCCTACTCAGGCCCTCCATTATAGGTAATTTTTGTTCTATTTAGCACAATGTAATACACAGTTCACCACAAGATTTTTTCAAGAAGGAGGGGAGAGGAGAGGAGAGGAAAAAAAAGGGGGGGGGGGAATAATATTTTTTTTAATTTTTAATTTTATTTTTTAAACTTTTTATTCTTTATTAATTCTCATTAGTACTATCAACAAAACCACCCTCAGATGCCATTAAGGAAAAGGAAATCTAATATCATGGATACAAAAGACAGAGAGGTAACACAGATAGATGAGGAAAAATCTATGGAGAAAAAATTTAATATATTGGAAACCTTGGAGCTAAATGACAGAGAATTTAAAATATAAATCCTAAAAATACTCAGAGATATACAAGAAAACACAAAAAGGCAATTTAGGGAGCTCAGAAAACAACTCAACGAACACAAAGAATATATTACCAAGGAAATTGAAACTATAAAAACAAATCAAACAGAGATGAACAACTCAATTCACAAGCTGAAAAATGAGGTAACAAGCTTAGCTAATAGAACAGGCCAGATAGAAGGTAGGATTAGTTAAATAGAAGATAAACAACTTGAGGCACAACAGAGAGAAGAAGAAAGAGACTTAAAAATTTTAAAAAATGAGAAAGCCCTACAGGAATTTTCTGACTCCATCAAAAAGAATAACATAAGAATAATAGGTATATCAGAGGGAGAAGAGAGAGAAAATGGAATGGAGAACATATTCAAACAAATAATAAATGAGAACTTCTTGAGCCTGTGGAAAGAACTAAAGCCTCAAATTCAAGAAGCAAACAGAACTCCGAGTTTTCTCAACCCCAACAAACCTACTCCAAGGCACATCATAATGAAATTGGCACAAACCAACGACAAAGAAAAAAATCTCAAGGCAGCCAGGGAAAAAAAGAATACAACATATAAAGGAAGGCCCATTAGATTATCATCAGATTTCTCAATAGAAACTCTACAAGTTAGAAGAGAGTGGACCCCAATATTTAAAGTCCTGAAAAAGAGGAACTTTCCACCAAGAATACTATACCCATCAAAGCTATCCTTCAAATACGAAGGAGAAATAAAAAACATTCACAGATAAAGAAAAGATGAGGGAATTTATCATCAGAAAACCCCCACTCCAGGAATTACTAAAGAGGGTTTTCCAACCAGATACAAAGAACTAAACAAAACAAAACCACAAGTTAAAGCTCCACCAACAACACAATAAAACCAAATTTAAACTGTGACAACAACAAAAAAAAAGGGGGGGGAGGGTGGAGATTAACAGTAACAAAGGACAATGGAGTGCAAAAGTACTCACAAGATAGTGCACTACAATGAACAGGGTAGGAACCCTTTTCATTACTTAATGGTAACCACCATTGAAAAAACCACCACAGAAGCACATGATTTAAAAAATATAGCAACAGAAGAAAGATGTATGGAATACAACCAAACAAAAACAAAGGATAGAAAAATGAAAGAGAAGAATCAAACAAGACACAAAACTTAACAGAAAGCAAAGAATAAAATGGCAATAGGGAACCCACAAGTGTCAATAATTACACTAAATGTAAATGGATTAAACTCACCAAAAAAAAAAAAAAAAAAAAAAGGCACAGAGTAGCAGAATGGATTAAAAAAGAAAATCCAACTGTATGCTGCCTACAAGAAACTCATTTAAGCAACAAGGATAAAAACAAATTCAAAGTGAAAGGCTGGAAAACAATACTCCAAGCAAATAACATCCAAAAAAAAAAAAAAAAAGCAGGTGTAGCAATACTCATATCTGATAATGCTGACTACAAGACAGCAAAAGTACTCAGAGACAAAAATAGTCATTTCATAATGATTAAGGGGACAATGAAACAAGAAGACATAACAATTCTTAATATATATGCACCAAACCAAGGAGCACCAAATTATATAAGACAGCTACTTATTGACCTTAAAACAAAAACTGACAAAAATACAATCACACTTGGAGACCTTAATACACCGCTGACGGCTCTAGATCAGTAATCCAAACAGAAAATCAATAAAGATGTATTGGCCTCAAACAAAACACTAGAGCACCTGGATATGATAGACATCTACAGGACATTTCATCCCAAAGTGACAAAGTATACATTTTTCTCCAGTGTACATGGATCATTCTCAAGAATTGACCATATGTTGGGCCAGAAAAATAACATCAGCAAATTCAGAAAAATCGAAGTTGTACCAAGCATATTTTCTGATCATAAAGCCTTGAAACTAGAATTCAACTGCAAAAAAGAGGAAAAAACCCCCACAAAAATGTGGAAACTAAACAACATACTTTTTAAAAATGAATGGGTCAAAGAAGAAATAAGCGCAGAGATCAAAAGATATATACAGACAAATGAAAATGACAATATGACATATCAGAATCTCTGGGATGCAGCAAAAGCAGTGATAAGAGGGAAGTTCATATCACTTCAGGCCTATATGAACAAACAAGAGAGAGCCCAAGTGAACCACTTAACTTCACACCTTAAGGAACTGGAAGAAGGAGAACAAAGACAACACAAAACCAGCCGAAGAAAGAGATAATGAAAATGAGAGCAGAAATAAATGAAATAGAGAACAGAAAAAAAATTAATAGAACAAGGAGCTGGTTCTTTGAAAAGATCAACAAAATTGACAAACCCTTGGCAAGACTTACCAAGGAAAAAAAGAGAAAGGATTCATATAAACAAAATCCAAAATGAAAGAGAAGAAATCACCACGGGTATCATAGATATACCAAGAATTATTGTAGAATACTATGAAAAACTTTATGCCACTAAATTCAACAATCTAGAAGAAATGGATAAATTCCTAGAACAATACAACCTTCCTAGACTGAGTCAAGAAGAAGCAGAAAGCCTAAACAGACCTATTAGTAGAGAAGAAATAGAAAAAACTATTAAAAATCTCCCCCAAAACAAAAGTCCCGGCCCAGACGGTTATATCAATACTAGTGAATTCTACCAAACATTCAAAGAAGACTTGGTTCCTATTCTGCTGAAAGTCTTCTAAAAAATTGAAGAAGAAGCAATACTTCCAAACACTTTTATGAGGCCAACATAACCCTCATACCGAAACCGGGCAAGGACAGTACAAAAAAAGAAAACTACAGACCAATATCTCTAATGAATACAGATGCTAAAATACTAAACAAAATACTAGCAAATCAAATACAACAACATATTAAAAAATAATACATCAATATTAAGTGGAATTCATCCCAGAATCTCAGGGATGGTTAACATACGTAAAACGGTTAATGTAATACATCATATCAACAAAACAAAGAACAAAAACCACATCTTATCAATAGATGCAGAAAAAGCATTCGATAAAATACAACACAATTTAATGTTTAAGACTCTCAATAGTATAGAAGGAAAATATCTCAACATGATAAAGGCCATATATGATAAACCATCAGCTAACATCATATTAAATGGCACAAAACTGAAGGCTTTCCCCCTTAAATCAGGAACAAGACAGAGTTGTCCACTCTCTCCACTCTTATTTAACGTGGTGCTAGAAGTTCTGGCCAGAGCAATCAGACAAGACAAAGAAATAAAAGGCATCCATATCGGAAAAGAAGAAGTAAAGGTATCACTTTTTGCGGATGATATCATCCTATACATCGAAAACCCCAAAGAATCTACAAAAAGACTACTAGAAACAATAAGCCAATACAGTAAGGTCGCAGGATACAAAATTAACATACAAAAGTCCATAGCCTTTCTATATGCCAACAATGAAACATTTGAGAACAAACTCAAAAAAATAATCCCCTTCACGATTGCAACAAAAAAAATAAAATACCTAGGAATAAACATAACAAAGAATGTAAAGGACCTATATAATGAAAACTACAAAGCATTGTTAAGGGAAATCAAAAAAGATACGAGATGGAAGAATATTTCTTGTTCTTCGATAGGAAGAATAAATATAATCAAGATGGCCATATTACCCAAAGCAATATACAAATTTAATGCAATTCCCATCAAAATTCGAATGACATTTTTTAAAGAAATGGAACAAAAAATCATCAGATTTATATGGAACTATAAAAAACCCCGAAAAGCCAAAGCAATCCTAAAGAAAAAGAATGAAGCTGGGGGCATTACAATACCTGACTTCAAACTATATTATAGGGCCACGACAATCAAAACAGCATGGTATTGGCCCTGGCCGGTTGGCTCAGCGGTAGAGCATCGGCCTGGCATGCGGGGGACCCGGGTTCGATTCCCGGCCAGGGCACATAGGAGAAGCGCCCATTTGCTTCTCCACCCCACCCCCTCCTTCCTCTCTGTCTCTCTCTTCCCCTCCCGCAGCCAAGGCTCCATTGGAGCAAAGATGGCCCGGGCGCTGGGGATGGCTCCTTGGCCTCTGCCCCAGGTGCTAGAGTGGCTCTGGTCGCGGCAGAGCAACACCCCGGAGGGGCAGAGCATCGCCCTCTGGTGGGCAGAGCGTCGCCCCTGTTGGGCGTGCCGGGTGGATCCCGGTCAGGCGCATGTGGGAGTCTGACTGTCTCTCCCCGTTTCCAGCTTCAGAAAAACAAAACAAAACAAAAAACAGCATGGTATTGGCAGAAAAATAGATACTGAGACCCATGGAACAGAATAGAAAGTCCAGAAATAAAACCACATATATATGGTCAAATAATTTTTGATAAAGGGGCCAACAACACACAATGGAGAAAAGAAAGCCTCTTCAACAAATGGTGCTGGGAAAACTGGAAAGTCACATGCAAAAGAATGAAACTCAACTAGTTTGTCCCCTTGTATTAAAATTAATTCAAAATGAATTAAAAACCTAAATATAAGACCTGAAACAATAAAGTACACAGAAGAAGACATAGGTTCTAAACTCATGAACCTTGGTTTTAAAGAGCATTTTATGAATTTGACTCCAAAGGCAAGGGAAGTGAAGGCAAAAATAAATGAATGGGACTACATTAGCTAAGAAGTTTTTGCTCAGCAAGAGAAACTGACAACAAAATAAACAGACAGCCAACTAAATGGGAAATGATATTTTCAAATAACAGCTCAGATAAGGGCCTAATATCTAAAATATACAAAGAACTCATAAAACTCAACAACAAACAAACAAACCAATAAAAAAATGGGAAGAGGACATGAGCAGACACTTCTCCCAGGAAGAAATACAAATGGCCAACAGATATATGAAAAGATGCTCATCTTCATTAGTTATTAGAGAAATGCAGATCAAAACTGCAATGAGATACCACCTCACACCTGTTAGATTAGCTATTATTAACAAGACAGGTAATAGCAAATGTTGGAGAGGCTGTGGAGAAAAAGGAACCCTCATTCACTGTTGGTGGGAATGTAAAGTAGTACAACCATTATGGCAGAAAGTATGGTGGTTCCTCAAAAAACTGAAAATAGAACTACCTTATGACCCAGCAATCCCTCTACTGGGTATATACCCCCCAAAACTTAGAAACATTGATATGTAAAGACACATGCAGCCCCATGTTCACTGCAGCATTGTTCACAGTGGCCAAGACATGGAAACAACCAAAAAGCCCTTCAATAGAAGACTGAATAAAGAAGATGTGGCACATATACACTATGGAATACTACTCAGCCATAAGAAATGATGACATCAGATCATTTACAATAAAATGGTGGGATCTTGATAACATACAGAGTGAAATAAGTAAATCAGAAAAAAACAAAAACTGCATTATTTCACACGTAGGTGGGACATAAAAGTGAGACTAAGAGACATTGACAAGAGTGTGGTGGTTAGGGGGGGGTAGGGACAGGGAAAGGGGGAGGGGCACAAAGAAAACTAGATAGAAGGTGATGGAGGACAATCTGACTTTGGGTGATGGGTATGCAACATAATTGATCAACAAGATAACCTGGACATGTTTTCTTTGAACATATGTACCCTGATTTATTGATGTCACCCTAGTAAAATTAATAATAAATAAATAAGCATTAGGTATATTATAAAAAAAATAAAAAAATAAAATGATAGATTTAACCATAGTAAGTTGTTTTATAAAGATTTATTCTGCAAAAATTAGCGAAAATCTGACATAAAGTACTTGGTAAGTAGTTATTATTATATGCTTTAAATTGCTGTAACTCTGCTTTATAAATTTTATAAAGTGAAGTGACTTCCCTACTTTATAAATCACCATGACTGTGGAACCGGTGGGCGGTTAGAAAATGTTACTACTAACAGAGATACAAAGTGGGCAATAAGTGTAAAAAGGTTGACTACCCCTGACCTACATCGTCCTTCAGAGACCATGCTCGCTCTCCCGAAGTCGTGTGGGCGGTAGGTGTAAAAAGGTGGACTGCCCCTGACCTACGTCGTCCTTCAGAGGCCATGCTCGCTCTCCCGAAGTCGTGTGGGCGGTAGGTGTAAGAAGGTTGACTGCCCCTGACCTACGTCGTCCTTCAGAGGCCATGCTCGCTCTCCCGAAGTCGTGTGGGCGGTAGGTGTAAAAAGGTTGACTGCCCCTGACCTACGTCGTCCTTCAGAGGCCATGCTCGCTCTCCCGAAGTCGTGTGGGCGGTAGGTGTAAGAAGGTTGACTACCCCTGACCTACGTCGTCCTTCAGAGGCCATGCTCGCTCTCCCGCAGTCGTGTGGGCGGTAGGTGTAAGAAGGTTGACTGCCCCTGACCTACGTCGTCCTTCAGAGGCCATGCTCGCTCTCCCGAAGTCGTGTGGGCGGTAGGTGTAAAAAGGTTGACTGCCCCTGACCTACGTCGTCCTTCAGAGGCCATGCTCGCTCTCCCGAAGTCGTGTGGGCGGTAGGTGTAAGAAGGTTGACTGCCCCTGACCTACATCGTCCTTCAGAGGCCATGCTCGCTCTCCCGAAGTCGTGTGGACGGTAGGTGTAAGAAGGTTGACTGCCCCTGACCTACATCGTCCTTCAGAGGCCATGCTCGCTCTCCCGCAGTCGTGTGGGCGGTAGGTGTAAGAAGGTTGACTGCCCCTGACCTACATCGTCCTTCAGAGGCCATGCTCGCTCTCCCGCAGTCGTGTGGGCGGTAGGTGTAAAAAGGTTGACTGCCCCTGACCTACGTCGTCCTTCAGAGGCCATGCTCGCTCTCCCGCAGTCGTGTGGGCGGTCGGTGTAAAAACGTTGACTACCCCTGACCTACGTCGTCCTTCAGAGGCCATGCTCGCTCTCCCGCAGTCGTGTGGGCGGTCGGTGTAAAAAGGTTGACTGCCCCTGACCTACGTCGTCCTTCAGAGGCCATGCTCGCTCTCCCGCAGTCGTGTGGGCGGTAGGTGTAAGAAGGTTGACTGCCCCTGACCTACGTCGTCCCTCAGAGGCCATGCTCGCTCTCCCGCAGTCGTGTGGGCGGTAGGTGTAAGAAGGTTGACTGCCCCTGACCTACGTCGTCCTTCAGAGGCCATGCTCGCTCTCCCGAAGTCGTGTGGGCGGTAGGTGTAAGAAGGTTGACTGCCCCTGACCTACGTCGTCCCTCAGAGGCCATGCTCGCTCTCCCGCAGTCGTGTGGGCGGTAGGTGTAAGAAGGTTGACTGCCCCTGACCTACGTCGTCCCTCAGAGGCCATGCTCGCTCTCCCGCAGTCGTGTGGGCGGTAGGTGTAAAAAGGTTGACTGCCCCTGACCTACGTCGTCCCTCAGAGGCCATGCTCGCTCTCCCGCAGTCGTGTGGGCGGTAGGTGTAAGAAGGTTGACTGCCCCTGACCTACGTCGTCCTTCAGAGGCCATGCTCGCTCTCCCGCAGTCGTGTGGGCGGTAGGTGTAAAAAGGTTGACTGCCCCTGACCTACGTCGTCCTTCAGAGGCCATGCTCGCTCTCCCGCAGTCGTCTGCACAGGTGCGTGCGGCAGAGCCAGTCGCCCAGGAGTTTGAGGAGTTTGCACACCCCTCGCAGGCGGCCCTGGAGCCGGTGTCAGAGGGTCCCAGGACTGGGAGCGTCCCGCTGCCCTGCACGGAGGTTCCCTGCAGAGCTCCCCCGGACCGGGCTGAGGCCCAGCCTGCCTGACATCAGCTCCTCGTTTCCCCGCACCGCTGGTCTCCCCGGGAGCACTCCTTCCTGAGGCCCTGGCGCGGGAGTCCTCATCGCAGAGTCTGCCTCCTCCAGGACGGCCCAGATTAGACGGGTGCCCATCTGCAAGGGCGGAGTCGTCGAGCTCTAGAGCGGGTGAGGGCGCGGTCGGTCCTAGGTGTTAACCGGGGAGAGTCCCATAGTTCATGGCGGTGGACAGGTCGCTGAGCGTGTGCTCTGTGCTGGGACGGGGCTCGGCTGCAGATGGGGAAACGGAGGCCCGGAGAGGGGACGCGGGCCACAGAGCCACACGGGAGTGGCAGTGGCAGTGGCAGGACGAGCACCCGAGTCTCCTGGTTCTTGGGCAAAATGTCGACTTTGGCTCTGGTTCTGCCTCCTCCTTGGTGGGCCTCCGGGGGCTGGAGGTGGGCTGCTCCCTCTTTGCCCCTCCCCCACTTTCTGCAGAGACAAGGCCGGATCTGGGCACAGCGAGACACAGAGGAGGAGGGGCGTTCTCAGTGGCGAGGGCTGTTGGGGCCTCTCTGGCTGGCCACTCCGCCTCCGTGGTCTGGAGATGG
Source organism: Saccopteryx leptura (assembly GCF_036850995.1). Lineage (NCBI taxonomy): Eukaryota > Metazoa > Chordata > Mammalia > Chiroptera > Emballonuridae > Saccopteryx > Saccopteryx leptura. The sequence goes on along the minus strand of NC_089507.1, from coordinate 4,558,799 downwards.
AAGAGGCAGTTTTTCCTCTTGGACAAGCCGTAATTCCTGAGATTTGGGCTTGTTGGGGTGGAGGTGACAGTGGTGGTGGTGAAGGTATTTGTGGGGTAGACTATATGTGTCCGGGTGGCCCTCCTGAGAAAGCCTAGTCCTGCACAGAGCCACTTGCCCTCTGTCTTGGGCCTTGGGGAGATGCCATCATGCCCTCGAGGATTTCTCTCCCGCTCACTCTCACCTCCCTGCCTCGCCCTCATTTGATATCGAGGCACAAGGTTAGGGCGGGGCCCTGGGGCGAAGAATGGAAGAGGCAGCTCTCTGGCTTTAACTCGGGCCACCAGGGTTGTCTCTGCCCAAGTCAGAACAAGATCCTCAGCACCAGGTGGTCCAGCTGAGCGCAGCCCAAGCTCACGCGCGGCCAAGACTTCCCAATTGGGGATCGGATCGAAAGTCTTTATAGTGTTAAACCAGCTGACTTGCTATCATGTGGGTCAATGACAGAGAGCTCCGTGTCCTGATCAAATACCTTCTCTTGTTATCACACCCAGCAGAAAAACGAAAAGTCAAACAACAAACAAACCCCTCCTGCCCTGGCGAGAGCTATGACCTTCTTCTCTTGTCATAATCCGTCAGCATCTTCCTTTGATCCCTGACTCTCCCTCAGCAGAAGAGGGCCCGGCAGGAGGGCTGGCCATGGCTTCCGCGTGCGTGTGTCTGCTGACGGGATCGTGCTAAGTACTCGCATCCAGTGTCCCCTTGTTCTGCCCCTGCGCCACGGACCTGCCGTCCTTCTCGGGAAGAAAAACGTGGTCGGTAGTTCATGGTGGGTCCTGCTGGGAGATAGTGAGATAATCCCAGAGGCGTGTCTTCCCCTCAGTCGGTCACGGCCTGGCGGTGGCGGTGGCGGTGGCAGTGATGGTGGCCTGGCAGGTGGAGGGGCGGGCGAGGGTTGGCCTCGGGAACTGAAATGACTGGCGGAGAGTCATGCACGCAGGCGGGGAGTCGGAGCTGTGGAGGGGGACATAAAAAGGCCCATCTGTGGGGCATTTGTATAAACCCAGATCTGTTTCTGTGGAAACGAGACCGCATCTGCCAGAGCCGTTCTGCAGGAGGACAGAGAGACCTCACACCAGGAGGACCCTGTGCCAGGGGTCTGGGAGGGGGCGCAGTTGGGGGTTGGGCCTGGGTGCTTTCATCTTGGAGTTCTCATTGTCTGTCTTCTCTCCCTTCTTTGCTTCTAAAAATTCTCCCCTTCTCTTCTCCTTAATCCTCTCTGTATCATGCTCCCCACCTGCCCCGCTACGACCGGGGCAGAGAGCCCTTGCAGACTTAGCTTGACCGCTCTTGACCCCATTGATTCAAACCACGTTAGCTGTTTCTGGCTTTCAGCCTCGGTGGGGTCTGCAAACCATGGCTCGTGGGCCGTGTCTGGCATGCCTCATGCTTCTGTAAATATGGTTTTATGGGAACACAGCCAGGCTAATTTATGTATATCTTGTGTGTAGCTGCTCTCCAGGACAAAGGCAGAGTTGAACAGTACTAACAAAGACCTCATGGCCCACGGGACCTAAATATTTATACCACAGACCTTATCCTGACCCCTCTCACCCACCCCCTTCACCCACTCTGTCTCCATCTTGGCCAATTTCCTGCAGAACTAAAGCCCGTTTGATTTGCCCCAGGCCCAGGTGAGTGGGGGAGGCCCTGGAGAGTAAACAGGCCTCTGTCCTCATATAGTGAAGGGCTGGCGTGGCTGCGGGAGCACTGCGCTGAGATGGGGTGGGAGTCTGCATCTATCTCCTCGAGAGAGGGCCGGCGTTCCTTTCTGGTGCCTGCGCTGGGAGTTCGCAGAGGCAGCAGCCCTGTGGCATTGGTCATATATTTGTTGTCCCTCATCAGCACACTTCCTTTCATTTCTTTTTCTTCCCACCCCACCCCCCTTTAGCCCCAATTCCTTTTATATACATTTACTCGAAAGGAAAACATTTTCTGAGTTGCTGTTATGTTACAGGCACTGCTACTGTATCAGTCAGGGCGGGCTGCGCTCTGCTGCCGTAACAAACAGCCCCTCATTCTCAATAGCTTGAAACAGCAAAGGTCTCTTGGCTGTTCCTATTGCCGTTCGTTCAACCTGGCTCGGCAGAGGGCCCTGCTGCTTACAGGGACCCGACCTCTAGGTCGATGGTGCGTCTAGAGCTCTATCCGCGTCAGGGCCACACAGAAAGAGAGCTCAGCCCAGAAGTGACACGCCCATTTCTGCTCACAGCTGGGAATTAGTTCCAGGGCCCCGTCTAGTCACAGAAGGGGTCAGGAGATGGAGTGCTATCATGTGCCTGGATAAGAAGAGGAACTGGGTATTTCTGAGCGGGATGAGCAGTCCCCAAGCACTGGTGTTGGAGAAACGAGTGAGAACACACCACGGCCTGGAGGAGAAGCCAGCCTGCCGTGTGACTGTCTGCGTTCTTGCCCAGCGCTTGGTAGTTGCTTGACATGTGCTCTTCACACCGGCCCTGGGAGTCCCGGCAAGACTGAATGGCTCGACTGAAGTCACTCAGCTGGTGGGACTTGTAGATGTCATCTGGCTTCAGAGTAAGAACTCTGTCCCTCTGCATGGATGGACCAGGAGAGTGTCAGGCTGAGTGGAAGAAGCTCGTCAGAGAACCACCAGCACGATATGATCTCACTTGTAGGTGGAATCTAATGAACAGAATAAGCAAATAAAATATATAGAAACAGACTTATAGACACAGAGAACAGACGGACAGCTATGGGGGGGGGGGTTGAGGGGCTGAGTGAAAAAGGTGAAGGGATTAAGCAGGACAAACTGGCAGTTACAGAATGCACAGAGATGCGGATTACAGCACAGGGAGGCGGGTCAGTAATACCGAGGGAAACGCTGTCTGTACGGGGCCAGGTGGCTGCCTGAAGTGGCAGGTGTGTGAACCACCCTGTAAAGTACATGGTTTTCTAACCGCCCTGCAACTAATACGGAATAGTACTGAATGTCAACTGTGATTGAAAAATAAAATTTACAAAATGAATTAGGACAGTAAAGAGGAACCCCGCCCACGATGCCGCAGTGGCTCCCGGTCTCCGAGCGCTAACTCTGGCTTTGGGTGTCTGCCTACCACGTCTCAGCCGCAGGCACTGAGGTGGGGCCGGGGCGGTGGCTCCCGGTCTCCGAGCGCTAACTCTGGCTTTGGGTGTCTGCCTACCACGTCTCAGCCGCAGGCACTGAGGTGGGGCCGGGGCGGTGGCTCCTGGTCTCTGAGCACTAACTCTGGCTTTGGGTGTCTGCCTACCACGTCTCAGCCGCAGGCACTGAGGCGGGGCCGGGGGAAGATGTTCAGGAACTCATCGACCGCCCTGTGATGGGTGGGAAGAAGATGAGAGAGACTAAACCCGGCGTGGTTCGCCCAGATCAAGCCCGTCTGGTACACAGGATCGTTTTGTCCTTTGTCGGGTAAGTATTGCAATGCCTTGGAGCAAGCTTCATTGAACTCCGTTTTAGAAGCCGCTTTCTCCATCTGTTTATGGCTCCCCACGGCCTCCGGGGAAGAGTCCAGCTTTCTTTGTTTGAATTTCAAAGTCCTGCCCAGTTGGGCGCTCGTCTGCTTCGTGACCTCTCCTCCTCGTTCAAGTGCTCTGTCCCCATCCCGGCTTCCACCCTTGGGTGCTCAGGTGCCGCGTTTCGGGACAGAGAGGATGCGAGTCTGAACTAAGATGTTAAGAGTAGGATGGGGGGGGGGGAGCTTGAAGACTGTACAGGAAGTACAGTGTACATTTCTTTTCTTTTTTTCATTTTTCTGAAGCTGGAAACGGGGAGGCAGTCAGACAGACTCCCGCATGTGCCCGACCAGGATCCACCCGGCATGCCCACCAGGGGGCGATGTTCTGCCCTTCTGGAGCGTCACTCTGTTGCAGCCAGAGCCATTCTAGCGCCTGAGGCAGAGGCCACAGAGCCATCCCCAGTGCCCGGGCCATCTTTGCTCCAATGGAGCCTCGGCTGCGGGAGGGGAAGAGAGAGACAGAGAGGAAGGAGAGGAGGAGGGGTGGAGAAGCAGATGGGCGCTTCTCCTGTGTGCCCTGGCCGGGAATCGAACCCGAGACTCCTGCACGCCAGGCCGACGCTCTACCGCTGAGCCAACCGGCCAGGGCCCAGTGTACATTTCTTGACTGGGACAACCAACCGTCAAACTTCTGGAGACGGTGAAGGCGATTACCGTGTGCAAGAGAGTCACTTCGTGAAATTGCTTTGTCTTCATTCCATTCTTATGTGTTAGGAGGCAGGGTCCAGCCTTTTCTTCCCTTTGTTTCTTGTATGTGGCTTTTTTTTTTTTTTAGAGAACCCACTGCCTGGCACATAGCTCACGTCCCTCAGCACACAGTTGTTCAATGGAGCGGAACTGATAAGGATGGCATTATGATCATAGTAGCCACAGGCTCTGTGGAACAGCTCCACAGGACCAGTCCCCTGCTGGAGTCCTCGTCTAGCTTAGCGTACCTCACTATCATGTCATCCCCCTCCCCCGGAAGCACGTAGAATAGCCCCATTCTGCGTCAGAAAAACAGTTTGGGAACTTTGAAGACCGGGTCCGGAGCTGCAAGGAAGGCTCAATAGAAACAGAGACCAAGATGTGGCTTTCATAACTTTCTGCCTCCAAACCCAGACCGTCCACTGTATGCCACCATTTCTCCAAGGACAAGGTTTCACGTGTGAACACAAGGAATTTAGGTCAAACGTGTGAATTTTTAGAGGCCAGCTGCCTGGTTTAGATATAACAGCACAATTCGTGGAAGGCTTCAATTATGCGTCATCGAGGCACTTCCATTGGAACGTTAAAATGCCCACACACTCCCAGCAGCTCAGCACAGACTCGATGTCACAGCCATTTCCCTGAAAAGAGCATCTTGTTACAAAGGCATAAGGTCACAGGCTGGAGCTGCAGCCTCCTTATGCAAACGCAGTTCTCTGGGTGCAGGGAAGGCACAGACCTGCTCAGGGACAGTGGCAGGAGGGCGGAGGCTCTGGGTGTGTGGCACTGAGGAAAGGGGCCCCATTCAGCAAGGCAGCTCAGCAGAGATGAGTATGGGTTCCCTCCCCCCCCCCCCCCGCCATCACTCCGCAATAAGCCGTCTCCTTCATCCCAGGAAGGAAGCACCTGCAAGCTGTTCAAGTCCCAACACCATCCTGAACCTCAGTTTTCTCGTCTGTGAAATGGATATAATAATTGTGTCTACCTCATTGGATTTTTGTGGTTATGAAATAAATTAATACAGGTAAAGTACTTAGGACAGTAAACCAGTTCTCAGTGAATATTAGTTATTTATCATCATCACCATCAGCACAGTGCAGTAATTTTACTATGGGATGGGCACTGACTTTGGGGTCAAGTACCTACTTTATTAGTTATTAGCTACATGACCTCAGGCAAGTTCTTCCAGCTCTCTGGACCTGTTTCCTCAGTCAGTGTGTGTTTATCTAGTACCTTATAAATATCAGGTATAGTGCTAAGCACTTTCCATATATTAGCTGTCAGTTCCTAACAACGACTTGAGATAGATTACAGACCCCCTTTGAGAGATGAGAAGACAGGTTCAGAGAAGGTAAGTCAGCTGCCCAGTGTCACACAGCCAGTAAGTGAGGGAGTCGGGTTGGAGCTCAAGTCCTTCTGCTTCCAAAGCCCATATTCTTAACCACCTGCCTAAGAAGCAGGGTGGATTCCCTACCTCAGAGGGTTCTTGGAAAGTCTTAACAAGACCTGAAATGTCAACTACCTATTACAGGGGCTAGGATATAGTGACTGTTCTAACAGGGGAGTAAAGCTATGTTTTACCATTATGGCTAACAGCAGCAAAGCAGCTTCTCTTCCTCCTTCCATCCCTTATCATCACCGTCATTGTCTCCACCACCATCATCACCACCATCATAACCACCACCATCATCATCATCACCACCATCATCACCACCACCATCATCACCATCACCATTACCACTAACATCCTCATAACCACCACCACCACCATCATCACCACCATCATCACAATCACCATCATCACAATCACCACCATCATCACCATCATCACCACCACCATCATCACCATCACCATTACCACCATCACCACCACCATCATCATCATCACCATCATCACCACCACCATCATCATCATCACCATCATCACCACCACCATCATCACCACCACCATCATCACCACTACCATTATCACCACCATTATCATCACCACCATCACCACCGTCATCACAATCACCATCACCACCATCATCACAATCACCATCACCATCATCACCACCACCATCATCATCACCATCATCACCACCATCACCACCACCATCATCATCACCACCATCATCACCATCACCACCATCATCGTCACTGTCATTGTCACCATCTCCATCAAGGCTTTCCCTAGGTGCCCTGACCATTGCCCATACCTTGTCTGCCACCTCACCCCCACCCCGTGCCTGCCCAACAACCGGGGCCCTGCATTCTCCAGCCCTCTTGTCCTTGTCCATGCCGTTCTTTCTGCTTCCCCATCTCTGCATGTGCACCTGAGCCAGTCTTTCATCCAGATCCCACACACTGTCCAGTGGAGACCATGCTTGTCCTGCCGTTGCATTCTTGATGGTGTGTGTTATGAACTCTGCTTGTGCGTTTATTGACTTGCCAGTCATTCCCTTACTAAACCTCAAACTTCATGAAGCAGCGACCAGGTGTGAGCTAGGTCATGTACCTACCCCAGCAGTAGGCATCGGCAGGCATTCAACAGCAGAAAAATGGGCACTTGATACGTTCCAGAAACTGTTCCCTGGAACACTGCGACACTACATCACCACTGCTACATTACCGAAAGGCTTGCCTCGTCCAGTAAGGTTAGAAGAAATACCTCTTACATCCCCACTCCTGAGAACAGCGACATGCCAGAGGCGCTGAGGAGGCCGGCAATAAGGAAGCCACTTGCATTTTTTAACCTTGTAAGCTCATTTGCCCATCGGCCGTCTCCTTTTGACAAGTACCCATTACTCCTCAGACCTCATCCTTGGGTATGTTGTAAAAAATTAAGAAGGTTAAGGCTTCTCTGGTCCTATGCAGATGGTAGTTCTGGGAGAGATGGAGGGAGAGAGAGAGAGGGAGAGTGGCCGCTAGCTTTCCCCCAACTTCAGATTTCTGCAATTGGAGCTGCGGGGGCAGCAGGAGCAAGGTTAGCATCGGCCCCGGAGGACGTGGCCTTGTCAACAGTGAGGTGGGCAGAAGAATTACCTTCCCGTCAGTGACAGAGCTCACACTGTCGCCCGGAGAGACCTGGGAGGAGCAGGGGACCAGGTGTCCATAGCTAATGGCCTCAGTCAGGGGAGGGAGGGAAATGGAGATGGACCGCTGGGATTTCCTGGGGCACATGTCTGCATGTTTGTTTGTTTGTTTGCTTTGGGAAGGCAATACTGTCTCCTGTGGAGCATGTCCTCTGGCAAGGCAGGCATCTCCCGGGTTAACCCTCTTATTCTGTTTAATGACCCTGTGTTTATCTCTCCCGGGGAGAAAGAAACAAATAACAGTCCAGTCCGGTTTCATAGTTCAAAATGCCTGTCTGTGCACTGGAAAAGTAAACCACGTTGCATTTTAAACTATGACTCAAGCAAGCTCTAAAATAATCAAGTGGGGAGACCCTCTCTTGCCATTTTTGGTTTGGCTACCGGGGTATTTAAAGTTCGTTTTATAAACCGCCATGTATGGGGGATCTTCCCTGTTCTTTCACCTCCGTGATCATCTTGGGAGTTGGTAGTACCACTCCGCTGACTAATGAGGAGGCGGAGGTTGAGAGGGTGATGGTCATTCCTTCACTGTCCTTGCAACCAAGGGTGTGTGACTCCCCTGGGGTCAGGTGCTGCCCTCGAGTGCGGTGCCGCTGAGCCATTCCCCGTGGGTAACAGTGCCTGCTAGTCTTCCTCGAGCATGTGCGGTGCCCAGGCACTGAAGTGGCATGCGATAGCCCAGGGGCAGTCCACCTTTTTATACCGACTGCCCACTTCTGTATCTCTGTCAGTAGTAAAACTTTCTAACCACCCACCGGTTCCACAGTCATGGTGATTTATAAAGTAGGGAAGTAACTTTACTTTATAAAATTTATAAAGCATATAATAATAATTACTTACCAAGTACTTTATGTCGGATTTTCGCTGTTTGGCAGAATAAATCTTTATAAAACAACTTACTCTAGTTAAATCTATCTTTTTATTTATACTTTGGTTGCTCCGCTACCGCCCACCATGAAAGCTGGAGCGCCCCCTAGGGGGCGGTAGGGACCAGGTTGACTATCGCTGCTATATATAGACTGTTTGTGTCCCCTCAAATTCATATGTTGAAACCTCATCTTTAATGGGATGGCATAGGAGGTGGGACCTTGGGGAGGTGATTAGGTCGTGAGGGTGGAGTTTCAGGAACAGGATTGGTGCCCTTATAAAAGAGAAGACCCCAGAGAACTTCCCACCATGTCCCCTTATGGGGACACAGCGAGAAGACTGACGTTTGCGAACCAGAACCCGTCGGCGGCTTGACCGTGGACTTCCAGAACTGAGAGGAAGCAAGCCCTTTCTCCCCACACCCCCGCCCCAGCTGTGATGCTTGTTACAGCAGCTGAACCGACTGCCACATGGTGTTTTATCCAGGCCGCCGAGCCGAGTCCCCACAATTAGGAGGCCAGTAGAATGCTGTTCGTGTTGTTGACATTGAACAGAAGCACCAGACTTGGAGAAAGCTGTCCAGGGTGACGGCCACCGAGTGGCCGACCGGAACTCAGACCTGTCAGGCAGTTGGGGCTATGTGCTCAAATAGCACTCAGAAGGGACACCCCACAAAGCAAGATAAAACCCCACACAACAGAAACATCCTTTCCCAACAACTTGCAGCCTGGCTGTCTGCTCAATAAAGAGCTCTCAGGATGCAAGTCACGACTGTCTGCTCAGCGGGGACCGTGGACCGCAGGAAGGGTACGGAAGACGGGGGTGAATCCGGCCTCTCCCTGTGGTCCGTCTGGAGAAGCCGCCACCGGTCACTTGAGCAAAGTTAACTGGCTCCCCCACGTCAGAACACCCTCGACTTCCTGTGCCTTAACCCCCACTTTCCAGTTTTGTCATCTTAGCAAAGGCCACTAGGTGATTTGTCCTGCATTTGTCATCGACCTTAAAAACATGGTATAATTGGAAGTTGCTGTGCTGGGCCGGGCAGTAGGATGACATTTGAGGCGCATTTGGTTTGGACATAAATGTCATCTTTGTGCCAGGCTGGGGCTGCCGGCTGTCAGGATGAAGCGTCCCTGGGATCAGGAGACTCACAAGGGATGTCGGACGGATGAGGAGAGCTGCTTCTGGTGACTCAGGCAGAGGGACGTTCATTATCGCAGGCAGAGGGCTGGCCCCTTCTCTGCGAAGCAGGTGTGGCTCTCCCTGCCCTGTCTCACTCTGTCTCCCCACAGCAGTCTCCCAGCCTCCTGCTCTGAAAGTCGGATAAAACGCGATCAGCACTCATCCGTTACCAGAACGCATTAGAGAGCCTTCTTGGAAAGAAGCACCTCATTTTTTGAGACACTTCTGATCCGTTATTTCTTTCCCTTCTGATTGAATTCTTGGCTCCTCCTGATTGGCTCCTCCTGATTGGCTCCTCCCTCCCCCGTCCCCGCCCCCCCCGCCCCTGTCAGCCAGCGCAATAGCAGCCCCTGTTGGTTCTGAGGGCTTATTATTCCCTCCAAGGCTCCGGTCTCCACGCCACCCTCGTGCTCCGGGGTTATGGTGAAAGGTGACTAACGATCTCTGCTCCCCGCAGTCTATTCTCTGTAGAGCTGCCAGGACGAACTTCAAAACAAGCTTAAGTCGGATCATGTCAGCCTCATTCAAAACCATTCAGACTCAAATCCAGATTCCTTTCTGTTGGGATTTGAATCTGACAATACCGCCCCCTCCCTTTCCCTGGCCCCAGCTTGGAACCAAATTGGGAAACGGACCTGGAAGTGAGGCCGGCAGAGATCCAAGTAGCGTGTGGATTATGGACAAGGAGGTTCTTGAAGAGCACGTCCTGGGTCTGCTGAACGGGTGGGACTTTCTCGCCCTGACTGGAAGCCTGCTTGTTATCACAGATGTGGCCTTGGGGACGCCCTGTTTCCACGGCCACCCTCCCACCTATATTTGCGCCAGTTTTTACTCAATTTTCACCAGCTTGTCTTTTTCCTAACTGATGTATCAGGGGACTTTTATATGTCAAATATCATCTTGCAATTTCTAGCTTATATTTACATGATAGGGTGACTTTTGATTAAGAAAATGATCTTAGTTTTAATGAAATTAAATTACCAGTCTTTTTTTTTTTTTTTTAAGTTAGTGTATGGGATGTCTGCTTTGAAAAATGCTTTTCCAAAGGGAAATGACGTTTCCTGTATTTTCTAACAGTTTTTTTTCCTTTATATTTTCTTTCCTATATTTCTTGATGACATGTCCCTATATTTTCTTCTTCTAACAGTTTCTCATGTGTGTCTTTCCACATTTTATTCTTCAGTTCAAGAGGTTTCTGTTAATGGTGTGAGGTGTTGAACTTTGTATATGGTGATATTGAGATTCTGTTTCATTTTGTTTCTTAGAGAAAACCCTTTATTCCAGCATCATTTATTGTAGTCCTTTTTGAATTGAATACCCCCTCCCCTCTGCGCTCTTTCTCTAATGACATTGTATCAGTGGGTCTATTCCTGGGTTGTCTGTTCTATTCCAGCCCTGCACCATGGTCACACTGTATGAATTGTTACCACCTGATAACAATGCATGAAAAGTAAGAAGAAATGAAAAACCTCTCCTGGTCCCGTGAGTTACAGACTTATTTACGTCAAGTTCTGTGGTATTTCCTCTTAGTCCTCTGCTTATGCGTATGCTCAGGAGAGATTAGAATTTCCATTTTCCCCTAACGTTTGAATTTTCATTTTTCCCTTAGAAAGGAAACTATTTTTTATTTTTTTTCCTCTTATATTTTGATGCGTGTTTGCAAATGCTCCAAATTTACGTTTTTATTATGGGGAAGATAGGAACAGAATGTTAATGTTTCTACAGGAAGCAAGATTGTATTTTCACCTAGGGAGAAACTGTGTCTCTAAACGACTGACTTACACCGCTCTTTTCCTGTTGCCGAATGAACAGGAATGATTGATACATAAGAAGGGTTGCCTCCTCCACTCAGAACAGTGACCCAGAGGCACCTGGGAACCATGGATGTGTTAAAACATCCTTTTCTCGGCCCTGGCCGGTTGGCTCAGTGGTAGAGCGTCGGCCTGGCGTGCAGAAGTCCCGGGTTCGATTCCCGGCCAGGGCACACAGGAGAAGCGTCCATCTGCTTCTCCACCCCTCCCCCTCTCCTTCCTCTCTGTCTCTCTCTTCCCCTCCCGCAGCCGAGGCTCCATTGGAGCAAAGCTGGCCCGGGCCTGGGCGCTGGGGATGGCTCCTTGGCCTCTGCCCCAGGCGCTAGAGTGGCTCTGGTCACGGCAGAGCGATGCCCCGGAGGGGCAGAGCATCGCCCCCTGGTGGGCAGAGCGTCGCCCCCCAGTGGGCGTGCCGGGTGGATCCCGGTCGGGTGCATGCGAGAGTCTATCTGACTGTCTCTCCCCGTTTCTGGCTTCAGAAAAATACAAAAAAATACAAAAAAAAAAACCCATCCTTTTCTCAAATCCTGTTGGTGGGAGCAAGCCATTCGCTAGATGGGGCCGTCCTTGATTTTCCAGAAACAAACAGTGCAGGTAAATGTAAAATCTTTTCCTTTCCGGCCTGGGCCAGGAACACCAGAGAAACAGCCTTTTTACGGGATTCTAAGTCAAAGGGGACCCACCCTTGGAATCTGTCCAGGCAGCGCGGTCAGCTGTGATTTCTGAACGGGGAGTGGACGTGTTGATTGCTGTAGGGAGGCGGGTTCAGGATTTTAGTCGCTTGAATCAGACTTGGCCTCTTCCTCTAATTTGACAGCAGGGTTTCTGACATCACTTTGTCTCCAAATGATTATCTATTTAGTCGGCTCCAGTTAGGAGATGGCTAGCCGACGCTGGGCACCTCCCAGAGGAACACGTCCCTTTGATTTCCGATAGAGGCAGCGTCTCCTCGTCAGGTCGCCTGGAGACCAGCTGCTGGGTTCCCTGGAACAGCCCCCCCCCCCCCCCGGATTTCACTGGGTGTTTTATTCATAGACATTTATAAAGTCCTCATATCTTGGCTTCTCCTGGCGTGCAGGTGGGGGACTGTTGATAGTTGTTGTTATATTTATTCATTGTTGTATGTTGTTTTAACCTAAGCGTCTTTACCCTTCACAACACCCCTCGAAACTCTCAGGAATGCTCCCGTGGGGTGTCTTTCCCCAGGGTTCAAGGCAGCATAGACCAGGTGTCCGCTCTAAGCCTGAAAACGCACCTGCTCAGTGGGGCGTCCCCTTTGCCTGGCTCACTTCCCCTAGCGAATTCCATTATGGAACATTCCTCATTGTGAGAAGGTCCCTCCTGTCCCTTGTCCACAGTCAGCCCGCAGAGAACAGCCACCCTGGGCTGCAGTCTGGCCGTGTGCGCCGGCACTGGGCAGGTCCGCCTTGCAGTGTGAGTGCCCTCACGCTCCAGCCCCGCGGTTCTCAGACCGACGTGCGTCAGAACCGCCCGGCGAGCCTGCGATGGATGGCACAGACTGCTGGCCCTCACCCCCGCTCTTCTGGTTCCGTAAGTCTGGGGTGGGGCCAGGGAACGTGCATTTCTGTCCGGTCCCCAGCGGGTCTGATGCTGCAGGTCTGAGGACCGCACCGTGAGAACTTCTGCTGGAGACAAAGAGCATCCCTTTGTCTGGGGGGTGGGGTTAGCTGCTGAGGGTCTGGCTGTGAACCCAACAGGCACAGCCCTCCTCCTCATGGGGCTTCTGTGTTACGACAGAGGAAGGTCGAGAAACTGAGAATATAAACAGTACGGAACCTCCTCTGGTCTGACGCCAGCGTCAGGGAGGCCTCCTTGCAGGAGCAGTTTGTGAACTGTGACTTGATGAGTAGATGGGAGTTTGCGAGACTGAGGAGAGGAGGATGGGGCGGGGAGAAGGCGGTTCTAGCGAGAGGGCAGAGCCCTGGGGACGACGACAGGCGCAGTCCGTACAAGACCACGGGACAGCCCGTCGTCCATGGGCGCGGGAAAGGAGGGGCAGGGCTGGGGCAGCTGGAGGTGCTTTGGAAACTAGCTTAAGAAGTTTTGTGTTGTTTTTTTTTTTTTAAAAAAGGAGAAGCCATTAAAATCCCACAGGGTTTTAAACCAGGTGGAGTGCTGTGATGTTTGTTTTGTTAATTTACACTGATCTGTTCATTTAGAAAATCAAATCCCACTTGGGACCCTATCCAGTGCCTAACACCGTAGCTGCCTGGAAGCTTCACTGCTCTTCGCTGTGTGCAGAGCGAGTGTCCCAGAGCCGTTCGTTCCCCGCAGGTGGTGAATGGAGGCTCGTGTGTGTGTGTGTGTGTGTGTGTGTGTGTGTGTGTGTGGTGACAACTAGAGCTTCTTAGGACGTTCTCATTGCAGGTGTGCCGGTGACACAGTAAATGACAGCTTCGGTACAGCTTACGTGGTAGTAAGAACTGCCAATGCTCGTTTCCTCGAGGCCGAGGGCATGTCACCCTGTGAAGAACACCGCAGTGCTGGCCCCTCAAGCAGTCGGTGATTTCGGTGACACGTTCGGTTGATTTGAGGAAGGCGTGAATTTTGCATTCTTTCGCTTAGGCAAGATGATGACTGACTGATGTAATTGAAGGTCCAAAAACCGTATCGCCAGCCCGCTTGACGGAAATATTTTTGATTGTCCCTTGCCAGGAGGTCGTTCTGCGTTGTGTGAGGAAGGAGAGGGTGGGGAGCAGTGAGGATCAAGGGGTCGTGGGTGGGGGGGAGCCCGTGGCGGCTGGCAGTCTCTGTCTCCCTCGTTAGCGTGCTTCGAAGACAGGACAACTTGGAAGGAGGGAATGTGCACGTGTGTTCAGGGCACTGGGTGACATGTGGCTTCAATGACAGGATGTGGCCCTTGCACTTAACGTGGAGTTTCTCGGGGCAGGATAAATGTCACAGTCAGACAGTGAGGCATCGGACTTACTGTTTTAATAAGTTCGAGAAAAGAAGATCCCGTCGGCCACTGGGCTTGTCTCTTGATGTTAGTGCCTGGGCTTAGGGGAGAGCATGTGTCGTGGCTCCAAACAGGGAGGGAGCTTGGCTTGAGGATTCCTCCTTCCGGAAAGGAAGGCGGGGGACCCCAGAGCATCAGCATCGGTCGTCTTCTCACAGAGAAGAAGGAGCGCACCACCAACCTCGCAGGGTTGTAGGGCGGAGTGAAATTTACACAGGGGGAGGTCTCAGGCCTTGAAAGAATTCTTCCTACGTGGGAGCTATTATTGTTACCCCTGCTCTTATTTTGTTGTTCATCCTTTCCTCTCGGATGTATCTGTGGGTCAGGAGCTCTGTTCTCCACCTTTCAGGGCTCTCTATAAACTGCTTAAATCCGCATGACTGTTCCTGAGGACCCAGCCCTGGAGGTTACACGAGTCACTTCTGCCGCGTCCCGTCAGTGAGCACCAGCCGCCAGGCCAGCCCAGGCCCGACGGGAGGGGGCGTGGAGCGCACCTCTGGACGAGAGTGATGGCAGACAATTCTGGGTCTGTCCGTAACCCACCGGCCTGATCTGTGTTTTTAAAAGACCGCAGTGACTGCTGAGTGGGAGATAGATCAGGGTACAAGAGCAAGCAGCCTGTGTAGGAGGCTTCTGTGGTGGCTGCGGGCGGAGAGGACGATGATGACGTCTTGGATCGGGCTCGCAGTAACCGAGCGGAAAGGAGGTGGACTGGAGTCATATTCCCGAACGTAGAACCCGGCACTGGATTGGGTCTCAAGGGCAAGAACTGCCAAGGCCCCGGCGACAGAATGCGAGGGCTTCCTAACGCTTAGAGTCCCAGAAGGTCTGGAACCTTCCTTGCTCAGAAGCCACCAAAGCGAAGGCCCTGCTCGGGAACTGTCCGGGGTCCTGAAGCATTCGCTCCCTTGCTCATCCATCCGGCGGCCTCTGGCTTTGTGCCGGGTGCTGGGATGAAGGGGGGTCCACATGGGGCAGGGGTCCAGCTCTCCACAGGCTCCCAGTTCTTTAGTGATGACGGACAGGTATGCAGGAAACCCCGGGGCAGTGTGATGAGCAATGAAATGGATAGCACAGACAGGGAGCCCCTAGGTCAGCCCCCTGAAGTCAGATAAGGCTTTTGCTGGTGACGGTAATCTCCGAGCTGAATCCTGGAGGGTGAATGACAGGTTTCCAGGTGAGTGTGTGTCAGCGGGAAGGAGTTTTATACGTAAACAGCTTGCAGGAACAGAAACACAACGTACAGAAGGTCGAATGATTCAAGCTGAGGCTGGAGGGGGAAGAGAGGGAGATCACCAAGACCTTGTCTGCAGGGCTTACTTTAAGCAGAGAGTGGGGGCATGCCGTGATTTCTCCCTCAGCTGGGTTTCCGTGGGCGGGCGCGTGGTGTGGAGCGGAGGCGAGCAGGGGCTGCGGTCTCTGCTGCAGGAGCCCACGACGGTCGTGGCAGTGGGCATGGAAAGCCTGGGGTGACCTTTCCTCCCTCTCTTCTTCCTCAAGTGGACCCCGAAGTAAGGATTTCCGCTAAAAACTCCATCCCGTAAGGGGTGGCGGGGTGGAAAAGAGGGACCAGATTGCAAAGGCTGAGAAGAAGCAGGGAAACAGGTGTAAACAAGTTCTTAACGGACGTGACTATGAATGGGGGGGGGGGGAGAAGTCAGCAGCTAGCCCCCTGAGGATCCCAGGACGAGAGAGGAACTGGTTTAGAGGGGAGGATGAGCAGGATCATATGTTGAGAAGAAAGAGCTGAGTGAGAGAGAGAGAGAGAGAGAGAGAGTTATGTTCAGTTGGGGCTATTGCAGATAGTGTTGCCGTGAACGTTCTAGCACACGTCTTCTGGGGAAATCCTATCCACACGTTCCTGTGCCTGGGTTGCAGCTCATAGGTGAAGGGGGCTCATGTGTCCATGTTGAAGAGATGCTGTCAAACTCTTAGCCAGAGCAGCTCCCCCAGGACCCTCTGTGCTGTACGCCCTGTTACTGATCGCACAGGAAGCTCTGATGAACCTGGTCTGTGGGGAGAGGGCGGGGAATGTACAGCCCTGTTACTGATCGCACAGGAAGCTCTCCGATGAACCTGGTCTGTGGGGAGAGGGCGGGGATTGGACAACCCTGTTACTGATCGCACAGGAAGCTCTCCGATGAACCTGGTCTGTGGGGAGAGGGCGGGGAATGGACAGCCCTGTTACTGATCGCACAGGAAGCTCTGATGAACCTGGTTTGTGGGGAGAGGGCGGGGAATGGACAGCCCTGTTACTGATCGCACAGGAAGCTCTGATGAACCTGGTCTTTGGGGAGAGGGCGGGGAATGGACAGCCCTGTTACTGATCGCACAGGAAGCTCTAATGAACCTGGTCTGTAGGGAGAGGGCGGGGAATGTACAGCCCTGTTACTGATCGCACAGGAAGCTCTGATGAACCTGGTCTGTGGGGAGAGGGCGGGGAATGTACAACCAAGAAGGAGAACAGATCAGCCAGAGTCTCAGGAGCTGTCAGGGACGTCCAGCCCGAACGAAGCCTAAATTCTGCAACCCCTGAATGGGTGTTCTTTGGCCAGGCTTGGTCACCTGGCCACCTCTGAGCCCCTTTCTGCAACCTGAGGGGGATAGGATCACCTGATTGGCCAACCTGGCTGTCATGCCAGCTCCCTGCTGCTCTGCCAGGGGTGGGGGACACTGTGGCTGACAGACCCTTCAGGAGTGAGGACCGTTCTCTGCATGAGCCGCCTGCCCAAGGCGCAGGTGTAGCGCGCCTTGCAGAGAGAGCGTGTCTGTCGCAGCCCCCCGAGAGCCAGGGTGCGCCCCTCTTTGGTCACTGCTGCTCCAGACTGCCTGGGGGAACTGTCGGGAGCATCTTACGAGGAGCTGAATGTGCAAGTGCTGCGCACACAAGGAAAACATCTGCAGATGTTAGTGATCAAAGTCCCGCTTTCATCTCATCCATTATTGTGACTTCTTCACAGGCAGGAGGCTTATGAGAAAGAGTCAGCCTTCTTCAGTGAGGGCTGCCGGCCCAGCTGGAGTTCACGGTTGGAAAAGAAGGCCTGTGTTTTCTCAGAAGCTTTACCAGAAATGTTAAGACAACAAACCGAGGGGGAGGAGAGAAGGGCTTAATAAAAAGAAAAAAGAATTGTGTGCCGGAGCCTGGATGAGAGTGGATCGTTAGGAGGCTGTGTGTGGCCTTAGGAAAAAACAGGGAACAGCATCTCTTCACCAAGGACAAGTCATGCCGAAGTCGCCTTCCCCAAAGACGAGTTATGTCAAGGTCAAGTCTGCTGGTTTCTCCCTCCTCCCATCTATGTGGAGTCCTCCGTCTCCTAGTGACCCACTGCGGGGAGGGGAGCCCAACAGGGTCCTTTTCCTCTCCTATGAATGGCTCGTCACCTGGAATTTAGTTCACACGTGCTTCTTTACACCTCAGCCTTCTCATAGGTCAGGAAACAACACTGTTCCAGTGTCTGGATCTTCGTGTTGAGAGAAGTCCTTTGCGACTCTCTATATCTTACCTGAAGGAGGACCTCCTTAAATTTTTGTATGTTTAGTTGCCGTTTGGGTTGACTCTGTTGTAACTTACCCATTCTGCACTTTCCAAAAATTTTTGGACCATTGTGGGTTTTTTTGTTTTTTGTTTTTCTCATTAACACATGGAGTTCTTTATACAACCTGGATATTAATCTCTTATCAGTCAGATACATTGGATGTATGTTTTTCAAGTCTGTGGCTTATCATTTTTACGTTTTTATGGTGCCTTTGACACACAGGAGTTTCAGTCTTAATGTAGCTAAATCTGTCAATCTTCTCCTTAGATGGCTGGCCGTGCCTTTTTTTTGCACCTTCACTGATCTATTATTATAAAGGTCACCTCCGCCGTTTGTCATGTTTCCCCAAGTGCTCAGGTCTGTCTCTGCGCTCTGCCGCCTGCTTCGCCAGCCATAGCTTCATAACACGTGTTAGGTTCCGGTTGGTACGTCCTTGCATCCTGTCCGCTTCAGAAGTCTGCCTCGGTGCCGTCGCTCTCTGCTTTCCCGTGCGGGCTTTCCGATCCGCGTGTCAGGTTCCATTAAAATGCGGGGTTTTGACAGCAAGCACGCTGACATTACAGATTCATTTGAGGGGGGCAGACTCTTTTTACGGGATGGAGCTTGCAAACGTGGTATCTTTCTCCCTTTAAGTATTTTTATAATGCCTTCCGTCAAAGATTTATAATTTTCTCCTTCCATCAAAAAATTATACTTTTCTCTGTAAGCAATTGTACATCAATTGTAGAATGTGTTCCTAGGTAACTTTTTTTTGTTTGTATCTTTTTTAAAACTGTATTCTAATTGTTGCTGGTGACTAGAATGCAAGTTGTTTTGTTTTTCTTTATTGATCTCATATGCAGAAACATTCTAACAATTTGTATAACATTATCTTGAATCTTTCTGGTTAAGCAAGCATATCATCTGAAGAAGGATGCGTTTGTCTCTTTCCTAACAGTCTTGAGAGATTTCACTTTTCCTTCTCATCACGCAACCTTGGCTGGGACTCGGTGCAATGTCTCCGTCTTGATCTTAAAGAGAATGCTTCTAATGTACTATATTTGCTGCAGGTTTTTAGAAAGCATGCTTTGTTGGGTTCAATCCTAGTATACAGCTGATTGTTTTTATGAATGAGTGTTGATACTTAATTACATATTTTTTTTCCTGCATCTATTAAAGCTGTATATCATTGTTTTTCTCCTTTACTCTGCTAATGTGTTATATGACATCGATGGATTTTTTAATTCATTTATTTTGTTTCTTTCTTAATTATAGTTGACATTCAATATTATATTATTTCCAGGTGTATGGCCTAGTGAGTCGACATTTATATAACTTACAAAGTGATCTTCCTGATCGGTCCGGTACCCACCTGGCGTCGTACTCATATCCGACCATCTTTGCACACCTGGCACAACGCCGACTTGTTCCTGGTGTGTTGTTTTCCTATCCACTGCTGGTTTTGATGCCCAGTTCGGGAACTGTTTGCTGACTGTAGACGAGATGGCACTTAACCTGCCGAGGCTTCGGTAGCGAGATGCTGCTCTGATAGGAACCTCATCAACAGATTTGAAGTTTGCTCACTCCTCCGCATTCCATCATTTCCTTCTACAAAAACTTATGTAACTTATAGTTTCCTTGATCCTTTGTCCCTCCAAAGGGTGTGTGCCCTGGGTTCTGGCGGGCACCGAGACGTGCAGATGACTGGGGACAATGTTCAGTTGATACTTGAGTGTGGACGGTTCCGAGCTCCTGCAGGGGGTACCTGTGAATGGTCAGCCGTAGGAGGGCTGGTCCCAAGCTCCTGCAGGGGGTACCTGTGAATGGTCAGCCGTAGGAGGGCTGGTCCCAAGCTCCTGCAGGGGGTACCTGTGAATGGTCAGCCGTAGGAGGGCTGGTACCGAGCTCCTGCAGGGGGTACCTGTGAATGGTCAGCTGTAGGAAGGGCCGGTTCCGAGCTCCTGCAGGGGGTACCTGTGAATGGTCAGCTGTAGGAAGGGACGGTCCCGAGCTCCTGCAGGGGGTACCTGTGAATGGTCAGCTGTAGGAAGGGCCGGTTCCGAGCTCCTGCAGGGGGGTACCTGTGAATGGTCAGCTGTAGGAAGGGCCGGTTCCGAGCTCCTGAAGGGGGGTACCTGTGAATGGTCAGCCGTAGGAGGGCCGGTCCCGAGCTCCTGCAGGGGGGTACCTGTGAATGGTCAGCCGTAGGAGGGCCAGTCCCGAGCTCCTGCAGGGGGTACCTGTGAATGGTCAGCCGTAGGAGGGCCGGTCCCGAGCTCCTGCAGGGGGTACCTGTGAATGGTCAGCCGTAGGAGGGCCGGTCCCGAGCTCCTGCAGGGGTACCTGTGAATGGTCAGCCATAGGAGGGCCGGTCCCGAGCTCCTGCAGGGGGTACCTGTGAATGGTCAGCCATAGGAAGGGACGGTTCCGAGCTCCTGCAGGGGGTACCTGTGAATGGTCAGCCATAGGAAGGGACGGTCCCGAGCTCCTGCAGGGGGTACCTGTGAATGGTCAGCCGTAGGAAGGGACGGTCCCGAGCTCCTGCAGGGGGTACCTGTGAATGGTCAGCCGTAGGAAGGGACGGTCCCGAGCTCCTGCAGGGGGTACCTGTGAATGGTCAGCCGTAGGAAGGGACGGTCCCGAGCTCCTGCAGGGGGTACCTGTGAATGGTCAGCCGTAGGAAGGCCGGTTCTGAGTTCCTGCAGGGGGTACCTGTGAGTGGTCAGCCGTAGGAAGGCCGGTTCTGAGTTCCTGCAGGGGTACCTGTGAATGGTCAGCTGTAGGAAGGCCGGTTCTGAGTTCCTGCAGGGGGTACCTGTGAATGGTCAGCCGTAGGAAGGCCGGTTCTGAGTTCCTGCAGGGGGTACCTGTGAGTGGTCAGCCGTAGGAAGGCCGGTTCTGAGTTCCTGCAGGGGGTACCTGTGAATGGTCAGCCATAGGAGGGCCGGTCGGCGCTGATGCTTCTCAGAGGTGCCTTTCTTCTCCACCCAGAGCCCTGGCCACGCGGAGCTCCCTCTGTGTCTCCTGTGGCCGCTGACCACCGTGTGGACCTTTTGCTTTCTTCCTGGATCGCTGTCTCACTGAGAATGGAGCCCCGAGAGAGGCCTGGCTTGATGGGGGCTGGGTCCCAGCCCCGTGCACACAGGCCCGAGGCCTCGGCGAATTCCCTTGCGATGATGAAAACACTTGCCTCTGTTTTTCTGCGATCGGCCAATATGCCCGGAGCCGCCGTGGGCTCAGCTTCCGTCATCTCTCTCGTATTTTCCTCTTCCTCTTTGTCGCCGGCAGCCTCCGACGCGAGTGTCTCCATTCCATTCAGCCCCTCGAGAGGAACGGCGTGGGTCTTTTCAGGGTGTGCCAACAGTCAGGGCCCCGTGTTCCCATTCCGCAGGTGAGAAGACGAGGCTCGGAGTGACGCGAGGGCCCTCGTCCAGGGCAACCCGGCGGGGGAGTGGAGGAGCCGGAACGTGGACTCCGGGGGTCGCGTCTCCCATACCCGTGCCCTCAGGCGTGCGTGATGTCCCGCCTGTTAGGGAGTTCGGGAGGGCGGCGTCCTGTGCTGCTGACTTCAGGCGGGCCCCCGGGACAGCTGGGCGCTCTTCTGGAACTCACACGTTACAAAGAGAGGGACCTAGGGTGACACAGGCCCGGCTGCGCACCTCACGGAACTGCTCCTTCTGTTGTGAAGAAAGAGGCACTTCCCGTGTGCTTCCTTTGGCTTGCGAAACACACGCCCCCGTTGCCGAGTCGTGTTGGCCTGTTTTGTTGCTCAGGTTAGCTAACATGGTTATCTGGGAGACGTGTCCCTTTTATGCATTGGGTTTTATTGCCGGAATATTCTTCAATGGCTCCTTTTAGAGGCTTCCCAAAATATGAATATGGAGATGCCGCGTGTTTCCACAGCAGTGCGTCCCCGGTGTGCAGCCAGCCCGCTCTCCCCCTGTTCCCTCTTCCTCCTCCTCCTCCTCCTCCTCTGCTGCTGCTGCAGGCGAGACTGCCTCTGCCCTTTGTGCTTTACAGAAGGTTGCTCCCTCCTTTAAAAGCGCAGTTCCCAAAAGAATTCTGACCATTGGGGACATCACATCACCCAAACGCAGGGGTGGACAGAGCGGGTCCCAGAGAGGCTCAGTCACTCTGGGGTCACACTGCTGAGAATCGAAGTGGAGGCTGGCACAGGCCTGTGGAAGACACAGATCCGTGCGTGAGTGATGACCAGGGGCCTGTGGAAGACACGGATCCGTGCGTGAGTGATGACCAGGGGCCTGTGGAAGACACGGATCCGTGCGCGGTTATGACCAGGGGCCTGTGGAAGACACGGATCCGTGCGCGGTTCTGACCAGGGGCCTGTGGGAGACACGGATCCGTGCGTGAGTGATGACCAGGGGCCTGTGGAAGACATGGATCCGTGCGTGGTCATGACCAGGGGCCTGTGGAAGACACGGATCCGAGCGTGAGTGATGACCAGGGGTCTGCTCTGACTCTCCTCCCTCTCTCCCGCCCTCCTTCCCTCCTTCTCTCCTTCCTGCCTTCCTTCGGACCAGACACTGTTTTTAGGGTTTTGTTTTTTTTTTTAATTAATTTAGCATCTTAGCCCTTTTTACGTGTAAACTCCGGTCGAGTTCAGGACAGTCGCAGCGCTGGGTGGCTCATCTCCAGAACTCTTTTCCTCTTATGGAAACGGAATGAAACTCGGCCCCCATTAAACACTGACTCCCGCCCCCTGCCCCAGCCCCCGGCCCCCACCTCCTACCTTCTGTGTCTATGGATTTGATTCTAGGGGCCTCACAGCCGCCCAGTCGTACAGCCTGTGTCTTGTTCTGACTGACTCCTCTCACTGAGTGTGTCCTCCTCCAAGTTCGTCCGTGTTGTAGCCTGTGTCCGAGTCTCCTCCCTTTTTAAGGCTGAACAGTGTTCTAGAGTCTGTGCGTGTGTGTGCGTGTGTGTGTGTGTGTGTGTGTGTGTGTGTGTATTTCTTGGCTATGTCCGTTTTGGTAAGCTATGTTCTCTAGACTTTTCACTTCTAAAATTTTAAGTTTGTCATGAGTAATTTATCCCAGACGTCTACATGGCTCCCTCCCTTTTTCCTTAAATTTTTTCTATACTTCTGTCAACACCTGACATTGATTTCTTTTTAATTTTGAAATTAAATTTAATGGGGGTGACATTGATCAATAAGGACGCCCAGGTTTCAGGTGAACATCTCTATAGCATGTGAGCTGTGGATTGTGTTGTGTGTCCAGCACCCAAAGTCAAATCATATATTTGGTGACATTTTTTGTCACCATATATTTGTCCCTCTTTACTCCTCAATGTTCCTCCTCCCCCTGGTAACCACTGCACTTTTTATCTCTGTCCTTGAATCTCAGTTTTATATCTCACCTCTGTGTGAAATTATATAGTTCTTAGCTTTTTTTGATTTACGTATTTCACTCAGTATAATGTTCTCAAGATCCATCCACGTTGTTGTAAATGTCACTATGTCATCATTTCTTATGGCTGAGTAGTATTCCATTGTATATATGTACCACATCTTCTTTATCCAATCCAAGGGACAACCAAACTGTCCCTCGATATGTCTTGGCCACTGTGAATGCTGCGATGAACATGGGGGTGCATGTGTCTTTATACACCAATGTTTTCAAGTTATAGAGGTAGATACCCAGAAGAGGGATTGCTGGGTCAGGTGGTAATTCTATTCTTCATTTTTTGAGGAACCACCATCCTGTCTTCCATAATGACTGTATCAGTTTATATTCCCACCAGCAGTGAATGAGGGTTCCTTTTTCTCCACAGCCTCTCCAGCACTTGTTATTACCTGTCTTGTTGATAGCAGCCAACCTAGCAGGTGCGAGGTGGTATCTCATCATAGTTTTGATTTGCATTTCTCCACTAGCTAGTGAAGATGAGCATCTTTTCGTATATCTTGGAAGTTGTCCTGCCAGCTGCAGGGAGCCACCAACAGTCCACGAACCTGGAGGAGACATGCAGATTTGTTAGAAGACTGGCACGTACCAGCTGGAGGGGAGAGGAAGCTACCGGTGTCAAGCTTCACAACAGTGATGCCTAACTTGCATTTTTACACAGGATGAAATGGAAGATCAGAGAGGTTCAGCCACTGACCTAAGATCACACAGTAGTAGAGAATCAAGCCAGGAACGAAACCCAATTTTATGAAGTTTAAAATTCGCCTGACCAGGCAGTGGTGCAGTGGATAGAGCGTCGGACTGGGATGCCGAGGACCCAGGTTCGAGACCCTGAGGTCGCCAGCTTGAGGGCAGGCTCATCTGGTTTGAGCAAAGCTCACCAGCTTGGACCCAAGGTCGCTGGCTCGAGCAAGGGGTTACTCGGTCTGCTGGAGCCCCCTGGTCAAGGCACATTTGAGAAAGCAATCAATGAACAACTAAGGTGTCGCAATGAAAAACTGATGATTGATGCTTCTCATCTTTCTCTGTTCCTGTCTGTCTGTCCCTGTCTATCCCTCTCTCTGACTCTCTCTGTCTCTGTAAAAATAAATAAATAAAATTCTGCACTGTCTTAGAAAGCATTACTTGCACAGCTTCTGAAACGCGGTGGACACGCAGAATGGGCGTCGTCATTCGTGTTGCTCTTGTCACAGCTGTTGCCATCGTTACCTGGACAAAACACAGGCCCTGGTAGCAGGTCTGCGTTTCTTCAGGAGAAGGAGCGCCGAGGACTGCCGACAGCTAAGATCTCAACGGCATCAGCGGCAGACGAACTCACACGCAATCCTAAGCTGCAGGTGTAATGACCCGATGGGAACGAGCAGAGGCCGGCAGTGACCGGTGCATGTGCAGTTAGCACACGTGGTCACTGAGTGGGAGGCAAAACTCCCTCTGCTTCATGGCCGCTAACTAATTGCTGGTTCCCTGCCCTCTGCCGCTGACCATTTCCTCTCATGCTTGTCCACTCTCTCTGTTGGGAGACACCAGTCTAATGAACCGGACTCGCCCAGAGCCGGCTTGCGTCCAGTGCAGCTCAGGGTAGGAGCTGTCTCCACAGCCTGCTTGGGGCCAGTGGGCAGGAGCACCTGGGGACTTGGCTTCCGCTCTCTCTTGCTGAAAAACGATGCTGCTCGTGGAAAAGGTTGATTATTGTTGTTGTAATTATTTGTGAGCAAATACCTAGCACCCACAGTGCCAGGCTTCCTGCTGGACACCAGGAAGGCGGGGCTCTGTTGGTTCACACCTTCCTTTATTTCTCTGCCAATCGTGGCTGGTCACCGGCTCTGTGTCGGCACCTGGGCCAGGCTGTGGGGACACAGAGAGGAAGAAGATGGAGCTGTCCGTGGGGAACCCACAACCCCTTGGAGGAAAACGAGAAGCAAATAGGTCATTTCCACACAGCATGCTGCGTGCGCAGTAGAGGTTTGACAGGTGCTGGGTGTGTGGCACACCTGCTAAGGGGTTTGGGCTGGTGCAGCCCAATCCTGGATCTTCCTCGTAAACGGGCTGGGTGACAGTGGCCACGTCGCTGCCCTACCCTGTGTGTTTCCAGTGCTGGTGTTAACAGCTGATTCCCGAAGGTGGCTGTGAAGACCAGATGAGTGCGTGACCACAAAGCACTGGGCACAGTGCCCGGCACATTCAGTGCTCAGCAGCTGTGAGTTGTGGTCGAATCCTTCCCTCTGCTCTGGGAACTCAGGAAGGGGGGCGCGCCTCTGCCCGGGGGTGACCCAGCTCAAGAAGAGAAAGAACCCTGGGGGAAGGGAGCAGACTGAGCTTGGGTCACGGGAAGAATGTGGTACACCGCTTGTAGACGATGTCGTAACCTCTCTGAAGCTCAGTTTCCGCGTCTGTAAAGAGTGTGGGCAGGTACTCAGTCCATCCTCCTTATTCATGGATCCCATATTTGCAAGTTTGTTACTCACTAAAATGTATTTGAAACCCCCAAATCCTTGGCACGCTCGTGGTCGTTCATGGACATGCACAAGTCAGCGCGAAAATGGAGCCACTGGGTAGGCATGCTCCCAGCTGAAGGTCAACAAGGCCACGCCCAGCTCTCCTGGCCTCATGAACAGTGTCCTCTCGGCAGTCCCATTCTCCTGTCGCTCTGTTAAATGGTCCCCAAGCCTAGCGCTGCTGTGCGGTCTAGCGTCCTCGTCACGAGAAGGCTGCGATGTGCCTCGCGGAGAAAATACCCGTATCAAACAAGCTCCATTCAGGCGTGCGTTATAGTGCTATTGGCCATGCATTCGATGTTAACAAACCAGCAATATATACTGCTCACAGAAATTCAGGGATATTTCAAAATGAATATGAAGTGATAAAAAAAAAAAGAAGCATTTGATTTTTTTAAATTAAACAAGACCATCAGAAAAGCAAACGGACAAGTCAGAGAAAGTTGTTGGGTTATGCAAATGAGATGCAAAACCAACTTTTATGTCATTGGTGAAAATGCACCAGACAAAAGGCGGAGACTACTGGAGTCTCTGCATGTTCCCTGGTCCCCTAATTTTTTTGAGAAGTGTATTTATTAAATGAGGTGTCTTTAAGCAGAAAGACCCTAAGCAGGGCTGGGTACTGAGCAGCTGATAAACGTGACTGACCAGAGGCTCAGAGGAGCCCACCCAGTAGGAGCGATAGTTTGGTGTTCGCCGATCTCGTGTTCACAGCCGTTCATAGGATGTAACCACCGTAAACGGTGAGAATGGGCCGTCTCTTTTTTGCAAGGATGTGATGGGGACTGGCATTGTGCACAGAGCACCCGGCATGGTGCCTGTCGCTGAGTGGGCTCTCAGGAAGTCTGCTTAAACTGACCGCAGACGTGCACACGGAGACGCTGCGGCCTGAGCCACTGGACGGAGTTCAGAGCAGCTCCCGGGGGCTGACCACCACGCCGGACTTTCCTGCGTGGCCCGGGGCCAGCTGGGAAACCTGGTGTATAGTTCATCTATTGACATCGAGAGTTTCCAGCAAACGTATAATTTGTTCAAGCCCTTTTAGAAAAATGTAATTCACGTACACAAATGCATCTATTGGAAATGCGCAGCTTGATTAATGGACACATCTGTGGGACCAGCACGCAGGCCGTGAACAGAGTGTGACCAGCACCCTGGAAGCCCCTGTGACATCCCATTAAACTCACTGGTCCTTCCCCCTAAGTCGTCGTTAGCCAGATGTCTAAAGCAGGGGTTGCGTCCACCTGCCGTGGCCCTCGGGTGGAGGGCGGCCACACAGCCCATGCTCCCCGGGCGCAGGCTTCTCTGGCTCAGCGTTGGGGCGAGTCACCCACGTCGTCGCTGTGGCTGCAGCTGGTCCCCTCCCATTGCTGTGTACAGTCCACCGAGCGCATGCTCCAGGGTTCTTCTGCTATACGTAGCCCTTGGGCGTTTCCAGATTTGAGCTCTTCCCGGTAGTACGAGTCTCTGGTTGGTTATAAATATACAAGAAGAGCAGCCACACATTTCAAAGTGTGGAAGTCAAGACGTGTGAGGCAGGATGAAATGGCACAGACTTCTCTCTTCCTGGCCCTTCCCTGCTGAGCACAAGCACCAGTCTGTGAGGTGACATGGGAGACCACCAAAGGAGAGCTCCGAAAAGCAGGGAGGAGGAGGACAAGTGGCTTGGAAGCCAGGACTGGAGCCACATACAACACAGTGGCAGATGCATTCTATCCCCCGTCCACCGGGACAAGGTGACCAGACTATCCCCCATCCACCGGGACAAGGTGACCAGACTATCCCCCATCCACCGGGACAAGGTGACCAGACTATCCCCCGTCCAGTGGGACAAGGTGACCAGACTATCCCCCGTCCAGTGGGACAAGGTGACCAGACTATCCCCCATCCACCGGGACAAGGTGACCAGACTATCTCCCGTCCAGTGGGACAAGGTGACCAGACTATCTCCCGTCCAGTGGGACAAGGTGACCAGACTATCTCCCGTCCAGTGGGACAAGGTGACCAGACTATCCCCCGTCCAGTGGGACAAGGTGACCAGACTATCCCCCGTCCAGTGGGACAAGGTGACCAGACTATCTCCCGTCCAGTGGGACAAGGTGACCAGACTATCCCCCATCCACCGGGACAAGGTGACCAGACTATCCCCCGTCCACCGGGACAAGGTGACCAGACTATCCCCCATCCACCGAGACAAGGTGACCAGACTATCTCCCGTCCAGTGGGACAAGGTGACCAGACTATCCCCCATCCACCAGGACAAGGTGACCAGACTATCTCCCGTCCAGTGGGACAAGGTGACCAGACTATCCCCCGTCCAGTGGGACAAGGTGACCAGACTATCCCCCATCAACCGGGACAAGGTGACCAGACTATCTCCCGTCCAGTGGGACAAGGTGACCAGACTATCTCCCGTCCAGTGGGACAAGGTGACCAGACTATCCCCCATCCACCGGGACAAGGTGACCAGACTATCTCCCGTCCAGTGGGACAAGGTGACCAGACTATCTCCCGTCCAGTGGGACAAGGTGACCAGACTATCCCCCGTCCAGTGGGACAAGGTGACCAGACTATCCCCCGTCCACCGGGACAAGGTGACCAGACTATCCCCCGTCCACCGGGACAAGGTGACCAGACTATCCCCCATCCACCGGGACAAGGTGACCAGACTATCTCCCGTCCAGTGGGACAAGGTGACCAGACTATCTCCCGTCCAGTGGGACAAGGTGACCAGACTATCCCCCGTCCAGTGGGACAAGGTGACCAGACTATCCCCCGTCCAGTGGGACAAGGTGACCAGACTATCCCCCGTCCAGTGGGACAAGGTGACCAGACTATCTCCCGTCCAGTGGGACAAGGTAACCAGACTATCCCCCGTCCACCGGGACAAGGTGACCAGACTATCCCCCGTCCACCGGGACAAGGTGACCAGACTATCCCCCATCCACCGGGACAAGGTGACCAGACTATCTCCCGTCCAGTGGGACAAGGTGACCAGACTATCTCCCGTCCAGTGGGACAAGGTGACCAGACTATCCCCCATCCACCAGGACAAGGTGATCAGACTATCTCCCGTCCAGTGGGACAAGGTGACCAGACTATCCCCTGTCCAGTGGGACAAGGTGACCAGACTATCTCCCGTCCAGTGGGACAAGGTGACCAGACTATCCCCTGTCCAGTGGGACAAGGTGACCAGACTATCCCCCATCCACCGGGACAAGGTGACCAGACTATCCCCCGTCCACCGGGACAAGGTGACCAGACTATCTCCCCTCCACCGGGACAAGGTGACCAGACTATCCCCCGTCCAGTGGGACAAGGTGACCAGACTATCCCCCATCAACCGGGACAAGGTGACCAGACTATCTCCCGTCCAGTGGGACAAGGTGACCAGACTATCTCCCGTCCAGTGGGACAAGGTGACCAGACTATCTCCCGTCCAGTGGGACAAGGTGACCAGACTATCCCCCATCCACCGGGACAAGGTGACCAGACTATCCCCCGTCCAGTGGGACAAGGTGACCATACTATCCCCCATCCACCGGGACAAGGTGACCAGACTATCTCCCGTCCAGTGGGACAAGGTGACCAGACTATCCCTGTCCAGTGGGACAAGGTGACCAGACTATCCCCCGTCCAGTGGGACAAGGTGACCAGACTATCTCCCGTCCAGTGGGACAAGGTGACCAGACTATCCCCCATCCACCGGGACAAGGTGACCAGACTATCCCCCGTCCACCGGGACAAGGTGACCAGACTATCCCCCGTCCAGTGGGACAAGGTGACCAGACTATCTCCCGTCCAGTGGGACAAGGTGACCAGACTATCCCCCATCCACCGGGACAAGGTGACCAGACTATCCCCCGTCCACCGGGACAAGGTGACCAGACTATCCCCCGTCCAGTGGGACAAGGTGACCAGACTATCCCCCGTCCAGTGGGACAAGGTGACCAGACTATCCCCCGTCCAGTGGGACAAGGTGACCAGACTATCTCCCGTCCAGTGGGACAAGGTGACCAGACTATCCCCCATCCACCGGGACAAGGTGACCAGACTATCCCCCGTCCACCGGGACAAGGTGACCAGACTACCCCCCGTCCAGTGGGACAAGGTGACCAGACTATCCCCCGTCCACCGGGACAAGGTGACCAGACTATCCCCCATCCACCGGGACAAGGTGACCAGACTATCTCCCGTCCAGTGGGACAAGGTGACCAGACTATCTCCCGTCCAGTGTGACAAGGTGACCAGACTATCCCCCATCCACCGGGACAAGGTGACCAGACTATCTCCCGTCCAGTGGGACAAGGTGACCAGACTATCCCCCGTCCAGTGGGACAAGGTGACCAGACTATCTCCCGTCCAGTGGGACAAGGTGACCAGACTATCCCCCATCCACCGGGACAAGGTGACCAGACTATCCCCCGTCCACCGGGACAAGGTGATCAGACTATCTCCCGTCCACCGGGACAAGGTGACCAGACTATCCCCCGTCCACCGGGACAAGGTGATCAGACTATCTCCCGTCCACCGGGACAAGGTGACCAGACTATCCCCCGTCCAGTGGGACAAGGTGACCAGACTATCCCCCATCCACCGGGACAAGTTGACCAGACTATCTCCCGTCCAGTGGGACAAGGTGACCAGACTATCTCCCGTCCAGTGGGACAAGGTGACCAGACTATCCCCCATCCACCGGGACAAGGTGACCAGACTATCTCCCGTCCAGTGGGACAAGGTGACCAGACTATCTCCCGTCCAGTGGGACAAGGTGACCAGACTATCTCCCGTCCAGTGGGACAAGGTGACCAGACTATCCCCCGTCCACCGGGACAAGGTGACCAGACTATCCCCCGTCCAGTGGGACAGAGTGACCAGACTATCTCCCGTCCAGTGGGACAAGGTGACCAGACTATCCCCCGTCCAGTGGGACAAGGTGACCAGGCTCTGTCTCAGACCTCCAACCTAGAGCCAGAGGCAGACAGGTGGGCCGGTTCCCCATCCCGGGCTAAATGGGGTCTTACTGGGAACACATGGTGATCCCATTGGTCGGGAGAAACTGTCAGGAGAGACTACATACGACACATGGCCTGGTCTGGTAAGTCTCTTTGTACAGCGGGTCAGAGACTCCCTTCCCCCACCAAGAGATTCCCGATGTCTGGCCTGGGGAAGCCCTTCACCCCCCCCCCCCCCGCCCCTGCATCAGGCAGGACCAGTAGGAACCCCCACCCCCCGGCATCAGACGGACCCAGCTGCCCCAAATAGCACCGCAAAAGTGCTGAAAACTGAACTATCGTTGGAATGACAGCCCGTGGACGAAGACCAAGAGGTGTATATACATCCAAACAGGGGACGCCTGGCGGAACAAACGATGTAACTACCAACCTCGGATGGTCAGTACTGCTTAGGAATCCACAGGTGCTGTTTTAGATCATCCTTAAACCCATCCCCCATGGATACCGAGGGACGGCGGTACAGGAGTTAAGTTTGGGGGCGTCAAAAGTTACGTGCGGATTTTGACTGCACCAGGGGCTCAGCGCCCCTCACTCCTGCGTCACACCCAGGGGTCAGGCGGACTGTGAACGTGGTCAGGGAGGTGCTGTCCCATTTGACATTCCCAGCGGCGATGAGCGAATGGTCCAGTGTCTTTAGAGTCTCACCAGAGTGTGCCGTGGTCACACTTTTTATTTCAGCTCATCTGGTAGACGAAGAGTGATTTCTAACCGTGGGTTTCGTTGGCATTTCCATCACGGTGGATGATGTCAAGCTTTAGAGGAATGTCTGCTCCTCTTTAGAGAAATGGCTGCTCGTGTCACTTGCCTGTTTTCTAATTGGCCTTTTTTTTTTCTTTTTTTTTTTTTTTACTGTTGTACTATTCTTGATCTCTCCTAGATGCTTGTTCCTTGTCAGATGTGTTGTTTGTAAACATTTTCCCTGCTCTGGAGCTTGTTTTCTCCTCCTCTCTGTGGGAGCTGTCGCAGAACAAAGGTTTTGAGTTCTGGGAAGACCGTTTTGTCAGCTGTTTGGATCATGCGCTTGATGTCATGTCTGGGAACTCCTCACCGAGCCATTGGTCCTGAAGACTTTCTCCTTCGTTTGTTTCCCGGAAGTTTCGCCGTTTTCCGCTTCAGCCCATGATCCATTTTTCCGTGAATTTTTGTACCAGGGGTAAGGTTTGGGTCTAGGTCCTATTTTCCCCTTGGGGAACATATTTGTGTTTCCGTTTCTGGGGGTTGAATTCTGTCTCATTGATATATGTTTCTTCCTTTCTACCAACACCGCACTGTCTTGATTGGCACAGCCGTAGAGAAGGCCCCGTTACCGGGCAGAGTGAGAACTTCTCTGGTCTCTGTGAGACTGGGTTTGGCACAGTGAAGGACTGTCCTTGTCATCAACAACAACAGCCACGAAACCTCGCTGGGGCCGTGTTGTGGATTGCTTGAAACCTCCGGATCAGCTTGGGGAGCACGGACCTATTTTCTGTGTTGAGTCAACCCACCCATGCCCACCAGTCTTGGCACAATCAGATGACACGGATTGCTGCTGAAATTGTTTTCCGTGTTCATTGACGGTCACCCCACCCTGAACGAAGTCTGCCGGAGGACAGAGCTTTGTCCCTTTTGCTCCCGGCTGTGTCCTTTCATCCAGGATGGTGACTAGCTCATTGTTTGGACTACTTCATTATTTTCAAATTTAGTGACTTAAAAAAAAATCTTAAGTTCTTCTATTTCTTTTTTAATTATTATTAATGGTTTCTATTCTTTTGTTTCTTTAAATATTTAGAAACAACTTCTCCTCAGCCCCCTTTCCGATTGCTTCTTTAAATCCAGTGATTGAGAAGCTACATTTTAACACTCTGCCCTGTGGCTGAAGTTTGCGATGGAGACGTTGTCCTCAGCGGCAGATACCCCCCCCCCCCCCGTCCCCTCGGTTTTCCAAGTGTCCCCGTCTCTTCTGCTGAGTCCTCAGAGCCTTCACGTGTTCGGGACTGGAGCTGCTTCTGTTCTGCGGGTGCTTTTCCCACCATTTCCCAGAGGGGGCGCCAGGAGGTGTCTGGCAGGAGGCATTTCAAGTATGTTTTCTACTGACCATGCCTCCCTGTAAGGCTCCCGATTCACGAGACACTCACTTCTCTTTCCTCCCACTTGTCTGGGGCCCAACTCCTGGCTCCTCTCCCTGTCTGGGTTCCTCCCCCTTACCTTATGGTCTGGATCCGACCTTGTGAGCCACCGTCTCCCACTCACCCCCTGACTCGGAGACGAAGATCCCGCTCAGTGCCTGGCACATGCCTTCTTTAACTTCCTCCCTCCTGACCTTGGGCACGTGATTTTGACTGTTTGGTTGTCTGTAACCCAGAATGTCTAGATCCTTGGAGGGGAAGAGCGTTCACCCCACATCACCTCAGTCCCGGGACTCCTCATGTTGATCTCCTTCTTCCTGGAGGCGGCTGTCTCCTAAACCAGAGAGGGTCAGCCAGAACCACACGTGCCCACACCTGCAAGGTGCCTCGAAGCCAAGCAGCTCACCCAGAAGCCCATTGCTGAGACCGAAGGGAAGAGTCAGAAGGCTGAGCCAAGCCCCAAAGGATAGCTATTCAAATGCCAGTGTATCCGCAGGGAACAAAACTCAATGAAAGGAATCCTGGGTAGCGTCTAGCTCATCTTCAGCCCCCCACCCCCCACCGTGGTCTTGAGTGGGAGGGGCTTCCGGACTGATAAGAATAGATAGCCAAGGTTTTAATGCATAAGACAACAAGCTGCTCACAGAGGCCAGAGTGACACAGAACAGTGGTGTCACCCCTCTGACCCAGACTTCCGACTTATTCGTCCTGGCTTCTCAGATCAGATGTGCTTTGACTGCAATCGCCTCGCCTGTCTTGGCCCCTCTACCCACCCACACCCCGTGCCCCAGCCTCGCTGAATGACTGGCATCCTCACAGCCCTGGTGTCTTCTCCATGGCCCCCAGTCTGCCGTCCTCTCTCCCTTTATCCCCCCCCATGTCTTCACGAATGCTCCTCCTTCTCCAGGGTCAAGTTGTGAATGATTATAAGCAACTTAAAATAATCTCGAAGGACCCCGGGGGAGACTGGTTCAATGCAGGACACAGCTTGTGGTGTGGCATTGTATACAGCCATTAAAAATGGCTTTGTGGACTCCTGCAGGCATGAAGAGATAGCAACAATGTAGTGTTAGGTATTTTTTAAACGCCTCTAAAACCACATGAATGACAAGACCCCATTTTTGTGTCAGATACATAGAGAGCACTCTACCTGGGGAGGTCTGGCAGGAAAGAGATCATCACAGGATGGTTACAAAGTGTATCTCCAAAAGATAGAATGTAGGTTAAGTGTTCACTCAATACTTGGTGATTTCTAATTTCCCTCCCTCCTTCCTCCCTTCCTCCCTCCCTCCCTCCCTCCCTCCCCTCCCTCCCCTCCCTCCCCTCTTCCTCCCCCTTCCTTCCTTCCTTCCTTCCTTCCTTCCTTCCTTCCTTCCTTCCTTCCTTCCTTCCTTCCTTCCTTCCTTTTTTCCCCCAAGAACCTCTCTTTCTTTAATATTCAGAGGAATGACACTGAGTTACACTCTTCTGAAGACTTCACTCAGTGTCAGCTCCTTCATGATGACCTCCCTGACCACCCCCACCCCCACCTGCTCAAAGAGTTGATGGTCTCCTTTGCACTTTATTAAGTTGGCTGATGGAGCTCTCTTCCACTAGTCTGTGAACCCCTACAGGGCAGCGCCGGCACCGGGAGGGGCCCACCGATGTCTGCTGGTGTCAGTGGATGCTTTACTGAGGCTGTGGAGAAAGGGGGCCCTCTCCCCGGGGAGGGTCCCCGTGCATCGCAGCTGGCCTGTGCACTTCATATATGCCATCAGGGAGTGTCTCAGTCCTGGATTGGGTTCTCACGGGGCAGTGGTCCCAGCTTCCTGAGGCTACAGCAGGGGCCCCACCTGCTGTGTTCCCATCAGCTGTTCCCTGCGGAGATCTGTGAAATGTCTGGGTTCTGCTGGAGTGCTGTTGATGTCTAGGTCTTCACTCTGATGCAGAAGGTGTTCTACTTATTATCCTCAAAACACAAGCGCTGCAGAAGTCACCTCCATCCGATGGTGCAAACAATTCCCACAATCCCCACACAGTGGAGAGTGAGGTGTGATCAGGAGAGCGTGTCCTTTGTGGACGGCTCGTCCTGTCTTTCTGGAAGCAAATTTCACATCTGATCCACACGCACACCTCTCCTGTGTGCTGTTCGGTGTGGGTGCATGCATCAGTTTGATCCGTTTTGACAGAGGTACCCGGGTAACCCACACTCTCATCCAGATACTTTTGTCACCCCCAGATTTCCTTTTACTCACCTTCCCTGTCAACGCACATCACCACCATCCGGAAGCCGCTGTTCTTACCGCTATCACCATCGACTGGTTTTGCCTTTCCCAGAATTTCCTATGAATGGGAGGATGGTGCCTGACATCTCTCGAACAGCACGATGTCTTGAGATTCAAGCTTATCATTGTGGAGAGCAGTAGCTCATCCCTTCTTATTACTCTGCAGTGTTCTGATGAAAATAACACACTTGATAGACATTTGCAATTTGGGGCTATGATGACTAAGGCTGTTGTGAGCATTCTTGCATCAGTTGTGTGTGTGTGTGTGAGAGAGAGAGAGAGAGAACATCTGCTTTCATTTCTACTGGGTAAACACTTAGGAGTTAAATTGCTGGGTCGTGAGCTAAGTGTCTATTTAACTTCATAAGGAACTGGCAAAGAATTTTCCAAAGTGAGAATAAAATTTGTCACTCTTTGTGGCAAATTATGAGTTGTTGTTGCTTCACGCTCTTATCAACATTTGGCAGTGTCAGTTTTCTTAAGCGTGTTCATTGTAGTCAGTGTGTATTGGTATTTCTTTGTGGTTTTAATTTTCTTTTTCTCTGATGACTAATGGTGCTGAGAACTTCATTTACTATTAGCATTCATTTATCTTTCTTTGTGCATTACCTTATAAGCCTTTTGCCTATTTTTAAAATTGGATTGTTTGTTTTTTTAACATGGTGGCGTTATGGAAGCAGTAGATGAATGGATAAAGAAGATGTGGTATATATATATGTATATATACAACAGAATACTACCCAGCGATAAAAAAAGAATGAAATAGTAACATTTGGAACAGCATGGGTGGACCTGGAGAGCATTATGCTAAGGGAAATAAGCCAGTCAGAGAAAGACAAGTACTGAATGATGTTATTTATATGTGGAATCTAATGAAAAAAACAAACAAACTAATAAACAAAATAAAAACAGACTCATAGATACAAAGGTCAGGCTGACAGCTGTCAGAGGGGCTGGGGGCTGGGGGGCTGGGGGAAAATGGTGCAAGGATGAAGCAAAGAGAAAAAGACACAACACTGTGAGGATTGCAGGAGGGAAAGGGGGTGGGGGAGGTGGGGGAGGGTAGAGGGGGACAGATGGTGGTGGAGGGACTTGACTTGGGGTGGTGAACACACCGTACGATATACAGATGCTGCATTGTAGAATTGTGCACCTGTAGTCTATCTACCTTTATTAACTAAGGTCACCCCCCAAAATTCAGTAAAAATTCTAAGAATAATAAAAAATAAAATTGTGGAGTTGTAAGAATCCTTTTCGAATTTTGGGTGAAAATTCTTTGTCAGTTATAATTTTGTGAATATTTCACCCCAGTCTGTGGCTTGCTTTTCGTTTTCTTTATGGAATCTTAGTAAGATTTCAGTTTGGATGAACTGTAAGCGATCCATCTTTCTTCTCTTCATGTTCATTGCTTCCTATCCCCTGTCTAAGAATGTTTACTTACCCCAGATGACAAAGAGGGCTTTTTGTGTTTCTTTTTTCCTGGAAAATATATTCAGTGTAAGGTTTTTTTTACCCGCCGAGAAGGAAGGAACGGGGCTAGAGCCACAAAGTGTGGAATAGCAGACGGCTTTATTGAGTACAGAGCGCACACCCCGCCCGGCAAGGTTCCCTGGCCCCGAGGAAAGAAACATGGAGGCTAGGGAAGTTGCAAAA
This sequence comes from Saccopteryx leptura, assembly GCF_036850995.1. NCBI lineage: Eukaryota > Metazoa > Chordata > Mammalia > Chiroptera > Emballonuridae > Saccopteryx > Saccopteryx leptura. The sequence goes on along the minus strand of NC_089507.1, from coordinate 4,522,174 downwards.
ATTAAACTGCGTGGCAGATATTTAAAGGGTCCCTCTAGGGAAGTGGAGCTACTATGACGTGGTAAAATTTCACTGGCTGGCAGACGATCGCTTCTTTCCAAATGGTTCCTGGGAAGCTTCCTTTGGCGGGCTTGATTGTGGGCAGTCCTAGCCAAAGTGGGCGGGTCTGAGTTACCCACATGACCATGCCTCTATCCACCGACCTCACATTCAGCTTGTAGATCTGCTCTCTGTCTCCAGTTGTCGTTTGTGGATGGTGGGAGGCAGTGAATTTTCAGCTCCTGTGAATAGCCAGTTGTTCCCGTCCTAAATGGTAGAAAAACTTTCCCCCGTCCATGACCTGTTCTGGTTTTTCTGTTAGAATCTCGGAAATGGTGCTCCACGTCCCTCTCGGAATGAGGCCGCTTGAGAGGTGAGAAGGCTTGGGTGTTGGTACAACGCCTGAGCTGAGTGAGGGCTTCACCTCAGAAAGGGGTCCTCCTTTGGTTCTTGTAACCTGCTGTGTGCCCGGCCTTCTGCCGGTCCGGACTCTAATGGTCATAGACACACCGCGCAGGTCCCGGCCATCAGAGCAGAGTGCCTCAGCGCTGATTGGGATGGCGGGGTCCGAGTTGTGGGGGCAGGCGTTGGCGTGTTGGCTGAACACACCCTGAATCACACCACGAGCACCCAGAGATCCTTCTTGACGATTTCGAATTGAGGCGCTCTTCCTTTGAGTTGTTGCATTTATATTAATGAAAAATGAAACGCAGAAACAAACCTTTCTGCAATCTTGTAACCCCAATGTGACTCTTCATGTTTTCCCCGGGGGCTATTTCAGTCCTTGTCCGTACTGACCTACTTTTATGTACTGTGATTGTTGTAGACTTTGCTGTTTTTGTCCTCTTGATTTCCCACTCGATGTTATTTCCCGAGTGTCTTCCCTAGAATGACACAGTGTTGGTTTTAGTAGCAGTATAATGTTCCATCGTAGGGATATACCGACCTGTACTTACTCATTCTCTTATACTTAGATAACGGGCTCAGGGCCGCTATTTGGGAATATACAAAATGATGAGCATCTTTGTAAATAGACATTTTCCGTTATTTTGATTTCGTTCTTTAAGATACATTTCTAGCTCTTGTATTACTGCGTGGACGGGGACAGGGATAAGTGGGTGGGTAGTTCTTAGTCTGCAGATATACATGTGGTCTCCTGATAGTACGTACGCATCAAGTAGGCTTAGGATTTAAGTGAATTTTGTTAAGAATTTTTCTAATTAGCAAACATCAGTAATAACAAAAGCCTCAGCAACATTTGCAGGCAATTTATTATGTTTGGATTCTGACAAAACCCACTCAGAGCTGGCTTACAATCCATCCCGGGTGGCATTAACTTCCTGAGATAATGCGGTTATGGAGCTCCCTCTGCAAACTCAGCACATAATGCGGGGTTAACATAACAGTTGCCTCCGGGGCTGCTCGGAAGCCTCCGGGGGGAAGGCGAGGGTAAAAGGGTTAGGTCTGGTTTCAAAGAAGACCTTAATTAATGATCTGGAAGATCTCCAGGCAGCTGGTTAATTAAATTCACAGATGGGACTCAGTTGGGAGGCAGTATGAACTCCGGGAAGGGGGAAAGAAGTTGAAGAACCCTTGCGATCGTCAGGGAACGCGGAGGGGAAGTAGAAATCTGCAGTCGTCCGAATCGGAATAACCTGGTCCCGTGTTCATCCATCCGGTGTTGTGCCTCGATCACAGCTCTCTCTTCACGTCGTCTGCTTCAAGGAGCCTGGAGTTTGGCATGGCAGCCTGGGCAGGGGCCGCTTCCCTCCATCTTTGCAACCAGCAGCAATTCCTCTTGACCGCTCTCCGAGGTGCAGGGTCTTGTCTGCACGCTGGGAAGAATGCCTGTCCTGACGTTGCAAAGTGAAATAAGAGGAGAAGTGTGAAAATGCTTGGCTAATGGTAAAGTTAACCAAGAGCAGTTACGTGCAGTTTCTTTTCAGCCTTCACAGCATCTCTTGCATGAGCTTTGATCATATACTTTTAAATATGTTTTTTTCCCACTGCCGAGCAGGTTAAATAATTGCCGTGCCCAGGGCTACCCATCTCATGCATGCATCCAAGCTTCTTGGGTTCTGAGGGACGGAGATGGGACCCAGGAGATGCCGGGGTCCAGCCCTGGGGGGGATCCAGGGGTCCCACAGGAGGAGATGGCATCGGCGAAATCGAGTGAGAGAGCCGAATTCTTTTCTTTCTCTTTATTCTCTGGTTAGCATTTACTGCCAGGCATCTCTGCCAATGGCTGGTCTAACATTACTTTTTTTTTTTTTATCTTATTTATTGATTTTTTTAGAGAGAGAGGAGTGAGAGAGAGAGAGAGACAGAGAGAGAGAGAGAGAAGGGGGAGGAGCAGGAAGCATCAACTCCCATATGTGCCTTGACCAGGCAAGCCCAAGGTTTGGAACCAGCGACCTCAGTGTTCCAGGTCGACGCTTTATCCCACTGCGCCACCACAGGTCAGGCCGGTCTAACATTACTTTTTATGCACACACACTAAGTTACAATCACATGGTATTTTGAATACATCATTGTTTTAGTTTCACAATGGTTACATATTTCTAGATAACAGTTAATTCATATCTATAAGCTACAAGTCAGGTGGTAAGTTATTCAAAGTACAGTTATACAATAACTTGAATAGTAATAACAATATCGGTACAAACTTCTAAAAGATTAGTACTAATTAATAACTCTATTTTACTGTTGTTGTGAGTCAAGGGCGCAGAAAGAGATAGCAGACGAAATCATCAAGGACTAGCAAAGAACCACCGCTTGCTCAGGCAAATAGCCTTGAGTTCATGTAGTGTCCTAATTCTTTTCTCACAAGACTATAAAAGGCTTGCTATTTAAGAAACTGACATAGTATTAAGAGTAATTTTTACTTAAAGATACATAGAGTGCACCTGCAAGATAGCTAGTAGCAACATAATATCAGAAGGCATTAGTTGCTATTGCTGCTATGAATCCCACCACATTCCTCTCCTTATTCTTGGAAAATACAAAAATCTCATGAGAATGTTTTACTGAGAAAAGCCCAGCAACTGCCTTCAGTGACAAAACAAGTCTTTTAACAAAACATTCTTTACTAGCCAGCTGCACTCCTATCCAAGGCCACGCAACAGGCCACTCCACTACACTTTACCTAAGATTCTAATGTCTAGTTAAACTTTATTCATTTACTATATTCATACACTAGTTAAGTTCTAACTTTATTCTTTCTAACATGATTAATAAGAAGAAATTCTACTACAAACTTAACCCTTTATGAGGGATATCATGGCCAGCCTCTTATGTTTATGAGCCCAGTTCAAGGGGCTTACAGGCTTTTCTGTGGAACTTACACCCTCTGTCTCATTTCCAAAGAAATTACTACACATCTACAGGGAAAGCACAGTACTATTATCCCTGTGCCATAAATAATAGCACACACCCAGAAAAGGGGGGATATAAGGCCAGATTAATTCAAAAGATTAAAGGGGGAAGTATCGTTGTGCCTTTCCTTTGCGGTGACTTTGTCAACCCGCAGCTGTTGGTCTTCACTGCGGTGACTCTATCTTCTTTTGCTGTGACTTTGTCAACCAGCAGTTGTGGATCTTCTCCTGCTGTGACCTAGTTAGCCAGCATTAGTGGATCGGCTCCCGACAAGGAGAGAGGTCCTTAAACCAGGAAACCAGGACGGCATGCAGTGCTGGGATGGAGGGCTGGACACTGAAGACCTGTGCTGTCTGGGGAAAAAAAGCAAACCACGTTTTCAATCATTTCATTGAGGCTGGGAGCGAGGAAGATCTGAGTGATGCCCAGTGAGCCCTGGGCGCCCATGGGAAAGCGTCTGCAGTGGCCAAGCGGGCAGGTCCAGTGCCATTGACTCTGGGAAGGGGGAAAGAAGTTGAAGAACCCTTGCGATCGTCAGGGAACGATCTCTCAAATTCAGTTCAGCCCTTTGTTTGTTTGTTTGTTTATTTATTTATTTATTAAAGCAAGAGAGATAGGGACAGAGAGAGACAGAGAAAGGGATAGAGAGGGATGGACAGGCAGGAAGGAAGAGAGATGAGAAGCATCAATTCTTCATTGCTGCTCCTTAGTTGGTCATTGATTGCTTTCTTATATGTGCCTTGACCAGGGGGCTACAGCAGAGTAAGTGACCCCTTGCTCAAGCCAGCGACTTTGGTCTTCAAGCCAGTGACCTTTGGGTGTAAGCCAGTGACCTTTGGGCTCAAGCCAGCAACCATGGCCTCATGTCTATGATCCCACGCTCAAGCTAGCGACCCCATACTCAAGCTGATGAACCCGCGCTCAAGCCAGATGGACCCGTGCTCAAGCCGGCGACCTAAGGGTTTTGAACCTGGGTCCTCTGCATCCCAGTTCAATGCTCTATCCACTGTGCCACTGCCTGGTCAGGCTACTATACATTTTTGATACGTAGGTAATTCTACAGTTATTAAATTCATGAAAAATTTTAAAAATCTACTCTGTATCAGCAATTAGGCTAAGGACTTCTGCTTCTGGCCACAGTAGAATAAGAGAGACCAGATTTTTCCCTCCTTTCTGAAACAACAAAAGAGGAAATTATATTTATGAAGCATACTAGTTCATGAATGGTTAATGTGATTGTATTCTGTATGTTCAAAACATTAAGTGGAAATATGAAGATATGAAAAAAAACCCTAAATCAAACTTCTGGAGATGAAGACTACAATGTTTGTGTTGAAAACACACTGGGTAGGATTAATAGCAGATCAGACATGGCAGGAAAAAAGGTTAGTGACCCAGAAGACGTGGCGATAGACTGAGTACTCCCCAGTTCATTGCACTTACCCTGATATGAAAACCAGACAAAGACATTACATGAAAAGAAAACATTAACAAAGAAACATTATTAAAAAAAAGAAGAAGAAAGCTTCAGACCAAGGTTCCCTCGGGGACATAAATGTAAAAATTCTCCATAAAATTTTAGAAAATCAAATCCAACAATATATAATACCACCATTCCCAAGTGGTATTTACCTCAGGAATTGAAGCTTAGTTTTACATTTTAAAAGAGTGTGATGCACATTATAAACAAACTAGGAAAGGAAACACCTAGCAGCATCTTCACAGATGCCAAAGCAGCATCTGACAAAACCTGAGAACTATAGATCGCATCATATTTAACGGAGAACGATTGAATGAGTTCCCCTAAGATTTGGAACGAGACAAGAATAGCCACTCGCACTACTTCCATTAAAAGTGACAATGGAGGTTTTAGCCGGTGGTTTTAGGCAAGAAAAAGAAATAAAAAGTGTTCAGATTGGAAAGGACAAATAGAACTCTCCTTAGTTGCAAATAACAATATTATGTTGTTGACATAGCAAATCTAACAGAATCTACCAAAAACAAAAACCTAGAACTAATCATGGAGCTTAGCAGGGTTAGATCAATACATAGAAATCAATTGTATTGCTCTATGGTAGCGATAAATAATGAGAAACTGAGCTTTGAAAATACCATTTAAAGGAACAGTAAGAATATGAACTACTCTGCTATGAATCTGAATAAACTCATAAAAGACCTATACACTGGAGGCCACAAAACATTGCTCAGAAAAGAGAGCGAAGATGTCAATAAATGGAGGGAAATGCTGTGCTCGTCGATCTTAAGAGTCAGTATTGCTAAGGTGTCAGTTTTCCCTCAAATTGATCTGCAGATCGAACACACTCTCCGTCAAAATCTCAGCAAGCTCTTACGTAGGTATTGACAAATGGGTTCTAAAAATATGTGGAAATGCAAAGCTCTCAAAATAGTAAAAAATAACTTTAAAAATTGAGAACATCATTATAAAACTAATACCACTTGGATTTCAAGACTTATTATAAACATACGGTAATCAAGACAGTGTCATAGAGGCATCAAGATAGACAAATGGATCACTGAGACAGAATAGAGAACCCAACAAGAAAAACAGACCCACGAATATGGGTGTCCATTGATTTGGACGAAGCTCCTACGTCATGGAACTGGCCTTCTAATGGTGGTGGTGGGCGGGGGGGGGGGGTGGAGGGGACAGACAATATTCAGCTAAAACAAATACACCAGCTATATAATATTAATGGTGCTGTAAGTTCAAGTTAGTCACTTACCTATTTTTTTATGTTCTTTTTTTTTTAAATCACCAAGACGTAGAATGAGTGAATGGATTCTATTCCGATTTGTCAGTTCATATTTTATGGTCAATAACTGTTTTCCGGTCATGATGTCTAGATCTGCTGTTTTCATTTTATTCAGAACTGCCAGGAGTCCATTTTGATGCAGATAGATATCGTCTTACCTCCGAGGGTGCCTGGGCACTGGGCCGCCCAGCCTGCGGGTGAGAATGAGGAGCACTGCCCAGAGGAGGTGCGCTCTCCGCCGGGGTTGACCCCCTCGCCATCCCTCTGCAGCCCCACGAGCCCTCTGCTTGCTAATCTCTCTCCCTCCTGTGGACGTCCGTTCTGATGTTGTCTTGGAGACTGCCCTCAATGCATCCCCATCAGTTTTTGCAGCCACTGGTGCAGAGTGGGTGCGTGGGAAATATGGGAAGGATGGGAGGAGGAATGAATGAGGCTTCAGGGCCGAGGGGAAGAGGCTCTGGGGGTGTCCCCCGCGGGAAGAACCACCTCGTGTGAGCGGCTCCCGTTGAGTGCAGCCGGGGCTCCTGTCCCGGGTGTGGGCGGGAGGAGGCTGGGCTGGGAGAAAAGACAGGACCCACATTCCGGGGGTCGGAGAGCCTCCTGAAGGGTTTAGAACAGGACCGGCACCGCGGCCAAGCACCGGGCGGCCCAGCTGTCCCGGAAGCACCGGCACGCCGCGTCTGACACCTGCTGCAGGTGTCCCCAGAGCCTCTCTCTGCACCCGAGACAGAGTGAGACCACGGAGGGCCCACATTTTAAAAGACATTTTTAAAAATCATTTTACAAAGTATTGATGCCTTTTTAAAAATATGACACGACCTTTTTTTTTTTTTTTTTTTCAGAGACAGAGAGAGAGATAGGGACAGACAGGAACCGAGAGATGAGAAGCATCAATCATTAGTTTTTTGTTGTGCGTTGCAATACCTTAGTTGTTCATTGATTGCTTTCTCATATGTGCCTTGACCGCAGGCCTTCAGCAGACCGAGTAACCCCTTGCTCGAGCCAGCGACCTTGGGTCCAAGCTGGTGAGCCTTGCTCAAACCAGATGAGCCCGCGCTCAAGCTGGTGAGCTCGGAGTCTCGAACCTGGGTCCTCGGCATCCCAGTCCGACGCTCTATCCACTGCACCACCACCTGGTCAGGCGACACAACCTTCTTAAAACGCACTCTCTTCTTGGAGGAGGGCTGCGAGGAGCCCTCTCCTACCCCGCCATCCCCTCCACAGAGACATTCCGCTGCGGGTGCCTCCCTGGCGCTGCCGTGTGCACACAGAGAACGTGGTGTGTCCGGAGTCTCCGGTGTCAGATCCTGACGGGACTCCCTGAGGGTGGTTCCATGTCATGTCACAACTTCCTCGCCGAGAAGAAAAACCGAAGGACTTACATCACAGCTGGGTTCTTTCTCGTCCATGTATTACGTTTAAGGGAATTGGTGATAGCATCTATTTTTTCGAACTGCCTTTCTGCGTGTTTCTCTTATGCACTTCTGTTATTTTTACAATAGTTTCATACAGAGAAGGCAAGTGCAGCTCCTGACCGGAAGCACTTGCCCAGAGAGGCGCGGCTGGCGGATGGGAGTTTTCCAGTTTCTCATTAATTGACTCGTAGGAGAGGACACTCTATAAATACTTGTTTAATCGCAATCATTTGGACTCATTGCCATCGGGGAGGAGGACCAGGATTCGGTTCTGGCGTGGATCACTCCTGATGAGCTTCAAGCTCACAAAACTGGTTCCCTCCAACTCTAAATCCTTGTCATACACGTGGGCCGTGCGAGTGCCCACAGGTCTGCTTGTTTCCAGGATGGTGTAACCGTTACACTGTAACGGGCACGTTCAGCTTTGCACTGTAGGACGATTGTTGCGGACACAGAGCACAAAGACAGTGCACGGTCTAGGTTGACCCCAGTCAGTTCATTCGTATTTTAAATATAGTTCATGTAAAAGATTATACTAGTTATATCAGTTTCAGGTATGTATACAGTATAGTGATTGGACACGTGATCACCCCACATGTTCTAGTCACTGTCTGTCACGGAGCAAACTTATCCCAGTATGATCGACAATATTCCCGTTCACTTTTCTCACCCGGCCCTCCGCCCTCTCCTCTCTGGTATCTGTTTCCATGAGTCTGTTTTTGTTTTGTTTGTTTTGCATTTTTAGATTCTATATATAAGTGAAGTCATACAGTATTTGCCTTTGCCTGACTTATTTCACTTAGCATAATACCCTCTGGGCTCACCCATGTTGTCCTAAATGGTGATAGACTATTCTTTTTTATTGCTGTGTAATATCCCATTATATCTATATCTGTCTATACGTATATATCTATATCATCTATATCTAGACAGATCATAGATAGATGATAGATAGATAGATAGATAGAGATGTGTGTAGCCACATTTTCACTCATTCATCTATTGTTAGACACCTAGGTTGTTTGCATATCTTGGCTATTGTGAATAATGATACATTGGACATAGGGGTGCATATATCTTTTCAACTTAGTGTTTTTATTTTATTTTTTTTGATAAATACCCAGGAGTGGACTCGCTGGGCCGTTAGGACATTATAACCGGACAGTAGCCATTTCAGTGGGTGCCAGGGGACTGGCTAAAACAGACACTGTGCAGTTGAAGCTGATTCTCGGCTTGCTCATGTGAGTACCTACAGCCTCAGTGTCTCTCCGTTGGTAACGTGGGTGAGCGCCTGTTCACCGGGCTACCTGGCTGCGGTGTGAAAATGAATGGGAGGTGTTCTAGCCTGTCGCTCGGCAGATACTCATTAGTCATGTATCCGATGAATTAATGAGTGAGTGACCAACAGACCATTTTTAGTGCTCGATGTGATGCTGTCCTGCGTATCCACCATCCTGTCCATCAGCAAAGGAGACAAAGACATCTCTGATGGGCTCTGGAGAGAAAAACAATATTTCATGTGTAAATATGAAACCCCAAGTGTATACCTTACAGGTACTGGGGCTTGAATATGATTACCTATATTGTTATAGAGGAGTACTACTTATAACGAAGAGAAAAACATCATCATATTTTAAAGATAAAGTAACGCATTAGATATCTGCATAATTGCATTAAATCTATTTAAAAAAAAAGAAGACAAGGATAAATAAGGCCCAATGGCAAACGAATCTGAATCAGTACCAGCTTCAGCCATTATTATGGGCTTAATTGCATCCCTTCAAAATTCACATGTTGATGCCCTAAGCCCCAGAACCTCAGAATGTGTCTATGTCTGGAGAGAAACTCTCTAAAGAAACTATTAAGGTTGAACTAGATCACGGTGGGGCCCCAATCCCACTGATTAGTGTCCTTCTCAGAAGAGATTAGGACACAGGCACACATTAGAGGGACGACCACGTGACGACAACAGAGAGAAGACGGCCACGTACAAGTCGAGGGGAGAGACCTCAGGAGAAACCAGTCCTGGTGACACCTTGATCTCAGACCTGTAGCCTCCAGAATTGTGGGAAAATACATTTCTGTTGTTTAAGGCCCCCGGTCTGTGGTTCTTTGTTAGGGTGGCCCTGGCAAACCAATATACTCACAGTCAAAGAAATACAAATTTAAGTTACATTGAGAACCATTCCACACTCATAATGGTAGTATGCTAAACGTTGTTGCACGTATTCTGCTTTTGTGGTAACAGTTTCCTTAAGATATAAATCCAGCCTGACCAGGCAGTGGCGCAGTGGATAGAGCCTCAGACTGGGATGCAGAAGGACTCAGGTTCGAGACCCCGAGTTGGCCAGCTTGAGCGCAGGCTCATCTGGTTTGAGCAAAAGCTCACCGGATTGGACCCAAGGTCACTGGCTCGAGCAAGGGGTTACTCGGTCTGCTGAAGGCCCGTGGTCAAGAAACATATGAGAAAGCAATCAATGAACAACTAAGGTGTCACAACGCACAACGAAAAACTAATGATTGATGCTTCTCATTTCTCCACTCCTGTCTGTCTGTCCCTGTCTATCCCTCTCTCTGACTCTCTCTCTGTCTCTGTTAAAATAAATAAATAAATAAAAACCATGATCTTAAAAAAAAAAAAAAGATATAAATCCACAAACTGTACAGTTCACCTTTGAAAAGGCACAATGCAGGCCTGACCTGTGGTGGCGCAGTGGATCAAGCAATGACCTGGAACCCGGAGGTTGCCGGTTCAAAACCCTGGGCTTGCCTGGCCAAGGCACATATGGGAGTTTATGCCTCCTGCTCCTCCCCCTTTCTCTCTCTTTGTCTTCTCTAAAATGAATAAATAAAATAATAATAATAATAAAAGAAAAGGTACAATGCAGTGGGTTTTTTTAATTTTTTTTATTTTAATGGAGTGACATTAATCAATCAGGGTACATAGGTTCAGTGAAAACATCTCCAGGTTATTTTGACATTTGATTATGTTGCATACCCATTTTGAAAGTTATTGCCCATAGGTGTTACATTTTCCATTCTTTTTTTTTTTCCTATGAGTGTTACATTTCAAAAAACTTAACTCAATTTTTTTTCTCTCTCTCTTTTTGTTTCTTCTTTCCTCTTTCACTTTTTCTCTCATTCAGATCTCACCCACAAACAAATTATTTTATTCTGGATTTAAATTTTTTCTTTGTGGCATTTTGTGTGCTTTTTACTTTGCTTTTTTAGTATATTCTCAGATTTGGATAACCGTCCACACTGTCTAAATTTTAGAACATTTTTCATCACCCCTAAAGAAATCCCATACCCATTAGAAAATACTCCTTATTCCCTGGGCCTCTCTCCATAGAAATGACTCATCTTCTCTTTGTCTCTGTGGACCTGCCTAGTTCCATGAAAATGGAATCAAGCCGTAGGGACCTTTTGTGACTAATGTCATGTAGTGTATGCTTTCAACATCCCCCGCGGATTGTTAACATTTTGTCCCATTTTCTTCTGATTCTCTTTGTGTGTTTTTTGAGAACCAAAGCTCTTCACTTGAACTATGTCCTATTTATCACTGCATACTTCTGATTCATGTTTTTAATATCCTGTTTGGAAGTCTTTATCCCAAAGTCACAAAGATCGCCTCTTATGTTTACTTTATCTTTCTGAAGTTTCATTTCTTGCATTACATTTATATTGTAGATTGACATCTGCAGTCCATCTGAAATTGGTATTTGTGTATAATGAACAGCATATGTCAGAATTCATTTTTCCCCATTTGGATATAGAATTTATGCAGAACTATTTACTGAAAAGACCTTTCACATGCCACTGGTTATAATGTCCCTCCCTCTTTACTTTATTTATTTATTTTTTACAGAGATAGAGAGAGAGTCAGAGAGAGGGATAGATAGGGACAGACAGACAGGAACGGAGAAAGATGAGAAGCATGAATCATCAGTTTTTTGTTGCGACACCTTAGTTGTTCATTGATTGCTTTTTCTTATGTGCCTTGACCGTGGGCCTTCAGCAGACTGAGTAACCCCTTGCTCAAGCCAGCGACCTTGGGTCCAAGCTGGTGAGCTTTGCTCAAACCAGATGAGCTCGTGCTCAAGCTGGCGACCTCGGGGTCTCGAACTTAGGTCCTCCGCATCCCAGTTCAACACTCTATCCACTGCGCCACCACCTGGTCAGGCCCTCCTTCTTTTCTTTAAAAAAAAAAATACATGTATTGCTTTAAGTAAGCTAAACTCTCCTGACCACTGGGTAACTCAGTGGGTTAGAGCATAGTCCCAGTACGCCAAGGTTGCCGGTTCAATCCCCAGTCAGGACACATACCAGAATCAACCAAGGAATGCATAAATAAGTGGGACAACAAATTGATGTTTCTCTCTCTCTAAAATCAATCAATTATAAAAAATTAAAGTATGTATAAGTAGCTAAACTCTATAGGTGCCTCAGTTTGCTCCTTAGTAAAATAGGTATAATTGTTATTCTTCTGGAGTTAGTATAAGGAAAATGCAAGAAAAGATGTGGTACCTGTTAATCATTTAGTATGTTTAACCTTTAGATTCAGTCATTTAGTCACTTGTTCCTGTAATCAGCATGCCCCAAGGCCTCCTGTGTGCTGCCACGGTGCCAGGAATCTCATTCACTTAGGTAACCCCACAGAGACAGGAATGCAATTTCTGTTGGGGTTTTTTTTTTGTTGTTTTTTTTATTTATTTTTGTGGCAGAGACTGGGAGAGTCAGAGAGAGGGACAGACAGAGACAGACAGACAGGAAGTGAGAAAGATGAGAAACATCAATTCTTCATTGCGGTTTCTTAGTTGTTCATTGATTGATTTCTCATACATGCCTTGACGGGGGGCAGGGGCTACAGCAGACCGAGTGACCCCTTGCTCAAGCCAGCGACCCTGGGCTCAAGCTGGTGAGCCTTGCTCAAACCAGATGAGCCCGCACTCAAGTTGGAGACCTTGGGGTCTCGAACCTAGGTCCTCCACATCCCAGTCTGACACCCCATCCACTGCTCTACCGTCTGGTCAGGCCAATTTCTATTTTTTACTTATATATCCAAAACACCTAGCCCAGTGTCTGGCATATAGTTGGTGCCCAACGTGTATTTGTGTAGGAAATGATCTGGTACATATGCACACAAGGGCAGTGGATAGAGAGCCTCATTGCAGCATCATTCATAACAAGGAAAAAGTAAAAACCACTGTGCTGAGACTCAGTAGGAGATAGGTAAATGACTGGTATGTTTATCTATGGTAATACTAGATAGGATAATACATTTAGAATTATTCAATTAATAATGAATTTTAAACCAAACATCAGAGCTTCAAAATACATGAAACAAAAATTAATAGCACTGACAGGAGAAATATAAAAATCCTCAATTATAGTTGGGGACTTCAAAACCTACTTTTAGCCGCTGATAGAACTTCTAGACAGAAAGTCAGCAAATAAAAAAGAACTGAAGAGTACCATCAACTAACATTGCTTAATTGGCAATTACAGAACATTTCACCAAATAACAACAAAATATAAACTTTTACAAGTGTCTGTGGATACCAGTTCTTGAGTCATAAACTAAACCTCAGCAAATGTGATAGAGTATGTGCTCTGACCAGAATGAGACCAAATTAGAAATCAATAACAGAAAGACAATAGGAAAATCACCATATACTTGGAAATTAAAAACAAACTTCTAACAATCCATAGATCAAAGAAGAAATCTCAAAATATATTTTTAAAAATGCATATGAGTGAGTGAAAATGAAAACACAATATATCAAAATTTGTGGGATGCAGTTAAAGTAGTGATAAGAGGAAAATTTATAGCACTAAAAATGCCTATATTAGAAAAGAGGAAAGGTCTCAAAATAATAATCTAGTTTTGATGTATAAAATCTAAGAAAACAAAGAGCAAAACAAACCCAAAGCAAGCAGAAAGAGATAAATACTAAAGAATACAGTAAATGAAATGGAAAATAGGTGAGCAATAGAAAATCAATGAAACAATAAGCAAGTTCTTTAAAAAAATTTAAGATCAATAAACCTCTCTTAAGGCTGACAAATACAAACTGAGAGAGGATACGAACCATAAACATCAGGAATGAAACAGTGGCTATCACTACATATTCTATAGCCCCCAAAAGATAATAATGGAAGGATATGAACAATACTCATAATAAATTTGACAGCTTAGAAGAAACAAACCATTTTCTTCACCCCACAAACTCTGAAATTCAACCAAGAAAAAAATGAACCTACATAGTCCTATAACTGTTAAGTACCTTAAATTCATAACGTAAAGTCTCCTGGAATGAAATTCTATGCCCAGATGGTTTCCTGGAGATCTTTATCTCGTATTTAAAGGTTGTCTGTCCTGCCTTGCCCTTTGCTCGCTTTGCATGGTGAGGGAGGTCGGAGCTATCTACCGTTCCACGCTTGGTGTGTGCAAGCAAGGAGTACCTTCGTCCCTTCTTTATTTCAGTATTTTTCTTCTCTATCTCTTCCATCAGACTTACACTGTCAGCCACTGAAAAACCTTTAGAAGCATGCAGGACATAGATTAAATGAAATCATTTGACCAGAGCAGTGTTCTGCATTTATACAGATAGATGGTACTTCGTAGTCTGCAAAACCCTGCTGTGTAGTGGCTGGTGGGGAACTTGGACCTGCAGCTTGCCTTTGCACCACCTAAGATTTCTCCTTCTCCAAACTGCTGTGACCTGGGGAGCTGATGGCATTTGAGAGTCTCACCTTGCTGTTGTATGGCCTGCTAGAGGCAGATGGAAGCTACCCAGCAACACTTGACTTCCTAGGAAGGAGTCAGGGACTGAACCAGCCTGGTGTGGAGAGCGGTGAGGGCCATGCTGTTAGAATGGACTAAGGACTCGGTAACTCAAGTCAAATTAAAAAGAAAGAAAAGCCCTGGCCGGTTGGCTCAGCGGTAGAGCGTCGGCCTAGCGTGCGGAGGACCCGGGTTCGATTCCCGGCCAGGGCACACAGGAGAAGCGCCCATTTGCTTCTCCACCCCTCCGCCGCGCTTTCCTCTCTGTCTCTCTCTTCCCCTCCCGCAGCCGAGGCTCCATTGGAGCAAAGATGGCCCGGGCGCTGGGGATGGCTCTGTGGCCTCTGCCCCAGGCGCTAGAGTGGCTCTGGTCGCAATATGGCGACGCCCAGGATGGGCAGAGCATCACCCCCCGGTGGGCAGAGCGTCGCCCCCTGGTGGGCGTGCCGGGTGGATCCCGGTCGGGCGCATGCGGGAGTCTGTCTGGCTGTCTCTCCCTGTTTCCAGCTTCAGAAAAATGGAAAAAAAAAAAAAATTAAAAAAAAAAAGAAAGAAAAGCTTGCATTGTGAATGTTATTAAAGATTCATATGCATCAAGCAGAATTCAGGTTTGAGAAGCTCCTTGTTGTTTGTACACTCCGAGCTGACGGAAGGGCCAGCCTGCTATTACCGGGTGTCCGCAGCCTGCGAGGGTATTTTTAGCTCCTCTCCTGCGGACGCTGCATCTCTGAGAATTGCTCACCTTGGGAGTGAGCATGGTGGGCGAGCCCTCCTCCCTGTCCTCTCCCGTCGGAGACCTGATTGGACTGGACGTGGTCTGAGGTGATGCCTGCTCCTCCTTGTCTCCGTGGGTGCCACGCAGTCAGGACACAGGAGATGATTGTCAGAGACACATGGAATGTCCTGGCCTCTGGGCCCTCCAGATCGAGTATCCCGTGGAGTCCTCTCTGGGCATTTGGCTCCTTTTGCCTCAGGATGAAAAATGCTCCTGTCTGAAATAGTCAAGTGGCATAGTGATGCGGGAAGACTAAGGGGGGGTTAGGGTTTCCTGGAGACGTTTCTCCCCGCCTCCCCGCCTCCCCGCCTCCCTGCCTCCCCGCCATGCCTGCTCCCATCAGTGACACACAGGAACGTCTCCTGGGGCCAGTTGCTGGGCCAGGTCAGATGACATGGAGGGGGAGCTTGGCGCGGTGTTCTCACTCAGGTTTCCTCCCGCTGTGCACACCACCCACTCAAGTGTGCTCGTGTGTATTCCCATGCGTGGTTCACACGGCTGGTCTTCGGTTGCAAGCCTCCCCAGGCGGGGGATGACAGAAGGCAGGACATGCTATTGAAGGAAGGAATCTGACCCCGTGACCTGGACAAGACCCCCTCTCTTGGCCTCAGTTTCCTCCCCTGGAAATATAAGGGTGAGAATGCCCACTTTCCATGGTTTAAGCAGGCTAAGCGTTGAGGAGGCTCAGAGGGCCTGTGAATAGCACTGCTCTCTCCTCCCTGGGTTTGGAACCAACCGAGAGGCAGACACGGGCGTCGGACGGATGGCGGTGGAAACATCAGCTTTGTGGCTGACGCAGTTGATTGGAACCCGTGGCTTTAAGTCTGCCTCCATAGGGCTTCCTAACCTGTCAGCTCAGAAATGGAATCACCCCAAGGACATGGGGGACACCCGGCTGCACGCCCCACCTCCGCCGGCCAAGCCCCTGACCATGGCAGGGAACAGACTAAAATGCCAGCCTGTTGTGGGCACAGCTAGAAGCAGGCAGGGAGCCCGGAAGGGGCTGAGCTGAGCACAGTCGCAGCTCCTTCTGTATATCGGATGGGTCATTTCTGCTCCCTGGAGGGAGGGAGGCTGAGGAGGGAGACCAGGAGAGTCATTCTCAGGCTGGTGGGAGATCCTGGCCCCTGTGCCACTGGCCAGAGGCAAAGGAGGCTCCCCTAAGCAGTGACGAGAGCAGCACGCAGAGCCCAGTACCCACACAGAGCTGTCCTTCTCCGTCAGCCCCCCATCCCCACCTTTCGTCCTGGGCTGCCTCTTCCTCCAGCCCCTCTGCGGTGGGCATAATTGTCAGACTGACGTGCCGCACAGCATACGGGTACTTTGGGGGGGGGTGGCCCATTTGTTCTTGAGAGTAGATGATGCTCCTGCCAGTGTGCTGGGGACAAAGTGAAACAAGCGAGGAACAAGCCCCGTGCACTGGCTGGTGGGGAGAAAAGACCAAAAGAGTGAGGTCCCGTCGCCCTGAGTGGAGTGCCGCAGAGGCTCAAGCTTGGGTTCTAGGTCCTGGAGGTGGACGGCCCTGGGTCCGCTCCCAGCTCTGCCGTTCCCTGGGCGGCGTCACTGGCAAGATCGAGTACACCACCTCAGAGTCTTAGTCTCCACCTCTGCCGAAGGCAGCTCATCGTAACACCTACCGCAAAGGGCTTGGGGGAGCCTGAAACAGGTTACTGTAAGGAGAGCACGCAGAACAGAGCCTGTCACGTGGAGTCAGACACCGTACCGGTGTCACCTATTTTTATCACAAGGTACGAGAGAGCACTAAGAGGTCTGTCTTACAGGGTGCGGGTGGGCTTCTCAAGGAGGAAGCATTGAGCTGAGCGGGTTTCTCAGCCCTGGCACTGTGGCCCCGGGGGCCTGGTGACTCTTTGCGGCAGGGACTGTCCTGTGCGTTGTGGGGTGTTTAGCGGCATCCCTGACTTCTACTCACTAGCTCTCACTCATGATACCAAAAATGTCTCCAGACGTTGTCCCATGTCTCTGGGTGGTCACGTTGCCCCTGGTTGGGAACCACTGCTCTTCACTGAGAGGCGAGTGATGGCCAGGAGCAGAGAGGTGGGGACAGGGATGCCGTGAGTGGAATGAGTGGTGAGAGAGGTCACCTTGAGTCTCCTTAAAGAGGAGGGGTCCATGGGCCAACAACAACAACAGGAAATGGGTGCCTAGTGATGGGTCAGCCGGGGGATGCGCCGTGATGGGTCAGCCGGGGGACCTGTCATGGCACATCGCCTGTAGTGCAGCCCCCCCTTATGGTGGCCCCACACTTGGGTAAACTATCTAGGGCAGTGGTCCCCAACCCTTTTTGGGCCACGGACCAGTTTAATGTCAGAAAATATTTTCACGGACCGGCCTTTAGGGTGGGACGGATAAATGTATCATATGACTGAGACAAGCGTCAAGAGTGAGTCTTAGCCTGACCTCTGGTGGCGCAGTGGATAAAGCGTCGACCTGGAAATGCTAAGGTCGCCGGTTCGAAATCCTGGGCTTGCCTGGTCAAGGCACATAGGGGAGTTGATGCTTCTAGCTCCTCCCCCCTTCTCTCTGTCTCTCTCTCCTCTCTCTCCCTCTCTGTCTCTCTCCCTCTCTCTCTCTCTTCTCTAAAAATGAATAAAAATGAAAAAAAAAAGAGTGAGTCTTAGACGGATGTAACAGAGGGAATCTGGTCATTTAAAAAAATAAAACATTGTTCAGACTTAAATATAAATAAAACAGAAATAATGTAAGTTATTTATTCTTTCTCTGCAGACTGGTACCAAATGGCCTACGGACTGGTACCGGTCCGCGGCCCAGGGTTTGGGGACTGCTGATCTAGGGTGACTTCTCCCACTGACTCCCAGCGTCTGGCGCAGGGTCAGAGCCCGGGGAGAGCCTGGTGCGTATTCGCTGGTGTGCGCAGGAGTCCTGAGAACATTCACGGTGTTCTCTACACTGGTCCTTGCCCAAGCAGCCCACTGGCGAGCCCTGCGCCTAGGCCACTGGGCTTCTGCCCCGTGCATCCCTGCCCCTGGGGACTTGGGCCTTGATGCCTTCGGCTCACCTTGAAGAACATCACATGGAAAAAAGAAAAGTCCCTGTTAAACGTGTGCCTCTCTCTAGAGCCCCGGTTCTCAACCTGTGGGTCGTGACCCCAGCGGGGTCGCCTAAAGCCTTCGGAAAATACATAATGCATATCGGGTATTTACATTCCGAATCATAACTGTTGCAAAATTACAGTTATGAAGTAGCCACCAAAATTATTTTTTGGTTTGGGGTCACCGCAACATGAGGAACTGTATTGCAGGGTCACGGCATTAGAAAGGTTGAGAACCAGTGCTCTAGAGCCGTCTGATGTAGGTCGTGGTCCCCACGTTCCAGAATGCCGTCTTCCTGAGAATCCAGGCGAGAGCTTCCCCCCTGGCTCCCCTGTCAGGAATAATCATTTTCTCTCCTGAACAGTCGATTATTTTCTTTTCCACACTGACTCTGAATCATGAGGCCACTCGTGTCTCTCACGTCGCCGTGCTGGCTGGGAAGGGTTAGGGATGCGTCCGGGGCCTGCTTCAGGCACGAGGGCCAGACCTTTGGGCGTGACGTGGGCCGGTTTCGCCTGCATCCATTTCCTGGGGTGCTTTTGATATTTTTTTTAGGGCTGATCTACAGCTAACCTATTTTTAATTTTATTGCATTATATGTATTTATTTCATTATATGTATTTTGCCGGTCCCTTTTAATTTTTTTTTATGGAACAATATGGTAAATTAGTAAGTTTAAAGAAAACACAACAACAACAGACATGGGGCTCTGTTTCCGCACCGGGGCTGGGATCGAGGGCTTCCCAGCGCTTGACCTCTGGCCTTCCAGGTGAGCCTGATTACCTGGACAGCTCCGCCGCCCTGCGCCTGCGCTCTGCTCCACAGAGGGCAGGTCCCCGGTCCGTGCCTCTTGTCATGTCCATGACAGTGTATGTGCAGCGTGAGAACTTCATTACAATTCCAGCCCGAGAGGCAGCAGAGGAGACGAGGACACGAAGAACGTAGAACAGGCAGAACTTCAGAGAGAGAAACGAAAGGTCGGTCTCTGTTCTCTGATGACGACATCCTGCGAGTCTCAGGGGAACGCAGAGTCCGTGGTCCAGGATTTAAAAAACACACACCCAAAACCAAAAACGTGAATCTGCAGCGAGAAAGAGCCGCCGTACCCCGAGCTGGTGCTCGAATTAATTGTCCTCCTTGCGTTTTGGATTTCCTCTTTACAATTCATTCTGGTCTGCGAGTCTCCCGACAATTCACGCTGCTCCTCCAGAGCGTTCAGACGGAATACGGGATGAGATGCCCCCTTGGGCCGGGTGGCTGTGACCCGAGGGGGCGGCACGCACCGGGTGTTCATGTGACGTTGCCACAGACCCTCCGCTGTGAGAATACAAACGGAGCATCTGCAGGAGGCACAAGGTCACCGAATCCTGTCATTCTGTTGAGCACCTCAATCCTTCTCTCCAGGAGCAAATACATGTATCATTTCAGACTCTTGTAGTTCCAAGTGATGGTAGCTTCCGTCAAAAAAAGCGCAGCCGTGGCCGTCACTGTGAGTATGAAATGTGAATATGAGGGAGGGGCCCCTCTTCTGCCTAGGCTGCCGCCAGCCCCCCACCCCCGGCAGGCCTCGCTGTGGTTAGCCCTCGGTCCTGCCGGCTTGGGGCAGCGCCACCCTACAGGTGGGTCCTCTCCCCACTCTGGGCGACAGGACCCAGACCGCCTGTCAGTCCCAGCTCCTAGCCTAGCAAACCCAGAAGAGGAGGTTTGCTTCCAGCGCGCCCGCACGGATCCCAGGGCGCACCCGAGGGTCGGACGAACCGGCACTGGCGGCCAGAGGCGGCGTGTAGACCCCCTGAGCCCCGACCGCGGCCATGCGTCTGCTCAGCTCTTTGTTGAGAGGCTGGAGCGGGGCTCCCGGGACGGCTCCGTCAGGAACTCCACAACGAGGGGGGTGCGGCCCAGGTGAACCAGGAGGAGGGCACGGAGGGCACGCGAGGTCAGACTTTCTGCAAGCACGTGCTGCCTCTCCCGAACTCTTCTCGCACAGAGACAAACCCTACTGCCTCCAGCGAGGCTGGCTTCCTCTTGATACCAAGACTGGGTCAGGCAGTGGGCCAAGGGTGGATAAGACAGTATACAACATGAGCTGCAAAAAAACCCTAAAGGAGACATTGGCAACCGGCATCCGATGAAAGATACATACAAAGATATACACACGCACACACGTGTACATATATGTGAGTGTGTCTTTGTAGATAAGGTAGAGTTTTAGTCTAGAAATGCAAAGACAGTTTAATGTTAAAAAATAAACAAAACAGAACACCTCAGCACAGACTCCTGATAAAAACTCTCAGCGGCGGAGAAAGCAACTTTCTTAACTGGATAAATGAATTCACCAAATGTCTGCAGTAAGCAAATTATTTAACGGTGAAATGCTTGGCTGGAGTTCCAGAGCGAGATAGAAATGTCCACCGCCATCCCTCATGATCGATGTTTCGCCGGAGGCCCCGGAGAGCGCAGTGCAACCAACAAGGAGACAAGACGTGTAAGGATTGGAAGAATATAACTGTGGCAGGGGTTTTTTTTTGTATGTATCAAAGGGTTACAATCACCTTGATTGTATGAGCAAGTCCAGGGCACCCGTGGAAAAGGTATTAGAATAACTCAGAGGCCAGTCAGCTTTCTAGATTCAAGATAAATGTACAATTCTGGAAGGCATTCCTAGCAGAGACCAGTTAACAAACCTTATTTTAAAAGATTATGTTCACCACAGCCATAAAATACATTAAAAATACTGGGATAAGAGTACATATATGCGGCCCTGACCTGGTGGCACAGTGGATAAAGTGTCCTCCCAGTGTACTGAGGTTGTAGGTTCGATCCCCGGTCAGGGCATGTGCAAGAAGCAATCAGTGAGAGCACAACCAAATGGAACAATGAGTTGATGTTTCTCCCAACCCCCAAATCAATGGGGGAAAAAATTTGAACACATATATGCCAGATCTTTATTTTATTTTTTAAAATTATTTATTTATTTATTCACTTTTTTAGAGAGGAGAGGGAGAGACAGAGAGAGAAAGAGGAGAGACAGAGAGAGAGAAGATGGAGAGGAGCTGGAAGCATCAACTCCCATATGTGCCTTGACCAGGCAAGCCCAGGGTTTCGAACCGGTGACCTCAGCATTTCCAGGTCGACGCTTTATCCACTGCGCCACCACGGGTCAGGCTATGCCAGATCTTTTTTTTTTTTTTTTTTTTTTTTTTTTTTTTTTTTTTTTTCTTCTTCATTTTTCTCAAGCTGGAAACGGGGAGAGACAGTCAGACAGACTCCCGCATGCGCCCGACCGGGATCCACCCGGCACGCCCACCAGGGGCGACGCTCTGCCCACCAGGGGGCGATGCTCTGCCCATCCTGGGCGTCGCCATATTGCGACCAGAGCCACTCTAGCGCCTGAGGCAGAGGCCACAGAGCCATCCCCAGCGCCCGGGCCATCTTTGCTCCAATGGAGCCTTGGCTGCGGGAGGGGAAGAGAGAGACAGAGAGGAAAGCGCGGCGGAGGGGTGGAGAAGCAAATGGGCGCTTCTCCTGTGTGCCCTGGCCGGGAATCGAACCCGGGTCCTCCGCACGCTAGGCCGACGCTCTACCGCTGAGCCAACCGGCCAGGGCCTATGCCAGATCTTTAAACAGACAATTATACAACTTGACTGGCAGATGTAGAAGACGGCCAAAATAAATGCTCCGTGTTCGTGGAAAGGTCCAGTGCTGTAAAACTGTTAATTCTCTTTTCATTTGTGAATTCGACCTAACTCCAGCAAATGTCTGAGAAGGGTTTCTCAAGGAGCTGGATACATTTATTCTGAACTTTGCAGGAAGAGGAAAACGAACCAGCACGAACGGCCCCGGCCGTGCTGAAAGGTAAGACGGAAGAGTGCTCTTGAGGTCCACGTTCAATTAGCTGCTCCAGGATCGAGGGTCAAGAGCTTCTTTGATTCTCTGTCTGTCCACATGGCCCAGATACTTAACCAATGGGCCAGCCGGGAACAGCAGTGTCCAGCTACGGCCAGTGCCTCCGACCTGCAAGCCCGCCTTGCAGGGGGTCCCAGGGCAATCTTTGTTGTTGTTTTTAACCATGTCGTTGACATCCAGCGACTCCCGTGATGCATCTAATGAGGCAGCGATCACGAGCCAGTCGGAGCTTCCACTTGTCCTGCAACAGATATAGAGGCCAGCTGGGGCCCCTCAGACAGACCCGAACCACCCTGCAAACCCCTGGACCCTCTTGTGCCAGCCTGAGCTGGCAGCCGCTCTGCCAGCCCTGAAGTGAGGCTGGAACCAGAGGTAAGAAGCTGGCTGGTCTGTCACCACCCTCTGATCGTCAGTGTCTGAGATGCTGGGAATAGGGGCCTGGGAGGCGCCATGACCCTGCAGGATCCTGGACTCCTGGAACGAGAGGGTTCATGCTGTCCCTGTGTCAGAGTCACGGCCAGCCCCACTGTACCCCCCATGTGCAGAGACATCTGCGCCCACCTCACCAGCTGGAGAGCGAAGCCCCTCCCTGCTCACGCCGCACTGCACCCCGTAGAGCCTCCCGGAGTGCCTGTCGCCCTGCGCCCTGCACGGCCGGCGCTGTGGACCTGGCCCTCCTCTCACAGGGGACCACGTGCTCCTTCAGGGGGAAGACGGTTTGTCCTGGACACAGTGTGTCCCCAGCACACAGCCCAGCGCCCGTCACAGGGCAGCTGCTCCGTGAACATCTGATGAAGGAATGGTCTGGTGGCACCATACCTCACCCTGCTCCTCCCGGCCAGGACCCTGCACAAGTGTGAAGAGCGGGTGAGACATACAAGACCCGCAATGCCTGGGCCACCATTTCCCGTCTCCGGATCTCAGTCTCTGTGATATGGGGCTGGTGGGACCCGGTGACTTGTAAGGTTTTTTTGTTTTTCCCAGCCCTGCAATTCCCCATTCTGTAAACACCTGGCCGTCACCCCTGTGGTCAAATCAAGCATCAGTTCCCTCCACAGGCTGCACGCCCAGGTTACAGAAAGACTGTGTGTGCGTCTCAGCCTGTCCTTGCAAGAATGCTGGGGAGAGCTGGGTTCCTGTCCCCAGGTTCTCGTCGGCTCACTGGCTTTCTTCTTCCTGTTGGGCCTCAGTTTCCCCTTCTGTCGAATGAGGAGGATGGCCTGGCTGACCCAGCTCTAATATCCGAGGCTCTGATGCACAGGTGTAAGCTTCTGTCGTTCTGGGACTCTATTTCACGGTGTCATTGCATCCCACGATTCTCTGTGGGACTTGGCACCATTTTATGACATTGGGATTCTATTTTATATATAATTGCTTAATGCCATTCTCAGAATCTGTAGATGGGCTCTTCAGTCCTTAAACAGCCTGCGTGTACTTTTTTTTCCCCAACACCATATGGGATTCTATGAGCTAGAAAATAGTTGATTAAACTTTCAACCCTCTTCAAAGAACAAAAGGAGTTTGATCCCCAAATCTGGCATATTTAAACGGTAGCTGTGTCTAGAGTTGGATTATATCCTCATGAAAATGGGGCTTAACAATTTCCACGGGTTTTTGTTCAGAGGTAGGCCACTGTTTTGGAATCTGATTACAAACACTGACAGATGGAAATCCACACTTCTTGAAACAATGAATCTGGCAGAGTTATACACAAATACCCAGACCATGCTATTCAGTTTAAAATACATATGTATTTCAATAGTAATGTGAGAAAAAATGGGGCTGGGTGGCATTTGATAAAGTATTGCCAGGATTTTTCTAGATTCTAAATATGTCAAGAGTAGCTTTTTAAAAATTTATTTAGACAATTAATTTTAACAGGGTGACATTGATTAATTAGGGTACATAGATTCAGAGAAAACATCTCCAGGTCATTTTGACATTTGATTATGTTATATAACCATCACCCAAAGTCAAATTGTCTTTCATCACCTTCTATTTAGATTTCTTTAGTGTGTGTGTGTGTGTGTGTGTGTGTGTGTGTGTGTGGTTTTTTTTAATGAATTCGGTACTGTGTCAGTTTCTTATTGCTCTGGGCGGGGGAACCTTGAAACTTAATGAGTGGCTTAGAGCACAACCATTTTGTCATCTCGGGTTCTGTGAGTTGACAGGGCTCCGCTGGACAGCTCTGCTCCCGGTGACATCAGCAGGGGCTGCCGAGGGGACATCCAAATGCCCGAGGGACTCACTCCCGTGGCCGCCAGTTGGTGCTGCCTGCCCCTGGCTGCTCCTCTGAGGCTGGTGACCCTCTCGTGGCTTCTCCCTGGGGCTTGGGCTCTGGCCGGTTTCCCAGAGGCAGGAAGTCAAAACGGCAGGTTCCCTGAGGTCTGGCCTTGGACTTGCCCAGGCATCACCGGATCCAAGGGTCGCTGACACCAGCTCCGCGTGGGCAGCGGCTTGTGTGTGGGGAACGAGTGAGGAATTTGGGGGGAGGGGGGGGCGACTGCAAGTGCTGAAGACATTGAAGTCAGGCATCCACTAAAAACAAAGTAACGTGGTAAAAATGCATTTATCTGCCAGAACCCGGGGACAGTGTTGTGTCCGTTGTGCACTGCGACTGAGGCCACGTCAGTGCCCCCCTCTCTAAGCCTCAGTGTGTGCATCTGTAAAATGGGGGGCGTCGGAGTTCTGTCCAGCACCGTCCCTAATGTTCTCGGTCCCTCTGTGTTCCAGGTACTCCTTCCAGGACGAGGAGGACATGTTCATGGTGGTGGACCTGCTGCTGGGCGGGGACCTGCGCTACCACCTGCAGCAGAACGTGCACTTCACGGAGGGCGCCGTGAAGCTGTACGTCTGCGAGCTGGCCCTGGCCCTCGACTACCTGCAGAGGTGCCACATCATCCACAGGTAAGCAGCCGGGGACGGCGCCGCGGGGACAGCGCCGCGGGAGGGCTGTGCTGGCTGGGGGCGTCTCCTCACTGCCGTTCACTGGAAGCCCCAGCGCACGGAGCAGCAAGCGGACCGGGCTCTGCTTGGTCCTCGCTGTGCAGCCTCCTCAGAGGTCCACTGCCCGTGCCGGACCTCCCCTGGTTCCCGCTGCTTAGAGGCCTGGCCGGTGGTTGGCCTCTGCTTCTCTATCCCGGTGACTTTGGGAGGCTGGCACGTCCTGTCCCTCCTGTGTCCGGTCAGAAGGGTCACGTCCTGTTAGGTGGGGGCGTGCAGGATTCTGCTCTGTCCCTTTCCATACTTTGGAAGTGAGGCTGTGCATCACGGATGATTTCTTCCCTTTGGGAAGCTCAGGGCTGGCTCTGGGCTTGGACTCTAAGCTCTGAGTTCCCTCCCACTGCCCCCCCCCGCCCACATGGGGGGGGGCGGGGGGGGACGGATGGACGTGACTCCAGTATGTCCACCCACGGTCGTGCGCTAGCTGAGCTTCCAACGTCCACGATTTTGGAAGGTTCCAGACTGACAAGGACGTAGGACTTCTAGGTAAAGACTATAGATGAAGCACACACATCTACATTTGCCTTTTTCTAAAACCCCAACAAACTAGTAAACCCCAATAACATGAAAAAATGATAAATTCACAAGCATGGGGGGAAACTACAGAGGAGACAGTAGCAAAACACTGGGGTTTGCAGAGATATCGCGTAGCGGATGAGTAAGGATACCAGAAAATCAACTGCAAGTTGTCGCTGGGAAGATCCAAGAACTGACAGACACTAAAAAAAATTCTCCAAAGAGTCAGTAATCGCCAGCATTCCATATCTAATGGGGAGGTAGGCTGTAAAAAGTCTAAATGAGGGGAAAGGTTTGAAACCTTCTTTTTTAAAAAAACAATTCTTTGCATGTGTAAATCTTGAGTATCTGATGTTAAAATGTTGCTGTATTAGCGTAATGGGTCTTGGAATACCTGAAGTGTGAGCGACTGAAAATACACCCGGGATCTCTTCTTCACGTTGTGGTTTAGCGAGCGACCCTTCCCACGCCTCTTCTCGCCCGTCCCCAGTTCAGTTTTCCCACAGCTCAGGGTTTGCGATCTGCGAAACCCTTTGTGTGGGAACATCTCGTCCTCTGAACGTGGGCCCATCCCCCGCTCCCTCCGCTTTCTGGACCCCGGCTTCCCGGAAGGACTTCCGTCACCTGCGGCGTCCTTGGAAGCTGGTTTCGTTCTTTTTCTCGTTTCTGGTCGGGGCCGGTGTGGTCTCGGCCCCACGTGCTCATCCCCTTGGGGAGCTGCTGGCTCATGCTGACTGCCCAGTTCTTGCCGCCGCCACCCCCCCCCCTCCACTGCTGCGGGGACTGCGGCCGCCCCAAGTCCACCATCATCTCCTGGCCCTGTTCCTTTGCTGGTACCATCGAATCTTCAATCATCCTTTTTCCTTTGAAGAAAGACGAAAGACGTGGAGGAAGGAGTTTTCTGTAGGTTTAATTTGCTCCTTTGGCGTCGGGAGTGCGCAGCTATAGGACAAAAGCAATCTCAAGTTCATAGTACGGGGAGCGGGGGAGCCAGGCAAGCGTCCGATCTGCGGCTGGTGATCTGGGGCTGGTGCAGTCACGATGCAGAGAGCGGAACAATCCCAGGACCTTGTCCCTCGAGCGTATCCGTGTGCACGCCTTGTCGTCGCAGCTTTGTGGGGAGGACATGCAGGACACAGCGTTCCAAACACCAGCCGGCCTCCAAGTGGCCTCTTCTTTCTGTCCTTCGTTATAGGACCTTTGCTCAGCTCGTTGTGAGCTGGTTGAGCGTATCGGTAATTTGGCTGTGGTTGTGAAAGGTCACGAGAGTCACATTGACCTACGCTGCCGCCTTCACGGGAAGCCGGAACTTTTTTCCTAAGAAGTGGTGACAATTCCAGGTCCGCCTCCCTGGTTCTGAACAAGCAGAAGGGTGCCTCTTCTTCTGTTCCAAGCAGAAGATTGAAGATTTTGTTTCCTGCAGAGAATAATCAAACAGGGAGTGTCTGGACTGCAGGAGACCAGATCTGCCTCGGCTTAGATGCTGTACTGAAAACTGCCCCTCTTAACGAGGCACAAATATACCACATGCTAAAATAACCCACCCTTCCCCCGCTCTGGCTGGGCTCAGAGATCGGCATCGCCAGGCAGGAAGCTCAGATGATCTCAGTGGGAATGTAAGTGAGCCAAGAGGAAAGGCAGGGTGACGTCAGGGTTTTCCCATTACCCCCTGAGAGTGCCGTTCACGGCCAGCGAGCCTCACTCATTCACCATAAGCTCCCAACTAGGTCAGTGACACCCAAGGATTATCAGACACCCAGGGAAATCTTCTGACGTGAACATTGAGATCCAAACAACCAAAAGGAAAAGGAAGAAGAGCTTGGAATAAACAGAGATTCAGCAGGGAGGGGAAAAAAAACAACAAAAAAACTAAGCGATGACCAGTATTTCCAGAGGGATGAGAAAAGGGTTTTGCCCTTGTAAAACAAGATACACCATACGTATTTCTTTAAAATTCAGAGAACAACCATTAGAGCACTTGGGAACTAACATTATGGAAACAGAAATGAAACACCCCAAAGATGTGTTGAGGACGAAAAGGCAAACAGAACATATATAAGGAAATTAGAGGACCAATTTAGTAAGTTCAACATCAGAAAGAGAGAGAGAGAAGAGAGGAAACTGTAGGGGAAGTAATCATCAATGAAATAATTAAAGAAAATCTCACGGTTCTGAAATAGATGCGTTTCCAGGCTGAAG
Organism: Saccopteryx leptura; assembly: GCF_036850995.1. NCBI lineage: Eukaryota > Metazoa > Chordata > Mammalia > Chiroptera > Emballonuridae > Saccopteryx > Saccopteryx leptura. The sequence continues at coordinate 4,494,314 of NC_089507.1, read as the reverse complement.
GTCATACCAAGGATGCATTGCCCTGACTAGAAACAGACTTCTGGTCCAATTATTGTCTATAGGAGAACCACAGGTCATAAAAGGCTGAGGAATCAGGATAGTCTGGGATGTACCAAATGCCAGAAGGCGGTGGAGACGGGCTACTCAATCACGTGGGAGGGGGCCCATTTGCACAAGTTCAAGGTCTCAAACAATGGACCCCCCACACGCTTCTTTTCTCAAGGAGCCTTTAGGGCCTGAGCTGGACTCCACTAAAATGAAGGAGGAGTCCTTCCAGAAGGAGGAAGAAATGGACTATAGGAAGCTGCATCATCAGGAGAGGTGTAGGACATCTCCAGGGGTGATGTTGAAAGGAGTTCACGCCTGAGGTGTAGACCATGACCAGTTCTGGCCAGAGTGGATTAGAAGACTCAAGGAGAGACTTCTTTGGAAAGAGTGAGCTGGTAGATTTCCTGGTGCCTCTGGCGGCCTTGAGAAGGGGTTTGTTTAGTTGGGGAAGAATCTAGCGTTGAATAAATGAGACATTCAGAGAGAAAACCCCACAGTTATTTCATTGGCACCTACTATGTGCCAGACAGCACCATAGAAATCATGCTACATCAGTACATGGTCCCTCCCTTCAAAACCCAGGTGGTTCATCAGTGTGCACTGAACACCTACTACGTGCTGGCCCCAGGGGACTGTGTAATGACCACCCCAGTTACTGTGGGAAGTGCCCGACCTGAGGATGTCCAAGGTGCTGTGGGACCCAGAGAGAGGTCAGGACAAAGTGTGGTTCCAGGGTCATCCAGGCTTTGGGGAGATGATGGCCTCTATGTTGAGCTCTGCTTTGGGGGAAAGAGGGGATTTCCTAAGACACAGTATCCTAGAAAAATGTTCCCTGGGCAGTCTGGATGTCTGTTAGCTGACGGCGGTGGGAATTATTACAGCCCTCTTGGAAAGAGATCTGGCTATAGAATCAAGGACTTGGTAAATAGTCATACACTTTGACACACTCATTTCACTTCCTGGAGTATCTCCACAGGTCCAGTCTGGCCAGCATGCGGGTTTTCCGCGCGGGGATATTTATCCCAGCACTGCTATAGAAACTGATAATTTTGAAATAACCTGAAGGAAAGGAAACTGTCTCTCTCCTTTTAAGAGACTTGAGACACTGATCACGCCCATATATGGAATGTTGACCATAAGAACCTGGCAATTTTCATTTTTATGATCTTGAGAGAAAATGATAGCTTATAAAATTTCATGACTGTGTAACAGAATGTCTGCTTATTAAATAGAATAGACTCAGAAGAAGTTTCCTCATGAGCTGAGGTTGAAGGGAGAGTCCAGTCCATGAATTTTTTCTTTCTTTTTTCTATTTTGAAACTTTAATGGGAAATATCATTCTTTCCATGAAAAAAAAAAAAAAGCATAGTTAACTTTCTCTGTGAAGAGAAGGTGCTTATCACACACGGACCTCACTTGTTTTTATCTTGTATAATAGTCACGTTTTACTTATGTATATATTGATTGTTATATATTTATATATACAGCTGAGTATTTTGATAGAAACTGTGCGTTTTTAGTCCTGATTAAAGTTATCTTACGTTTCTCTTGCATGTTTTTCTATTTCCCTTTGTGGGTTCCCTTCCTTCTGTTACGGACCCGCGTGAGGGAGGATTTACGGCCTCGTGTTGATTGAAGAGCGAGCTACAAGGAAATCCAATTTACTCCTTGATGTAATTCTTCCGTCTCCTGGGGATAGATTGCTCCTGCCGTGGGGCGGAGAGTATTTATGTGAGATAATAAATTTTGGAAATGGGGACCTGAGCCTCTACGTCAGAGAAACAGGAATGGGATCTGGGCGCAGAGCGCGGGGCGTGGGGAGCGGACCCCTGAGGGGCCCCAGTGAGCTCGAGGCAGCTTTACAGGGGATGTCCCAGAGCCAGACCCCGGAGCCACGCTGGGACATTGGGTCAGCGTTTCTGGACATGTCAGCATGCGGTGAGGACACGAAGATGTCTGAAGCTTGATTTCTAGGCTCCTCCCTACAGCTCTGGAACCTTCCCTGAGTGTGCACCTCTTCGTTCATGCAGACATTCAATGAACAGTAATGGGGAGAGGGGAGGTTGTTCAGGCCTGAGTGCTAAGGATAGGCGTGAAGACAACAAAACCTGGCCCTTGAGTGGCCTCAGTCCTTGTGGGAGGAGTGCACTGCTTATGAGTGGTAGTGGTTACCGTATTTGGGGACTCACCACTATACACACACGCACACATACACACAAAGTTGCAGGTATATATGTATATATCTTATTACAATTCAGTGTAGCCTCCTCCCCCCCGACCAATGAAGACAATATAGGACCAGCAGGATACGAGTCATAAGAGAGGTCGGTAGGTTGGTAGCTGGCAGGCACCCAGTACTCAGAGAGTTCCAAGAAGTGAGAGACCAGTACGCCCTATGCCTCCCCTGGGCCCGTGGAGGAGCCGGGGAAGTCTGGGTAGCTTGTAGCAGGGACAGATGGTAGAAGCCATTTTTCCAGGGAAGGAACTGACAGAAGAAGGGGTTTTGCAGGCTCCCTGACCAGTACACAACCTTAGGCTTCCTTCAGGTCTTTTTGCGCCGGACCTTCAGTGTAGGGTTGTCCGTGTGGGCTTTGTGCTGTGAGAGTTGCCATAGGATGGTTGAAATAATTCCCTTAACTCAGATGGGGTTGTGAGAAGGAAAGGAGAGGAAGATGGGGTTGAGTTCCCTTTTTTATAGGTTGAGACCCTGCTGTGGAACTCAGCATCCTCTCCTTCACAGGTGTTCCTTCACTGATGTGTTCATTCGTTTGTACATCTATCCACCCATCCATCCATCCACCCATTCACTCATCTACCCATCAGTCCATCCATCCATCCATCCATCCACCCATCTATCCATCCATTCGTCCGTGTGTCCATCCATCCATCCATCCATCCATCCATCCACCCATCTATCCATCCATCCATCCATCCATCCATCCATCCATCCATCCATCTATCCACCCATCTATCCATCCATCCATCCATCCATCCATCCATCCATGCATCCATCCATCCACCCATCTATCCATCCATCCATCCATCCATCTATCCATCCATTCACCCATCTATCCATCCATCCATCCATCCACCCATCTATCCATCCATCCACCCATCTATCCACCCATCCATCCATCCACCCATTCACTCATCTACCCATCAGTCCATCCATCCATCCATCCATCCATCCATCCACCCATCTATCCATCCATTCGTCCATCTGTCCATCCATCCACCCATCTATCCATCCACTCATCCATCCATCCACCCATCTATCCATCCATCCATCTATCCATCCATTCATCCATCCATCCATCCATCCCATCCATCCATCCATCCACCCATCTATCCATCCATTCGCCCATCTATCCATCCATCCATCCATCCATCCACCCATCTATCCATCCATCCACCCATCTATCCATCCATCTGTCCATCTACCCATTCACTCATATACCCATCAGTCCACCCATCTATCCATCCATCCATCTACCCATTCATTCATCTATCCATCCACCCATTTGCCCACCCATCCACTCGTCCATCCATCCACCCGTCCACCCATCTACCCATCCACCCACCCATCCACCCATCTCCCATCCACCCATCCATCCATCCACCCGTCTACCCATCTACCCATCCACCCACCCATCCATCCACCTGTCCACCCATCTACCCATCCACCCATCCGTCCACCCACCCACCCACCCATCTCCCATCCACCCATCCATCCACCTATCTACACATCCATCTACCCATCCACCCACCCATCCACCCATCTCCCATCCACCCATCTACCCACCCATCCACCCATCTCCCATCCACCCATCCACACACCCATCTACCCACACATCCATGCATTCACTCAATGGTGACTTACTAGGTACCTGCCTCATTCCAGGTTAAGGATGCAGCAGTGAACAGCTGGTCAAGTGTTGGCCTTCTCGATGCAGGTCTTAGTGGATGAAGACAGACAGATCAATAAATAATATGTCAGGTGGGGGGTCTTGCTCGTTGCTGATTTACAGGGAGTGGTCAGAGAAAGACCTCTCTGATAGAAGGACCTGTGAGTAGAGAGGTGGAGCATGCGAGGGGTGAGATGTGGCATCTTGGGTGACCTTTCTAGGCAGAGGGGCACAGACCCCAAGATAGAGGTGTGCTCTGTGTCTTGGACACAGCGAGGAGACCAGCAAGGCTGGAGCATTGGGGAGAGGGGTGGAGGTGAGGTCAGAGGAGAGGTGAGACAGAGGTAACAGGGACTTTATCGGCAGAGGAAGGACATGGTTTGAGTTCTGCTTCCAGTCGAGGTCCGCACTGGCTGCCTGTTCCAGGCTCCTCGCGGCTGCTGTGTGGGTGGCAGACCTCGGCAGGATGGGGGGAGCAGTCCCTCATCCCTACAGACGGAGAGAAGGCGTGGCTTGTACTGGAGGGGAGGGAATCATCTGGATGGAAGGTCTGACAACCTCCTTAATCCCTCTTTCGGCCAAACCAGACCGACCACAGTTCTGTGACCTGGAAAGAGGGACTCAGAGAACATATGGCCATTTGACAAATTCTGCTGAGAGGCGTCCAATTCAATGCTACCTTCTGGCGGGGGTGGGCAGAACTGGGGCAGAACCATGTCCATCTTCAAAGCACTCCACACCAGCCAGGGAAGACCAGATTGTCCCCAAATTACAATAAAACGAGGCAGAGAATTCCAAGTGCTTGGAGAGAGAAAGCCCCGCCCATGTCAAAGGGGCAGCGTGACCGGGGGCCGCCATGGGGCGGGGCTGCCAGGTGAGACCACACAGCCCTCTGTGCGGTGGGGGGCGCTGTGCTGTAAGGAGCCCGCCGCTTTCTGGAGCTGATGCGTGTGATCCGGGGACTGCGCGACCAGACGTGCGGGAGGCTCGGGCTCTGTGTGGGAGGCATCGGTTGTTAGCTTTATGGCTGAGTACAGCCTGAAGCTGGAAAGCTTGGGTGAAGTTTTCATTTCTTTTTTTTCAATTGTGGTAAAATACATATAACATAAAATTTACCATCCTAACTGTTTTTAACCCTTGGAATCGTACGAACATTCATGTACGTCCTCATGCCTCCTGACCATCCAGAGTACGATCATACATGTGTAAGGCAACATTAAAGAAAGGGCAAATGTATGTTCTTCTTGTTTCCATAAATTGATTATCAAACAAACATAATTTTAAGTTAATAAAACTGGCCCTGGAACTAATTTCATTTTTTGAAAAAAAAAACGACAACAAACCTCATTCCCGGGGTCAGCGAGCATGAAGAAACCTCACTGCTCAAAGGTTAAGTGAAAGCTCAGCAGTGTCAAGTAGCTCCACGTTGTTGTACGACCGACCCCCAAGCTTCCCACACGGAGACTCGGTGCACAGCCATTGGACAGCTCCCCTTCCCCACCCGCCCCCAGCCCTGGGTAACTACCGTTCTACTTCCTGTGACTATGAATTTGATTCTAGGGACCTGATACATAAATGGAATCATTCGATGTTCTGTTGTGCCTGGCCCAGCTCGCTGGGCACAGTGCCTCCAGGTTCATCCACCTCGGAGCAGGTGTCAGAGACTCCTTCCTTTTTCACGCTGAGTAATAGCCTGAAATTTAGATCAGGGGTCCCCAAACTTTTTACACAGGGGGCCAGTTCACTGTCCCTCAGACCATTGGAGGGCCGGACTATAAAAAAAACTATGAACAAATCCCTATGCACACTGCACATATCTTATTTTAAAGTAAAAAAACAAAACGGGAACAAATACAATATTTAAAATAAAGAACAAGTAAATTTAAATCAACAAACTGACCAGTATTTCAATGGGGACTATGCTCCTCTCACTGACCACCAATGAAAGAGGTGCCCCTTCCGGAAGTGCGGTGGGGGCCGGATAAATGGCCTCAGGGGGCCGCATGTGGCCCACGGGCCGTAGTTTGGGGACCCCTGATTTAGATAGACCACACTTTGTTTATGGTCTTCATCTGGTTATGGACATCTGGTTTGCTTCCACCTTTTGGTGTTTTGAATATTGCTGCCCTCAACCATCCTTTCGGGTATTTACCTGGAAGTAGAGTTGCTGGATCATGTGGTAATTCTGTTTTTAATTTCTTGAGACACCACCTCGGCTAGAGTTTTATAAGGAAGATCTTCAACTGCTGGACTAAAGAATTCAGACTTGCCTGACTGGTGGTGGCACAGCGGATAGAGTATCAACCTGAGACACTGAGTTTCCAGGTTCAGAATCCCGAGGTCACCAGCTTGAGCATGGGCTCATCCAGCTTGAGTGTGGTATCATCAACTTGACCCCAAGGTCGCTGGCCTGAGCCCAAAGGTTTCTGACTTGAGCAAGGGGTCACTGGCTCAGCTTGAGCCTCTCCCACCCCCTGGTCAAGGCACATATGAGACACAATCAATGAACAACTAAAGTGACACAACTCTGAGTTGATGTTTCTTATTTCTTTCCCTTCCTGTCTCTTTCTCTCAAAAAAAAAAAAAAAATAATTCAGATTTTCCTCTGTAGACCACAGAGGTGTGAACAGTGTAGTCTTGGAAGATAAAGGGAGAAGCCACAGCCAACAGACCTTCTCAGAGAGAGAAGTGTAGTTCCAGGAAGCCAATTAAGAGAGGGCTACAGATGCTAATGTCATGCGATGCTTAAGAAAAACCTGAAATGGGTATTTCAGATCGGAGGAAACTAACCATGAGACTTAACCTCCAGTATTCACACTCATTCAGATTCTTCCTTTTCACCACCATGAGGGCACTTGCAAATTCAAATGAAATGTTCTGATGTGGGAACCCATTTTTTTTCTGCGGTAGTAAACAAGCTTTCTGTCATATGAGAGATTTCACCACCATCAAGATAGAGACAGCACTGTTATTTATTTATTTTTCTGAAAAAGCAATAAAAACGATATATTACAGGAAGAACTCTTAGTGCTGAAAGTAGAAATTTTATGCGTGTTCCTTGACTGCAGGTCAGAATTGCAGATAGGAAGGTGCAAACGATGACAGTCAACTGAGCTCCAGGAATCGAATGAATAAGGGTGAGCCCTGTGCACTCATGACCTGTTCTAAATTGGCAGTTACTGTCGTCTTAGGAACCATCCTCCAACTCTTTCTCTCCCCTATTCCTAAGTCCACTGACGCTGAAAACCCTCCTCGTCCACCTCCGTGCCTCCCTCCATCACCATCTCTGCTTGGACCCATCCGCTGGCCCTGGTTTGTGTAGGTCAGAATGCAGGCAGGAGACAGCTCGTCCACCTCCGTGCCTCCCTCCATCACCGCCTCTCACTTGGACCCATCCACTGGCCCTGGTTTGTGTAGGTCAGAATGCAGGCGAGAGACAGGAACCACCCGAGTGGGTCAGGGGAGCCTAGTCCAGGGAACTGGGTTGGTGAATGGGTGTACTTCTTCTGCCCCGAGGGACACGCGGTATCCACTGATGATGAGGCAACAGCTTCCTGCTGCTACACAGCCTGGAGCTGGAGGGCCGCGGAGCCTGGGAGTGGCGAGGATGCCGTCACAGAGCCCGGGAGCAGGTCCCTGAGAGGACCAGCTCAGTGAGAAGTGAAGCTGGGTGGTACCGCCGAGGCAAGGACTGTGAGATACCAGCTGGAACAACGTGGAGGAGCTGCCACCCAGCCGGGGGCACCGCCCAGAGGAATACCAGCTCCCGCTCTCCGGACGCGCTGGTTATACTTTGACCTTCCATGAATCCAAATGCTACACTGTATGGACTGTTTTTCTAGCACGGTATCAGTTCCAACTCAAGAACTGTCCCCTCCACAGTGGCTACCCTGATTTTATTTTATTTATTTTATTTTATTTTTTTAAGAACCCTGACTTTAGAGGGAAGCCCATGGTCGCTCTGCACTTTGTCCTCTCTCATTCCAGAGTACCTCGGATAGACCCCCACTCGCTCAGTGACCGTCCCTGTAGTCTTTGGTTAACACATTTTCCCACTCGGCTCCGTCCCTGCAAGCTTGGCACCAGGTCCTCGTTGACAGTGCAGCCCCGGTGCCAAAGCCAGCGCCCGACTGTCAGAGACGTTTGACGGGACGAGCATGGAATGCCTGTACTAAGAGCGTACCGTTATTTGCCTTGGGCTGTGTTGATGCTTCTGCTCATTTTACAGATGGGGAAAGTGGAGGTTCAGAGGGGGGCTGTGAACTTGTCAAGGTCACAGGCTTCGCCAGGGTTGGACGTGGGTCCTGCCACTGCCGCGCCGGCTCAGTGTTCAGGGTCCTGGCAGGTGTCTCCTGCAGGTTCTGGGCAGACTTTGCATGTGGAAGGTGGACTCCAGCCTTGGTTCCAGCACTGCGGCCTCAGCTCGGTGACTGTGCCCAGCCTTGCCTGTTTCACAACTCATGATTGCCAGAGATTGAGGTTTTAGGCCCAGACAGCGAATTCTGAATTCTAGATATACTGATCACAAAAATTAGGGGGTATTTTATAGCTTCATATTCATTTTTGAAATATTCTCTAATTTCTGTGAACCGTATGTTTCGGGGATGGGAGAAAGTAAAAGGGGCTCTTCCCAGCCAAAGAAGGAGCTGTGGACAGAGGCATTGGGCCAGGCTCCTTGCGGTGACAGTTCCTTTATTTATTTATTTTCTAAAGCTGGAAACAGGGAGAGACAGCCAGACAGACTCCCGCATGCGCCCGACTGGGATCCACCCGGCACGCCCACAGGGGGCGACGCTCTGCCCACCAGAGGGCGATGCTCTGCCCCTCCGGGGCGTCGCTCTGTTGCGACCAGAGCCACTCTAGCGCCTGGGGCAGAGGCCAAGGAGCCATCCCTAGCGCCCGGGCCATCCTTGCTCCAATGGAGCCTCGGCTGTGGGAGGGGAAGAGAGAGACAGAGAGGAAGGAGAGGAGGAGGGGCGGAGAAGCAGATGGGCGCTTCTCCTGTGTGCCCTGGCCAGGAATCGAACCCGGGACTTCTGCACGCCAGGCCGACGCTCTACCACTGAGCCAGCCGGCCAGGGCCAGTTCCTTTATTAATCGATGTGCTTGCTAATTGTGACACATGTCCTGTTACCTGTGTGGGGGGGGTGGGTTTAGCTGTGTGAGAGATGTGCCTTTGACTGTTTACTCCATTATGTCACATGGAAGAATTCCGCAGTCGCTGTTAATTAAATAATCTCAGTTACTACAGAGCAGAAGGGCCTCCGGGCAGAGGTGTATTCAGATGGAATGATCATCTTCCTCACGGCTGTCCTTCCCTCTCCGCGCCCACTCCCACTCCGTCAGTGGGAGCTCTCACAGTATTTGCATGGGCTAATGAGCAACAGCTCTCCTGACTCAGCCTCCTGCTGGAAGCTTGTCTTTGTAAAACAAATCGGAACCCTGTCACTTCCCTTCTTAAAAAAATAAACCATTGGCTGACTCCCCTTCTTGCCCACAGGATATAGTCTGAATGCCTTAGCCCTGTCATCCATGATGGGACCTTTAATTCTCATTTTGCCCACGTGTCCCGCTGGGCTACTAGGGTACGGCAACTTATCGTTGTTGTTTTTGATGAATTCGGAGTGATTAAAGCCCAGATCAAGCCAAGAAAAAAGGAAATTGGGAAGTTTAGCGTATCTGAGGTTGTTTGAGGCTCAATCTCAGAGACACAGAGAGATCTTGCTGTGTAGGTCTCTGCTAACTCTATTCCGGGCACAGGCTCTCTCCAGTGGGCCAGCGCCATGACTGCCACCAACCCCACACTGCCACATACCCAGCTGGACAGCAAGGGTGCAGCTCCCTCTTTACTTTCACCAGATTTTTACATCAACCCCAGAAATGCCTCTGATTGGCTCTGCTTGAGTCACATGACTATCCCTGAGCAACTTCTGATTGGCTCTGCTTGAGTCACATGACTCTCCCTGAATGAATTTCTATAAACCAGTGGTCGAGAACCTATGGCTCGCTAGCCAGATGTGGCTCTTTTGATGGCTGCATCTGGCTCACAGACAAATCTTTAATAAAAAAATAATAACATTAAAAATATAAAACAGGCCCTGGCCAGTTGGCTCAGCGGTAGAGCGTCAGCCTGGCGTGCGGGAGACCCAGGTTCGATTCCTGGCCAGGGAACATAGGAGAAGCGCCCATTTGCTTCTCCACCCCCTCCTTCCTCTCTGTCTCTCTCTTCCCCTCCCACAGCCAAGGCTCCATTGTAGCAAAGACGGCCCGGGTGCTGGGGATGGCTCCTTGGCCTCTGCCCCAGGTGCTAGAGTGGCTCTGGTCACAGCAGAGCAACGCCCTGGAGGGGCAGAGCATCGCCCTTGGTGGGCAGAGCGTCACCCCTGGTGGGTGTGCCGGGTGGATCCCGGTCGGGCGCATGCGGGAGTCTGTCTGACTGTCTCTCCCCATTTCCAGCTTCAGAAAAATACAAAAAATAAATAAATAAATAAATAAAAATAAAACATTCTCATGTATTACAATCCATTCATTTCCTAGCACTCATGTTCATGGTTGCAGGTGGCTGGAGCCAATCACAGCTGTCCTCCGTGACAACACCAAATTTTTATTGGATAATGTGTGTCATACATGGGTCATTGTGAGGTCAGGAAGTAAACTTCCCTCCTTTTAATCAAGTAGTAGGCTAGCTAATTGCAGAAACCCTTTTGACGAAAATGGCTAAAAGAAAAAAAGATGAGGAGTGTTGTACTTTTCAGCAGGAATGGACAGAGGAATTCGCCTTTGTGGAGAGAGCAGGTTCTGCAGTGTGTCTAATACGCAATGATAAAATTGCATCGATGAAATGGTCAAATATAAAGCAGCACTCGACACACGCCATACTACATTTGCATCAAAATATCCAGTGGGAGACAGCAGGAAGAAAGCATGTCCAGAGCTACTGTGCAGAGTGCAAGCTAGTCAGCAGCAACTCCATGTTTGGACCCAACAAGGTGACTGGAATTCGGCTAGCTTTGCTGTTGCTTTAGCAATTGTGAGAAATGGAAAGCCATTCACAGATGGGGAGTATGCCAAAACATTCATGCTTGATGTTGCCAATGAACTTTTTGACGACTTTTCGGATAAAGACAAGATAATCAAACGAATAAAAGACATGCCTCTGTCGGCAAGAACTGTTCACGGTCGTACCATCATGATGGCAAATCAAATTGAGGCAACACAAGTGAAGGACATAAATGCAGCACCATTCTTTTCTCTCACTTTGGATGAGTCAACAGAAGTAAGCCATTTATCCCAGTTCAGCGTGATTGCAAGGTATGCTGTTGGTGACACACTACGTGAGGAAAGTCTTGCTGTTTTGCCTATGAAAGAGACAAGGAGGGGAGAATTTATTTAAGTCTTTCACTGAGTTTGCTAAAGAAGAAAATATACCGATGGATAAACTTATTTTGGTGTGTACTGATGTTGCTCTGTGCATGGTGGGAAAAAACAGGATTCGTAGCACTTCTTCGTGAACATGAAAAGAGACCCATCCTAAGTTTTTACTGCATCCTACATCAGGAGCGCTTTGTGCTCAGATGTGTGGTGAGCAGCTTGGTGAGGTGATGTCGCTGGTCATTCGAGTGGTTAACTTTACTGTTGCCCAAGCTTTAAATGATCGCCAGTTTAAAACACTGCTGGATGAAGTTGGGAATAATTATCCTGGTCTGCTTCTGCACAGCAATGTGCATTGGTTGTCAAGAGGGAAGGTGCTTAGCTGTTTCACGGCTTGTCTGAGCAAAATCCGGACTTTTCTTGAAATGAAAAACGTTGAGCATCCTGAGTTAGCTAACACTGAGTGGCTCCTGAAGTTCTACTATCTCATGGACATGACTGAACATCTGAACCAGCTCAATATGAAAATGCAAGGCATTGGAGATACAGTCTTATCCCTTCAACAAGCAGTGTTTGCATTTGAAAACAAGCTGGAACTCTTCATCGCTGATATTGAAACAGGTCATTTACTACACTTTGAAAAACTGGGAGAGTTTAAAGATGCATGCACAGCAAGTGACCCTGCTCAACATCTTGACCTCCAGCAGCTAGCGAGCTTCACATCTAATCTCCTGCAGTCATTCAAAACACACTTTGGAGAATTTCGTGAGCACACTCGTCTTTTTAAGTTCATCACCCATCCACACGAGTGTGCAGTGGACAGTATCGACCTGAGTTACATCCCCGGTGTCTCCATCAGAGATTTTGAGCTACAAGCTGCTGACCTGAAGGCCTCTGACATGTGGGTGAATAAGTTCCAAGTCACTGAATGAAGATTTGGAAAGACTTGCATGACAGCAAGCAGAGTTGGCGAGCAAACACAAGTGGGGAAAAATGAAAAAACTTCAACTCGTGGACCAGCTGATAGTCAAAACCTGGGACACACTTCCCGTCACATATTACACACTGCAGTGTGTAAGTATTGCTGTACTGACAATGTTTGGCTCTACGTATGCATGTGAGCAGTCTTTCTCACATCTAAAGAACGTTAAGACCAACCTACGATCACATTTAATGGATGGAAGTCTCAACGCCTGCATGAAGCTTAACCTCACCACGTATCAACCAGATTACAAAGCCATCAACAAAACCATGCAGCACCAGAAGTCGCATTAATGGTAAGAAGTACTTTATTCATCATTGGTTAGCAATAGCATAACAACGTTATTAAAAAGAATTCAGAGACTTATTGTACTTTGAAAGTGTTGGTCTTACATAAAATGCACACATTTACTTGTATTTATTGTTAAACATATTGTATGGCTCTTACAGAATTACATTTTAAAATATGTGGCATTCGTGTCTCTCTCAGCCAAAAAGGTTCCCGACCCCTGCTGTAGACAGAAGGGTGGAATGTTCTAATTTAGCCAACTTGAACCACAAACCCGTCTCTCTGCGCCGCATGAGCAGCTCCTTTGGGACCACATTGAAGGGAAAGGGTTCCCTAAAGAAGCAGGAGAAGAGGGCAGGAAGCCATGCTAAGCACCCGCACAGAGCCGTTCTGCCTCCACATGTTCACAGTGCTCTCGGCCTAAATGTTCCTCCTCCACCAACTCTTCCGGGAATAAAAATACTGCCTCCTCCAGGAAGCCCCTCCAGATTCTTCTGAACGATGTAGTTAGAACTCTTCCATGTTTCCACTGAACTTCTGCATGCATCTATGACGGAAACGAATTGTTTTCACCTCTGCCTTCTCTGCCAGGGTGCAAGTTTACTCATTTGAGCCTTCTTGTGTATCTTGCTGCCCCCAGGGTCTGACACAGTGTGACTAGCACCCCATGGGGTCTAGATATGTCTGGAAAGAGAGAATAGATTAAAAAATAAGGACTGCTAAAATTTTTCCCCTAAAAATAGAATCCATTTTCATTCTTATTTCACAGTCCCTGGCATGTTTCCACGGCTCATCTGTTCATCTGCATTCGTAAGAAGCCGCAGGTCATGTGGCATTCTGCTCAGAGCAGAGAAACGAGATGCTGGGCTGAAGGAGAGACCATCATGTTTGAAAACCTCCAGCCCTGCCCATTGCATGGAAATACAGAGAATTTTTGCTCGAGGGTGGGGTGGGGGGTAGCAGGTGGCCTTCTTAACGTGTTCACATGTGTTGTTTTCCCGTGGAGGATTGAAAAGTTCACTTGGGAGCTTGTCTTTGGTGTTGATATCACTCATTTTGCAAAAGAGACTTGATTAGTGAGTCATTGGGGAAGAGGAATTTATCAGGAGTGTGTGTGTGTGTGTGCATGAGTGTGAGCACCACAAAGGTGCACCTCTATGAACCAGACCAGCAAGGGCATGGATTTAAAGGGCAGCATTATGGGACTTGACTGAGGGCTTGTGACAGCACTGTGCTGTTCCCCGATGTTTACAGGTGTACTTGAAGAGTTTATGGGCAGCTCACAGTTGTGCAGACATGGACATCTGTGTATCTATTTCTGTAAGCCATATGGGTACTCGAACCTGCTTCCAAAAATACCCCGGGTGACTTCTGAGTGGAAAGAGCATGAACAGCAGGGAGCAGGGAGCCCAGGTCTGTGTTCTCTGTGGGAAGTGATCTCCCGCCCCTCGGCCTTGATCCAGTGTTCTTCCTCAGAGCAGGGATGTTCTTCCTCACAGCAGGGATGATGGCGACAACCTCAGGCTGCTGGGAGGGTGAAAGAGAGAAAGGACAGGAGTGCCAAGCTCTGGGGGTCCTGTCATCATCACTTGGCCCATGTGTTGCGTGTCCCCGCCTCTTCTAGAAGGGTTTAACAAGCCAGATAAAACAGACTAAAATATTTATTGAATACAACTGAGTTGGCTTGACCAGTGGTGGCACAGTAGTAGACAGAACATTCACCTGGGACGCTTAGGTCCCAGGTTCGAAACCCTGAGGTCGCCGGCTTGAGCGCAGGCTCACCAGCATGAGCGCGCGGGGTCATAGACATGATCCCAAGCTCACTGGCTTGAGGAAGGGGTCACTGGCTCAGCTGGAGCCCCCAGTCAAGGCACATAAAGAGAGCAATCAATGAACAACTAAAGTGCCACAACTACGAGTTGATGCGCCCCTTCTCTCTCTCTTCCTGTCTCTCTCTCAAAAAACCCACAAAACAACAAACAAACAAGACTCGTTTGGCCCCTGGCTGTGGCCCTTGCTGTCTGAGTCATAGGCACAAGCTTATCAATCCATTCAGTCCTCCTTTTCTTGATCTTTAAAGCGAGGTGAGTATGTGTCACCCCCAGGCTGCTGGTGGAGACAAGGGGAGAACCACGTATGAGAGGATTCTTAGTGACCGAGAGGTGCCACAGGGCCCGGGGCCAGGAAGGGACACCAGGGGGGCAGGAGGAGGCATGAACGGCCCAGTCGCCTGGGCCAGGTACCTGCTTAGGGGGCATCCAGGTACCGGATCTCTGGGTAGCCTCTCTGTACACTGTGTTGAGTTGAGTAGGAGGGCCCGGCATTCCCCAGAGTTGGACTTGGGTCCAGTCCCTGACCCTGCCTTCGCCAAAACGGATGCCGGGTCCTGGATTCCTCCGCTCGGAAGGCACGTAGGAGTGAACAGTATCGAAAGCGGCGCTGGTGACAGGTGCCCTTTGAATGCCTTACGGGGTTCCGTGGGGCGAGTCACGTGCACCGTGTCGTCCAATCCTAACAACCGCCGGGTCTGTCGGGCGCCATTGACCACCGGCCTCCCACTTTGCAGCCAGGAGCGTTGAGGCCCACGGAGGTTAAATGGTGTGGGGTAGATTATGAAGATTGTGGGTGGAGTGAGTTTAAACCCACATCTTCCCTTCCCCTTCGCTCCACGTTTAGGGTTTAATATCAGAAGAGAGAGGCAGATCATCCTAGAATATCCTTAGCATCTGGAAGGAATTCGGCTTCCTCCCTGGAACTTAGCTCAGTGAGTGCTGCCGCATGGGGGGGGGGGGGGGATTTATAGAAGATGCTGGAGACGCCATTGTCGGCGGCCGGTGAAAGAATTCACCCCCATGACTCGGAGACGCTCAGGGAGCGCAGCCTCTTCTCTCCACCCGCGAGAACAGGCCGGGCCGGGGCAGCGTGGACCCCCTCACCCCTGCGGATGGACACACAGACGCGGATGGACACACAGACCCAGCAGGCGGTTTGGAATAAGAGCACGGTGCAGTGAGCCAGCAGATGAAAGAGAGTAAGCGCCAGGACACAGAAGGACGTACATCGGAGGGAGACAGGACCAAGGACTGGAAGCCAGGGTGCCCGCCCACCAGCGAGCGGGGCGTGTGGAAGCAGGGGGTGCCGTGTGGACCCTGGGGAAGCTGATGAACGGGGAAGGCAGGGGCAGCACCTCTCAGAAGCTGCCACAGCCCTGCTTCCCCCTGGTCCTGCCTCCACCCTCCAGCTGGGTTCTGTGTGGACCTAGCTGAGTTGCTGAGAACCCCGTGGGGCCCTTCATCCCTGTTGCAGAGCCGTGCAGCTTCAGGCCGGCCAGGACTCTTGGTCTCTCGTTCCCTGTGCCGCTGTTCTGCATTCGAGACATTGTCATTCCTAGTCTGGGTTGGCACCCACCCAGGGAATGGTCATTAATTTAATGTTTCATCCTAGGCTACACCACAAAATTCAGAATGTTTAAAAAGAAGATGACAGAGCCTGACCAGGCGGTGGCGCAGTGGATAGAACATTGGACTGGGACACAGAGGACCCAGGTTCGAGACCCCCGAGGTTGCCAGCTTAAACGCGGGCTCATCTGATTTGAGCAAGGCTCACCAACTTGAGCCCAAGGTTGCTGGCTTGAGCAAGGGGTCACTTGGTCTGCTTTAACCCGCCGGTCAAGGCACATATGAGAAAGCAATCAATAAACAACTAAGGAACTACAACAAAGAATTGATGTTTCTCATCTCTCTCCCTTCCTGTCTGTCTGTCCCTATCTGTCCCTCTCTCTGAAAGAAAAAAAAAATGACAGTTGTGCTGTCATATTTTTTCTGAATCAAGGGACTATTTAATAAGGTTCAGCCTCACTCCCATCATTACAATAACTGCATCTCTCCACTTGGAGCTCAAGGCCTCAGCGGGGGAAGGGGAGTCTGTCAGACTCATAGTCCCGGCTCCTCCTGAATTCAGGTTGCGTTCTGCAGGGTACTCCCTGCTACGGAGCTTGAAAGCCGAGCTTTCTGCCGAGAGCCCGGTGACGTTTCAGCTTGGGTCTAGCCCAGCTGAGCCCCCTGAGGACACAAGACCCGCGGTCTGAATGGTGAATCCTCATGTCACTCACCTGAGGTCCACAGAACTGAATGTCAAGCATTTTGTACACCCTAATTGGAAGAAGATGGGATAGGAACTGCAGTGGGGTCAGCCCGGGAGCCAGGAACAGCTTTGTGGAGGGGACGGCTTCAGAGCTGTGACAGGAAGCTCATGGGGGAGCTGGCCCATCCCTCTGTGGCGGGGTTCTCCGGAGAACCAGGACCGAGAGGAGGTCCCCATATACACTGCGTGTGGAATGGGCTAGCGTGGTCACAGAGCCGGGCAAGTTCCCAGATCTTCAGGATGCATCTTCAAGCTAGAGATCCCGGACAGCTGACGGTTCTTGTCCAAATCCAACCAGCTCAAGACCCAGGAAGAGCGGCATGTCAAGTTCAAAGGTGGTCAGCTTGGAAACAGTTCTCTCATACATAGTGAAATCAGAATAACGTTACAGAGCGCTAGCTGAAGCGTGTCACCTGCAGATGGTAGGGATCCTGCCCTCTGCTCTTTCTTTAGGAGGGAGATTAGCAAGTGTTCCACGTTCAAGAGACACCAGACGCCAACTGAGATGCCCCTTTGGAAGGACCTAACTGGGAGGACTGGAGGAGAGCCTCTTCCGAATACCTTCCTCATCCCATCACCACAGCGCGACAGAACGAGGTCCTGTGTGCTTCCTAAGGTCACCACCCAGCCCTGTGGCCCTCACAGTCTCCCTTCGTGAAATCAGGGCACCCGGGAGTCCCGCCCACTCTCCAGCCCTTCCACCCTCTCCCCGTCTGCCTGTGAGTCCAGCCTCCTGGCCGCACCCTCTCAGCTCACACCGACTTGACTTTTCTGGCCTAAATCATTTGCAGTTCCACGGGGGTGCTCCCTCCCCCCAGGGGCGGAGCCTCTGCACAGCCAGACTCACCGCGGGGGGGGGGGGGGTGACCTTGCGGTGGAAACAGCCCCCACCCTCTTGTCCACAACTGCGACGATTTGGATGTTGGGCTTGCTAGAACGATCTCCACCGTTTCTTATGTTTTTCTTACTTGCCCTCCCTGGGACGATTCATTCTACTCGTGAGAGACGCCCTCGACTTCCCGTTTGGAGCCCTCCTATTGGTTGTTTCCCTGGTTCTCACACTGTCTCCCCCGCAGCGGTCAGCGGTCCCTCTTTCATCGCAGCAGCCGGTGTTTGCCAGGCACAGCGTCTTCTCTCTTCCTCTTGAACCCTGCTAATTTTCGTGCTTTTTGAAGTTTCCTCTTCCCTGCGTTTGTTGTTTGTTTGTTTCCTCCAAGGCCCTGTCATCTTTTTGTGTCATCTGTTTTTGGTTTTGAAGGTTTTTCTCAAATGCCTGCTGGTCATAGATACGTGTCTGCCGATATTGAAGAATGGGGGGGGGGGGGGGGGGGGGGGGCTGATGGGTTGGCCCTGTGCCGGGGGCGGGGCCCCATCGTGGATATCAGACTCCTCCATGGGATGATCAGGCAGCCACTGGCCATGTCAGCGTTTGCAGGCTTCCCTCTGGGCCCTTCAGGAATGGCACTGACCTTGGCTTGGCCGCTGGGGATGTGGCTGCCTGGCAGGAGGAGGGGGTTGGGACTGGGGACACCGTTTATGCGCCCATGCTGCCCCTTTCCGTGCCTGATCCAGCAGCGCTGGGTGGGACTGGATCTGGGGGCCGAGTGTCCACTCCGGTCCCCAGCACAGCCCACGTGTGGTGGCCCCGGGTCCTTACACAGCTGGAGATTCTGGGGTGGCGGCTAGTAGGGCTCCTTTCTGGGGGCACGGCCACCGGAGCCTCCTGTGCGCCATCCACTTTGTGACATGGGATGGCAGACTTCTTCACTGGTATAAAATGGCTGATCCGTTTGTCCCAGTGGGTTTATACTGTCTTGATCCCTTGATTGTCTTGACAGGGGACTCAGTCACCAAATAAATAGTTATTGGTGCCCTTCTGTGGCACTGAGCAGAAACCCAAACATCCCAACCACCTGGGGCTTGTGTTCTAGTACGTTCTAGTGGTCCAAGTGCTTCTCGGCACCACCCTGGGTCCATGGGAAACTGTCACACCATCTTCTACCCGGGAAAGGACAAGGTCCCGCCCCCAGTGGAAGCCCCTCCAGGATCCTGACCCAGCAGTTAGACCAGACGGAAGGCCCTGCCCCAGCCCTAATGTGTCGTGGGGGACCTTTCCTCCCTCCTCCCCCCACACCCTCCCCAGCCCCTCCACCCTCACTCCTGACCACCACCCGGCTGCCTCCCCCTCTTCCTGCATCATAAGGCTCCGTCAGCTCTCATAGCACCCTCCAGCCTCCTCGGTGAGGAGAGGGAGGTTCAAACCCCCAGCAGGCAGGTCACAGCCTGGGCACGTGACGCTGGTGGGGTTCCAGCGAGGGGTGCGGACCTCACAGCTGCCCGGCTCCCAAACCCCTCCCCCTCTCACAGTGTGGCCTGCATTGCTGGGTGGGGAGGGGGCACAGAGCCAGGTTCTCCCCCCACCTCCCTCCCTCTTCCTTCCCTCCTCCACTGTCTCCCATTGTTCCCTGTCTGCAGTCTGTCAGAGCACAGCAGAGAGGGATTCCCCCGAGCACTGACAGGACCAGGAGCCAGGGACCCAGCTTGTCACAGAGATTTACTTCTTTCCTCTCTGGGACCTGTCACAAATGTGGCTGTTACTCAGCTTGGGGTTGACGGAAGGGCTGGAGGGAGCGGAGGCCCAGGAGATGGACAGCCCCTTCCAGGTCATTGGTCTGTAGCCAACCCGCCCTGCCCTCAACCTCCACCCCACCCTTGATCCTCCACCCTCCATCCCTACCCTCCACCCTCCACCCTCCACTACTACCCTCCACCCTCCACCCCTACCCTGCACCCTCCTCCCTCCACCTTCCACCCCTACCCTCTATCCTCCACCCTCCACCCCTACCCTCCACCCTCCTCCCTCCACCTTCCACCCCTACCCTCCACCCTCCACCCTCTACCCTCCACCCCTACCCTCCACCCTCCTCCCTCCACCTTCCACCCCTACCCTCTTCCCTCCACCCTCCACCCTCCTCCCTCCACCTTCCACACCTACCCTCTATCCTCCACCCTCCACCCCTACCCTCCACCCTCCACCCTCCACCCCTACCCTCCACCTGCCAGCCTCCACCCTCCACCCCTACCCTCTATCCTCCACCCTCCACCCCTACCCTCCACCCTTACCCTCCACCCTCCACCCCTACCCTCCACCCTCCACCTTCCACCCTCCACCCTTACCCTCCACCCCTACCCTCCACCCTCCACCTTCCACCCTCCACCCTCCACCCCTACCCTCCACCCTTACCCTCCACCCTCCACCCCTACCCTCCACCCTCCACCTTCCACCCTCCACCCTCCACCCCTACCCTCCACCCTCGACCCTCCAACCTCCACCACTACCCTCCACCCTCCTCCCTCTACCTTCTACCCCTACCCTCTATCCTCCACCCTCCACCCTCCATCCTCCTCCCTCCACCTTCTACCCTCCACCCCTACCCTCCACCCTCCACCTTCCACACCTAACCTCCACCCGTACCCTCCACCCTCCACCCCTACCCTCTATCCTCCACCCTCCACCCCTACCCTCCACCCTCCACCCCTACTCTCCACCCGCCAGCCTCCACCCTCCACCCTCCACCCCTACCCTCTATCCTCCACCCTCCACCCCTACCCTCTATCCTCCACCCTCCACCCCTACCCTCCACCCTCCACCCTCCACCCTCCACCCCTACCCTCCACCCTCCACCCTCCACCCCTACCCTCTGCCCTCCACCCTCCTCCCTCCACCTTCCACACCTACCCTCCACCCTCCACCCTGCACCCTTACCCTCCACCCTCCTCCCTCCACCCTCCATCCCTACCCTCCACCCTCCTCCCTCCACCCCTACCCTCCACCCTCCACCCTCCTCCCTCCACCCTTACCCTCCACCCTCCTCCCTCCACCCTCCATCCCTACCCTCCACCCTCCACCCTCCACCCTTACCCTCCACCCTCCTCCCTCCACCCTCCATCCCTACCCTCCACCCTCCACCCTCTACCCCTACCCTCCACCCTCCACCCTCTACCCTCCCCCTCCACACTCCACCCCTACCCTCCCCCTCCCCCTTTACTGTCTACCTCAGACCCCTCCCCCCTATACAGATGAGGAAGTTGAGGCTCTGAAAGGGAATGAGACAAAGGGCTAGTCTCTTTCAAACAGACTTGAGGTCACTTCCAGTGTTGACAGTCTGGGTCTCTTAGACATTTTGGCAACATACCCCCTTAGATGAAATACAGAGATTGGGCCCTAAAAATAGCAACACTTAAAATTCAAGTTCACTGTAGTGCCCCATGTGGACTCCACTTCCTAATTGGGGCCCCACACTCCCACTGATATCAGGGTGGGAGGCCCTTCAGCATTTCCCTGGGGGTGGGGGTGAGGGGGGATGTTGTTTCCTTTGCCAGCTGATCAGTACCTTGGTGTCTGGTTGCTTTAGACCTCGGTGAAGTTAGAGCCGGCTTGTCTCACTCCTGCACATACATTTCTCTCACTCCTGCACATACGTTCTCCGTCCGGAGGTGATTCCCCGCCCCCATCACGCCGTTCACACTGAACGCTCCAGGGACTTGGCGGCTGTACCAGCATCGTCCCAGAGGAATCAGAGCCCACTGCCAGGCCCTGTATTTTAATGAAGCTACACGGACACACCAGCGGCTACGAGTTCCCAAAAAATCCCCTCCTGAATGCAGCGTCCCATTGGGAGCCACTCAGATATCTGCCTTGTCCCCTAAGCAGAGCAGGGCTCCCAAACCCCAGGAGACATCCGAATCCCACTGAGGCTTGTTGAAAATGCAGGTTCCCAGGCCTTGTGCCCAGAGTCTGAAGCCGTAACTGGTCTCGGGGGAGGACTGGAGTGCTGTGTTGGTCATGGGGACCCTTGTTCCTGAAGCCACTGGCCCGGGGGCCGGCGCAGAGAGGCGGATGAAGAGGAAGCAGCAGGGGCGGGTGGTCTGAACGCCAGGCCCTCCACCCGTCCGACTTTCCGCGCAGCTGCCGGCCGCCAGGGCCGTTTGCTGCAGACACTGTTCTACGTCCGGGGGACACAGCAGAGTATGTGGGGGGTACCTCCCTGCTGTCGTGGGCTTTGCATCCTCATAGGGAACGAGGACAAGAACAAATCAATGAGGGAAATGTCAGGTGGGGGAAGGTGTGCAGGGAAGTGAAGGAGGGTGAGAGACAGGGAACGGGGGTCAGCAGGTGGGAGGGCGGGGCAGGCGTCACGTGATTCGTGCGCCGCGAGCCTCCCAGGCCAGGGAGAGTAAGGCAGAGGCCACGTGGAGCACCTTGCTTGGCATTGGAGACCCGTGTGACCACGTGGAGTGAGTGACAGACAGGAGGAGGCGTGGCAGGCCTGTGTGGGCCTAGGGTCCTCCCCCTGTGCAAGAGTGAGCAGAGGGTCATGTGCAGAGAGCGCCCCCTGGCGGCTGTGATGAGAAGGTCTGGGGGGCAGTTGGATGTGGGTGTGAGACAGAGGAGCCGGGGGTGGGCAGCTTGCAAATTGCCACAGGGCCGTGGTCTTGCCTTTTCCTCCAGGGCTCAGCATAATCCATCTCCTGCCTCTCGCCCGTCGTTGGGTGGCTCCGGGCAGCCCTTGGCGTTCCTGAGCTTGGAGATGCATCACTCCCGTCCCTGCCTGTCTTCACATCGCCCTCTTTTCTGCGTGGATCTCTGTCTTTTCCCTTGTCCTTATCAGGACGCCAGACACGGCATGTAGGGCTCTCCCTGACCCAGCACGACCTCATCTGAACTGGATCCGCCCGGCAAAGGCGCGGTTTCCGGATACATCCCACGCCCAGGTGCCGGTGGAGACCATTCGACCGGCTACCGCGCTGCAAATCCCGCATGGGGTGTTTATAGGGAGAAGGCCGTCCCGCTAAGAGATGGGCCCGGGGGCCCTGGGGGGCCAGAGGAAGCCGGGGTGCAGGGGCCAGGCTGACTGGGCAGATCAGGAAAAGCCCTGTGGTCAGTGCTTTCTCAGTGCTTGCCCAGGAATGGGCCCAGCCTGTGACAGCTGTGCCTGCTTCTGCCTGCCTGTCCTGATGGCTCCCAGGGGTTAAATGTCTCCTCCTTCCCTCTCCTTGTAATACGTTCAGTGCTAGTGCGTGGTGCCTTTCGTTGACGCCCTCCGTCGTCAGAGTTAAGAGTGGACAGCCACGTCTCAGTGTTCGCTTTTTCTTTTTGAGATCGTGTTAGAACCTGGCACCCCAGGGTCCAGCCACCGGCACGCTAGGTCCTGCAGGGCCATCGGAAAAATTTATGTCAGAAGGGACAGCGTCAGATTTACGCCTTGCAAAGAGCCATTTGGGTCGTACTGAAAAAGAAAAGCAACTTCGTGCGTGGGTGTTGTGATCACAGTCTTCTGAACGACAAAGAATGTCATTTTATTTATCAAATCAGGTATCTATGATAAGCGTGCTCCTCCAATTGTTACTGCCTGGTTTCGATTCAGGGAACAAACTCGAATTCATTTTTTTTCCTTGAGTTTTTCTCCCAGCGAGAGGATACTGATCTACAAACCGGGCCGTGGGAGCATGGGTCTTGTCGGCGAACGTGTGACCGACCTTTGACCCTCTGGAAATAGCTCCTTCTTCATCCATAAAATGGGAGCAGTGATACCTGCCTTGAAGAGTGGTGTCAGAATTAAGTAGGGTGACATACAGTGTGCCCCCAGGGTACCTGGTACAGAGTGGACACAGCACATGTTAAATTCGTGTGACCCGCTCCAGAATCGTGCCCAGCACGTACTAAGCGCTCAGTGAAGGTTAGCTGTTCATGTTACCAGGGCGGCTGTTAACATTAGGGCGTCCTGTTGTGAGCTGGGGTCTGGACATGGTCCCTGCCTTCCCACAAAAAGCAGGAGGGAGAGGGAAGAAGTCACGTCATGAGTAGCAATGATTAGTTTCATAATTGTTATCCAGTTTCTAGAACAGTCTGTGCAATATGGTGAGAGACTCCACACTGGGAGAACCGAGCTCATTGGCTTTCTGTCCTACGTCCACTTGTCGGGCGGAGGGGTGCAGAAGGCCCCGTCCAGCTGCCTAGGACCGAAGTCAGCGGCCACCAAGGTCACGCCCACCAAGTTCACCCCAACAAAATGCCTCCGGCCACCCTCCCCGAGGTTGTCCTGTCCGCTCGGATTCCGTCCTGAAACGCCCGGCCTCCCTCTGTCATTGAGAGCCAGCGTGCTTCCGGCGGGCCTGCTGGCGGCTCTCATTAAATCCTCCCCGAAATCACACTGAGGTCATCGAGGGTTCAGCCAGCCCAGAAGCCAGTCCCCAGAGCTGCACCCTCGGTCCGGCTGCCTGACGCTGGCTTCAGAGTGAAGCGAAACCCTCTCGGGGGAGGGGGGTGTCGCAGCCCACCCCTCAGAACACAACACGTCTCCCTTTGGCCCACAGCCGCCCCCCACCGCTCCGGTGCGGACTTCTCCTGCTCAGAGCCGGCCATTCCGACCCCTGGCCCTGGCCCTGGCCCTGGTCCTGGCCCTGCCTGGAATGCCAGATGCCATTCCTTGGCGAGGAGTGGGGAGCTACGGAACCTTCTGGATCTGAGGGCCGACGTTATCGAGTGTGTGTGTTAATAGATGATCACAGAGAAGTTGCCAGACGACTTAGGATATACGTTGAGGTACTTCAACAACGAGCAAAATGAAAATGACTGACCCAGACAAACCGTCCCTGAGCTTACCCTAGCTCGTGGAGTACGTGGCACTAATGCACGGCCGAGGGGACCGAAGCTGCGGTTGTGTGGCGTGCCGCGCCACAGGGCCCGCGAGGGGCGGACTGGGGACCGGCCGGCCTCTGGTGTCGGCCTCATCTCACCTCCGCTGCCCCCGCCGTGCACCGCAGTGGCCTGCTCGTTTCTCCGGAGGTGAAACACCCATCGCTTTTTATCTCACCGGCGGGCCTCTTGC
This sequence comes from Saccopteryx leptura, assembly GCF_036850995.1. Classification (NCBI taxonomy): domain Eukaryota; kingdom Metazoa; phylum Chordata; class Mammalia; order Chiroptera; family Emballonuridae; genus Saccopteryx; species Saccopteryx leptura. The sequence goes on along the minus strand of NC_089507.1, from coordinate 4,469,685 downwards.
TCCGCCAGGTTCTGCGTCCCTGGGGCTGCACGGGATTGTCAGCACGGATCACTCAGGAGCCCCTGCAGAGGGACACACCTGGTAGTGCCCTCACGGTCCTTGTTGGCGGTCTGGATCAGACCCATTTCTGGGCTGTTCTTTTTTGTTTGTTTGTTTATTTTACAGAGACAGAGAGAGAGTCAGAGCGAGGGATAGATAGGGACAGACAGAAACAAAGAGATGAAAAGCATCAATCATCAGTTTTTCATTGAGACACCTCAGTTGTTCATTGATTGCTTTCTCATATGTGCCTTGACCGCGGGCCTTCAGCAGACCAAGTAACCCCTTGCTCGAGCCAGTGACCTTGGGTCCAAGCTGGTGAGCTTTGCTCAAACCAGATGAGCCTGCACTCAAGCTGGTGACCTCGGGGTCTCGAGCCCGGGTCCTTCCACATCCCAGTCTGACGCTCTATCTACTGCTCCGCTGCCTGGTCAGGCTGGGCTGTTCTTTAAAATAGCTCAGCTGACATTCTGGGGCTGTTTTACTTGTGGGAGGAGCACACTGAGAAGTAATTGAGGAGCGAGAACCGGGTTCTATAGCCTCAGATGCGTCCTTTCCATCAAAGTGACGTTCAGCCCAGCTCTGAAATGATGGGCCTGTCCTCAGAAAACTCCGTCTCGGCCGGCCTCTCCCTCCCGCTTACTGCTGCGCGTGATGTTTCTGAACACGCCAGCCCGTCCGCGGCGGGGTGACGCACCGGGGGCTGAGATACGATCGATGTGGAGAATAGAACTGGAGGCAGTGACCCTGAAAGCCGCTGGTCTGCAGCCGCTGACGGCACGCTCTCGCTGTAAAGTGGAGCTCTTATTAAATCCCAGGGGACTCGGATGCTCCGTCTCCTCCGGGCGGCTGCTGGGGCACCGCCTGTGAAAGAGATCTAATGCACATTTGCTAAGAGCTCAAGAACCCACCCCCGAGGCCTCCCCAGCTCCTTGCAGAGAGCAGTGATAGTAAACATCCCACCCTGCACCCCCTCCTCACTTGTCTGGGGCACTTCTCACGCCCTGCAAGCCGCGCTAAGCCTCGAATAAGCAGCATCGCATGGCATGCTCCGGGCAGCTGTCAGGTGGGGGGGCTGCTGTCCCCAGACGAGAGGAGAAGGCCGAGAGTAAGTGGCCCAAGGCTCGGTAGGGAGTGTGTTTGTTTCTGTTGTGGATGAACAAATAGCCACAAGCGTAGCAGCTTACACCAGCTCCTGCATATTTTCTCACCATTTTCAGAGGTCAGGAGTCTGGGCACAACTTAGCTGGCTCCTCTGCTCAGAGGGTCACGAAGCTGTGATCCAGATGCCCACTGGGCTGCGTCCCTCTCTGGACCTCTCTGGACCTCCTCCGAGCCCTCGTGGTGGTGGGCAGGATTCGGTCCCTGTGCTACGGGACTGAGGTCCTACAGGCACCTCCAGTCTCTGCCCTGTGGCCCGCTCACCTGTGACAGCTGGCATCTCAAAGCCAGCCAGGGAGGGTGCCTCGCTCCAGTCTGCTAAGACGGAGCCTTAGACAATGTCGTTGTGAAATGGAGACGACACTTGTCACCTCTGTCCTGCTCTCTCGGCTAAAAGCGTGTGGCAGGTCAGATCATTCTCCCTCTCGGCCTTCTGAAGCCTCATTGGCAGAACGAGAACGTGCCCCAGGTTGAGCGGGCCCACGTCTTTCTTGTCATTCCGATGCCATCCTAATGTCACGTCTTCTCAAAGGCCTTCCCTGGCCACCTACCGAAAGCAGGACCGCTTGGTGGCCTGTTTACTAGACCCTGGAAACCCTTGTCACAGCATGCGGCCACATCATTCGTCTGCTTGCTTTTTGGCCTGTCTCCCCTCCCGGAACCAAAGCTGGGTCTGTCTGGGTCACTGATGTTCCCCAGTGACCGCCAAGGGGGACGGCCTCACAGCTTGAGGGACATTGATTCCCCAGGGAGGAGACTGAAGCGCAGGCAGGCTCCCCCGCCAGCAGGGGGCGCTGGGGGGCTGAGGACAGGACAGTCGCTCTCCTCAGAGCTGTGGGGTCTGGATTACCCGTCACTCACATTGGGGCCCCCGTCTGGTCCTCATAATATGAGATCCTGTGCCCAGGGGGCTTTCAGATGTGGATGTGGGTGGGCCCCACCGTGGTCAGTGGGGGAGACTGGGGGCCGCTCAGGACTTGCCCGCCTCCTCCGTCACCTGTGCCTCAGCTCTGCCAGGTGTGTTAATGACTTCCTGTGGCCACCACAGCAAACCACCACAAGATGGGTGGCTTAAACCAGTACACATGGAGTGTCTCACAGTTCTGGCCAGAAGACAGAAATTAGGTGTCAGCCGGGCTGCGCGCCGGAAGCTCCAGGGAGGATCCTTCCTGCCGCCGCCAGCCCCTGGTGGCGCCGGTTCTCCTTGGCTTGTGGCCGCATCACTCAGTCTCTGCGTCTGTCTTTGCAAGGCCACCTTCTCTCCCGTGTGTCTGTGTGTCCGAGTCTCCGTCTCCTTCCTCTCACAGACACCAGTCGTGGGATTCAGGGCTCACCCCAAACCCGGGATGATTTCACCTTGACGTCCTTCACTGGTTCCAGTGAGAGCCCTCTCTGAGGCCCCGGTAGACGTGAGTTCTGGAGGGACAGTCTGCACCCCACTACCTGGCAGCTCTCCTTAGGTTTGCCGCTGCCCACCTTTCATTAGCTCTGACATCTCTGGTCCCTGCCGGTCCCAGTGCTTCTCCAGCTGCCCTGGTGGCATCCTCTCCTGGGCTCCGGGGCCCAGTCTGCCCTGCAGGGAAGCGTCTGAGCCACCTCACCGGGTGGCACCCAGCCAGCAGGCCTCCCTGTCCCTCCCACTCTGAGCTTCGGGAGGGGAGGGGGGTGTCTGGAGCCTCAGCAACCCCAGCTGTCTGCCAGACTTGCCTGGAGCAGGCGTTTGAGAAAGGCTCATGGAAGGAAAGGGAAGAGGAAGGAGTGAGGGAGGAAGGGAGAAAGGACAAAGGGAAGAAGGAAGGGAGGGAGGGAGAAGGGAGGAGGGAGGGGGGAGGGAGGGGGGAGGAAGGGGGAGGGGGGAGGGAGGGAGGAGGAGGGAGGGAGGAGGGAAGGAGGGAGGAGGGGCAGCAGAAACCTTGAGATGAGGCATTTTCAGCAGCTCAGACCACAGCCCTTGCAGGCATTTTGGGTTCATGCTGCCCAGACCACGGCCACTCCCTCAGTGACACCCGTTCCCCCAACCCAACAGGGTCATCTCGGTCCTAGTGATACAGTCTTATGGGATGCGCTTTCACACTCGCTACTGTGTTTCTGTTTTGACGCCTGTGTTCTCTTTCTCGCTGTCTCCTGGGCACCGTGCTGGGAGGCGCCCTGGGCAGGACCCCGTGTTAGCTCATTGGATCCACACGCACTTGACTCTTGAGTCTTCTGCCCTTATTTTAATTTCCTAAGTTCTCAAGTGCACCCTCCCCAAGGGGACTCCGTGAATAATCAGTGTCTGGGTTCATCGTGGATGTTTTATGAACTTGGCAGTGGGTTCCGTTTACTTAATTCCCGTCAATATTTGCGGGTCCCCAAAGTCACAGTGAAGATGAAAGTTTAAATACATAGGATGAGTGTTTCTTTCACACACACACACACACACACACACACCCTGCAAGACCATCAACACTGCCTCGTGTCAGTACAAATAACCACCAGGTGTTTTCAGGTAGTTACTATTTGATAAACCAGCAACAATGGATCTTTACCTGGAAGAAAGCTGCCACTGGTCTCCAAAGGCTTGGCAGTCACTGTCACTGAGTCGCCTGGGGCTTGCATTTCTGAAATCGGAGGGTTTGTGCAGGGTCTCTGAAGTGCGTGAGTGTGGGTGATACGGCATCAGGTTGAGGATGCCGCGGGGTCCCTCGAAGGCTGTGTGGCTTTTGCATTGCCCTCCCCTCCTCTCGTGGGTGCTGGCAGTCTCCTCCTCCGAACTCCTCGGGCCCTCTGAGCCCTGTTGCAGCGAGGCCCGGACTTGGGGCTGCTGTGTGCCCGTCCGCGTTACCTGGTCCTGGCAAGGACCCAACCAGTCAGTTCAGCCAGAACCTGGCGCCCTCCACACCTGCGCGGACTCCTCATCCCCAGTAGAGTGTGACATCCGGGGCCTCCATCGGCCAGCGTCCCCCTCACCCCTGACGCTTCCTCTCAGCGGTTTTCCACGCCCCGACCCCCACCTGCTCTGTGGCTGTAAGCCCCCACCTGTGCGTGTCTGACACGGAGCCGAGCCTGCTCTGCGCAGACCTCTCCCCGCCACGCGGAGGTTCTGAGCACAGTCTGGGGTTTCCGTTCTAACTGTCTGGCTTTGCTTCGACGGCATCTCCTGGGTGACAGGCACCCAGGGGTGCAGAGCTAAGAAAGCAAATCCCTGCCAGTAACAAGCTCAACTGGGCATTGGGAGGCCTCTGCTGTTATGGTGATGATGGAGAGAGGAACTTGCTAGAAACCCCCCCAACCCAGATTTTCTGCATACGGTTCACTGTGTCACCCTAAAAAGGGCAGAGCAAACTTTCTCCCCAAAGGACCAACTATTACCTATGTTAGGCTTCTAGGACCACGTTAGCCTCTGTTGTATGTTTCTTTTGTTTCTGCTCTGTGTGTGTGTGTGTGTTTATTATTTTGTTTAATTTTATTTTTACAACCTTTAAAGATGCAAAAGCCCTTCTCACTCACAGACGGTACAGAAAGTGGCAGAGGCTGACTGAGTGTGGCCCGTCTCTGCCTCGGACGGGCTCCCTGCCCGGAGCCTCCGTCCGCGTGTCTGCGGAGTGGTACCTGAGAGGTCCCGTCCCTGGCGAGGTGGGAGGGTGACATTACATTAGGAAGGGGGCGTGCCTCAATGAGCTGTTCCTACGAGGAGATGAGAGGCTGGACATTGGTAAGAATATTCCAGGGGAAAAAACATGTATCTGTATATATGCACCCAATCTCCTCGCCGTCTCGGGAAAGCGAAGGCAGCGGGGACACAGGCACCCCGTGGTCACCACCGTCACTGCTGGCTCTGTGTCGGGGGTCGAGCGACAACACGTGGTCACCGCTGTCACTGCCTGGCTCTGTGTCGGGGGTCGAGTGACAACACGCTGGTCACCGCCGTCACTGCCTGGCTCTGTGTCGGGGGTCGAGTGACAACGTGGTCACCGCCGTCACTGGGGTTGAGCGACAACACGTGGTCACTGCCGTCACTGCCTGGCTCTGTGTCGGGGGGTCGAGCGACAACACGTGGTCACCGTCGTCACTGCCTGGCTCTGTGTCAGGGGGTCGAGCGACAACACATGGTCACCGTCGTCACTGCCTGGCTCTGTGTTGGGGGGTCGAGCGACAACACATGGTCACCGCTGTCACTGCCTGGCTCTGTGTCGGGGGGTCGAATGACAACACGTGGTCACCGCCGTCACTGCCTGGCTCTGTGTCGGGGGGGTCGAGTGACAACACGTGGTCACCGCCGTCACTGCCTGGCTCTGTGTCGGGGGTCGAGTGACAACACGTGGTCACCGCCGTCACTGCCTGGCTCTGTGTCGGGGGGTCGAGCGACAACACATGGTCACCGTCGTCACTGCCTGGCTCTGTGTCGGGGGTCGAGTGACAACACGTGATCACCGCCGTCACTGCCTGGCTCTGTGTCTGGGGGTCGAGTGACAACATGTGATCACCCCCGTCACTGCCTGGCTCTGTGTCGGGGGGTCGAGTGACAACACGTGGTCACCGCCGTCACTGCCTGGCTCTGTGTCGGGGGGTCGAGTGACAGCACGCTGGTCACCGCCGTCACTGCCTGGCTCTGTGTCGGGGGGTCGAGCGACAACACGTGGTCACCGCCGTCACTGCCTGGCTCTGTGTCGGGGGTCGAGCGACAACACGTGGTCACCGCCGTCACTGCCTGGCTCTGTGTCTGGGGGTCGAGTGACAACACGCTGGCTGTTGTCGGGCACTTGTCCCCGAGTGTCGTGTTTGTCGTGGGCTTGTCAGTGGCTCCGGGAATCGTGTTTATTCAGCTTCTTTGTTTTCCGTTACAGAGACATCAAGCCGGACAACATCCTGCTGGACGAACACGGTAAGCCTACCCCGAGCGCTTCACGGGCGCGTCCAGTGGGAGTCGGGGCTCCCGGGGCGTTGAGTTTTGTATTGACTGGAAAGCCGTGTGTGTGTGTGTGTGTGTGTGTGTGTGTGTGTGTGTGTGTGAATCCTGGTGGTTGAACATCTGTGTACATTTCTGGCCAGTGTCCTGCCCGGGTGAGTCCATGGCTATTGATGTCCTGGTTGGAGGACGGCAGGGGCGGACCTGGGGGTGAGAGAGAGGGTGGGAACGCCCTGCGTGTTCAGCCCCAGCTCCTCCACCTGAGAACCAGCCCATGGCCTCAGAGGAGCCCCTCACCTCGCTGAGCCTCCGTGTCACCTGTGACACGGGGAAGGGGGTGCCCGCCTTCCAGATCGTCACGGGGATCAGTGGGATAGGGCCCGGCGGGCGAGCCGGCAATCAGCCATCGATGATCCGCTAAGCCCGCCCCCACCCAGCTCACCGGCTCTGCCTTGCGCACCAAGCACGGCCGCCTGGTCACACGGAGTCACTCGGTCGGAAGTGGGACCCGAGACCCTGCCTCTCTCGCGGCTCCTCGGTGCAGCGATTCGGGGTCCAGGGGCCACGCTGGGAGAAGCACACTCCATGTGAGCGGCTCTCCATTTCAGTCCCGCAGGAATTTGGGGGGGCTTAGTGCCAATCCGAGGCCGGACCCTGACCTGCTTCGGCCGCGAGCCTGGGCCCCGTGTTGCAGCCCAGCCCCAGGGCGGTGCCAGACGAGCCAGGGCCATGGCCCACGGTGCACAGGTGGTGGACCTGACAGTCCACTGCAGCCAACACCATGGCAACCATGCAGCCGGTCATCAGGGCAGCCTGGAGGGCCAAAGTCGCTGACCGTTTCAGGGGCTTGTCCCCCAAGGCTTTCAGCGAGAACGATGAGGATGTTCGTGAGGCGCTGCCTCTCTACACAGCTCCTCCAGACCCTCCCTCAGGCCACGGCTCCTTCCGGAAGCCCCTCCAGACGCCCGGACCTGCTGCCTGTAGGTCTCAGGCATCCTGCCCCATTGTGTAAGCCCCTCGGTGTTGGGAGGTGAACTCAGAGTGATGGGTGGGGACATCTGGGCTCACATCTCCTGCCAGCTGCTGAAACCAGACTGAGTGCCTCGGGGCAGCGGGCGGGACCCCTGAGCCCATGGGCAGAACCCCTGTGCCCCTGAGCAGACGGGCAGCGGGCAGAACCCCTATGCCTGCAGGCAGAACCCCGGTGCCCCCGAGCAGACGGGCAGCGGGCAGAACCCCTATGCCTGCAGGCAGAACCCCGGTGCCCCCGAGCAGACGGGCAGCGGGCAGAACCCCTATGCCTGCAGGCAGAACCCCGGTGCCCCCGAGCAGACGGGCGGCGGGCGGGACCCCTGTGCCCCCGAGCAGACGGGCGGCGGGCGGGACCCCTGTGCCTGCGGGCAGAACCCCGGTGCCCCTGAGCAGATGGGCGGCGGGCGGGACCCCTGTGCCCCCGAGCAGATGGGCGGCGGGCGGGACCCCTGTGCCCCCGAGCAGATGGGCGGCGGTCTGGAGCAGCCAGGGGCCTGGGCAGAGCTCAGGATACAGGCAGGGGCCTCAGCTTGTATCTGAGTCAGGATCCCCAGACAGGAGCTGAGCTGAGCTGAGCTGACCCCCAGCTAGCTGTGTGTCCTTGGGTGACTTGCTGCACCCCCCTGAGTCTTGGCCTTCCCAGAATTAAAACAGAGGCGATCCCACCTCACAGGGGTGGTGGAGCTCTGAGACAGGCCGTGAAGGTCAGCAGTACATCCGGACATAGAGGATGCCCAGGAGGGCTTACGCTGCCCCTTCTCTGCTCAGGGCAGGCCGAGGGCAGATCGTAGAAGCAGGGGACACGGAGGTGAGAAGAGTCACAGTCTGGGCTGTGCAGGAAGCCAGGCCCTGCCCTAGGGACTAAGGAGACTTGTGGACGAAGGTCTCTCAGGCCCCGGGTAGCTGTTGTCTGGGAGTGAAATTAAGGCGGGAACACAAGGTAACAGGAGTAACTCAGCCATTTCGTCTGTGACCGTAAGACACTCCAAGAGCCTGAGAGGGAACCCAGACCTTTCTGATGCCCCAGTTCCCATCCCACCCTCACAGCCACGGGCTCAGGGCCCCCAAGGCGGCTGCGTGAGTCTCCCGGGCGGACAGGCGGCTCCCAGCACCAGCCTCCTCCGGTGCCTCCTCTGTGCCTGCCCTCCAGCTCTCCGTCTGGCCCTTCCCCCATCCTTTTCTGCGCTTTTTTTTTTTTTATAGAGACAGAGAGAGAGTCAGAGAGAAATAGAAAAGGACAGACAGGAACGGAGAGAGATGAGAAGCATCAATCATTAGTTTTTCTTTGTGACACCTTAGTTCAGGGGTCCCCAAACTTTTTACACAGGGGGCCAGTTCACTGTCCCTCAGACCATTGGAGGGCCGGACTATAAAAAAAACTATGAACAAATCCCTATGCACACTGCACATATCTTATTTTAAAGTAAAAAAACAAAACGGGAACAAATATAACATTTAAAATAAAGAACAAGTAAATTTAAATCAACAAACTGACCAGTATTTCAATGGGAACTATGCTCCTCTCACTGACCACCAATGAAAGAGGTGCCCCTTCCGGAAGTGCGGTGGGGGCCGGATAAATGGCCTCAGGGGGCCGCATGTGGCCCACGGGCCGTAGTTTGGGGACCCCTGCCTTAGTTGTTCATTGATTGCTTTCTTATATGTGCTTTGACCGGGGGGCTACAGGAGACCAGAGTAACCCCTTGCTCCAGCCAGCGACCTTGGGCTCAAGCTGGTGAGCTTTGCTCAAACCAGATGAGCCCGCGCTCAAGCTGGCAACCTCGGGGTCTCGAACCTGGGTCCTCCACATCCCAGTCCGACGCTCTCTATTTACTGCACCACCGCCTGGTCAGGCTCTGCGCACTTATGTTCTCAGCCTCTGACCTCAGCCCTTTCTCACTTTCCTTCCACACCGCGCCCCCCCCCCCAGCTCTCCATCCTTCACCACCTCCTGTGTGGCTTCCACAGGGTCCTAACGCTGCCTCTGCCTGCACAGTGTCCCACACACTCCCCACCCTCCTCTCTCCTCTCGAAGCTCCCGTTCCACCATGTGTCTCTGCGAGGTCTTGGCACACGCTCTGGATATACTACTTCATCCTAAGGAGTGAATGGCTCCCTACCAGCAAGTGCCTTTACGGGCGGAGCAGGAAATCCTCAGAAAACGCATCTCCGCCCCTGGGAGAGAAGGCCTCCCTGCCCTGACTCGTGACCAGAGAGAAGGCCTCCCTGCCCTGACTCGTGACCAGAGACACTCGTCAGCTTTTAATGTTTTCCCCTTGGTCATCGTTGCCTTTTTTCCCTCCAGCTCTATTGAGTTGTGACTGGGAATTAAACATCGTATGTATTTAGGTCGTACAACATCGTTTTTAAGGTGCACAAACGTGATGATTTAACATACATGTACTCTGGGAAATGATTATTGCAGTCAAGTTAGTTAACACATCCATCACCTCACGTGGTTACCGTGGTGCTGTGTGTGACAAGGACGCGCAGGTTTAACGCTGGTCACTGTACTGCCCGTCACCTCTCCTTACCCTTTTATTGATTGCATCTCGAACGGCTTATAAAACAGATCGCTGTGTGTTACTGTTTAGAGTTGCATCTTTAACCCACAAGTGTTTTCTCAGAGAACAGGTGGGTTCGTTGTGTTTACAGTGACACAGAAACATAATTAAATGCACACATTCATCATGTATTAATAATGTTAGGCCCTGGCTGGTTGGCTCAGTGGTAGAGCATCAGCCCAGTATATGGAAGTTCTGGGTTCAATTCCCAGCCAGGGCACACAGGAGAAGTGACCATCTGCTTCTCCACCCCTCCCCCTCTCCTTCCTCTCTGTCTCTCTCTTCCCTTCCAGCAGCCAAGGCTCCATTGGAGCAAAGTTGGCCCTGGGCCCTGAGGATGGCTCCATGGCCTCTGCCTCAGGCTCTAGAATGGCTCCAGCCACAATGTAGCAATGGCCCAGGTGGGCAGAGCATCGCCCCCTGGTGGGCATGTCGGGTGGATCCCAGTTGGGCACTTGTGGGAGTCTGTCTCTCTGCCTCCCTGCTTCTCAGTTCAGAAAAATACAAATAATAATAATAATAATAATAATGTTCAATATCTGTCACAGACACAAACAGTCAACGGCTCTCACAGAAGGATCTCGCTCCCCGCCCCTGCCCGGGTCCTCCTGGCTCTCTGGTCCCCCAGGCTGGGTCTTGCCTCCCAGAGTGGGCACTCTGATTCTGCGCCGGGATTTGGGGTCCCTTAGCTAGCAGCAAAGGCAGAGAGAGACCAGCCTGGGGGTGGGAGATGGAGGGGAAGGAAGACACAGATCCTGGGATGGGCGTGGGGAGGAAGGGAGAGTTGAGTGTGCTTTGGGGCCGAGGACAAAGAGCTGGAGGATGTGATTTAAACTGGTGAGAAAGGTGCCCTCACTTTCCGCTGGTACCTCGGGCCAGGGAAGGAATGACCGTGACCTTGAGGGCGCACAAGAAACGCCACATTAGCTCACTGTCTGTGGGGTCAAGCTGGTGCAGGCAGAGCTTGCTTCTAGGACGGAGTTCGGGCGGGGCCCGCCAGGCAGCCCCGGTGATGTGGGCTGTGCTCACGCGCCTGTCTGACGGGCTCCTGGCTGCCGGCTGGAGCCTTGGCCGATGGACTGGCGGACCAGCCCTGCCCCTCACGGCCCGCCTTCAGCAGGCCAGCCCCACATGGCCTTGCATGGCCCCAGCAGAAGCCAGAGCGGGGAAATCCCAATCACTCAGTCCTCCACTGTGTCCCACTGCTGCCGTCCCAGTGGGCAAAGCAAATCACCCCACCCAGCCTAGAGTCAGGGGGAGGGCATGGCCAAGTTCCATGTCCGTAGGGGCGGTCTGGGGGGTGGGGAAGGTGGCGGTCCGTGCAGTCATCTGGAAGAGGCTGGTGGAAGGGAAGCACTTCCTGCCCGGGTGGGCATTGCTCCTTCCCATGTGGGGGCTCCCGTCTCAGCGGTGGCAGACAGGGCAGTGACAGGGACAGAAGGGCAGTGCCCACATCGTGCCCAGGGGTGTCCTCGAGGCTCTTGTTCAGAGTTCACTGTCCTCTTCTGTGCCCAGGAAAGTGTCTCCTCGTTTTTGGAGGCATTGGGTCCGGTGACTGAAGGACACAGAGCTGTCGTGGTCAAGGAGCTTGTGGCCTGGGTGGCAGCTCTCGGGCATGACCGCCCATCACCCAGGAACTGTGAAACGCATGGAAGCCAGGGCCCCACCACAGAGGCCAGTGCTGGCTGGTGAGGCTTCTGTGCCCACTGTTCCCCCTTCCTCCGCCTCGTCGCAACCTCCGGGCATCCCTGTGAGCCCCCACCAGGGGCATGGCGTGCCCCCTCCTCTTGGGAACTGTGAGTAACAAGGTATCTTTCTCGACAGCAATCGCCCCCTCATCTGTTGGCTTTATTTACCTCCAGTTTCTATCAGTAGACTGCATTTCAGAGCACTCATTAATTGGACGCACTTCAAAGAACTGCCTCTCCATCTGTCACCAACAGATTTGTTGATAGAATGTGACGAGTGCTCCCCAAAGTGGCGGTGGCCAGCAGCACCGACACCCCCTCCTCCCTGGTCACAGCACTGATAGGCGGTCTCCATGTGGCCGGAGGAAGAGGCTGCAGGAAATGACCGCCTCGGGCATGTCTTGTTCCCGAAGCCCCAAGCGCAGGGATTGGAGCCCCTGAGAAGGAGCCGGGGGGAGCCACCTGGATAGTTGGGGACAAAGGTGTTCCTGCTGAGTCTGAGGAGCTGACAGTGTGTGTGTGTGTGTGTGTGGGGGGGTCCTTGTTCTGGATGGGATTCCAGGGGTTTAAGGACCAAGTGTAGGAATGCCATGTAAAGCTATCTTGGGTGCCCTGGTGGGGGTGCGGGAGGGTGATTCTTCCCAGAAGGCTGCTGGGCGGGAAGTTTCTACTATAGTTAGATGTCATAGGAGAATCTTCCAGTCCTGCAGACCCAGTGAAGGTGGACAGGAGCCTCTCTGGTGGGTTCTATGGGAAGGAACGGACGAGGCACAGCAAGCAGGCTTAGGACTGGCCAGTCCGAACAATGTCAGGGGCTCTGAGGCCAAGGGGCTGCCCCAGTTGCTGGCACCTGGCCCTGGGGTGACCTGAGGTCCCCAGTAAAGAGCCCCCGTGTGAGTGTCCTCTGGCTGATGTAGCAAAGTCCCGTAAACCCCGAGGCTGAGACAGCAGGAACGTACTGTCTCATTGCGCAGGGACCTGCAGGCCTGACACCAAGGTGGCAGAGGGTGCCCTGACTTGTGGCAGCGTGATTCCCGCCTTCACACGGCGTCCTCGTGTGTGTCTGGGGTCACATTTCCTCTTTCCGTGAGGACACCAGGTGTGCTGGGTCAGGGGCCCACCGTACTTTAGAGTGACCTCACCGTAACTCATTTAATCTGTGACAGTCCTATTTCCAGATAAGGGCCCACCCTGCGGACCTGGGATGGGAGGTTAGGACTTCATTCTACCATCGAGGGGAAGAGGCACAAAGCCACCCATCACAGCCCTGTCTTCCCCGTGTGGGGCTTTAGCAAGTGAAAAATAAAACGCCAAAGTGGCAGATAGAGGCCAAGGTATCAGCTTCATTGCTGATCAAAGCTTGAATCTGTGTGAGTCAAAAGGACCCCAGAGAGAGGAAGCTTCACCACCCGGACCCCGCACCAGAGTGGGGTGAGGGGCTGCCAAGGTGAGAGGAAGAACGTGGGGGACCAGAGGGCCCGCTAACAGAAAATCGGGCAGCTCTACACCGAGCAGGACGGGTTGGTTCATCCCAAACTGACCCTTCACATAATCACCCCAGCTTCATGGGGCAGTGCAAGAGGGCTGGACGGGGGTTAAGGAGGTATGTAGGTCAAATCCTTCCTTGTCAAACTTTTATGCTTCTGCACACGGGTCAAAATTCCAGCTTTGAATGATAACGATCATCGTCATTGCTCACTGTTTGCAAAGCCGTGTTGCATGACAGGCTGGAGGCACGATGCCCTGGTTTCTGGCCCCAGGAAGCACGATTGTGCAGAGAGGAGCCCTTCCACCCTGGAACGGGTCAGGGAAGGTGACCGGACCCCACAGGAAAAGCGGAGAAGTCTTGCCATTCCTATTTCTGGGTGGAGGAGGCTCCATCACTGGGCAGCTGCTTCTCCTTAGCTCCTCTTACTCATCTGGGCTTGAGTGTTGTCGAGAGAAAGTGTTAAGGCCTTGGGGTCACGCCCACTTGGGGTGTGAATTCTGGATATGGGACCCTGGATTAGAGAGTCACTTCCTCAGCCTCTCACACCATGGGAAAGGTGACAAGACAATGTCAACAGAAGACCTCTCCCAGCAAAACCCCTCTCCTCCCGTGATCCATTGAGGCTTGCTTATCCCTACGTCCCCCCCAAAAAACAGCCTCTCCTTTCTTTCCACCTTCTAGACCTCCCAAGTGTGTCTCACCAGCAGGAGCTAATTCTTCCAGAACCCTAGCTGCAAGGGAGTCAGGACATTTGGTTCCCGTTTTCCCGGCCCTTGTGCTGCAGGAGGTCGGGAGGAACAGGCTGGAAAAGGCCGCTGAGCCAGCGGGGAGTCTGCAGCCCGGCATCTTCACAGCGTCCTTGCAGAGAGGGGGTCCTGGCTGGGAGAGTGTTGTGAAACCTCTCTGCAAATGCTATTCGTTGTGATTAATATGATGGCAAAAAAATCACCTGCCCAGCACAGAGTGGGAGGGAAGTGCACGGGAGCCTCCGCTCTGCGGCAGTCTCTGATGAACCCAGGAGTCTAGTGGCTCTTAACGTGAAGAGCCAGGGACCCAGAGAAAGGAGGGAGGGAACGGAACTGATGGGCTCTCTCAAGAGCCTCAGACGAGAGGTGGTATCCATGCTGCCTCCAATCAAAGCGGGTGCGGGTGCCAGGCAGGCTTTAATGGGATCGTGACCGAGCTGGTGTTGGAAGGAAGAGCCCCCAATTCTCAGCACGTGTGCTCAGGGCGTCCCAGGAGCATGGGCGTCTTCTACGTGGCTCTCCTGCACTGTTCTCGTCTGCGCCGGCGAGGCTGCAGTGCACGGGTTACTCTGAAGGCCCTGCTTGCCTTCCCGTTAACCAAGACACCGGAGGGAGTCCGGTCAGACAGAGCGGAGGGCAATCAGAGGGTCGTTTTGCCCCTTATCAGGCAGGGGCGTGCTCAGAAATGGGCCACCCCCCTGCTGCTGTAAGCCCATGAAGCCTGGACAAGCTCCTGCCAGGGGATTTGATTTGGTTTCTTTTCCCATTGGCTGCGTCCTACAGAGGGTCCTCTGTGATCCCCATGAAGATCGGGGAGGGGGAGGGCCCAGGCGTGCGGTCCTGAGTGGTCCTGAGCGCTCCATCGCAGGAGGGCCCTCCGGAAGTGCAGTTGCTATTATCAGTGAGCCTGGGGGAAGCCAGGGCAGCTGGACTCCTGACCCAGACTTCACCTCTCTTGGGCTTCCGGATCTTTCTTTTCTTCAGTGCTACTCTGACCTCTGGCTTAGACCTGACGTGGACCTTGTAAACCAGCCAGGGTGGGAACAGAAGTTCACAGGAGACATGACCCCAAATTCAAGTACGATGAGAGGGAAGCAAGGGAGGGGTAACCGTGGGCGCAGCCAGCCTCTGGTGACCGCCTCCCTCATCCTGACTCCAGCTCCCTCTAGTGGCCACTACCTCAGCCGCCACTCCCCGGGGAAGCCCCGGGAGGCATGGCAACGCGTCTGTGTGGGTGGCTTCCAGGAGACAGATCTAGAGAGAATTCACTCTGCGCCCAAACAGGGCCTGCCCTTCAGCGTCGCAGGTCCCCTCTGAGCAGACGCATGGAGTCCCAGGTTGTGTCTTTGTCAGTCCCACTGAGACAACAGCGCCTGCCCATTGTTTCAGTAAACACCCACCCACAGGGTGTTATTATTTCACCGCGGGGGCTGAGCGGAGAGGGAAGGGAAGTGGCACGGTGGCAGAGGAGTAGATAGTGTGCAGTGAGCTGCGGAAGTGGGTTACAGGAAAGCCCTGGGCACTCTGTCCCCAAGTAAGTGGGTACAGTGCCGGGACCCATCACGGTTACTGGTGATGTGGTGCTCGACATGGATGAGTCTGTGTGCTGGCAGTTAGAGGTCCGTGCTGAGGGTGGTGGGTGGGGCTTCAGCCCCGCGGAATCTCCGCCCCCTGCCTGCCCCCCAATCGAATAGCCCTAAGCAATCAAGGGTGATTTTCAGCTGGTATAGCTGATGTCCGGTGGAGATGGCTTCAGGCAGGGCTTAATCATGCTCTGGGCACCATGTCTCTGCTATCCTTGCAGTTTTAGCTTCGCTATGGAGGGGCTTCATCTTCAGGCTGCCTCTCTTTGTGGAAGCACATGACTTCTCCAATGCTGGGGTTCGTATCATGCTAGACAAAGACAGAGAAGATAACTTTAAGTAATTCCTGAAAAAAAGAAGACTCGTCAAAAAGACCCAAACCCAAGCCGTCTGTCTTGGAGTCTGTGCACCCAGCCACTGCCCCATACTGCCTCCTGCAGAGAGGACTGTAGATGGACGGACCGCCCTGAGGCTGGAGCAGGCTGGAGACATTCTAGGGACTCTACCTGGGTGGGGACCCTGTGCATCTGGCCAGAAAGGGTTCCCAGCAAAGTCCTGGCTGGGTGACATAAGCTTCATCCGCAAGCACCCGGTGGGGCTGGCAGACCACTGCTGAGTCCCTCGGGCTGTATCCCCCGGGGCCCTGGTCAGGGTTCTTGGCCACGCCGCCCATCACACGTCAGTGTTGGCAGCTGAGCTGAGCTCTGGGATTTGTACGTGGACCGGCTGCTGCTTTTTCTGTCCACCGTGGCTGATCACATCAGACACGCCTCTCCCAGGGGGGCCCTCAGCAGGCCTCCTGTCTTGGAGGTGTCCTCCAAGTTCCTGCAGAGCCAGTTTTGTGCATGCCGCCCTCCTCTGTATGAAAGTCCCACCATCCCAAACACAGCTCAGGTGTGAAAATGCAGCCAGCCGTGTTCACAGGATGTGAAGACAAACAGAGAGGAAGAATTGGGAGTGCATTTATATCCGGTGTTCAGGGGTCTCGGAGCTGGGGGCTTTTATGCTCCAGATTCCCTGGAGAGCCCATACTGACCATTCAGGATTCTCCTCCCTCCCCTCCTTCCCTTCTTCTCTTTCCCCATTCCCCACATCCCGTCTCCAGCCCTCTCCTCTGTCCCTCTCCCTCCCTCTCGGATTGCTGGAACACCTGTTGGTAGGAGCACCCAGCCTATCCATGTCCCATTAGGCTGGTTGGAAAGGGGTCTCAATCCCCCCAGTCCCTCCCCACTCAGTTTCTCAGGTACAGCCCTGAGGCCCCCAGTGACCGCAGCAGAGTGACAGGAGAGCAAGAACGTGCCCTGGGCATGAGAATCCTGTCTGCATGCCCCTACCCCAGCCGTGGTCACTTGTACAGTTTTCCTGACACAGGGAGTCTGGGTGGACCTGTCTTCTTATTTAGCAGGAGCTTTTGCTCTCGGGGTCAGTGCCTCTAAACTTTTAATCCATAGATATTTTTATCATGCCTTCAATATAAATGGATTTGTTTATTTATAGGAAATATGCGTGAATGACCAAAAAAATGTGTGCTATAAAACTTGCATAGAAAATATATATATAAACATCTAAGTTCTACTCTTAGCAGTTTTTAGTTTTGTTATCAGTTATAGTCTCCATGTTGTCCATTACATCCTCGGACCTCATTCATCCTACAGCTGAAGGTTTGCCCTTCATCAGGCTCTCCCATTGCCCCAGCCCCAGCCCCTGGCAACCTCCTGCTTCTCTGTTTCTGTGAGTCTGCCTTTCCTATAGGCTCCATGTGCAAGTGAGACCCTGCAGGATTTATCTTTCTGTATCCGGCATATCTCACTCAGCATAATGTCCTCCAGGTCCAACCATGCTGTCACAAAAGGCAAGATGTCCTTCTCTCTCTTGGTTGGATAATGCTGTGTATACATACCACATTCTTATCCATTTGTTGGTTCACAAACATTTAGGTTGTTGGCCCGGGCTGGTTGGCTCAGTGGTAGAGCGTCAGCCTGGCGTGCGGAAGTCCCAGGTTCGATTTCTCGGCTGGGGCACACAGGAGAAGTGCCCATCTGCTTCTCCACCCCTCCCCCTCTCCTTCCTCTCTGTCTCTCTCTTCCCCTCCCGCAGCCAAGGCTCCATTGGAGCAAGGATGGCCCAGGCGCTGGGGAGGATGGCTCTGTGGCCTCTGCCTCAGGCTCTAGACTGGCTCTGGTCGCAACAGAGCGATGCCCCAAATGGGCAGAACATCACCCCCTGGTGGGCGTGCCGGGTGGATCCCGGTCGGGCACATGCGGGAGTTTGTCTGACTGCCTCCCCGTTTCCAGCTTCAGAAAAATACAAAAAAAACCCAAAAAAACAAACAAAAAAAAACCATTTAGGTTGTTTTCATATCTTGGCTACTGCAAATCATGCTAAAAAAATCCCAACTCATTTTCAAAGCATCAGATAAAGTACAAATGCAAGTCGATGTTCTAATAGTTTCATCTTGCACGGCACCTTGCTGACCACAGCTTCCAATCACACAAGGGAAAACTAACCGGCTGCTGGAAGCTCTTGCTAACAGGGGTCTCTCTCTCTCTCTCTCTCTCCAGGACATGTTCACATCACAGACTTCAACATCGCGACTGTGGTGAAAGGAGCCGAGAAGGCGTCGTCCATGGCGGGGACCAAGCCCTACATGGGTGAGTGCTCCAGGACCCTCTAGGATGGGATCTTCCCAGCGGCTGAGGCCTCGGTAGACTCTCCGGCTTCATCCCCGCCCCCAGTGGTTCCCAGTGTGCGTCGTGCTCTCTGACACCTTCGGGCTTTACCCACGCTTTCCCTGCCAGAGACACCTTCCACGCGGTGTCTCCCAGAGAACACCTACCTGGCCGGAGAGCTCGGCTCAGGCTTAGGGGGAAACGAGCCAACAAATCCTTCTTTTTTATTATTATTAAAAGGCCAATACTGTTGCCTTAATAGAACTTTGATTCTTAGGTGTACAATGTGTAGTTTCAGGGTTGTTGTGTGGTTTTTTTTTTCATGACTTTTGATGGAAACATTATTTTTCATAAACATTCGGTTTTATTTAGTTTTCTTTAAGGACGCCTATTACCTGAATGTTGGGTCTTCTTTGCCAACTTTCAATATCTGTCCTTTTCAAATCTTTCTTATCTTTTTCTTCATTGGTTTAAATTCATCTCATTTTTCTTTCTCTTTTTTTTAAAAACATTATCTGTTGTATTTATTTACTATGTGTGCTTTCTAGTGAAGTATTTATTTTCTGAAATAATTTTTCTTTATTGATATTTTTTTTCCCTAAGTTCTCTTGCCTGGTTTCTGAGTTTGTAAATTCTAATTTATGTTATTATTCTATGTCTTGTGTAATTTTATTAAGATCTTAATGTCTCTATTAATTCCTGATTACTGCATAACAAACCATATCAAAACTTAGTAGCTTAGAACAATAACAATGTATCATGTCTCACAATTCCGCCATGTAACTGGGTGCTGCTTTGGTTTTTCCTGGGCTCGCTCATTCGGCTGGGGGCTCGGCTGGGGGCTGGGCTCAGCACGGACAGCTGAGATGAATGGGCCTCTGTCTGTGTGTGGTCTTTCCTCATCAAGGGGAGCAGAGGGGGCCTGCTCACGTGGGCACACTGGTCTCAAGAAGGAGAACCCGATTCCCACACACTTACCAAGTCTCTGCTCACCTCACATTTCCTGATGTCCCATTGGCCAGAGCAAGTCACACGACCAAGACCAGGGACCCTGTGGGAGGGGACTGCGTGGACATGAGTACCGGGCGGCCAGATTCATGGGGGAACCAGCAATGTACCCGTCCACCACACTGTCCCTGAACGCTTCGGAAATAGTCGGCTACCGTGGGGATCCTTTTAGGGCACCCCTTTCTGGTGTGCCTTCATGGTGAAGCGTTTTCTTCTCGTGTTCTCCTTTGGTAATAAATCTGCGTGGATTTTGACTTGGGTGCTCCTCTGTAGCTTTTTTTTTTTTTTTTATGTGGGACTTGTTTTCCTGAACTTTGAGAAGATGGTGCGTTCAGGGTAGGTTTTCTAACGTAACAGACTGACCCCTTCTGTTGTTTTTCTGAAGCCACAGTCCAGGGCCACTCTCTAGCTGGGACTTCCTGGTTCGGCTCCACCGGCCCACTTGTGTCGGGCTCTGCTCCCTCTCTGGTCTGTAGAGTCCCTGTCCTGCTCGGAGTGGACACGGCTCCCAGCCAGGGAGCTCTGGCCGGCCGGGCCGATGAGAGGGACTCTGTGTCCGGGGGCTCCAGGCCCGGCAGCGGGTGCCAAGGGCCCTCTCCACGCCCCTCTCGGACTGGCAGCCGTGGTGGCCTCCCCACCCTGGCGGCTGGGAAGGCTGACTCCTGGTGACCCTTGGGAGTTCCCTGTCCTCTGGTTCATCCTAGACCGCCTCACTTCTGTCCCGGGTTTCTGTTGGTACAGAAACCACCACCTGGCGGTCTCGTCGCTGCTGCCAGTTTGTTCCCACCCACCTGCATTTCGGGGTTTATGGGGACAGCTCAGTTCCACAGCCAATGTTGCCCGTGGGGCAGCTGTTCACCTGCTCTGCCAGTTTCTATATGTGGATTTGTAGAGATTCGTAAACTATGTCATCGCCGCCCCCTCCTAGAGTTCACGGCTGGGTCATTCATCTTTAACTTGCTCAACACATTCCATAAGTGACGTCTGGCGATGGTCAGTGATAGAAGCGTTACCTCTTAGTATTTACTCTGTGCCAGGCACTAGCTGGCGGTAAGAGCTGCCCATCCGTAACCCAATTCCGTCCCTGCAGACATGAAGTAGGGACAATTATTTATTCCCATTTTAGAGTCGAGGAAATGGGCTGAGGGACGTTGGGTGACTTGCGCAGGTTAACGTCGGCGGTGACAGGCAGGCCCGGGTCAGTGAGGACACTAGAGAGAGTCCGTCACTTCAGATGGTCCCCTGGGGACCCCACTCAGGCTTTCAGTGTGGCAGTCTTTCTGCAGTCCCTTTCCAGAAGGATCCAGAGCTGGGGTGAGTCTGTGCAGGAAGGTCACGGAGTTGAGATTGAGGAGAGAGCAGGTGGGCAGGAGAACGGGGTAGAGGAGGTGTGGAGGCAGCAGGGTGGGTCACAGTGGTGTCCCCTGTGCGGGAGCAGCAGGAGTGTGAGGAGGTGTGGAGGCAGCAGGGTGGGTCACAGTGGTGTCCTCTGTGTGAGAGCAGCAGGAGTGTGGGGAGGTGTGGAGGCAGCAGGGTGGGTCACAGTGGTGTCCTCTGTGTGAGAGCAGCAGGAGTGTGGGGAGGTGTGGAGGCAGCAGGGTGGGTCACAGTGGTGTCCTCTGTGTGGGAGCAGCAGGAGTGTGGGGAGGTGTGGAGGCAGCAGGGTGGGTCACAGTGGTGTCCCCTGTGTGGGAGCAGCAGGAGTGTGGGGAGGTGTGGAGGCAGCAGGGTGGGTCACAGTGGTGTCCTCTGTGTGAGAGCAGCAGGAGTGTGGGGAGGTGTGGAGGCAGCAGGGTGGGTCACAGTGGGGTCCTCTGTGTGGGAGCAGCAGGAGTGTGGGGAGGTGTGGAGGCAGCAGGGTGGGTCACAGTGGTGTCCTCTGTGTGAGAGCAGCAGGAGTGTGAGGAGGTGTGGAGGCAGCAGGGTGGGTCACAGTGGGGTCCTCTGTGTGAGAGCAGCAGGAGTGTGAGGAGGTGTGGAGGCAGCAGGGTGGGTCACAGTGGGGTCCTCTGTGTGAGAGCAGCAGGAGTGTGGGGAGGTGTGGAGGCAGCAGGGTGGGTCACAGTGGGGTCCTCTGTGCGGGAGCAGCAGGAGTGTGAGGAGGTGTGGAGGCAGCAGGGTGGGTCACAGTGGTGTCCTCTGTGTGAGAGCAGCAGGAGTGTGAGGAGGTGTGGAGGCAGCAGGGTGGGTCACAGTGGGGTCCTCTGTGTGAGAGCAGCAGGAGTGTGAGGAGGTGTGGAGGCAGCAGGGTGGGTCACAGTGGGGTCCTCTGTGTGAGAGCAGCAGGAGTGTGGGGAGGTGTGGAGGCAGCAGGGTGGGTCACAGTGGGGTCCTCTGTGTGAGAGCAGCAGGAGTGTGAGGAGGTGTGGAGGCAGCAGGGTGGGTCACAGTGGGGTCCTCTGTGTGAGAGCAGCAGGAGTGTGGGGAGGTGTGGAGGCAGCAGGGTGGGTCACAGTGGTGTCCTCTGTGTGAGAGCAGCAGGAGTGTGAGGAGGTGTGGAGGCAGCAGGGTGGGTCACAGTGGGGTCCTCTGTGTGAGAGCAGCAGGAGTGTGGGGAGGTGTGGAGGCAGCAGGGTGGGTCACAGTGGGGTCCTCTGTGCGGGAGCAGCAGGAGTGTGGGGAGGTGTGGAGGCAGCAGGGTGGGTCACAGTGGTGTCCCCTGTGCGGGAGCAGCAGGAGTGTGGGGAGGTGTGGAGGCAGCAGGGTGGGTCACAGTGGGGTCCTCTGTGCGGGAGCAGCAGGAGTGTGGGGAGGTGTGGAGGCAGCAGGGTGGGTCACAGTGGTGTCCCCTGTGTGAGAGCAGCAGGAGTGTGGGGAGGTGTGGAGGCAGCAGGGTGGGTCACAGTGGGGTCCCCTGTGCGGGAGCAGCAGGAGTGTGGGGAGGTGTGGAGGCAGCAGGGTGGGTCACAGTGGTGTCCCCTGTGCGGGAGCAGCAGGAGTGTGGAGGAGGTGTGGAGGCAGCAGGGTGGGTCACAGTGGGGTCCTCTGTGTGAGAGCAGCAGGAGTGTGGGGAGGTGTGGAGGCAGCAGGGTGGGTCACAGTGGTGTCCTCTGTGTGGGAGCAGCAGGAGTGTGGGGAGGTGTGGAGGCAGCAGGGTGGGTCACAGTGGGGTCCTCTGTGTGGGAGCAGCAGGAGTGTGGGGAGGTGTGGAGGCAGCAGGGTGGGTCACAGTGGGGTCCTCTGTGTGGGAGCAGCAGGAGTGTGGGGAGGTGTGGAGGCAGCAGGGTGGGTCACAGTGGTGTCCCCTGTGTGGGAGCAGCAGGAGTGTGGGGAGGTGTGGAGGCAGCAGGGTGGGTCACAGTGGGGTCCTCTGTGTGGGAGCAGCAGGAGTGTGGGGAGGTGTGGAGGCAGCAGGGTGGGTCACAGTGGTGTCCTCTGTGTGAGAGCAGCAGGAGTGTGAGGAGGTGTGGAGGCAGCAGGGTGGGTCACAGTGGGGTCCTCTGTGTGGGAGCAGCAGGAGTGTGGGGAGGTGTGGAGGCAGCAGGGTGGGTCACAGTGGGGTCCTCTGTGTGAGAGCAGCAGGAGTGTGAGGAGGTGTGGAGGCAGCAGGGTGGGTCACAGTGGGGTCCTCTGTGCGGGAGCAGCAGGAGTGTGGGGAGGTGTGGAGGCAGCAGGGTGGGTCACAGTGGTGTCCTCTGTGTGAGAGCAGCAGGAGTGTAGGGAGGTGTGGAGGCAGCAGGGTGGGTCACAGTGGGGTCCTCTGTGTGAGAGCAGCAGGAGTGTGGGGAGGTGAGGGTGACAAGTGTGCATCTGAGGTATCTGTGGGAACCTCACGATAGGTGTTCCCCGGCATCTGGAACAATGTGGACGGCGTCCGTGGACAGGGAAGGTCACAGCACTGATGTGCAGAAAACCCAAGGCCATGACAGGGCCCCTCAGGGGACGCGGGAAGCGTGAGGGGCGCCAGCCCCAAGTCCCAGGGAGGACACGGAAAGAGGGTCACCGGCCCTGAGTCCCAGGGAAATCATGCTGGAGGTGGGGGCTGTCAGGTGGAGATCAGAGCCATCATCTCTAGAGAGGGCTGAGGATACAGCAGTGACGTAAAGGGAAGTGTCCCCTTTGGCCTCCGTCACCCTGTGAGTCCTGACTTCCTCTAGGCTGTCTCCATAAAGCACATTGGTCCCCACACACAGGCATATAGATCCTGGACCTGTGGAGAAATTCTGGGCAAGAGTGTCCCACCCTGACGTCTGTGCCTGCTTTGCCACCGTGTGCAGCAGACTTCTGGGCCCCGGTTCGAGCTGCCGCTCGGGCTGCCTCAGCCTTGTTCCCGGGCTCCCCCCCCCCCCCCAGTGTCCAAGGCAGCCGGGTCCTGGCCCGCAGCCTCTCGGAAAGCAGACCAGTGGTGGCTGGCTGGCCTCTCCCCGCAGGGGCCCCACCTTCCACAAGGAGAAGGAAACCAACACGTACTGTGACCCTACCATACATCTGTCATCGCAGTTGACCCTCAGAGATCCACACGAGGGCTCTATGGCTCTCTGTCTGCAGGTGAGGAACCCGGGGACCAGAGAGCCTGTCTCACCTGCCCCGCGTCACACAGCTGGCCGCGCCGGGGACGGGATTTGAAGCCGCGTCCGTGTGGATCTGAAGTCTGTGCTTCTGCCGCTGCACCGAGCTGCCCTGTGGACGCAGAGTCCCTGTACCATGCAGCCCTGAGTCTCAGACAAGAAGAACGCTTATCGTCCCAGCTGGATGTAGGAATCGGGGTTTCAGGCGTCCTTCTACTCAGAGGAGCCTCGCTCCTGAATAACAAACAGAGGCGCAGGAGGGGTGTTCATGGGATCTAGAGGGCAAAACTGACTCACCACGTGGATGTATGAATATTTGCAGACATGGTAGGGGCTGGCAGTGCCAGGCGGGGAGCTCAGCAGTGAGAACGGGGAGAGGGAGGGCTCTCCCATCAAGTCAAACCCTGCCCTTCCCGGGGCTGCACTTCCTGGTGTCAGCTGCGGGGCTGTTGATTTCCTTCAGGTGAGCTGCTCAGTGTCAAGACCAATCCCAGCGCCCGGGATGTTCTAAACACGGATTCGGGGAACAGGCTGACGAGGGAGCTCCCAGCGGTGGCTCGTGAAGGATGATCCTGGAAGGAACATTTGCATGGAACTGGATGTTCATTAATTAAAAGAACAGATGGAATTCACAATCAAAGAAAAAATAATCTCTCTGAAATGTGCCGGATAAGAAGTGGCATCGTCCCCGCAGCCACCCAGGACCTCAGAGCTGACTCGTCTGAGATGAAAGGAAGAAGCGAGCGTTCCCTCAGCAAACATTTACGGAGCGTTCAGGGGGCACAGGGCTCAGACCTGAGTGATGTCCCCCCAGGCCTTGGGCTTGCCGTCTTGTGGGGCAGACAGATGTGTCGGTACCGATGTCAGCAGGGCCCGGACTCCTGGGGAAGGTGACAGTTTGAGTTAGACTCGGAGCTCCCTGGTTGGGGACGGGCAAGGAGAGGGCATTTTGGGCAGAGGGAACAGCCAGGGCAAAGGCACAGAGGACGGAAACGGCATGGGGTGCCGGGAGAAGCTGGCAGCCCCGTGTCTTCATAGCTGGGACAGAGAATGTGCAGGGGTATGACAGGTCGAAGCGCGGGGGCCTTGCACACTCTGCTAAGGGCCCAGGGAACCCGCGGAAAGTTCAGTGCTGCAGACGGTCAAGATCAAACCCATGGGATCGGCCTCGTGTGTGGCCTTGCACTGGCCAGGGCGGGTCCCGGTGAAGCGTGGTCTTCACGTGTCTTCCACTTGGTGGCTGTGGACGTGGGCGAATCTCATTACCTGATGTAACGCACCTAAAGCGCTCAGCAGGGTGAGTGTCCGAGTATTGGCTGCCCCACCTGACAGTTTCCTCATCTGGGAAATGGGAGGAATGATTACACAGATGGGTTGTATGTGAGATTTCCTGGTAAGTCTACGCAAGGTCCGTCACCCAATGCCTGACAGATGGTAGCTGCACAAACTGGTAGCTGACATCGTGGCTGTTGTTGCCGTTGTCATCAGGCTTAGCACCGGGAGGGAGCTCACAGTCTATGGGGGCGACAGAGCCTGAACACATCCTACTTCACACAGGAGCTGGGTCACCTGGGAGGTGGGGGGTGCACAGGGAGGGTCACGGGGCTCGTGCCTCGTCGATACTCAGCAAATGTTAGTTCCCTTCCCCGAGGAGCTGCAATGAGCACACGGGGGTGGTTGTGGGGCCGCCATGGCGATGCTCATACTCTCCTTCTTGAAGGATGGAGGCCAGGGGAGTTTGCAGCCCGCATTCTGTCACTCAGAGAGAGTGACAGCCAGCATTCCGACCCAGGCTCCAGCGCTCAATATCTTTCCTGACAACCTGCCACCCATCCACCCATCCACCCATCCATCCATCTATCCATCATCCATCCATCTATCCATCCATCATCCATCTTCCATCCATCCATCTTCCATCCATCATCCACCCATCCATCCATCCATCTATCCATCATCCATCCATCATCCATCCATCATCCATCATCCATCCATCTATCCATCTTCCATCCATCACTCATCCAGCCAACAGAGATTTACTGAGCACCTTCTATGTGCCAGGCAGTGTTCTATGGGCCAAAAATGCATCTGTCAACAAACACAATATTTCTGCCCTCATTCATTTGGCTCTTGGTGAGGAAGACAAATCACTTTAAAAATCATCAAGCTGATAAATATATATTTATACAATTTGAAATGTTTATTTTTGAGGAACAAATTTTAGGCAGTAAAATGCACTCTTTTAGTGTATAATTTTATGAATTTGCACAAAAACCTGCAATCATATAAGCACCACTGCAATGATAATATAAACAGTGGTGAATATAGGAGAATTATTTTGGGGCCCACTAAGGCAGAAATCTCCCTGAGCATAAGCGAAGTCGACTAAGATCGTTGGGTCTGTCATCTTCATACAGCATCAGGGTGGTTCACTCTCTCTCGGACCGGCACGAAATGTCTGGCAGACTGGTCCACAGATCACGGAAAGACAAACCATTGACCGGTCGGAAATGTCTGCAAAACACATATCTGATAAAGGACTTACATCCACAACAGGTAAAGAACTCCAAACGCTTGATCATAAAAAAGCAAACAGTGCAGTACATTAATGGGCCAGTGATTTGAAGGGATGCTCACCAAGAAGGTATACGGATGGCAAACTAGCCAATGAAAACATGCTCAGCAGCCTCAGTCATTGGGGAATTGCAAAAGAAACTTGCTCCCTACCTCTCAGAATGGCTAACAAAACCCACAACGACCACAGGGTAATACCCTGGGCTGGTGAGCACGCAGGGCCACTGGGCCCTCACACGGAGCTCGCGGACGCAGTGTGGTTTCAGTCTCTCCGGAAAACCCGTGGGCAGCTTCTCCGCAAGTTCAACACCCACTTCTAGGTAATTGTCCCAGAGAACTGGGAACCTCAGTTTGTCTTAAAAACCTGTATGCAGATGTTTATAGCGGCTTTCTTCAAAACCATGGTAAAACTAGATTTAGCTCCAATGTCTGCCCACGGGTGACTGATACACCAACTGGGCCTATTCCCCCACTGGAGTTCTATGCGGCAATCAAAAGGACCCAGGGACCGAAACACACAAGGACACAGGTAAACCTCAAACGCGTCATTCTAAGCGGGAAAAGCCGGATTCAAACGTTATGGACAATATGACTCCATTTGCATGACTTGCTGGAATAGTCTAGAAAACCGATCACTGGTTGCCAGGGACTGGCGGAGACTCTGTTTCCAAATGAGGCCCCATTCACAGGTGCTGGCGGTCAGTGCTTGGACGGGGCCTGTCGGGGGACACGATTCAATGCACTACCCCCTCTGCTGCCCTCACCTGAAGCCTGGGCGCGGTCGGAGCACAGATCTCATTGGGTGCTTGGGAGGACGGAGGGGTCGTGGGCAGGGTTCCTTACCCTGGTGCTGGGCACTCTGTGGTTGGTGCTGTCCTGTCACCCACACGTGGAACGAAGGGGCAGGGATGGCCTCGCAGAACCCACCCTTCTGGCTTTAAATCCGCGTGATGCTCTCGCTTCTAAGAGCTATGACTCCGGGCCACTGAAGCAGTCATTTTGGTGGCATATAAACTGTGACATGCATGTTGTGTATGTCTTGTCACCAGCTCCAAGCGTGAAGGGGAGGAGGGGACGTCACCTTCTCTGGAAGAGCAGTCACAGGCTGCAGGCACTTGTCACTTGGCTGCTCGTGACAGCCAGGATGGAGTCTGTCAGCTGCTGTTTCTCCCCTGAATTCCGGTGGGCTCAGGGCTGCCAGGCACAACAGGGGTTTACCGGGAGCACCTTGGCACTCGGGCCCGTCCCAGCCTCTGGCTCCGTCCGGGCACGTGGGCTGGCCCCGCAGCCGAGAGGCCCTGTGCGTGCTCGGGGGCACCGTGTGACTGCTCCTTCCGGGCGCCCTCCGCACAGGGGAAGGGGCGAGCGCCCTGAGGGTGAGGACGCGAAGCGGGTCCCTCTAGGTTGGAGCTCAGCTTTGGGCTCAGGGTGGGTCCCGGCGGGACGCAGGCGACGGCACGGCTTGGCACCGGCACGTGCTCGGAACTCAAGTGTTTGCCCGCCAGACGCTGCGTGAACAGGTGGGACCAGCACCTTCGAAGTCGGCTGATCTGGGACGGACAGGAAGGGGCTGGCAAAGCGACGCTGAAGATGGCGAACCTAGGGGTCTGGAGACCGATGAGGCCGAGGAGGCTGAAGCTTCTGGGTGATGGGGTGGACAGCAGGGAGGCCGAGCATGCCAGGAACAGGGGTCGAATCACAGTTCTGTTCGTAAAACTCCTGCCTAAGCCCTTGGCATGCGCTGTCTTAGTTAAGCCTCCTGCAGCCCTGGGGCTGGATCATCATCGTCCCGCGTCTCCAGAACTGAGGCAGAGGTCAGTGCTTGTTAAACTCAGCCCAGCCACACTGACCTGCTCCCTGTCTGGGCACCTGCCCTGCTGGAGCCTTTATAAGGCTCATAGAACCTAAAGGGGCCATTTCCGCCACTCCCAGTCATGTCTGCCCCCCCCCCCCCCCGTTAGACCAGGTATGCTTTTGTACTTAAAGAAATGTTGAGCCCTGGGCCCTGGCCGGTTAGCTGAGTGGCAGAGCGTCGGCCTGGCGCGCGGGAGTCCCGGGTTCGATTCCCGGCCAGGGCACACAGGAGAAGTGCCCATCTGCTTCTCCACCCCTCCCCCTCTCCTTCCTCTCTGTCTCTCTCTTCCCCTCCCGCAACCACGGCTCCATTGGAGCAAAGTTTGCCCGGGCACTGAGGATGGCTCTGTGGCCTCTGCCTCAGTTTCTAGAATGGCTCTGATTGCGGCAGAGCGATGCCCCAGATGGGCAGAGCATCGCCCCCTGGTGGGCATGCCGGGTGGATCCTAGTCGGGCACATGCGGGAGTCTGTCTGCCTCCCTGCTTCTCACGTCAGAAAAATACCCCCCCCCCCAAAAAAAGAAATGTTGATAGGAAGTTTATTTCGAACAGGAACTCAGCCAGAGTCTGAGACACACCTCAGCTTTGCCCTCCCAGCTGTGTGACTCCACCCACGCTGCTGTCCCTCTCTGAACCCCATCTAAACAGTGTGTCAGATGATGATGTGCCCCTGGGAGCTGTCGTGAAGACAAAAGAAGAACCCAGAGGGGAAAAGAAGGTTCTCAGCTGTGAGATGCGTGGAGAGGCTCGTCAGAAGCAGGTGGAAGTGGGCCGCTGGTCAGGTTGAAGGGTCCAGCTGGCAGCCCAGAGCCCCAGAACTCAGCGTCTGAGCCTTCCCTCGTCTGCCTCGTCCAGCCCTTCCCGTTCCCACGCTGTCTGAATGCCAGTCTGACAACCGAGTCCAGACGTCTTTAACCACGACACCTCGTGGTTCCCCGGGGCAGGTTCTGACGGCTCTGACAACTGTTAAACGGAATTGTGCCTGCAAATTAATTTGCTAGAAATAATACACATTTCACAGAATTTCCCTGGAAGCCAAATTGAGCAATGAGATCTTAGCGTGCATCCCTGGCCACGTGAGGCAGGGTAGTCCGAGGAGAGGAACCGTCACTCCGCACCCTGGGCAGCGGAGGGCCAGGGCCCCGGACAACTGCAGCCCTTACAGGATAAGTGTCCGGCACGCCGGGGCCTCCGTCCCTCACTCCTTTCAAGTGGAAGTGAAATGCACACAAAACTCCTCATTTTAAAGCACCGTTTCTGTGGCGTTAAGCACATTAACGGTGCCGTGTGGCCACCACCACTGTCTAGTTCCAGACCACGGTCGTCTCCCCGGAAGGACCCCCACCAGGCAGCTGCCCCCCACCTCCCAGCCCCCGGCAACCCCCAGTCTGCCTCTGTCTCTGGACTGACTGATTCCGAGAATGTCACGGGTTAGGGTCCACCGCTGCTAAAATAAACTTGCTCCTGAGATACGGAGCCAGTATATCTAAACGTCCTGGGTGACGGGGACACCGGACCCAGGGTTGGTCCCAGAAGCAGAGAGACATTTACCCAAGTTCTCAGCCCCTTGGGATGCGGTTTCTTTATCTGAACTCAGACTCCGCCCCTCCCCCCAACTCCCCAGGCAGACGGCACCACCGCGCGGGGGGCAGCCCACGTGCATTCTGCCCGGGTGGTCACGCCGGCGTTTCCCGTGACGCCCGCAGCCTTTCCCGAGCCATCTCCTGGCTGACGGAGGGCAGGAAGCACGTGGCATAGTGCATGGAGTGCTGGCCTCGTGGCTCCTGCCCCATGTCCCCGCGGTGAGGGGCGGGAATGTAACGTGGGACGTGCAGTGACCTTCTCTCTGTCCTGTCTTTGCAGCTCCGGAAGTGTTCCAGGTGTACGTGGACGGAGGCCCCGGGTACTCGTACCCTGTGGACTGGTGGTCCCTGGGCGTCACGGCCTACGAGCTGCTGCGGGGCTGGGTAAGACGCCCGCCTCTGCGGAGGACACGGGGCCACGGATGTGGGGGCTCAGGGCGTACCGGGCGCGGCGGGTAAGACGCCCGCCTCTGCGGAGGACACGGGGCCACGGACGTGGGGGCTCAGGGCGTACCGGGCGGGGCGGGTAAGACGCCCGCCTCTGCGGAGGACACGGGGCCACGGACGTGGGGGCTCAGGGCGTACCGGGCGGGGCGGGTAAGACGCCCGCCTCTGCGGAGGACACGGGGCCACGGACGTGGGGGCTCAGGGAGGACCGGGCGCGGCGGGTAAGACGCCCACCTCTGCGGAGGACACGGGGCCACGGACGTGGGGGCTCAGGGAGTACCGGGTGGGGCTGGGTAAGACGCCCGCCTCTGCGGAGGACACGGGGCCACGGACGTGGGGGCTCAGGGAGTACCGGGTGGGGCTGGGTAAGACGCCCGCCTCTGCGGAGGACACGGGGCCACGGACGTGGGGGCTCAGGGAGTACCGGGCGCGGCGGGTAAGACGCCCACCTCTGCGGAGGACACGGGGCCACGGACGTGGGGGCTCAGGGAGTACCGGGCGCGGCGGGTAAGACGCCCACCTCTGCGGAGGACACGGGGCCACGGACGTGGGGGGCTCAGGGCGTACCGGGCGGGGCTGGGTAAGACATCTGCCTCTGCGGAGGACACGGGGCCACGGACGTGGGGGCTCAGGGTGTACCGGGTGGGGCTGGGTAAGACATCTGCCTCTGCGGAGGACACGGGGCCATGGACGTGGGGGCTCAGGGCGTACCGGGCGCGGCGGGAGTCGGCAGGCCATTCTGCCGGCCGGCGCAGGGAGGCGGGAAGGGGCACGGTGTGAGGAGGTGGCGGCCGGGTGTCAGCTCTGGGGTCCCTGAGCATCAGCGAGCTTCTGGTCCAGCCCCTCGCTGTGCGCGTGGGAGACGGCTGTCCGGAGGGCAGGGTCTCGGGCTAGGGTCAGCCGCTGCTCCGCGGCAGCTCAGACACGGGGGTGGGAGTGGGGTTCCTTGGCCAGGTGATTTCAGTCGCTGGCCTCTTCCTACCTACACAACGCGACGTGCCCCTGACTCATTTTCCAGCTGGGTCGGAAGTCCTGTGGGGTACAGACCGTGCGTGTTCCCCATTTTCTGTCCTAGCTCAGTGTCCAATAGACATGGGACATTCAGCATGTGTGCAGTTTCACTTTATTGCATTTAAATGTACCGGCTGGAGATGCCGAAGGGAGCTAATTTGGCAACTAATGGCTCACCATTTTATTTGAGCAGAAGGAATTGTGACAAGCTAACTTTAGGGCAAGTTTTCTCTGCGGAAGGATTGTTTGAAAATGATGCCCCTTAACTTCTCGGGACCCACTGTCCCCTCCATGTGGCGGGGACGAGAGCAAGCAGCCTTTCCACCTGTTCTGTGCGGCCGCTGTTGTCACGTCGCTTAACTCTGGACTGGGGCGTGTGGCTCACGGATCACTCGCCTTCTGGCTCCGCGGCTCAGCGCAGAGCGGGCAGAAAACCCGTCTCTCCCGTGGGCTGCGGTTTTAGGATGCTTCACGGTCATTTGTGTAGGAGCACATGCAGGCACGGCTCCGTGATGGCAGGGGTCCTGTGCACGGTGACCACGGGGGGTGAATGAGTGAGGAGAGCAGTTTATAAATCATCAAAGCTCTGTGACTACAAACAATTATTATCACCCTGTAATTCAAGCAGCTATTAGCTGCTTTTGATCTCAATTATTTTCCCCGAATTCCTCAAAAAGGTAATTGCCACACATGGTGTTTTTAAACTGCAAAAAAAAAAAAGTGTGTGTGTGTGTGTGTATTAATTTCTTCATTTCCTCAAGATCTGAATGAAAAAGGTTGATCTCCTGCAGGCTTGCTTATTTCTGGCTGGTTCCTCTGTCGCCTGCTGGTCCCACTGACACACATCCTTGAAGGAGGAATATGAGGGTCCACGATATTTGGATGAACCAGAGGACACAGGGGTTGGCCGGACGCTGGTTATCTTACACAATCAGTCACACACACGCCCTTGACGAGCCGTTGACCTAAGCATGGTTGGGTGCTCGCCAATACAAGGGACATTCTCAGTCATTCCTCTCGGGTCAGGGCAGCCAGACATTCACCATGTTTGCTGCAGAAAGCCCCAAGGATGGAGTGGTTCTTGGCTGCTTGAAAAGTAAACTGTTTCATTTTCATTCACCTGGGCTTTCTGCTCAGAGATCCAAATGCCACTTTCCGTGGAAGAGGGGAGGCAGGAGGAGGGAGGCAGGAGGAGGGAAGAGGGGAGGCCTCGGGGTAGGGACAGTCACTGGAGAAGCACGCCTGCTCCGTGCTGGGGTAGACCCCCCGCCCTTGCCCCTGGACATTGGTCGAGCCTCATCTTCAACTCCAAACGCAGTGAGTTTCTGCATATGGTTTAGCCTTTGTTTTTCATGCTGAAAAGCGTCCCGTGTAGTCAAAAAGCTATGCTGAGAAAACACTCGTATGTATCCACGGACTATGTAAAACCCTCCCTCCTCCAAATGCCTCCAGCACATCAGTGACAGCATCCCCGGTAGATAATTGCCCTTGATTCCCTCAAGGTTCGGGCAGCTCCTTCCCTCCAAAGGATGAGAGTCATGGTGGGAATGTTCCAGTATGTGTTCCAAGTCCTCAGCGTTGGCAAGTGTCAGAAGTGCAAGATGGGAAACTGATGGCGTTCACATGGCTTGCCGGCCAGGGACCCAGGAATCCTGCAGCCCTAACGCAGAAAACGGACATCTGTCCCCAGACCCTCTGTGGGGAGAGCAGAGGGGTGGGGTGTCGGTGGTGGGCTTCACATCTCCACGCAGAGAGACTCTGAGCACGGCTGGGCCTGGGAGCCAGGGACATAAGAGAGACCCAGCTTCTCTCGGAGCCCGAACGAGAGTCTCAGTCCTCACCCTGCAGCCCTGCTGCTCAGTGAATGGAAAAGACCCAAGAAAGTGCCACCTGCAGAGACCCCTCTTAGAGCACAGGTGTCCCCGGGCCTGTGTGTGACCTCACCCCTGATTAGAACAGCACAGGAGCGGTGTGAGGAGATTCCCACCCTCTGACCCAGAGAAGGGACTTAAGGCTCGTAGCCCTGTCATTGTCCCTGCACCTACCCGCCTGTTCGCTGGTTTTGCTCAGCACCTAGGGAGCCCTTCCCTCCAGCAAGAACCCACTTCATTTCTGACAGCTCCCCTAGCTAGAAAGATTTTTCCTCTTTCCCAACTGAAAGCTGCCTCCTGGTGACGTAGACCAAGGATCTGAGCAGAGTCCGCCAGTTCAAGCCCCCGCTCTGCCAGGTGCCCCGTCAGTGCGCTGAATTAACCAAGGCCGATAAACAGACCCACTGCTCAGAAGGGACCCTTATTTGTCAACTGAGAAAGGAGATCTACCCAACGGAGTCACATGGAGAATCGGTTCGTTCTGATGATGCAAATTGCCCTGCACGCTGACTGATAAATAAATGGTCAGCACCGGCTAAATGTTAGCTCCTGTCCCCTCCTCGGTATGCCTCCCACCCACCCCAGGGGGCCCGCTGGACACCGGCTCCTTCACGACTTAGCACCTTGCAGCGCGGGAGACTGGTCCGGGGAGGGGCGGCTGCGTCAGGCCCGGCTGCTGACCCTTAGCGGGAAGGGGAGCAGAGGTCTGCTTCCCTTCACACGCTGGGCGTCTCGGTGCTGTGGCTCTGCCTCCGTCACGTAAGTCATCTGAGCCCTGGCTTCCTCCGTCGACGGGGATTCTGAGGCCTCCCCGCAGGTCGCTGTGGGCAGAGCCCACGCGGGGGCTGGCGCCCGGGAGCCGTGCCGGTGGTTGTACATAAACGCACACGTGACTCGGGCCCAGGAAGAGGCAGGGAGAGAGCTGCTGACCTGCGGTTCAAGGGGCAGGGAAGCGTTTCCGAGGGCGGAGCGCTGGCCCCGGGCACCTAGGAGCTGCCGGACGGAACAGCGTGAGCACACACAGGGAGGACCACAGACGCTGAGCCAGCAGACGTCTGAGACTGACCACCAGTCGGGGACGGTCCCCAGAGCACCCTGGGGCCAGCGGCAGGCACCGGCCCCCCCTCCAGGCAGGCTGTGCCGTTCGTAGCCGCAGCAGCATGGCGGCTAAGACGGGTCTGGGCTTTGGAATCGCACGTTTTGGGGCTCGCGTTCTAACACAGTCTCTGAAGGACCCGGGGCGAGCCGTTTCTTGTCTGCCAAACAGAGGGGACAGTAATTACAGTCGCAAACTCGGGGTTCCTCCATACCAGCGGTTCTCAACCTGTGGGTCATGACCCCGGCGGGGGTCGAACGACCAAAACACAGGGGTTGCCTAAAGCCATCGGAAAATACATATTTATTATACAATACATTTTTAAATAAAATATGTATTTCCGATGGCTTGTTCCCCGGGGAACAAGACTGTTCCTGGGTGAGAACCGCTGCCACAGAGTGATCAGAAGGGTAAACGAGGTCCTGGGTGTCAGGCTGTCGGCACACTGCATTGCACAGGGCGGGCTCTCCTTACAGGCAAGTATGGAGCCCCAGACGCCCCCTCTAGGGTGCTGTGAGGAGCTCAGCCCCCTCGGCTTCTCCCCGGCCACCTCCCTGACCTGGTGCGACTCTTGCATTCGGCCCCAGTCAGCACTGCTTGGGTTTGGGCAGACAGAGAAGGTTGGAGGTACAGAGAGGCCAATGGCCGGTAGAGGGAAGGTTTGAGGAGCTCCCCCTAGAGGTTGGAGTGCAGAACTAAGAACCCTCGGGTGTCTGCAGGGTGGGTGGGCTCCGCTGGTGAGTTAACCTGAGAAAGAAAACAGGCTGTCCTTGAATCAAGCACCGCCGTTTTCTCCCTGGGGCAAGAAGGAGCACTGTACCAGGAGTCAGAAACCTAGGAGGAAGAGGACTTTGCGACTTCCTCCTTCTGAGCTTGTATCTCCAGAAAGGGAAGGAAAGACCTCCCGGATAGGTCGGTGGTTTTCAGGCTGTGTTTCTGGGAACTCTAGGACCCTGCAGAGGTGACTCAACCCTGCGTGGGGAAGGGGCGAAATGCGCTGGCCCGAGAAGTTGTTCTTCGCTTTCATCTGTTCTGCCTCGGGGGTTTCGAGTAAAAAGGTTGTGATGACAGAACATTGGCTTAGATGGTCCCCAGGGCCGTGCTCAGCTCTGACAGTTAAAATAACAGGTCTGAAGAAAGTCTTTTCTTTCTACCATTTTTTTGGTAAATGGGTACTTGTTGTAAACTGGGTTTCCCGGAATAGAGACCCACCCACTGTCTGCCGTGAGCACATCCAGGGCCCTGCTGCTCACCCCGCTCTCAGCAGCAGTGCCGGTAACCACTTCACCTTGTAAACACCTCCTTGGTTTCTGAGTCACACATCCTGGGGCCAGCGAGCGCTGAGCATCAATAGAATTGTTTGCTCCAAGCAGACGGAATATTGATCTTAGTCTCACCTGCCCCCCGTGTTCTTGTAGGAGGCCCCGGGTTTCTCTGCAGCCACTCAGAGGCAGGCTGAGCCTGGAGCCCAAAGCTGTAGGACTTACTCTGGGCAGGTGTCCCAGCCTTTTATCGAAGTGCGTGTGCCTGCTGTTGCCATGGTCATTGTGATTGAGGATGGTCAGGTTCCCTCCAGAAGTAGAGGCAAGTATGGACAGGGAGACGGTGCTCGCTTGGAGGTCTGGCGGGAAAACCGAATCGATGAGTGCCTTGAACTACATGAGAGGGAAACGGAGAAGGACAAGGAAGCCTCTCACGGTCGTGGCTGGCTGCTTCCCCGGTTGGGTGGCCAGGTTCACGGGCTCCAGCGGTGTGAGAGCCTGGGTCTCCGTGAGATACTGGAAAAGTCCCTTTTCATCTCCCAGATCCAGTTTCCCAACCTTTCAATGAGGAGCTGGGATGGCATCGTCTCCCCAAGCCCTTTCACCTCTGGCAAGTGGGTGGCTGAGGGTGGGCAGGGAGGGGCAGGGCAG